>NC_140579.1:212746904-213351904 GCF_964204655.1 Triturus cristatus
AAGCCTCCTCAGGCCCGCCGGACCCCGTCCCGGGTACCCTGCCACGCGGCAGGACACAGGACGGAGCCCAGGGTGGGGAGGCCGCCCTCCCCGGGGCACTCAGGGGCCTGGCCGGAGCTTCTGAACCCAGCCAAGCAAGGGGAGGCTCCCCGGCCACAACGGAACCCCGTCCCAGGCCTTTGGCAGTGCTGCAGGTCAGGGGACGGGGCCCAGGGCCGGAGCCCCTGACCCAGGGCCCGGCGGGTCCCCTGGACCCAGCCGGGGCTACCAGGCCCGGAGGCGCAGGGGAAGCCTCCCCAGGCCCGCCGGACCCCGTCCTGGGTACCCTGCCACACGGCAGGACACAGGACGGAGCCCAGGGTGGGGAGGCACCCTCCCCGGGGCACTCAGGGGCCTGGCCGGAGCTCCTGAACCCAGCCAAGCAAGGGGAGGCTCCCCGGCCACAACAGAACCCCGTCCCGGGCCTTTGGCAGTGCCACAGGCCGGGCGACGGGGTCCAGGGTCGGAGCCCCTGACCCAGGGCCCGGCGGGGCCCCTGGACCGAGCCGGGGCTCCCAGACCCGGAGGCGCAGGGGAAGCCTCGCCTGGCCCGCTGGACCCCGTCTAGGGCACCCTGCCACGTGGCAGGACCCAGGACGGAGCCCGCGGGAACTCGTTCGGGCACCCTGCCATACGGCAGGACAGAGGACGGAGCCTGGGGTGGGGAGGCCGCCCTCCCAGGGGCCTCTGGACCCAGCCCAGCAGGGGGGAGGCCTGCCGGGTCTCATCCAGGGCAGCCTACCACGTGGCAGGCCCCGGGACAGACCCAGGGCTGGGGCGGCATCCTGGCCTGTCCAGCTGCCGGCTGAGGACCTCTAGGCCGAGAGGGGTCCCAGAGTACCCTGTCCTTAGTAATCCGGAGGAAGGCTACCCCCCTTTCTGGTTACCCGCGTGCTCCGATTGACGGAGGGGACCCTAGGGGGCAAACACGCCCGGCCTCCTGGAGCCCTGGCTGGCATCCGGGAGGCAAATGGACCCTCATCGGGACTTCCAGGCCGACCCGGCCATCTGGTCGCCTCATTGGAAAGCATTGCGCGTGACCAGATGGCTATGGGGAAACATGCGACCAGATGGCCGGAACCTGAATGGACTCCTGTCTGCCAGCCCCGAGCCGAGCTATAGCGGTAGGGCTCCCGCCTGCCCACCCACGCAGGGCTCGGGGGCTCTGCTTCCCGGGGGGCTCGGGGAGCCCAGCTGGGCCTCAGGCACTTGGAGGACCACCAGAGCTCTCGGCCCGTGCGCCTGGGGGAGGACTGCCCGGGACCTGTGGAGCCCGTCCCGGGAACTTTGCCACGCCGCGGGCCGGAGGAGGGAGCCCCGGACGCCTGGGAGGATGTTGCCCGGGCATAGCCCATCTGGTCCCTGGCAAAGAACCGCCAGCCCCGGAGGGGTGTTCTGGCATACCCTGCCCCTACTAATCCAGAGGAAGGCTACCCACCTTTCTTGTAACCTGCACGCTCCGAGTGACAGAGGGGACCGTAGGCGTGGACACGCTGACCTCCTGGTGCCCTGACTGGGATCCGGGAAGCAAATGGACCCTCATCGGGACTTCCAGGCCGGTCCGGCCATCTGGTCACCCCATTAGAAAGCATTGGCTGAGGGGAAACATGCGACCAGATGGCCGGCACCTGAAAGGACTCCCGTCTGTCCGCCCTGAGCCAAGCCATAGCGGTAGGGCTCCCGCCTGCCCACCCACGTAGGACTCAGGGGGCTTTGCTTCCCGGGGGGCTCGGGGACCCCCGCTGGGCCTCAGGCACAGGGAAGACCACCGGAGCTCTCGGGCCCGGGCGCCCGGGGGAGGATTGCCGGGACCCGTGGAGCCCGTCCCGGGCACTTTGCCATGCAGTGGGCTGCAGGAGGGAGCCCCGGACGCCTGGGAGGATGTTGCCCGGGCATAGCCCATCTGGTCCCTGGCAAAGAACCGCCAGCCCCGGGAGGGGCGTCCCGGCATACCCTGCCCCTACTAATCCAGAGGAAGGTTACCCCCCTTTCTTGTAACCCACGCGCACCGTGAGGCTCAGGGGACCCTAGGCTCGAACGTGCCCAACCTCCTGGAGCCCTGGCTGGGATCCGGGAGGCAAATGAGCCCTCATCGGGACTTCTAGGCCGGCCCGGCCATCTGGTTGCCCCATTGGAAAACATTGCGCGCGACCAGATGGCAGAGGGGAGAGGTGCGACCAGATGGCCGGGACCGAAAGGACTCCCATCTGTCAAAACCCGAGCCTTCGCGCTAGGGTTCCCGCCTGCCCACGCAGGGCTCGGGGGCTCCGCTTCCCCGGGGCTCGGGGACCCCAGCTGGGACTCAAGCCCGGGGAAGGACCACCGGAGCTCTCGGGCCCAGATGCTCGGGGGATGACTGTAGGAGAGTAGGGTCTGCTTTCTATGTTCACCCCCACTTTTTGCTTTTGCTTTACTGGTTTTCGACTTAGATGTGGCTGTGGGCCTGCTAATCAGGCCCACAGCCCTGCTGTTCTCTCTCTAAATTAATACTATGTACTTTAGGTGCATAACCCATTTGGATAGGATCACCTTATTGGCCCCTGTACAGTGTACCTTAGGTACCCAGGGCATAGGTGTACCCTAGGCCTACCAGGGGCTGCAGCATGTATTATGCCACCCCTGGCCTGGCCTTCCATTATGACACAACTGGCTGATCACTCAGCTGGGGCAAGGTCGTGTAATCACCCCTTGCTTAGATATAGTAAGCCTATACCTATCTTATATATAGACACATGTGTACCTATCAGCCACTCCTATGGCAGGCCTTAACAATCCTGGAGGCAGAGTGCTTGGTAACATGTGAGATGGTGCTCTAGCATGAGCTGAGCCTGTCTGCAGCTTTCGGAACCATGTCCTTACAGCTGTTCTATGATATAGCCTACAATATACTCTTAAAGTGCCTTATAATCTTAAATGGTTATGGTAACTATGGTTTGGCTTTATCAAAACATGTCGTGTAAGGTGTCTACCACTCTGGAATAATACCCCCATCCCATTTCTGGGGATGAGGATATTATCCCTCCCTTCTAGAGGGAGAAGACATGTTGAAACCTACTTACCCGGTTAAAGTTAACCAGAGCCCCAGCATCACAAAATGGATGCTGCTGCCACGACACAAGTCTGACCTCCTGCTGCTGGGAGTGATCCCGGCACGGGAGGCTTGGACAATAGGTTTCCTGCCTTGGGAGGTGCGAGCACCACCCCAGACAGGCCTTAGTGTATTGGGGCAGGGAGGGATGAATGAAACGAGACACTGCCTGGGGCACACAAGGTGTCCCATGCATAGTCCAGTTCAAACCGGTGCTGGGGCACACCAGCCCCAGTCCTGGCGTGAAACTGGACAAAGGGAAGGGGGTGTAACCACCCCCCTCCCAGGTCCCACCCATAAGGCGTGACCTAGCAGGCAACCCAGCCCCCCACCCCAGATTAGTATAAGAGTGGTAGCTGGGCCCCAGGAGATTAGATTATCCTGAACCTGCAACTTGAACAGAAACTCTGGACCTTCGACATTCGACGAAAGAAGAAGACTGAAGAATCTCCCTTGTGGCTACCCTGTGCAAACAGGCACCATCAAGAGACTTACCCTTTGCTTTGCTGAAGTTCTACGAGGGACCGACTGCAGAGCCCGACCAGAGCCTTGACTTCCAGACTTCTCCGACCCTGATCCACATCCACAGCCGAGCTGAGATCCGTGGAGGCGACGAGAGACGTGGGACCGGCTACCTGAGAAAAGTGGCGAGTATCTTTCAGCGCAGCTTCTGAGGTACCCTCGAAGTTGTGCACCGGGGATTGAGAAACCCCAACCCCAAGCACCATCTGCACCGAAGATCAGCCCCCCACACTCCACGAGTCCTGCGTGGGGCCCTTCTGCATTTTCCTGCTTGCCGCATCTGTCCGGTTGCTTGCCCGTTGGCTAGCGGCCTTTGCGACGACACACCTTCGAATCTTCACTGCTGGTTTGGCTCCTCCAGACTGGCTCCCGCTCCTCTGCAAAAGAGAAGCACCCCAGACCTTCCTGGTCTGCACCAGAAGCAAGTCCTCCATTCTTCGTGGGTTCCGCTTGCCAAGGCTTGGTGAGTCCTAGTTCGACTTCGACGCCGCCGACAGCAAGAGCCTTTGTGGGACAGCTCGCCTCCTGGTCCTGGTCATCCTCGACGTCTCCTGATACCCGTGGCTGCTGCGACAAGCTTCACCTCTTCACCTGCAATCTTCACGACATCGCCTGGTTCCTTCCTGGTTCCACGTGGTCACTGGCTAGTGACCTTGACTCTGTCCCTTCTGCTTGCAGGTACCCTTCCTTCTTGATCCCGGCCTTGGGATCCACCGGACACTCTGCACTGACTGCCTGTCAGCAACTTTCCTTCAGGCATCCATAGAAGTCCACGACGAAACCCGACGCAAGTTCACACCTATGCACCCGCAGCCCGTGGGCTAGGTAACTTGGGTACTTCGGTGCTCACAAGGGTAGTGACTATCCTAGGGTCTAGTTTCCGAGTCTCGACTTTATAGCTACTCCAGAAGTGTCCTAAAACTGCTTATTTCAAAACTGTACTATTTCTATCGATTATACGCATTACGCGTGAGTGTTTCCACTCTGCACCTGAATCCCGTGGGCCTCCCACTTCCTAACTGTTGGTAGTGTAGTGTAGCCCCAGCGATTCCCTAGGCCTAGGCCTATCCTATTTCCATGACAGTGGTCCTTATACCACTTCTTTAGTATATGGTTTGCGTGGCCCCTAGGGCCTAACTGTATTACTTACCTGTGTGACTTAATGTATGATTAAATAAGACTGTGTTGTACTTACCTCGAATCTCATAAAGAGTGCCGAGGGTTTGACTAGAATAAATACACTTTATTTTATATATATATATCTGTTGTGGTGTCCTTTCATTTGGTATTCAATGGATTATATATGGTATCACAGCTGGCTTCACATGCCATTCAGAGTTTAGCCTAAGACTGCTCTTGTCCATGCTACCACTAGGATAGCTGGTCTATAAGGTTGACTTTACAACCAATCACCATAAGTGTTGTTTGGACTGATATAAGGTGTACACTAGAACTAGTGACATCATACATCAGGCCATCTTCTCACATTGGTGAGCAGCGGTTGGGATCTGAGCTTGCTGTTGTAATACCATTGTAATCTTGAGATACTAAATTGAAAGATCACACAGATATTGTTTAGGTACATATAACATAGATTATAATACTTAAGTCCTACTGGACTTAGTTGTTGTAGGTTGAAGGGATTAACACACCCTGACTACAACTACTAGAGAGGTTTAGTAGAAACAACTAGTGTAGGTAGGTGCACACACCACACCCTCACTAGATCATGTCTCTGGGAGGAGATCAAGGAGATTCTCTCTCAGGAGGGGCAGATCTGAGAAAGATCCCCTCTAGATATGATACCCTAACTTTTCAGGAGATGAGACAATTGTGTACCTCCAGAAAGTTAAAACAGGGTGCAAACCCTACCCTCCTTCAGCTAGTGCAGATCCTAGAGGAATATGATGCTCTTAGGGCCTCACAGGCTGGTACCCTAGGTACAAGGGAGGGTCTACCCGCCACAGATGAGTCAGAGGGGACTTCAGATGAAGAGGTAGACAGCCAGGGCCAAGTAGGAAGACTTAGCCAGGCTAACCTAAGCTTACATGGGAGTTTGCATGGGGTCCCCCCATACAGACCCCCAAGTGGGCTTAACCAGAGAAGCAGGAGAGACAGATCCCCTTCAAGGGAATCCATCCACTCCCATGTCTCTAGCATCTCTAATGCCTCTTCTCAAAGGGGAATGACTTCCCCCCAGAGAAAAGAGCATGAAGCCAGAATGAGGGAAGCTAATCTAAGGATTGAGAGGGAAGAACTTGCCCTTGCCAAGGAGAAGCTTGCTCTGGCTAGAGAGCAAAAGTTAAGTGGGTTAGAACCCACTGGTGGCAGCAATATCCCTAAGGATAGAGACAGGCACTATGATATAGAAACCTGAGCAAGATTGTCCCTCGCTACAAGTGTGGGGATGACATCCACAAATGGATAACTGCTTTGGAGAGGGCTTGCAAAGTACAGCAGGTACCCCAAAGTCAGTGGGCAGCTATCTTGTGGCTCTCCTTCTCTGTGAAAGGTAGAGACGAGCTCCTCACAGTTAGTGATGAGGAGGCAGACAATTACACTGTCCTGAAGAGTGCTCTAATTGATGGGTTTGGCCTAACCACTGAACAATACAGGTTGTTGTTCAGGGATACCCAGAAGACACAGACTCAGGACTGGACTGACTTTGTAGATTGTGCCACTAAGGCCCTGGAAGGCTGGCTAGTGGGAAGTAAGGTTAAGGACTATACAGGATTGTATAATTTGATCATGAGAGAACAAATCCTTAACAACTGTCAAAACCAGCTACTGCATCAACACCTGATTGATTCTGATCTGACTTCTCCCCAAGAATTGGGAAAGAAGGCAGATAGATGGGTCAGGACTAGAGTTAAGCAGAAAAACCAGAACCAGGGCGGTGAGCAGAAAAAGGCAGACCAGAAGGGTAATGATCAGAAACAAAAGGACCATAAGTCTTCACCAGGCCCCCAAAAGGCTCAGGGGGAGGGTGGTCCCAAAAAGGATAAAAAGAAAGATGGCCAAAAGAAACCATGGTGCAACTATTGTAAGTCCAACTCACATTGGTTTAGTGAGTGCACCAACAAGGATAAGCCCCCAGCCACCATTGCCCCTAAGGCAACTGTACCCCCTAGTTCAGCTGTAAGTGGTGGTTCCCAGCAAAAGGGTGTAGTAGGGTTAACCCTGGGAACTGAGGAGGATTCTGGTCTAGTCAGGATACCTACTCAGGCTGTTCTGATCTGTGATGGGGACTTAGCTTTGTCCTCTACTGTAGGCCCCATTAACCTGGGCAAGTACAGACAGACTCCTTTTATCAACCAAAGAATGGCTCAGGCCTATAGGGACACTGGGGCTAGTGTCACAATGGTGACACCTGCCTTTCTGGACCCTGGACAGATCATACTAGGTGAGAACTACCTAGTGACCAACGCTAGCAATGCCACTACCTCCCATAGTGTGGCAATTGTTAACTTCTCCTGGGGAGGGGTAACTGGCCTCAAGAAAGTTGTTGTTAGTTCAGACCTTCCTGTGGAGTGTTTACTGGGCAATGATCTTGAAACTTCAGTTTGGTCTGAAGTGGAGTATAGGACCCATGCAGAAATGCTAGGGATAGATGCACATGTCCTTGCTGTGACCAGGTCACAGGCCAAAAAGTGCACCACTGAACAAGTGCTGGATCCTGAAACTATGGACCAGTCACAAACCAAGAGAAAGAGCAGTAGGGTAAAGGCTGTGCCTTCCCCCCTGCCTCAGGCACTGGATCAGCCCTCACAGGAGGATGATTCTGAGAGCCCTGAAGGAACTGTCCTAGAAGAACTTGAACCTGATCAGGTTGAGTTTCTTGGGACAGGGGGACCTTCAAGGGCAGATCTGAGGCAGGCACAATTAGACTGCCCCTCTCTTGAACCCCTCAGACAGCAGGCTGCTGCTGAGGCTGCAGGGAATGCTCAAGGTGCCCATAGAGTGTATTGGGATGAAGGGCTGCTGTATTCAGAGGCTAGAGACCCAAAGCCTGGTGCATCCAGGAGGTTGGTCATACCACTGAAGTTCAGAGGCTTCCTTCTTACCTTGGCCCATGATATTCCCCTTGCAGGACACTTAGGCCAGAACAAGACTTGGGACAGGCTTGTCTCTCACTTTCACTGGCCCCATATGTCAGAAGATACAAAGGAGTTTTGTCGCTCCTGTGTCACCTGCCAAGCCAGTGGCAAATCAGGTGGCACCACAAAGGCCCCCCTTATACCACTACATGTGGTGGGGGTTCCCTTTGAAAGAGTGGGCATAGATATTGTAGGACCAATGGACCCACAAACAGCATCTGGGCACAGATTCATACTGGTGATAGTGGACCATGCCACCAGGTATCCAGAAGCTATTCCCCTGAGGACCACAACAGCTCCTGTTGTGGCAAGGGCCCTACTTGGAGTATTCTCCAGAGTGGGCTTTCCAAAGGAGGTCATTTCTGACAGAGGGGCCAACTTCATGTCAGGATACTTGACTGCAATGTGGAAGGAGTGTGGTGTGAACTACAAGTTCACCACACCCTATCACCCACAATGCAATGGGCTTGTTGAGAGATTCAACAAGACCCTAAAGGGAATGATAAAAGGTTTACCAGACAAGCTTAGGCGAAGATGGGACATCCTTTTACCCTGCCTTCTGTTTGCTTACAGAGAGGTCCCACAAAAGGGGGTTGGCTACAGCCCTTTTGAGCTTTTGTTTGGGCATCCTGTAAGAGGACCCCTATGTTTAGTAAGGGAAGGATGGGAGAGACCTCTCAGACAACCCAAACTTGATATAGTGGATTATGTACTTGGTCTCCGCTCCAGGATGGCAGAGTATATGAAGAAGGCTTCTAAAAACCTTGAGGCAAGCCAAGAACTCCAAAAAGCTTGGCATGACCAAAAGGCTGTGCTGACTGTTTACCAGCCAGGGCAGAAAGTGTGGGTGTTGGAGCCAGTGGCCCCAGCAGCACTCCAAGACAAATGGTCTGGACCCCACACTATTGTTGAGAAAAAGGGAGAAGTCACCTACTTGGTGGACCTTGGGACTCCCAGAAGCCCCCACAGGGTGCTTCATGTCAACAGATTGAAGGCATGTGTTGACAGGGCAGACATGGGCTTACTCATGGCTGCAGATGAGGGGCAGGAGGAAGAGAGTGACCCTCTCCCAGACCTGTTGACTCAGAACCCTGATGATGGCTCAGTTGATGGTGTGGTCTTTTCTGACAGCCTCACTGCCCATCAGCAACAGGACTGGAGGCAAGTTCTGCAATCCTACAGACATATGTTCTCTCTGACCCCAAGTCAGACAAACTGGTGCACCCATGAGGTGGACACTGGTGACAGTCTGCCTGTGAAGAGTAAAATCTACAGGCAACCTGACCATGTCAGGGACTGCATAAAAGTTGAGGTACAAAAGATGTTGGAGCTGGGAGTCATTGAACCTTCAGAGAGCCCTTGGGCTAGTCCTGTAGTTCTTGTGCCAAAACCTCACACCCAAGATGGTAAGAGAGAGATGAGGTTTTGCGTGGATTACAGAGGTCTCAATGCTGTCACTAGGACAGATGCCCACCCAATACCTAGGGCAGATGAGCTCATTGACAGACTGGCAGCTGCTAAGTTTTTGAGCACATTTGACCTGACAGCAGGCTACTGGCAAATCAGACTAGCTAAGAATGCAAAGGCTAAAACTGCTTTCTCGACCCCAGGAGGACATTATCAATTTGTGGTAATGCCCTTTGGTTTGAAGAATGCACCTGCCACTTTCCAAAGGTTGGTGAATCAAGTCCTTACTGGGTTGGATGATTACTGTGCAGCTTATCTTGATGATATTGCTGTCTTTAGCTCCACCTGGGAGGATCACCTGGTCCACCTGAGGAATGTTTTAGAGGCCCTGCAAAAGGCAGGCCTCACTATCAAGGCCACTAAGTGCAAGATAGGGCAGAGCAAGGTTGTATCCCTGGGCCACCTAGTTGGTGGGGGTCAGGTTCAACCACTGGAGAGCAAGATCCAGACCATAAAGGACTGGACTCCTCCAACTACCCAGACTCAGGTCAGAGCTTTCTTGGGCCTGACTGGGTACTACAGAAAGTTTGTTAAGAACTATGGGTCCATTGTGACACCACTTAATGACTTGACCTCCAAGAAAATGCCAAAGAAAGTTCAGTGGACAGTAAGCTGTCAAAAAGCATTTGATGACCTGAAGCAGGCCATGTGCAGTGCACCTATTCTGAAAAGTCCAGACTACTCCAAAGAGTTCATTGTCCAGACAGATGCTTCTGAGTAGGGTGTGGGAGCTGTTCTTTCACAACTTAATATAGATGGTAAAGACCAGCCCATTGCTTTTATAAGTAGAAGGCTGACCCCTAGAGAGAAACGTTGGTCAGCTATTGAGAGGGAGGCCTTTGCTGTGGTTTGGGCCCTGAAGAAGCTGAGGCCATACTTGTTTGGCACTCACTTCAAGATTCAGACAGACCATAAGCCCCTCTTGTGGCTAAATCAGATGAAGGGTGAAAATCCCAAACTTCTTAGGTGGTCCATTTCCCTACAGGGGATGGACTTCACAGTGGAACATAGACCTGGGACTGACCATGCCAATGCAGATGGACTCTCCAGATATTTCCACATAGAACATGAAGACTCAACTGGTCAAGGTTAGTTTAATGTCCCTAAGTTTGGGGGGGGGGGTTGTGTAGGAGAGTAGGGTCTGCTTTCTATGTTCACCCCCACTTTTTGCTTTTGCTTTACTGGTTTTCGACTTCGATGTGGCTGTGGGCCTGCTAATCAGACCCACAGCCCTGCTGTTCTCTCTCTAAATTAATACTATGTACTTTAGGTGCATAACCCATTTGGAAAGGATCACCTTATTGGCCCCTGTACAGTGTACCTTAGGTACCCAGGGCATAGGTGTACCCTAGGCCTACCAGGGGCTGAAGCATGTATTATGCCACCCCTGGCCTGGCCTTCCATTATGACACAACTGGCTGATCACTCAGCTGGGGCAAGGTCGTGTAATCACCCCTTGCTTAGGTGTAGTATTCCTATACCTATCTTATATATAGACACATGTGTACCTATCAGCCACTCCTATGGCAGGCCTTAACAATCCTGGAGGCAGAGTGCTTGGTAACATGTGAGATGGTGCTCTAGCATGAGCTGAGCCTGTCTGCAGCTTTCGGAACCATGTCCTTACAGCTGTTCTATGATATAGCCTACCATATACTCTATAACGGTTATGGTAAATATGGTTTGGCTTCATCAAAACATGTTGTGTAAGGTGTCTAACACTGTGGAATAATACCCCCATCCCATTTCTGGGGATGAGGATATTATCCCTCCCTTCTAGAGGGAGAAGACATGTTGAAACCTACTTACCCGGTTAAAGTTAACCAGAGCCCCAGCATCACAAAATGAATGCTGCTGCCACGACACAAGTCTGACCTCCTGCTGCTGGGAGTGATCCCGGCACGGGAGGCTTGGACAATAGGTGTCCTGCCTTGGGAGGTGCGAGCTTCACCCCAGACAGGCCTTAGTGTATTGGGGCAGGGAGGGATGAATGAAACGAGACACTGCCTGGGGCACACAAGGTGTCCCATGCATAGTCCAGTTCAGACCGGTGCTGGGGCACACCAACCCCAGTCCTGGCGCGAAACTGGACAAAGGGAAGGGGGTGTAACAACCCCCCTCCCAGGTCCCACCCATAAGGCGTGACCTAGCAGGCAACCCAGCCCCCCAGATTAGTATAAGAGTGGTAGCTGGGCCCCAGGAGATTATATTATCCTGAACCTGCAACTTGAACAGAAACTCTGGACCTTCGACATTCGACGAAAGAAGAAGACTGAAGAATCTCCCTTGTGGCCAAGGAGTGGCTACCCTGTGCAAACAGGCACCATCAAGAGACTTACCCTTTGCTTTGCTGAAGTTCTACGAGGGACCGACTGCAGAGCCCGACCAGAGCCTTGACTTCCAGACTTCTCCGACCCTGATCCACATCCACAGCCGAGCTGAGATCCGTGGAGGCGACGAGAGACGTGGGACCAGCTACCTGAGAAAAGTGGCGAGTATCTTCCAGCGCAGCTTCTGAGGTACCCTCGAAGTTGTGCACCGGGGATTGAGAAACCCCAACCCCAAGCACCATCTGCACCGAAGATCAGCCCCCCACACTCCACGAGTCCTGCGTGGGGCCCTTCTGCATTTTCCTGCTTGCCGCGTCTGTCCGGTTGCTTGCCCATTGGCTAGCGGCCTTTGCGACGACACACCTTCGAATCTTCACTGCTGGTTTGGCTCCTCCAGACTGGCTCCCGCTCCTCTGCAAAAGAGAAGCACCCCAGACCTTCCTGGTCTGCACCAGAAGCAAGTCCTCCATTCTTCGTGGGTTCCGCTTGCCAAGGCTTGGTGAGTCCTAGTTCGACTTCGAAGCCGCCGACAGCAAGAGCCTTCGTGGGACAGCTCGCCTCCTGGTCCTGGTCGTCCTCGACGTCTCCTGGTACCCGTGCCTGCTGCGACAAGCTTCACCTCTTCACCTGCAATCTTCACGACATCGCCTGGTTCCTTCCTGGTTCCACGTGGTCACTGGCTAGTGACCTTGACTCAATCCCTTCTGTTTGCAGGTACCCTTCCTTCTTGATCCCGGCCTTGGGATCCACCGGACACTCTGCACTGACTGCCTGTCAGCAACTTTCCTTCAGGCATCCATAGAAGTCCACGACGAAACCCGACGCAAGTTCACACCTATGCACCCGCAGCCCGTGGGCTAGGTAACTTGGGTACTTCGGTGCTCACAAGGGTAGTGACTATCCTAGGGTCTAGTTTCCGAGTCTCGACTTTCTAGCTACTCCAGAAGTGTCCTAAAACTGCTTATTTAAAACTGTACTATTTCTATCGATTATACGCATTACGCGTGAGTGTTTCCACTCTGCACCTAAATCCCGTGGGCCTCCCACTTCCTAACTGTTGGTAGTGTAGTGTAGCCCCAGCGATTCCCTAGGCCTAGGCCTATCCTATTTCCGTGACAGTGGTCCTTATACCACTTCTTTAGTATATAGTTTGCGTAGCCCCTAGGGCCTAACTGTATTACTTACCTGTGTGACTTAATGTATGCTTAAATAAGACACTTTATTTTATAAATATATCTGTTGTGGTGTCCGTTCATTTGGTATTCAAGGGATTATATATGGTATCACAGCTGGCTTCACATGCCATTCAGAGTTTAGCCTAAGACTGCTCTTGTCCATGCTACCACTAGGATAGCTGGTCTATAAGGTGGACTTTACAACCAATCACCATAAGGGTTGTTTGGACTGATATAAGGTGTACACTAGAACTAATGACATCATACATCAGACCAACTTCTCACAATGACTGCCCGGGAACCATGGAGCCCGTCCCAGGTACTTTGCCACGCTGCGGGCCGGAGGAGGGACCCCCGGACGCCTAGGCAGGTGTTGCCCGGGCATAGCGCATCTGGTCCCCACCTGAGAACGGCCATCCCGGGGCGGGGCGTACCGGCATACCCTGCCCCTAGTAATCCGGAAGAAGGCTACCCCCCTTTCTTGTAACCCGCGTGCACCGCAAGGCTCAGGGGACCCTAGGCGTGAACGTGCCCGACCTCCTGGAGCCCTGGCTGGGATCCGGGAGGCAACTGAGCCCTCATCGGGACTTCTAGGCCGGCCCAGCCATCTGGTCGCCCCATTGCGTGTGACCAAATGGCCGAGGGAAATGTGCGACCAGATGGCCGGGACCGAAATGACGCCAATCTGCCTGCCCGAGCCTTCGCAGTAGGCCCCCCGCCTGCCCTTGCAGGGCTCGGGGGTTGCAGGGCACGGGGCCTGAGGGCTCGGCGGCTGCAGGGCTTGGGAGCTGCAAGGCTTGGGGGCTGCAGGGCTCCGGGGCTGCAGGGCTGCAGGGCTCTGGGCTGCAGGGCTCCAGGGCTCCAGGGCTCCGGGGCTCCAGGGCTGCAGGGCTACGGGCTACAGGGCTCGGAGACCGCAGGAGCTCCCGGGGCCCAGATGCCCGGGGACCCATGGAGCCTGCCCTGGGCACTTTACCTCGCCGCGGGCTGGAGGAGGGAGCACCGGACGCCGGGAAGGTGTCGTCCGGGCTTGGTCCATCTGGTCCCTGCCTGAGAACCCGCCATCCCCAGGAGGGGCGGCCCGGCATACCCTGCCACTAGTAATCCGGAGAAAGGCTACCCCCCTTTCTGGTAAACCGTGTGCACCGAGTGACGGAGGGGACCCTAGGCCCGGATGCACCCGACTTCCTGTAGCCCTGGCTGGGATCAGGGAGGCGAATGAGCCCCCATCGCGACTTCCAGGGCAGCCCGGCCATCTGGTCGCCCCATTGGAAAGCATTGCGTGCGACCAGATGGCCGAGGGAAAAGTGCGACCAGATGGCCGGGACCGAAATGACGCCAATCTGCCCCCTCGACCCTTCGCGGGAGGGCTCCTGACTTTCCTTGCAGGGCTCGGGGCTGCAGGGCACGGGGACTGCAGGGCTCGGGGGCTGCAGGGCTCGGGGGCTGAAGGGCTCTGGGTCTGCAGGACTCCGGGGCTGCAGGGCTCCGGGACTGCAGGGCTCCGGGACTGCAGGGCTCCGGGACTGCAGGGCTCCGGGACTGCAGGGCTCCGGGACTGCAGGGCTCCGGGTCTCCGGGGCTCCAGGGCTCCGGAGCTGCAGAGCTCTGGGTCTGCAGGGCTCTGGGTCTGCAGGGCTCCAGGGCTCCGGGGCTGCAGGGCTCTAGGGCTGCAGGGCTCCGGGGCTGCAGGGCTCCGGGGCTGCAGGGCTCGGAGACCCCACGCTGGGCCTCAGGCATGGGAGGCCTGCAGGAGCTCCCGGGGCCCGGATGCCCAGGGGACCTATGGATCCTGTCCCGGGCACTTTGCCTCACCGCGGGTTGGAGGAGGGAGCACCGGACGCCGGGGAGGTGCCGTCCGGGCTTAGCCCATCTGGTCCCCGCCTGAGAACCGCCATCCCCAATAGGGGCATCCTGGCATACCCTGCCCCTAGTAATCCGGAGGAAGGCTACCCCCCTTTCTGATAGACCATGCGCACCGAGTGACGGAGGGGACCCTAGGCCCAGATGCACCCGACCTCCTGGAGCCCTGGCTGGGATCGGGGAGGCGAATAAGCCCCCATTGGGACTTCCAGGGCAACCCGGCCATATGGTCGCCCCATTGGAAAGCATTGCGGGAAAGGTGCGACCAGATGGCCGGGACCGAAAGGACTCCCATCTGCCCGCGCTGAGCCATAGCGGTAGGGCTCCCGCCTGCCCTTGCAGTGCTCCGGGCTCTGCACCAGGGACCCTTGTCCCGGGCAGATGGACACCTGGCAGGCCGCAGGACGTGGGCTCCCAGGCACTGACCGAAACTCAGGAGGCCCGGGGCCGGTCCCTGCTTCTCAACGCAGCCAGGCCGGGGAGATCGGGGAACCTGCCCAAGCATGAGGGACCCCAGTCCCGGGCACATGGTCCCTCAGGTTGTGCGCTCGCGTTCCACAATTTCAAAATTGTGCGTAGTTGCGCTACGCAAAGTCCGCCCAGCCCTACTCAGGACGTGTGCTCGTTTTCCACAATTGTTTTCAAAATTCTGCATAGTGGCGCTACGCAAAGTCCGCCCAGCCCTAGTTTTAATACTGCTTACGTAGCACATTTGCATTCTGCACTTAACCAAATTTAAGCACCTTATTGTTACAGATTGCTCCTGTATTTTGAACCTCATTTTAAAATCTTTTACTCAGTTGTTGTAGCGCTGGCGCTTTTGCGAGCGCTGTATACCTGGAACTACTGGCCTTTGGCTTTTTAAAACTCCCTCGTTTTGTATCTTATTTAGCTTTTAATTTTGAATTATTCCCTGGTTTTTTCTCCAGGTCCCCTGCTTGCACTATAATTTGTATTGCTCACCGCTGTTGGGCGGGTCCTTCTCCCGGTCTCATTGAAGTCGATAGGGCGCCATCTTAGGAGTACTACGAGGTGAGCGCGTGGCTTGGACGCTCTAGCTCTCCGTAGGGCCATAGACACTTGAAAAGGGAGTCATGCCTTCGCGCAGCGGACTCGCGCAGCAGAGTCGCCGGACTTCCGCCGGAGTTACGCCTGAGTTCAGCCCGTCTGCGCCCGTCCGCGCTGAGGACGTGCTGATGGGCGGGCTGGCCGACCGGACTCCGCATTGCCCGTTACATATAGTGAGGAATTATTCAATAGGTGAGTTGCTTGCCTTCAGGCCTCGACCTCTAGCTTGCCATTTCTCTCTCTCTCCTGAGGACGTGAGATTTTCATCTTCATGCCGCCTATGTGGGGCTGTATTGTCTCCAACTAAAGGGGTGGGGGGAGGTTCTTCTAATCTATTAGCTAGTCGGACTACTACACAATCTAAAAAGGGCTTCTTGATCAACGCCAGGTCGCTTATCAAGAATAATATTGCGTTCCATGAGTTCGTCACTGATAGGCAACCGGATTGGGTCTTTGTATCGGAAACCTGGGCCTCCGACTCTTCCGGACATGATTTATTACTGGCAATTCCAGAGGTCTTTACGATTCATAGACAGGATAGAGTGGGACGTAGAGGGGGAGGGTTGGCAATTTTGTGTAGAGCCCCATTTTCCTGTGTGATAAAGACTGTTTCTGAGTCCTCGGACTCTTTCGAGGCTATGTACTTTTGTATCTCTTCTTCGCCTACAGCTTCCTTCACGGGCATTCTCGTTTATAGACCGCCTGGTCCCAGA
The DNA here is from genome assembly GCF_964204655.1 of Triturus cristatus. Lineage (NCBI taxonomy): Eukaryota > Metazoa > Chordata > Amphibia > Caudata > Salamandridae > Triturus > Triturus cristatus. The sequence continues at coordinate 212,763,267 of NC_140579.1, forward strand.
ACGAGTTTCTGCTCCGATTTACTTCGAATTTTAGAGCCTTACTTTGGTAAATCGCAGCTCACTATTCTGGGGGATTTAAACTTCCATCTGGAGGATCTTGGAGCAAGAGATACATCTCAGTTGATCAATTCGTTAGATGCCTGTGAGCTTAGCCAGCTGGTGAAAGGCCCTACTCACCGTGCGGGCCATACACTAGATGGGGTCTTTACCAACGACCCTAGACTCTCAGCTGGCTCTCCCATTCCCTTGGCCTGGTCGGACCATCTGGCTGTACCCCTTGAACTCACAATCTCTATTGAAGAGCCCCGTAGTTGTGCCATCAATAATAGAGTCTGGAAAAGAAGCTATAAAAACATTACCACCCAAGCCCTCGCTCCTCTTATAAGAGGCTCTGTGGTTTTGTCCTCACGAGATGTTAACGTGGCGGCTCAGGAGTTTGCCGATTCCATTAGCAGAGCGGTTGATGTGCTTGCCCCCGCCTCTTTGCGATATGTGGCTCGTCGTAAACCCTCAGCGCCCTGGTTCACAGAGTCTCTAAGACTCCTTAGACAAACTTGTAGAGCCAAGGAGAGGAAACGGCGTAAGTCTTGGGATCCTTCTGATAGAGATGATCACAAGCTGTCTCTACGAACCTATAAATCTAATGTGATTAAGGAAAAACAAGACTATTTTTCTAATTTGACGGCTTCCCTCCCCTCGTCTAAAGAACTGTTTAAAATAGTTGACTCTCTGTGTTCTTTTCAGTCACCGGATCCAGTTGTGGACTCGCAGGAGTTATGCAACAATATTTCCGATTTCTTTTATAAGAAAATTTTGGATATTCATCAGGACTTGGAAACTCAGAGGAATCTATCAGATGATGGTTCCCTCCTTGTTGTTAAGGTCGCAGAGTCCTGGAGGAAGGACCCCAATAAGTTCCTTACCCTCTTTCCGCCGCTCTCTCTTGAGGGTCTCAATGTCCTACTCGATAGGACTAAGTCTGCCTCTCCTGCTGATCCCTGTCCTTTAAGAGTTTTAAAGGAGTGCAGGGAGATTCTTTTGCCTCCACTGCTGGAAGTTATGAATGAGGCCCTAGCCCAGGGTATTTTTCCCGCGGCTTGGAAAAAGGCTATAGTTAAACCTCTCCTTAAAAAGCCTTCCCTTGATCCTGGAGTATTGAAGAATTTTAGACCAATTTCTTTGCTACCTGCTCCTGCTAAGATGCTTGAAGCTCATCTCAATTTCCTTCTATCCACCTTTCTTGACTCCTCTGAGTTTCTTGACAGTTCTCAGCATGGATTCAGGAAATTCTACAGCACTGAATCTGCTCTGACGATGGTGGTAAATAACATTCGCTGCAAGGTTGATGGGGGTCAGACAACTATTTTCGTTCTTTTGGACCTTACCGCAGCGTTTGATACCCTGTCTCCCTCTATCTTAACCTCTCGGTTAAGGGAGGCAGGGGTGGCTGGGTCGGCTCTAGGTCTCCTTGACTCTTTTTTACATCTTAGAGAGCAAAGAGTCATGCTTGGAGACTTCCTCTCCCCTGTTAAATCTTTGCAATGTGGGGTGCCTCAAGGGTCTGCTTTAAGCCCAACTTTATTCAACTTCTACGTTGCCCCCCTTGCTAGGTTAGTAAGATCTCAGGGGATGGAGGTAGTCTCGTATGCCGACGACACACAAATCATGGTGTCCCTAGCCCACCCTGTCAGTGTCTCGGCATCCAGTTTTAGGTCCTGTATGCAGTTGGTTGCGGATTGGATGGTGTTAAACTCCTTGAAACTGAATGCCGACAAAACTGAGGTCCTTGTCTTCGGTAAAGACCAGGATATTTGGTCTAGTGATTGGTGGCCTACATCCTTAGGAACTTGCCCTTCCCCTGTCAAGTCTGCTAGGAACCTTGGAGTCATCTTTGACACTTCATTGACTATGAATTTTCAGGTCAGCAGGACGGTATCCACATGTTGGGGAGTCATTATGACCCTAAAAAAAATTCTTCATTATCTCTCACCACTGGCACGCAAGCAAACTGTGACTGCTCTTGTTGGCTCGAGGTTGGATTACTGTAATGCACTTTATGCGGAGACCAATCAACATCTCATCCAGCACCTTCAGGTGGTGCAGAATGCTGCTGCTAAATTCGTTCTGGCTCTCCCAAAAGACTCCTCCGCAACAGCTGCTAGGAAGCACCTACATTGGCTCCCCATCCATTTCAGGATTTCTTTTAAACTTCTTTGTCTCACATACAGAGCCCTCTCTGCTGGTCCTTCGGATGCTCTGGGGTCTCTTCTGACACGTTATATTCCCAGTAGATGTCTCCGCTCTTCAGAGGCTAATCAATTGGTAGTCCCCCGAAGCAAGAAGGTGAGATGGGGTAGCAGAGCGTTTTCCATCGTTGCTCCGCGACTTTGGAATTCTCTCCCTTTAGAGATTAAGTCCCAACCCTCCTTGGGCCTTTTTAGGAAAGCACTTAAGACCTGGTATTTTATGAAGGCTTACCAGTAAGTTCCGCTTATTTGCGAGTCAGTACTGTTTGGTTAGGAGCCTTGACGCCCATTGGGCTTAGTTGCGCTATACAAATCCGCTTCATTCATTCATTCATTGGAGTGTTCGAGTGAGCACTCCCAGCTTCTCTCCTATCTCCTCTGGACTCTTCGGTCTGCCACGAGGTTCTCCTCGTTTGCACGGAAAGAGCTCCACTTTTCCTTCTCCTCTCATCAAATACTGGAAGCCATCGTAGTAGTTGGCGTTCTAGTTAACCACGCACTTCTGGTGTCACATTTCCGGTTACCGGCTTCGGAGGTATATCCTCATGAAGCATTCCCGAGCATGCAGCGGTAGCGCGCAGTGGACTGGCAAACCCGTCTGCACCCGGAATTCGCCATGTGACAGGACTCTTGCCCGTTTTCTTGTATCACTTACTCCTCAATACAGCTACAAGCTTACAACAATGGTAAGATCTGTAATTAAGCCAAGTGGGCTGAGGAGAAGGATTATCATGGCTATCAATGTTCTTTGTGCGGCTTCTCATTAAGCAATTGCATCGCACTTACCTCTGCATCACACCCCCGCATGTTAATAAAAGATAAGAATGTACTAGACCTGGGGTCTCCAACCGGTCGATCGCGAGCTATCGGTAGCTCGCCGAGACCCTGTGAGTAGCTCGCGCCAAGTGCTCCTCAATTTAGTAGCCCATTAGTGTTGTTTGGGCTATTTAGGCTTTTTTCAGTGTCCGTTGCCCGCCCTCACCCAGAGCAGCTGCTCCGATTGGCTTGAGCTTAGCTGGGGTGGGGCAGGCCGTAGAGGATGATGTTCCTCTCCTGCAGAGTCTCGTGACAGGGCGCGCGCAGAGTCTCGTGACTACATGTTTACGCGCCCCCTGCCTTTTCCACTGGCACCGCACTGTCCATTGTGCGAGTGCGACATGCGGAGCTCAAGCAGGCGTGGCAGGGCGGAGCATTGTGAAGCAGTTTGCAGGACGAAAGAACTGCCGCACCCGCGCATAGAGCCTTGCACCAGACTCGCAGCAGGTAAGCCACAACACTCTTAGTTTAGGTCCCCCGGTAAAAAGTGATGTAAAAGAGTAAAGTCATGCCATGTTCAATGACCCTGCATGGACTGCTCTCATGATGCCCACGGCTGCCCCGTTCCTCTGCCTCTGCTATGTGTGTTGTCGTTGTTACTTTCTCTATCTACGCACCGCTTTTCCTTGCTGGTTTTCAGGTCACGCAAGCAGCAAAGAACTGCCGGGGACCACGCATGCCATTTACCTCATTGCACCGCTCTGTATATCTGCGAAGATCCCCAAATTGTCCGAGTCGCTTTTTAGTGCAGGCTCGACGGTGCAAGTGTCTGAGGTTGGGGTGTGTTAACTCTCTGATTAGGCACCACTTGCAGCTGGCCATCTGTGATCTCCTCCAGGGCTTCCCCTTTGCACAACACTTTCACTACTAAGGCCTCACAGTAGTTTAATTAATAATTCTCCACACTTTCGCTCACAATGACTTATCATCCCAGCCCCCTCTCGGCACCTCTATATAGCGTTTGCGGCTTCTTAATGTTGGTAAAGTAAACCCACGCTAACTTAGGCCGTCCCCAAATTTGAAGACAGATCAGAATGATGGTGAGCTGTGATCCTGAAGAATGATCTGGAAAACAGACAGAGGGTTGAAATAAGACAGGATAGTTGGCTTCCGCTTTCGAGCTCATCTTCCACCTTATAACAGACACCCTCTCTACTACAAACACAACGTCCAACAATCTGAAGAAAATGAAGGTAGTCTGCACTGAATAAAACGGCCTGCGTTCTTTACTGATTGCACATCTGTATTAACTTTATTTTGTCCATTTTATGCTTCTATACTAGCTGAAATTGTGGACGATGGGCTAAGCCTCCTTTCATCTCAGTGTCTCTTCTTTACACTGATGTGATTCCTTGCTAATAATGAAAGTGAAAGTTGTGTGGAGAATATTCTAGAAGAGGAGGACTAATTCTCCTCTGGTAACACCAAAAAGAGCTATGATCGCTGGGATTAATACAAAGTTTGTCTTGCATGGAGGGATAAAGACAGAAAGGGAACTCCTGAATGGGCAATTTGTTCTTATGCGGTCAGGTCAGAAACTGACCAAGCTCTTCGTCTCTCACCCTGACATGTCAGGGCTCAGTCCGACTAGGCCAGTAAAAGAGAAAAAGTCAGAGCGAGAATGAAACAAATGTAGAAAAGAGAGAGAGGGAAATCAAAGAGAAGCGAATGAGAGAAAGAAGTAGGAAAGTGGAGGAGAAAAGAGAGCAAAGGAAGGAAAGAGGCGGGAAGGACAGCCCTGCAGTAAGTCAGTGATGCCGCTGCACGGAGTCTGCTTGCTGAGGCGGGCGGAGGCTTCACACCAGGAAGGCTCATTGAGCAGCTGAGGGGACAGATGGGCACAGACACAGCTGCCAGATGCCCGCGCTCGCGGCGGATGGTCCTGTCTGCCTTCAGTCGGCCTTCGGGGTAATCCACTTGTGAGAAGTTGGCCTGATATGTAGTGCTCACTATTCTAGTGATCACTGTGTATCATTCCAAACGACCCTTATTGATGATTGGTTGTAAGTCAACCTTATAGACCAGCTATCCTAGTAGCGTGGACAAGAGCAGTCTTCAGGCTAAACTCTAGAGGGCGTGTTAAGCCAGCTGTTTACCATCACATATACCCCTTGAACGCCAAGTGAAAGGACACCACACAAGTTGTTATGAAAATAAAGGATATTTATTTATAACAAGACTACCCTGGCTCTTTATGAGTCAGGGAGCTAAGCACAATACAAAACTCTTAGGAAAATACTTCTGGTTGCACAATTTACACAAATGCCCGAAGGGCACGAAACCATTTACACTGCAAGTGGAATGGGAGAGGTTAGAAAGTTTAAAGTTACTGATTCCGGAGGAATCCGATCAGTGGGACTAAACGAAAAAGGAACTGGACACTTGTAGAGTGAACCTACGATGGAGCACCGAGATGCTCGAGTTACCTAGCCCAGAGGCTGCGGCTGCGTGGGGTTCAGCAAGATGTCGGGAGTCCTCGTTGTAGTCTCAGGAGCCTGAAAGAAGAAGTTGCTGGCAGGCGACCAGTGTCGATGTTCAGCGAGATCCAAGCCTGGATCGGTGATGAGGGAAACCTGAAAGCAGAGGGGACTCAGTTCTCAACCGCTAGCCAGCGATCGTGTGGGTACCAGGAAGGTACCGGATGAAGTCACCTCGACCAGGTGAGTGGATGACGTCGGACTCGGCTGTTCCTCGGACCAGGAGGCGCGGCGGCGACCAGGATGGAGGGCGAGCTGTCCCACGAAGGTGTCTGCTGTCGATGATGCTGGGCCCAGGAGTGGGGCAGCAGGTCTTGGCAGTGGCAAACCCACGCGGTGGAGTCAAGATGGCGTCTGGAGTGGACAAGGAGGGTCCGAGGTACTCCTCTGTTGAAGGGGAGCAAGAGCCAGTCTGGAGCAACCAGACCAGTGATGAAAGACTGTCGTGGTGCGTCGTGAAGAGGGCCACAAGCCGGTCGGCGAGTGGTCAGACAACGCGGTGAGCAGCAAGGAGCAGAAGGGCCCCCACGCAGATCTCGTGGATGCTGGGGAGGCAGACTTCGGTGCTGGAGCCGCTCAGGGTTAGGGCTTCTCAAACCCTAGGTGCACTCACTCGAGGGTCCCTCGGTGGGCGTGCTAGATAAGCGTCGTGCAGGTTCTGAAGATGGCCGGTCCCGCAGGTCTCGTCACACCTACGAATCTCAGCTGGGCTGACGATGTAGGTAGAGGTCAGAGATGGCAGGGAACCCGGGTCTCGTCGAGCTGGGCAGTCTTGATCCGTGGGAGAGACGTACAGCAAACCGCAAGCGCTTAGGTGGTGCCTGCTGGTGCAGGGTGGCTACTCCTTAGCCACAAGGGAGAGTCTTCAGAAATAGTCAAGAGTTCCTTTCGTGGAAAGTAGTTCAAGATTCAGAATTATCCAATTTGGGAAGGGGACTCGCTCCTACCTTTATTCTAGGAAAAGGGGCTGGCCCGTGACTAGGTCCTACCTATGGGTGGGGCCAGGAGGGGGGTGGTTACACCCCTATCCTTTGTCCGGCTTCGCCCCAGCTCAGGGGCAGGGTTGCCCCCGAAACTGGTTTGAGCCGGGCTATGCACAGTGAGCACCGGGGTGCCACTTGCAATCACCTTCCTTTCAGCCCTGCCTACCTGGGATACACAAACCCTGTCTGGGATGGTGCTAACACCGCCCTCGACAGGAAACCCTTTGTCCAAGCTCCCCTCGCTGGAAGGTCTCCCAGCAGCAGGAGGTCAGACTTGTGTCTGGTGGCAGAATCCATTTTGTGATGCTGAGGCTTGAGTCAACTTTAACCGGGGTTCAAGGTTACTTCCATGTCGTGCCCCTCTAAAAGGGGGGAATGCTAACCCCGTCGCCAGAATTGGCGAGGGGTTCGTATTCCAATTCGTATGACACCTTACTTGACATGTGTGGGTGATGCGATGCCAGAGTTAGCAAGTAACCACGAGGATTATAATGCATTTTAAGGTAGTTGGCACGCGTCACCATGGAACGGCTATTAGGACTTGGTTCCGCAAGCCGTCGACGGGCTCAGCTCGCGCCAGAGCACCATCCCACATGATTCCCCGCACTCTGCCTTCAGGATTGATAAGGCCTGCCATAGGAGTGACTGATAGGAATCCATGTGTCCATTTTAGGGTTAGGTATAGGAATACTACACCTACAGCAACGGGTGATTACACCACCTTGCCCCAGCTGTCGTGCAGCCAGTTGTGTCAGATTTGGGCGGCCATCCAGGGGTGGCATAATACATGCTGCAGCCCCTGGTAGGCCCTGGGTACACCGATGCCCTGGATACCTGTGGTATGCTGATACAGGGACTGATAAGGCGGCCCAGTTCCAATTAGTGGATGCACCTAATGTACATGTGTGTTAATTTCGAGAGACAACAGCTAGGCTGTGGGTCTGATTGGCAGGCCCACAGCCAGGGAAAGTCGTAAACCAATGAAGCAAAAAGCAAAAAATCTGGGTGATCATAGGATTGCAGACCCTACTCTCCTACATGACCCCCCCCCAAACTTTGGGACAATAAGCTAACCTTGACCAGGTGAGTCTTCTTGCTCTAAGTGGAAATACCTGGAGAGCCCATCTGCATTGCCATGATCAGTGCCAGGTCTATGCTCCACTGGGAAGTCCATCCCCTGTAGGGAAATGGACCACCTAAGTAGTTTGGGGTTTTCACCCTTCATTTGATTTAGCCACAAGAGGGGATTATGGTCGGTCTGAATCTTGAAGTGGGTGCCAAACAAGTATGGCCTCAACTTCTTCAGGGCCCAAACCACAGCAAAGGCCTCCCTCTCAATAGCTGACCAATTCTTCTCTCTGGGGGTCAGCCTCCTGCTAATAAAAGCTATGGGCTGGTCATGACCATCAAAATTCAGCTGAGATAGAACAGCTCCCACATCCAACTCCGAAGCGTCTGTTTGGACAATGAATGTTTTGGAGTAGTCTGGACTCTTTAGGATAGGCGCTGTGCACATGGCCTGCTTTAGGTCATCGAATGCCTTTTGACAGCTTGCTGTCCACTGAACTTTTTTTGGCATCTTTTTACTTGTCAGATCGTTTAGCGGGGTCACAATGGATCCATAATTTCTGACAAATTTCCGGTAATAACCAGTCAGGCCCAAGAAAGCTCGAACCTGAGTCTGGGTGGTTGGAGGAGCCCAGTCCTGGATGGCCTGTATTTTGCTCTCCAATGGCTGAACCTGGCCTCCACCTACAAGGTGGCCCATGTATACAACCTGTGTCTGCCCTATCTGGCACTTAGTGGCCTTGATAGTGAGGCCTGCCTTTTGCAGGGCCTCTAACACTTTCCTCAGGTGGACCAGGTGATCCTCCCAGGTGGAGCTAAAGACAGCGATATCGTCCAGATACGCCGCACAGAAGTCGTCCAACCCAGTGAGAACTCGATTCACCAGCCTTTGGAAGGTGGCAGGTGCATTTTTCAAACCAAAGGGCATTACCACGAACTGATAATGCCCACCCGGGGTAGAAAATGCTGTTTTGGGCTTGGCCTCCTCAGCTAACCTGATTTGCCAATACCCAGCTGTCAGGTCAAATGTACTTAAGTAGTTGGCCGAAGCCAACCGGTCTATAAGTTCATCTGCTCTTGGTATCGGGTGGGCGTCAGTCTTAGTGACTGCATTGAGGCCTCTGTAGTCCACGCAAAACCTCATCTCTTTCTTACCGCCCTGGGTGTGAGGTTTTGGCACGAGAACTACTGGACTAGCCCAGGGGCTGTCCGAGGGCTCAATGACTCCCAGCTCCAACATTTTCTGCACCTCTGTCTTGATGCAGTCTCTGACATGATCAGGCTGTCGATAGATTTTACTCTTTACGGGCAGACTGTCCCCAGTGTCGACCTCATGGGTACACCAATTGGTCTGACTGGGTGTCAGAGAGAACATATGTCGAAAGGATTGAAGAACCTGTTTACAATCCTGTTGTTGATGTCCAGAGAGGCTGCCACAAAAGACAACACCATCTACTGACCCATCGTCAGGGTTCTGAGAGAGCAGGTCCGGGAGAGGGTCACTCTCCTCCTCCTGTCCCTCATCTGTGGCCATGAGCAAGCCCATGCCCTCCCTGTCGACATATGCCTTGAGCCTGTTTACATGGAGCACCCGGTGGGGGCTCCGGGGAGTTCCCAGGTCTACCAAGTAGGTGACCTCTCCCTTTTGCTCAATGATTGTGTGGGGCCCAGACCATTTGTCTTTGAGTGCTGCTGGGGCCACTGGCTCCAGCACCCACACCTTCTGTCCAGGCTGATACATAGTCAGGACAGCCTTTTGGTCGTGCCAAGCTTTTTGTAATTCTTGGCTCGCCTCAAGGTTTTTAGATGCCTTTTCCATGTACTCAGCCATCCGCGAGCGGAGACCGAGCACATAGTCCACAATGTTTGATGCCGGCTTTTTGAGAGGTCTCGCCCATCCTTCCTTTACCAAACAAAGGGGTCCCCTTACAGGATGTGCGAACAGAAGTTCAAAAGGGCTGTAGCCAACCCCCTTCTGCGGGACCTCTCTGTAGGCGAACAAGAGGCAGGGTATCAGGACATCCCATCTCCGCCGAAGCTTTTCAGGTAGTCCATGAATCATCCCTTTTAGGGTCTTGTTGAATCTCTAAACAAGCCCATTGCATTGTGGGTGATAGGGTGTGGTGAATTTGTAGTTGACACCACACTCCTTCCACATAGCAGTCAGATATCCCGACATGAAGTTTGCACCTCTGTCAGAGACAACCTCCTTAGGAAAGCCCACTCTGGAGAACACTCCAACTAGGGCTCGTGCCACAACAGGTGCTGTAGTGGTCCTAAGGGGAATAGCTTCAGGATACCTGGTGGCGTGGTCCACCACCACCAGTATAAACTTGTGCCCTGATGCTGTCTGGGGTTCCATTGGTCCGACAATGTCGATCCCCACCCGTTCAAAGGGTACCCCCACCACCGGCAGTGGTATGAGGGGGGCCTTTGTCGTGCCACCTGACTTACCACTGGCTTGGCAAGTGACACAGGAGCGACAAAACTCCTTCGTATCTTCGGACACGTGGGGCCAGTGAAAGTGTGGAACAATTCTGTCCCAAGTCTTATTCTGGCCTAAGTGACCTGCAAGGGGAATCTCGTGGGCCAAGGTAAGAAGGAAACCTCTCAGAGACAAGGGGACGACCAGCCTCCTGGTCGCGCCAGGCTTGGGGTCTCTTGCTTCGGAGTACAGGAGTCCATCGTCCCAGTACACTTTGTGGGTACCTGTGGCGTTCCCTGCAGCCTCAGCAGCAGCCTGCTGTCTGAGGGGTTCAAGTGAGGGGCAGTCTAACTGTGCCTTTCCCAGGTCTTCCCTAGAGGGTCCCCCTGAGCCCAGAAACTCAACCTGACCAGGTTCAAGCTCTTTTGGCTCAGTTTCCCTTAGTTCTTTAAGGTCAGCCTCCTCAGAGACTTGATCCACGACCTGGGGCAAGGGGGAAGGCGAGGCCTTACCCTTACTGCTCCTTTTCTTGGATGGTGTCTGGTCCGTTCTTCCAGGATCCAGCACCTGTTCAGTGGGGCATCTTTTGGCCTGTGACCTGGTCACAGCAAGGACATGTGCTGGCAAGCCTAACATTTCCATGTGAGTCCTCTGCTCCACTTCTGACCATTGTGACGTTTCCAAATCATTGCCCAACAGACATTCTATGGGGAGGTCTGAACTAACCACAACTTTCTTCGGGCCACTTACCCCTCCCCAGGAGAAATCAACAACTGCCATACTGTGATTGGTAGTGACATTGCTTTCATTGGTCACTAGGTAATCGGTAACTAGCATGATCTGTCCAGGGTCCACAAAGTTAGGCGTCACCATGGTGACACTGGCACAAGTGTCCCTGTAGGCCTGAGCCACTTTTCCATTGATCAAAGGCGTCTGCCTGTATTGGCCCAAAGTATTGGGACTGGCATCAGGGGACATATCCATATCCCCTGTACAGACAAGGACGGCCTGAGTGAGCGTGCCAACTAAGTCGTCACACCCCTCAGTTCCCAAGGTTAACCCAACTAATGCCTTGGGAGGCGCACTACCACTGCTGACTGTACTAGGGGGTGCAGGTGCCTTAGGGGCTGCAGTGGCAGGAGTTTGCCCTCCTTTCTTGGTGCACTCACTAAACCAGTGAGTCTTACTTTTACAGTATTGGCACCACCTTTTTGACTGGCCTTCTGGAGTCTTCTTTTTCTGCTGTGAAGCCTGACCCCCACCCTCTTTGGTTTGTTGGGGGCCTGTCGAAGACTTCTGGTCATTTTGTTCGTTCTTGCTACTACCCTTTTGGTCTGCTTTCTTCTGACCACCCTGGTTCTGAGTCTGGTTCTGCTTGACCCTTGTTCTGACCCATCTGTCTGCCTTCTTTCCCAATTCTTGGGGAGAGGTCAGCTCCGAGTCGACAAGGTGCTGATGCAACAATTGGTTCTGACAGTTGTTTAAAATCTGTTCTCTCATGATAAGATTGTACAATCCTGTGTAATCAGTAACCTTGCTACCCAGCAACCAACCTTCTAAAGCCTTAGTGGCACAATCGACAAAGTCAGTCCAATCCTGAGACTGAATTTTCTGGGTGTCCCTGAACAGCACCCGGTACTGCTCGGTGGTTAAGCTGAACCCATCAATCAGTGTATTCTTCAGGACTTGGTAGTTGTTAGCATCCTCAGCTCTCGTAGTGAGGAGCTTGTCTCGTCCTTTACCTTCAAAGGAGAGCCACAGTATAGCTGCCCACTGACTTGGGGGGACGCACTGGACAGTACAAGCCCTCTCCAAAGCAGTTATCCACTTGTGGATGTCGTCCCCTTGTTTAAAGGGGGGCACTATTTTACTCAGGTGTCTAGTATCTATACCCCTGTCTTTCTCTCTAATGAGAATGCTGCCACCAGTGGGATCTAACCCACTCAATTTCTGCTCTCGGGCCAAGGCAAGTCTTTCTTTGGCGAGGGCAAGTTCTTCCCGCTCGATCCTCAGATTGACTTCCCTCATCTTCGCTTCGTGCTCCCTTCTCTGAGGGGACGTCATTCCTCTCTGAGAAGATGCCTGAGAAACATGTGTTCGAACAGATCTGTTAGAGCCTCTCGAGAGAGACCTAGCTCGTCCGTTCCCAAGGTTACGCCTGCTTGAGCGTGGGCCCGGGGCTCCCCCAGTTCCATTCTCATGCCTGCTTAAGTTGGTCCTTGTGAGCCTACTGACTACTACGGGACCTCCGTCTGCCTCGTCTCCTGCTAACTCTTCTTCCTCTTCCTCCTCACCATGGAGGTCGAGGTCAGGGTCACCAAGGGTTCCCTCTAAGGGAGGCATGTTCCCATCAGCATTAGGGGGGCCTGTGTTAGAGGACCTCCTAGCATCGTAAGTCTCTAAGAGACCTATCAGAAATGTGATGGTAGGGTTAGAACCCTGGTTTAGCTTCCTGGAGGCACACAGCTGTCTCATCTCCGTGAAGCTAAGAGCTGCATATCGTGACATGACCTGTGGAGGGTCAATGACCACTAAGGGAGTCTCTGCAGACTCTCCGTGGACCGAAATGCTTTCTAGTGAGGTGTAAGTGATGCACCTACCTACACTATGTGTTTACCTACTGATCCCTTGCTAAGAGTTGTAGTCAGGGTGTGCTAAGCCCTGTTACACTACAACAGCTGGTTCAGTAGAACTCAGAGTATTCTAAGTTAAGTTATATGTACCTGGGTACTTATGTGATCTTTCAACTTGATGTTCTTAGGATACGTGTGTGGTAAAACAACAGCAAGCTCAAATCCCAACCGCTGCTCACCAATGTGAGAAGTTGGCCTGATATGTAGTGCTCACTATTCTAGTGATCACTGTGTATCATTCCAAACGACCCTTATTGATGATTGGTTGTAAGTCAACCTTATAGACCAGCTATCCTAGTAGCGTGGACAAGAGCAGTCTTCAGGCTAAACTCTAGAGGGCGTGTTAAGCCAGCTGTTTACCATCACATATACCCCTTGAACGCCAAGGACACCACACAAGTTGTTATGAAAATAAAGGATATTTATTTATAACAAGACTACCCTGGCTCTTTATGAGTCAGGGAGCTAAGCACAATACAAAACTCTTAGGAAAATACTTCTGGTTGCACAATTTACACAAATGCCCGAAGGGCACGAAACCATTTACACTGCAAGTGGAATGGGAGAGGTTAGAAAGTTTAAAGTTACTGATTCCGGAGGAATCCGATCAGTGGGACTAAACGAAAAAGGAACTGAACACTTGTAGAGTGAACCTACGATGGAGCACCGAGATGCTCGAGTTACCTAGCCCAGAGGCTGCGGCTGCGTGGGGTTCAGCAAGATGTCGGGAGTCCTCGTTGTAGTCTCAGGAGCCTGAAAGAAGAAGTTGCTGGCAGGCGACCAGTGTCGATGTTCAGCGAGATCCAAGCCTGGATCGGTGATGAGGGAAACCTGAAAGCAGAGGGGACTCAGTTCTCAACCGCTAGCCAGCGATCGTGTGGGTACCAGGAAGGTACCGGATGAAGTCACCTCGACCAGGTGAGTGGATGACGTCGGACTCGGCTGTTCCTCGGACCAGGAGGCGCGGCGGCGACCAGGATGGAGGGCGAGCTGTCCCACGAAGGTGTCTGCTGTCGATGATGCTGGGCCCAGGAGTGGGGCAGCAGGTCTTGGCAGTGGCAAACCCACGCGGTGGAGTCAAGATGGCGTCTGGAGTGGACCAGGAGGGTCCGAGGTACTCCTCTGTTGAAGGGGAGCAAGAGCCAGTCTGGAGCAGCCAGACCAGTGATGAAAGACTGTCGTGGTGCGTCGTGAAGAGGGCCACAAGCCGGTCGGCGAGTGGTCAGACAACGCGGTGAGCAGCAAGGAGCAGAAGGGCCCCCACGCAGATCTCGTGGATGCTGGGGAGGCAGACTTCGGTGCTGGAGCCGCTCAGGGTTAGGGCTTCTCAAACCCTAGGTGCACTCACTCGAGGGTCCCTCGGTGGGCGTGCTAGATAAGCGTCGTGCAGGTTCTGAAGATGGCCGGTCCCGCAGGTCTCGTCACACCTACGAATCTCAGCTGGGCTGACGATGTAGGTAGAGGTTAGAGATGGCAGGGAACCCGGGTCTCGTCGAGCTGGGCAGTCTTGATCTGTGGGAGAGACGTACAGCAAACCGCAAGCGCGGTGCCTGCTGGTGCAGGGTGGCTACTCCTTAGCCACAAGGGAGAGTCTTCAGAAATAGTCAAGAGTTCCTTTCGTGGAAAGTAGTTCAAGATTCAGAATTATCCAATTTGGGAAGGGGACTCGCTCCTACTTTTATTCTAGGAAAAGGGGCTGGCCCGTGACTAGGTCCTACCTATGGGTGGGGCCAGGAGGGGGGTGGTTACACCCCTATCCTTTGTCCGGCTTCGCCCCAGCTCAGGGGCAGGGTTGCCCCCGAAACTGGTTTGAGCCGGGCTATGCACAGTGAGCACCGGGGTGCCACTTGCAATCACCTTCCTTTCAGCCCTGCCTACCTGGGATACACAAACCCTGTCTGGGATGGTGCTAACACCGCCCTCGACAGGAAACCCTTTGTCCAAGCTCCCCTCGCTGGAAGGTCTCCCAGCAGCAGGAGGTCAGACTTGTGTCTGGTGGCAGCATCCATTTTGTGATGCTGAGGCTTGAGTCAACTTTAACCGGGATTCAAGGTTACTTCCATGTCGTGCCCCTCTAAAAGGGGGGAATGCTAACCCCGTCGCCAGAATTGGCGAGGGGTTCGTATTCCAATTCGTATGACACCTTACTCGACATGTGTGGGTGATGCGATGCCAGAGTTAGCAAGTAACCGCGAGGATTATAATGCATTTTAAGGTAGTTGGCACGCGTCACCATGGAACGGCTATTAGGACTTGGTTCCGCAAGCCGTCGACGGGCTCAGCTCGCGCCAGAGCACCATCCCACATGATTCCCCGCACTCTGCCTTCAGGATTGATAAGGCCTACCATAGGAGTGACTGATAGGAATCCATGTGTCCATTTTAGGGTTAGGTATAGGAATACTACACCTACAGCAACGGGTGATTACACCACCTTGCCCCAGCTGTCGTGCAGCCAGTTGTGTCAGATTTGGGCGGCCATCCAGGGGTGGCATAATACATGCTGCAGCCCCTGGTAGGCCCTGGGTACACCGATGCCCTGGATACCTGTGGTATGCTGATACAGGGACTGATAAGGCGGCCCAGTTCCAATTAGTGGATGCACCTAATGTACGTGTGTGTTAATTTCGAGAGAGAACAGCTAGGCTGTG
This sequence comes from Triturus cristatus, assembly GCF_964204655.1. Classification (NCBI taxonomy): domain Eukaryota; kingdom Metazoa; phylum Chordata; class Amphibia; order Caudata; family Salamandridae; genus Triturus; species Triturus cristatus. The sequence continues at coordinate 212,778,565 of NC_140579.1, forward strand.
GGTCTGATTGGCAGGCCCACAGCCAGGGAAAGTCGTAAACCAATAAAGCAAAAAGCAAAAAATCTGGGTGATCATAGGATTGCAGACCCTACTCTCCTACACCACTCTTAAAATATGTTGGATAGCAAAACTGTTCCCTTAGTAGTCATGAGGCGTATTTACTATTCAAAATCCAGTCCAGCCCCTTATGGCAAAATTTTTAATTCCAAAACATTTGTAAAATGGTTTACATTTAATTTCCTTTCAGCACAATCCCTTTGCCTGCTGCCCTGAAGGCGTCGGTAAAAGGCAAAATAGAAATACTGTGTTCTCACATTCTTCTATCCCAGGCCTGTTCTCCAGTCCAAACACATGGGTGAAGTTGTTGCAGCAGTAGATTCTGGGGCTGCTCCACCCCTGGTGGCGTTACAGCAGCGTTTTTAATTTTACCCAGTCGCGGGGCTTGTAAGGCACATGTGTCCATCCGCTCGCTATGAAGAATCCCCTTATCCGAAAGAAGGTGGGGGGTTTTTGCTGAGTAACATTGAGTGGTGCAGGACTTCCTTCACCATGCAGCCCTCTCGCTGCCAGGTGAAGTGCAGCCTCCTTGAATCCAGTCTCAGTTGACAGATAACCAGAGCACTGGGACCACATTGCGGTGGCAGCTGGGGTGCTCCTTCATGTTGCAAGCAGATGGCCGAGCTCTATTGCGGTGTCAGCAGCACACACAGTTTTAGGGTACTCAGTGGTGCAGTGAACAGGTGATTCAATTATGTCTTTGCACCCAAATTCATCTCAGAGTTTATTGTGGGCCACCATTGCTACCATGAAACCTTGTTCGGCCCCTCAGCCACACCACACTTGACTGCTTCAGTTTCACTGGGGGAGCAATAGATACCCGCTGTCCCTGGTCACAGTGTACTCCTCCTCACCATACTCCGTCCTCCACAATTCCACTCCACATTGTCAAAGGCCGCACTGAGTCCAGACTCCAATGCAGACACACCCACCCCCATGGCACCAGAAACTGTTCAGTACAGGGCCATCAAGCCACCTGGGACTGCACCTGCTCTACCTCCTCACACAGCTCACAGTCCTTAGCTTCGTCACCACTTTGCACTCACAGGCCACTGTGCGCTCTTCAGGGACACAGGCAGCTCTGGCTTCCCAGCTCCGGCCTCTCCACAGTGAGGCCTTGACTGCTCCATGGTGTCATGTGGCCACTCGGGATGTTATATATTGGTTGTTTTATGGGCTGTTTGTGGGACGATTTTATTGGTTGGTGGTCTGTGCCAATGCTTGTCTGTGGATTTTTAGCTATTTGTGTGCCGATTTTATTGGCTGGTGGGCTGTTTTGTGTTGTTAATTTTTCGGAAAGTCCCAATCATTGCCTGCTGCAAGCACAAATAGCCTAGTCTTCCATACCTTGAAAAAGACCTCCTACACACAACATGTCTAAGTTTAAAACTTATTTTGCAAATGTGGGCCACTTTTTTTACCTATTTAATTTGCCTTCCCTATATTAACAACATATCATAACATAACAGGTCTATTTGTAAAGCGCACAATTACCCGAAGGTGTCCTGGCACTGAATAACAGATGTTTATTGTTACCCAACTCAATGGTACTCATTTAATTGACCTCAAATGGATGAAAGGCTGAGTGGACCCGCTGGGATTTAAACCTGTGACCATGAGGTCGAACACAGGCCCCTGTAGTGGCTGCTTTAGTGCACTGAGCCACCAGACCCGGCTTATGGGGCTACTTCTAATTTGGTGCCAGGGCCTCTTTCCTGTCCCATTCCAACAAGCATTGGCCTCCGCTTGCACGGCTTGTGCTTTTGTTGTGTCACTGTTGTGGCTTGTGCTTTAGTTTTTTGTCTCACTGTTGTGGCAGTTAATGCACTGCATTTAAATTTTAACATAATATGATGCATTCCTATTCTCTCCCTGAACTGGCACACAAACTGCTGCCCCCTAGTGCCAACACAGGCACCCCTGTGCCATGGTGCAAGGGTGCCTGTGTTGCAGACAGATTTGTTTTTACACAGGAAGGGGCACTCATGCGCCACTCACGGAACGCCTTGCTGGGGTAGAGTAACGCAGCACATCGATTTGCACTGCCTTGCCTCCATATCTATGAGGCCATTAAAGGCCACACGTTGTGATTTTGTACAGTGCCCCTTCAACTTATGCATTTCAAGGTGCTGTCATGTGTGATGATGAAGAAAGGGGAGGCATTGTGTTGCAGTATTATTACCATAGGTAGGGCACACGTACTCGACATTTTTACTCTTGCTTACAGCCTTAACAGCTAATCATGGATGAAGAGCCAGGTCCCTCCAAAAGGGTAAAGAGCAAGACTTATTACTTCCATCAAGAGTGGGAGAACACATTTTTATTCACACAAATTAAAGACAACTGTGTATGTTTAATCTGTGGAGCAAAAGTTGCAGTGGGAAAAAAGGGTAATGTTGAGAGGCAGTTTTCAACCAAGCACATGCATTTTGAGAGGAAGTTCCCTAAAAGAAGCAGCCTGAGGTCACAAAAAGTAAACGAACTGAAATCTGCGTTGCAGACACAGCAATCTTTTTTTATGAAGCCCACGAAGAAAGCCACTGCGGCTACTGAAGCACCCTTTGCAGTTACTCATCACTTGATTAAGCACTAAGCAACATTTTCAGATGGAGCCGTTGTGAAGGAAGCAATGCTTCTAAAGGCCAACTCCTTATTCAAAGACTTTAAAAATAGCCCTGAAATTATGTCTGCCACTTCAGATGTGCAGTTAGGGCCAAACACTATGGCAAGAAGGGTATCTGCATTATCGACCAACATGATAGAGCAGTTAGAGCGCGATTTAAAGACATGCAAATATTTTTCTCTTCAATGTGATGAATCTGTTGATGCAAGCGATATTGCACAGTTGGCAATGTTCGTTAGAATGGTTTTTGAAGATTTTACTGATAAAGAGGAATTTTTAACTTTGTTGCCTTTGAAAACCACAACCAGAGGATCTGACATTCACAATGAGGTGAAAAATTATTTTGTGAAACAAAATGTCCCATTGAAAAAGTTAGTGGTGATAACCACAGATGGTGCACCCGCAATGATAGGGCGTCATTCTGGCTTCATTGCCAATTGTAAAGCAGATCCAGATTTCCCTCCGTTATTGAACTACCATTGCATTATACATCAACAGGCAATATGTGCCAAGGTAATGGGGTTTGATCATGTCATGACTCCTGTTGTTAAAATTATTAATTCAATTCGTGCAAAGGCCAAGCAGCACCGAACCTTCAAATTGTTCCTTGAAGAACTATCAGCCGAGTATGGTGACCTTTTACTGCACACTCAAATCCGATGGCTTAGCAGGGGAAAAATACTGCGAAGATTCCTTTCGCTATTGTCAGAAGTCAAAGCTTTTATGGAGTCTAGAAATGAAGATACCACACTGTTATCAAACAATCAATGGTTGCTCGATTTCGCTTTTTTGACAGATGTGACGGAAAAATTAAATGTATTGAACTACGAGTTGCAAGGCAAAAACAAGACAATAACCAACATGGTAAGTTCTGTGAAAAGTTTCAAATCAAAACTTAACCTTTTGATACAGCATGTGCAGAAAAGAAAGATGCAGCACTTTCCCTCTGTGCTCCAAATCCTTTCAGAAAACAAAGCTGAGGATGAGGTCTTGGACATAGAAAAATACAGTAGCCTCCTCATGAGGCTAAATCAGGAGTTCAGTGACATATTTAGTGATTTTGAGCAACTGGAGCCCTGTGTGATGTTCACTTCAAACCCCTTCATGGAAGTGGATGTTAGTGACATTTCAGAGAAAATTAGTGTGCTTTTGAACCTTGACTCTGACACAATGAAAATGGAGATTGTCACACTTCAAAATGAGATTGAATTGAAATCAAGGAAATCTGACATTAATTTCTGGAGTCTTGTGGATGCTGAAAAGTTTAAGAACATCCACACAGCTGCATTGAAACTTTTTTCCCTATTTGGCTCTACCTATCTTTGTGAATCGACATTTTCGGATATGAACTTCATAAAATCTAAGTTTCGCACACGTCTACACGTCTAACTGACGAACATTTAAATGACTCCATAAGAGTTGCCCTCTCAAGCTACACCCCAGATTACAAGGGATTATTGGACACCATGCAGTGTCAAGTCTCTCACTGAAATAATTTGAATGCATTCGCAATCAATACTTGTTCAATGACAGTTCCTGGTGAAATCCCAAATCTAGGTATCTGATTCATTATGAACACCAAGATTAAAGTTGCTGCAGAGAAGAATCTTGAGCCCCCAGTTTTGTTTTTTTATTAATTGAACAAAAACAAAGGAACTTGTACTGCAGGCCTGTTTTACAAACACAAGAAAAAGTAGCTGGAGAGAAGAATCTTCAGCACCTTTCCACCTTTTTATTTGCTGCACAAGAGCAAAGCAGTGTTTGCTGGAGGCCTGGTTTATTGAGATCAAGGAAAACAGATAGCTATAGAGAAGAATCGTCAGCATCTTTCAAAATTCCTTTTTTTAGTAACAGTAAGTAGTTGAACAAGAACAAAGCAATGTGTAGTTCAGGCATGGGTTTCAGACACCAAGAAAAAAGTAGTTGGAGAGAAGAATCTTCAGCACCTTTATAAATGTTTAACATGTATTTGCTGCACAAGATAAGAAAAAAGCAGTGTTTACTGGAGGCCTGGTGTATTTATATCAAGATAAAAAAAGAGCTAAAGAGAAGAATCTTCAGCATCTTTCAAAGTTCTTTATAGTTGAATAAGAACAAAGCAATTTGTACAGCAGTCCTGGGTAACTGACACTCCTACAAAGTAAAGGGAGCAATAAGAGTGGAGGACAAAATCGTTACTTTCCAATCCAAACAGAGCTGAAGTTCAGCTTATCTGGCAATTGAAAAACACAGTGATCTTGTCAAAGCTACAGTAGAAGAATCCATCTGCAATTGTGATTCAGCAAAGCTTTGCACAGGCTGACTGCCACACACTGTGACTACTTCGCTACTATAATGACTTCTTCGCAACTGCCCCCGCCCGGCTACCAGATTACACAGCATTAGAGGACATCATACAGTTCCACAGTGAAGGTAAGATTTCTGTTCCTGTTTGTTTGTTAATTGAGCTGCATTACAATGATTATTTCAGTGACAGCTATTGATAGGTCCTGATTTTGAAGCTATTAATTGAAAGGTCGTAAACTAGCGGTTTGCCAACAGCACACATGCAAAGTCTTTTCTTTCAGAGTTATTGTGTTCAAACTACAGTATGGGCTCTGAAGAAATAGGCTTAACGTCACTGAAACTGGGCGGGAAAGGTCTCTCGGAAAAATGCGTGAGTTGATTGGGATTTAGTAGCTCACGACGATTTTCACTGTCCAGAAGTAGATCTCACTACACAAAAGGTTGGAGACCCCTGTACTAGACTCAGAGAAAGACAGAAACAAGGATACCTCAGCACGATAACCCCCCCACACACACAAGTTCGAAAAAAATAATAACAATCAGGAGGCTGAGGTTGGCTGTTTAAATGCTATACTGTTAAACACAAGATCGGTTATTAAGCACAAATATGAACTCGAAAACTTACTACAGACATCTGATCCTGATCTTGTGTTCCTTACTGAAACCTTGGCTACTGACAATTTGGAGCCTGACTGGGCTACTGCTATTCTAGCAGGCTACTCCCTGGCCAGCAGAGAAAGATCAGGGAAAAAGGGGGTGGCATAGCAATTATCTATCGATCCATTTTTAAGACCACCTTTGCGACATGCCAGTTACCAGGAGCAGAAGCTATGGACTTTAACACTAAATTCTCCAACACTGCATCCTTTCCTAGCTTGTTCCTATACCGGCCCCCGGGTCCAATAATGCTGTTCTAACAAGGTCTACAGACATATATGGAATCTTGTCTTGTTTCCCAACATTCACAATACTGGGGGATTTTAATTTCCACTTAGAAGCAGATGAGAGTTCAGATACAGCCACTTTGGTTGATAACTTAGAAGGTTTCGGGCTCACTCAGTTAGTTTCTGAACCCACACACAAGGCCCTGCATTCTCTTGATGGTATCTTTAAAACCACCCTAAAATCGCATACGTTAAAATGCTACCACTAACGTGGTCAGTTCACAATGCCATCTTCTTCAAACTCACTTATCGGGAGAACGATAGGCTACAGCCAAAGATTTTGCCTCCCGTTAAATCAAGGCCATGGCATAAAATCAGGGGAGAAGAGTTACAAGGACCTGATGTTAACAAGGGAGTTGACGAATTGGATGGATGGATACGATCAGCTGTTGATCAGTTGGCCCCCTTAAGATTAAACAAACAACGGCGAAAGCCTCTGCACCTTGGTACAATTCAGATCTTAAAGCCATAAAAGTCAGGTGTAGGCAGGGTTGGAGAGCAGATTATAGCAAACAGGGCAAACTACCCTACAAACTCGCCTTAGAGGAGTAGAAGGTAGCCATTAAAAACGCGAAAAAGATCTACTTTACTACTAAAATCGAGGCGTAAAAAAACTCCTCGAGAGAGCTCTTCAAGACTATCACGGAATTAATTAAACTGAATCAAAAAAATCAATTTGTTCCAGACCATGCTTTTTGCGACAAGATGGCTTGCTTCTTCCAGACGAAAGTACAGCTGATCTACGACAAACTGAAAGGGAAATCCCGAGCCCTGGTGGTACCAGAACATTGAAGCTAGCAAACTTAAACAAGTCAGATACAGAAAATCAGTTAACCAGGTTTACTCCTCTATCCACGGAGAGAACAAATGATCTGTTATTAGCAACGAAATCCGGGTGTCCAATAGACCCTTGCCCCCCGGCTAGAATACATTTGGTCTCGAATAAAATCAGTAACCAACTCGTCCCACTTCTAAATAACATCATATGCTCAGGAATTTTCCCCTGTTCTTGGAAGAAGGCATGTATCAGGCCAATTCTAAAGAAACCATCCGTGGATCCCCAGGTGGTTGAAAATTACCGGCCCATATCTTGTCTACCATTAGCTGCCAAAATATTGGAAAACTCTACGAATCAAGACCTAATGGGCTACCTGGAGTCTAATAACATCTTAGACCATTCGCAATATGGCTTTAGACAACAGCACTCCACTGAATCAGACCTAATTATGGCCACAGAGGAAATACGTATGGAACTGGATAGCAGAGGAAAGGCCATTCTAATCCTTCTGGACCTTTCAGCCACATTTGATACAGTGAACGATCAGGTATTACTCAAACAGCTGAAGGCAATAGGAATCACTGAGGCGGATCTTACCCTTCTAGCCTCATTCCTCGATGCCAGGGAACAAAGGGTGTGCTGGGACAACTATCAATCAGAGGGATTTCCCCTTCCCTGCGGAGTTTCCAGGGGTCAGCTCTGTCAGACACCATCGCTGAGAAATTCCATGGCTGTCTAAAACACATTATGGATTGGATGCACCAGAATTACCTTAAACTGAATATGGGAAAAACAGAAGTGAGGGAGTTTGGGACAGGAGCACCGCTCTGGAACCAGAAATGGTGGCCAACAGAGGCAGGTCAATGCCCAGTACCGACAGGAAAAACCAGAAACCTGGGAATCCTGTTGGGTGATCAACTAAGTTTCTCAGGCCAAATTAACCAGCTTACATCAGCCTGCTTCTTTCAACTAAAAGTCCTAAGGAAAATTTTCCCATTCATCCCCCAGGAACTAAGGTATCGGTTGTCATCGCTCTGATCCTTTCACGGATCGACTACTGCAATGCCCTCTTTATGGGCATTAACAAGCGCCAACTGTCCAAATTGCATTCTTTGCAAAATGCGGCAGCTAGAATGTTGCTTAACATCCCAAAGTTCCATCAAATCTTGGGAAGCATTAAAACCCTCCACTGGCTGAAGGTGCAACAGCGAATCAAATTAAAAGCGCTGTGCCTGGTACACAAAACCCAGTTTGGTGGAGGAGCAGCTGACATTCAGAAGTTATTTCAGCAGTATACTCCTCTGCGTTATCTAAGATCAGCTAACAAAGGTCTAGTCCAGGTACCCAGAATACAAAGAGCCAGAAGGGGAGGAAGAAGTCTGACATATTGTGCGTCTAGGTAATGGAATGAATTACCTGACGGCATCAGACTCCAACCCTCCAGACCTCGGTTCAGGAAATTGTTGAAGTCATGGCTATTTTCCAGACCGAAGTGAGCAACTCCGCCTGGTGCTAACTCAGTGTCTTCCTATAGCGCCAAGATGCCTCGGCATTTGAGAGCTCTATATACATATTACTTACTTACTTACTTACCAAGTTAGGCAAGACAGAGTTCCCAAAAAAGAAACTTCATCAACAATAGGGGCTAAAGGCCGCACGGAAATTACCTAGGCAAAAGTGCCTTAGAAAGCTAAATTTACCCCACTATTACGACATTATTTCATAAACCAACCCATCCCTTGTAAATTCTTTTGTGCCCTCCTCCTCTCCATTACCTCCTCTCCTTCACATTCCCAAACCTCCTCTAATCCTCATACATACCTGACATCACCACTCACTTCCCTGTCACCTTTGACCAATCCATCCCCTTGCTCTCTGACCATAGCGCTAAACTCACTGGACTGTCCTCACCCACCCTGTGAGCCCCACTTCCCCCATAATGAACAATTGTTCTATTGACACATGCCAATGTAATATCACTGGCCCCGCCTACCAGCTGCGAACAAACACCAACTACAGTCCTGTCCCATCAAAATAACCCTAAACAATTTTAAAAAGACTACACTCAATCCCTGATGAAAACCACTAAAGATTTTCAATGCCAAAAAAGCTTCGTGGACCAGGGTCAAAACGGACTTGATAATTCTTGCCTCGGTACCTACTCTAACCAGGAACACACTCGGCAACTCTGGGCATTAAACTTGCCTCATCTCTACAACGGCCCCCCACAGACGCCGGGGATGCCTGGTTTCACCTTGGAGATACCCAGAAAGGGACCATCTCACAGGGATAGCCAGGACGGGTTCCCCAGCGGTCTACAGCGCCGGGACGCCCCGTTGCTTGGGTAGCTGTGCGCTTTACAAGTCTACAAAATTTACATTTACAGTTACCTGAAACACCTCCAACTATGAGGACGTCCCGCTACACCAAAGTAGCTGATAAGAAAACGTTTTTGCTTACTATCCTATTGTTTATGAGGGGAGGAGGGTGGTTGATGGAAATTAAGCGGACCTGCCACTGGGTGTGTCAGCGGCAAAGAGGCTGTCCCTTACCCTCAAACACACCCTTATTCCCTCTCACTTCACTCCCTGTCTTCCCAGCCAATTAGGGGAGTAGAGCATCATTTCATTCAAATGGGCCTCTTGGCCAAAAGGCCCGGGGGAGAATGAGCAAGCCCAACTCTTAAGGGCCCTCATCGGGCAAGACAGTGTTCCCCAAAAAAGACTCCACTCAACTATATGGGTAAAAGGCTGCTTTAATAGAACAGGTCTCGTAAACAAGCATGAACAATTACATAGGTAAAGTGCCCTAGAAAACTAACTTTGCCTCACTAATACAAAGTCATTTACTAAACCAACTCAACCCCCTCTGAATTCTCATGTGCCTCCCACCTATAACGTCTTCCCCTCACACACCCAATACTGCCCTACTACTCATGCATACTTGACGTCACCACTCGTTTCCCTGTTACCCTCGCCCACAGGGGTGTAACACAGGCCCCCGCAGCCCCCGCGGGGGGGGGGACGGGGGTTGCCGAGCTGCAGAGGGCCCCCTAAGGTACAGCTGCAAAGTATGGTTATCAAAAGGCAAGCCTAGAGGCTTTGAATACGGAAAACACCGCCATTCCCAATTATGTTTTCTAAATTGCGTTTCCTGCAATTTTCGGTCAAGATGGTTTAAAGTAAAAGTGCAGAAGTCTTGATTAGGATCATGTGAGGCCACTTCCTGTGATGTCATGGGGGTCAAGGGCAAGTGACGTTACATCTTCCACTGCTTTCATTCTCAGATTGCTACTGAACCGCTTGCTCATATAAGGACATTTTTTTTTACAGAAGCCACCTACCTAATAGGAACTCATTGAGGTGACCTGAGACAGCAGGCACCACGCCAGAAATAAAGCTGTACAATAGCGCAATTGTACAAATATTATCACCCTCAGCTGATGAGCGAGCGCTCCAGTGCACCACACTGAGAAAGGGGCATCACACAGTATGCGTATCATGGATCCAGTATCTATGACATCATTGTAGCTTTCCTGCAACAAAAGCTCCCTTGCACAAAACAGGACATTCTGTTATTTGCCTGACACCCATTCACTCACCAAATGTTTCTGGAATATTTCCAAACTGTTGATCTGGAAACCCCTCATTCTTGTCACAGTGGGAAAAGGAGATTCCTACAAAGAGTTCAAGTTAAGGACACAACAAATCTGCTCCACAGATTGCTGCCTGTGCAATGTTATAGAGACATTGCAGCGCCAGCCTGTGTTTCGGGCTTTCACTGGTTGGATGCGGCAACACGCTTCAAAGGGGCCTGCTCCTTACTAAACACCATGTCAACCAGCTCTATTGCCACATTCCTTCCCACCCAACCCATGGTTCCTTTGTGAAAGTGCATTCCCTCTGTGTGCTTCGAAGAGAGGAAAGGCACTATTTGAACTCCCACATATCAACATAACTAAAACTGTCTTCTCTGTTGTTTAAAACTTGCCACCACAGAGTTAATGGCACTGTAAGGAAATCCTGCTATTGCCCAACGCAACAGTATTCATTTTACCTATATCAGGAGGATGAACATACATTGTTGGCAAACCGATCAACCCAGTAAGCAAATTATTTCTCACAGAAACATGCCCTACAGAGCCAACAGAAATCTTGTGCATAAGACCATCCAACACCCTCACATGCCCAACAAAGCATGAAAGTAAGAAATGAAAAAATTCCCTGGTAACACCATATCATTCAAAACAGCTATATGGACAATACACAACTATTCATTGATATTGAGTGAAATAAACAGCAACGTCCTGTTACTCACTCACCCAGATGCAGAAACACACAGGGGCTTATTTACAAGCCCTTTGCGCCGCTGGTGTGTCAATTTTTCCTATGTTAAAAGTGACGCAACGGTGGCCCAAGGGGCTTGTAAATAAGCCCCACAGTGCTGTGATTCCAAGCAAGCTTTGGCGCAGTGGGAACACACAGTGTCTTTCCTTAAATCAAAAAGAAAGGTCACTAAACACCAAGCAGAACAAAGCTTCTAAGTGCTGTAAAACCTACTGAACAATGATTGGCTACCGCGACTCTGGACAGATGAAAAACCAAGAGCAGTCCCCTCTGGGCTGCAGAGAGGCTTCAACGGCACACAAATTGTAGACATGTGCTGTAAGAATAGTCATAACAAAATTCAGGAATCAATACAAGTCGTCCACCCTGGACCAGCAGTGCCAGTTTGGCTAGAGTGTCACTAGTGAAAGTAAATATCACTGATGCTATTTGTTAGGGCTGTTTGCACGGAGTGGACTGGGGCAGTTTGAGTTGTTCATGACATAAGGTCTAACATTTGAGCGACTGATCATGGTCAGACTAAGATAACATTGTTGCATTTCTCACAGAGCACAAAGACCACACACTTACACCACGCAAAGAGTGTAAAATGTGTAATTTGCCACTGAGTGGCTGGTCCGAATGTTGGACCAAATGCCAGTACAAAACTGTACCACGATCAGTGCACTCCCAGAGATCAGGGTGACCTTTCTACGTGTGTGTGCGACTCCCTTTAAGTACTACTGTAGCTTGTTGTGAGAAGTTGGCCTGATATATGCTGTCCACTAGTTATAGTGGGCACCTTGTATCAGTCCAAACAACCTCTTATTGGTTATAGGTTAAAGACAACCTTTATTGAAAGCTATCCTAGTGGTAGCTATGGAGAGCAGCCCTCAGGCTATGTCTTGAAGGAATGTAAAGCAGCTTGTTTTACCAGTCTATAATCTCTTGAGTCACTAAATGAAAGATATCCACACCAGGTATATATAGATAAAATATATGTATTTATTACTAAACACACCCTCCTAGTCTCTTTATGAGACTAGAGGTCAAAACACATAAGGTACACTTCAATAATCACAGTAAAATAGCACAAATACACGTCAGGCCCTTGGGGAGAGCCAAAGCATATACTAAAATAGTGATAAGAACCACAACTTAACTAGACACAAGGCCTAGAGCCTGTAGAAACGCTGGGAACCCAAGGAACCACCCAAAGTAGTGACACAGGGGACCCACGGGGGCTGTGTGCAGTGTGTGAACACAGCCGTGAGCTCCCGTTAGCTTCTATGGTGAAAGTCGCGGTTAGATTTTTAAAGATTAGGGACACTTAGGAGTGAATCAGGACCAAACCCTTTTGGACTTAGGAAGTTCTAGGCCTAGCACCCACGGGAGCACCGCAGTACTTCTTTTACCTCACCCAGGGAAGCCGGGTGCATAGGTGTCTTTTGGTGACGGGTCGCGTCGTCGATTTCAATGGGAACTGGCGAAGAAGTGCTGCTGCCGTGAAGATGCGAAGTGTCCGAAGAGATCCAAGCCTGGATCGAAGATGAGAAGAACCTGAAAGTAGAGGGGACAGAGTCTGGGTCACTAGCCAGTGACCAGGAAGGCGATGAGCAGATGCTCACCGATGTTGGGTGATTTCAGGTGAAAGAGGTGAAACTTGACTCTTCAGCCACGAAGTCCAGGAGGCGTCGAGGATGACCAGGAGCTGGATTCGAGCTGTCCCACAAAGGATGTCGAGTGCTGCAGCGTCGGTGCCCGGATTGGACACAACAAGTCTTGGCAACAGCAACCCACGCAGAAACGTGAAAGATGCTTCGATGCAGACCAGCAAGGTCTGTGGGACTCACCACTTGGTTGGGAGTCAGGGCACGTCTGGAGCAACCAGGGAAGCCCAAGGAAATACAAAGTTACCCCCTCAGGGACCCACCAGTCAACGGACCAGGGATCACGAAGGCACCTCGAGACAAAACACAAAATGGCGGCCCACGGGTCACTCGGAATGACCAGGCCAACAATCTTTGGTGGATTCAGTGCTCGAGGTAGGGGCTACAATCAGCCCAAACACGACTTCAAAAGACGTCAAGAAGTCAATGCACTTGCAGAAATGCACGGTGACCAGGAGTTCCGGTTCCACGCTACTCACGAGGGCTGCGGGTCTCAGCTTTGCTTGGGACTCGGGTCAACATCTGAGATGTCTGGAAATCCTCTTCCTGGGCTGCAAATACTTCAGAGTCCAGCGGGAGCTTCGATTATGCAGACCGGCAAATTGCTTCTTTGGTGCCTGCCAAGCAGGGGAGTCACTCCTTCACCCCAAGGGAGATTTCTTCAGGCCTCTGGTCTTGAGTAGAGCGTCGAAGGTCCAGGATTTGGCTTCAGAGTTTCGTCCAGGGTAATCTAAAGTTGTGGTTACAGAGGTTCCTTACTTATACCTAAGGAAGGGGTTGGACTAGCTCTGGGGACCCACCTATGAGAGGGTTTGGAAAGAGGGGTGGCTACACCCATTTCCTTTGTCCAGTTTCACGCCAGAGGAGGGGCTGGAAGCCCCTGAACCGGTTTGAGCTGGACTATGCACAGGGACACCAAATGTGCCCCTAGTGCAGGACTTCAAAGCACTCAGAGAGTGCTCCCACCCAGCCCCAATACACATAATCCTGTCTGGGAGGTTGTTACACCTCCCTGTGACAAGAAACCTATTGTCCAGGCCTCCCCTGCCGGAGTTTCGGTCAGCAGCAGGAGGCCAGACTCGTGTTCGTGGCTGCAGCATCCATTTTGTGATGCCAGGGCTCTATTAAGTTTCTACCGGGTATACCAGTGCTGTCATGTCTCTCCCTCTAGAAGGGTGGGATCATACTCCCACACCAGTTACTGGTGTGGGAGTATGATTCCAAGGTGTTTGAAACCAAACACAACATGTTTCCGTGCAGCTAGTCCAAAGTTAGCATTTACCGTTTGGTCATAATGCACTTAAGAGTATATGGTCAGGCTGCACTACTGACAACCCAGACGAAGAGATCCCAAAGGCTGCAGAGGGGCTCAGCTCATGCCTGGGCACCCCCTCACATATAACCAAGCACCCTCCCTTCAGGATTGATAAGGCCTGCCATAGGGGTGACTGATAGGTTTGTATGTGCAGTATATGGTGAGATAAAGTGACCTATATCGCAGTAAGGGATGCATGCACCACCTTACTCAGGCTGCAGTAGCAGACCTGTGGTGTCATTTTGGGTGGCTTTCCAGGGGTGGCATAATACATGCTTCAGCCCCTGGTAGGCCTCTGGGGTACCTATGCCCTGGGTACATAGTATACCATATACTAGGGACTTATAAAGGCACCTCAGATTCAATCAGTAATGTACCTAAAGTACATGGAATCATTTTAGAGAGGAAGCAGCTAGGCGGGGCCCTGAATAGCAGGGTCCCAGCCAGACTAAAGTCGAAAAACAGTGAAACACCAGCAAAAAGCAGGGGGTAAACATGTGAAGCAGATCCTACTCTCCTACACTTGTCTTGCTGGTAACCTCTTCAAATCCTGCCTAACGTTCAATATAGGGATTCTAGGCTAACACAAACCCGTACTGTATAATGAAGAATTAGAGGGGGGTCTGGGGGAATTTTAATGACCTGCAAGGATTATATCCCCAATTATATACTTATTACCAACAAAGAAATCCTTGGGTCTTTCAAAAGGCATGTAAAGTGATGCGCAAAATCACACAGGAAATCCTGTGGGATGAACCCTTTCAGGACGAAAACCCTCACCCACCTTAGGTGGCATGCTTCATCATTTGGGTTTCTCCTCTCTGTGACGAGTACAGGGTGGGTGGAGGAGACGGACTAGAGGGAGTGATGAACAGAGAGAGGCAGCAACAGAGAAACAGAATGATGGGGACAGGAGTGGACATAAGTGATGGAGAAGAGACCTTTGTGTGGTCGAGAACGGAAGGAAAGAGTGCGAGAGATAAAGATAAAAGGGGAAGGAAACGACAAAGCAAGAAACAGGGAAGAGAGTGAGTGAGTGATAAAAAGAAAGTGATGGAGAGACTTAAAGGAGATGATCTGATGGAGACATACAGGGAGGAGAGTGAGTGATAAAGAGTGAGCGATGAGAGAGACAAAGAGGATAATATATGATGGAGACACAGGGAGGAGAGTGCTAAAGAGAGATGTTGGACTTGGCCCTTCTGGCAGGTTCACCCCTGGACTTTTTGGCTTTTTATTGGTGACTTGGTATGGTGATTGTTTGGTCTCTGCGCACTTTCCCTGTGTCCCAGGGTAAAGTGCGTGCGTGCTCTGAGTGCATGTGGTGAGATAGGCCTGCCCTCCCATAGGAATGCATGGGGAATGTAAGTGTCCCTAGTAGTTCCTGATGCGTGGGGTGTGCAGGCCCGAGTTTGGTATGTGCGGACTCGTGGGAGTGAATGCTGCGCGATGATATGTGCAGCGTGCATGTACCTAGTGTGGAAGTGCCACTTCTAGAAGTGGGCACTTCTGTGTGCAGTGTGTCTGTCGCGTGATTGGCTGGTCGTGTCATGTGACGGGCTGGGGATTCCCCAGAGTCAGGATGAGTCACCCAGTGGTGAATGGGGAGATCAGCAGCTAGATGGGTGGGAGGAGTACACCTGGGTCCTGAATAGGACAGGGTTTTCCAAACACAATGCTGGCCCCGCTCCCTGTGGTGCGACTGACGACCCTAGCCCTTCCAGTGAATAGAGTGAGGGGCTGAGCACATCAAGGGTGCTCCCCAACCAGCTGCGACTGGTTTTCCCCCTCACCCTGAACCCAGAACAAAGGGTTTGCCTGTATACAAATGGGGCTGTGTCCCCACAGAAACTGTTCTTTGCCAGGATCCTGCCTGAGGGGGGGCTGCTGCTGCCGCTGGACCAGAGGACCGCCACCTGGACTACCTCCCTGCCTGGAGGCCCAGTGAGCTGGCTCTGGGTCCAGCCTTGCCCCCCACCCCTGCCCTGCTGCATGCAGGGGAGAACTTTACTGGACTTTGTGCTACTGGCACCCTTAACGCGCTGGGAGCGGTTTATTTGGATCTCTAAGCGCCTGGAAGCGCTGAACTGGCCGTGAGCGCTGGGAGCGCTCTCCCTTGTTTTCCTTAGCGCTTGGAGCGCGCTATTTCGAAAAGCCGGTGCCCACCCGGCGTGTGCCCGTCCTTGCCGATTCCTACGTCCACTGGCAGGTGCCCACCCTGCCAGGGACATTGCCGTGCGTGTTCTAAAGCGGGTGCCCACCCCGCATTGTGGCGCTTGCGGATGCCTACCCCGCTTATTTGTATTAATTTCACGGCGGGTGCCACCCCGCCGTATATTGCATTACGAGGGAGCCTACCCCTCATTGCTGCCGGGGAGAAAGTCACCGCCGCGGCCCTTGGGCACACAGGAAGTCAGGCGACCTCCGTCGAGACGTGGGCGGGGCCTCGCCTCAACCCGGAAGCCATCGGGAGCCTACCCCGCGCTCCGGTCCACGAAGCAGGGAGAGAAGCGGAGCCGGAGGTTCGGCGGGAGCCCACCCCGCCTACCAAAGAAGAGGAGAGCCCCGCGACAAGACCAGGAGCGCCGCCGGGGTCCCGGTGAGTGGGGACGACTGTGTGGTGCTCGGAGCAAGTGCGCTCCAGGGGGGCTCTTGCCGGGAGGGGGCCGGAGCAGCCCGGTCAGTCACAGAGCGCTGGTGCGCTCCAACGGCCGCATTGTATTCTTTCCGAGCCCCGTGAGGCTCCAGCAACTCAGGGGCACTTTCGTTTTCCAGAGCCCGAGAGGCTCAAGCGGCCAGCAGTATTTCTTTAGAGTCCCGAGGGACTCCGCGGCCACAAGTGGTTTATCGAGCCTGTGAGGCTCCAACAGGGGCAGTTCCTGCTGTGCAGAGCCCACGAGGCTCAGGGGGCATTTCAGTTGGTTCAGAGCCCTGGGAGGCTCCAGTTGCCCAGCACTTAGTGGGCAACTGCTACGTGTAGGTTGTGCTTTGTGCGCCTGGTTTGCGCAGCCTGCGCTGCATGGCCCTGACTCTGCTGGACACAGGGCGTCCTAGCCCCGACAAGGCCAGTTGGCCTAGGGACTGCCACAGATAGTGGCTAATGTGAGTTTTTGCGCCATTGTACCTTTCCTGCACCTCTGAATGTAGTTATGCGTCATGTGCTTTGCTTTACACCTCTGAATGTTATGCATCATGTGTTTATGTGCTTAGACCCCTACAGGTATTGTGATACTTAGGTGGTTGTTTTCTCCCTAGTACAGGTGGTGCTAGTGAGGTCCTGATTCCCTGCGCAATATTTTCCTAAGGTTGTTAGGGTTGCGTAGGTGGTACTTACCTGATACCAGTAGTTACTGGTTGTGTGCTACATATGTTATTTTGTACTACAGTATTATTCCTATGTTCTAAAAAGTGCTACTTCCTGACAGTGGTCCAGGTGGCCCTGTCCCCTGTATATATAATCCCTTGTAAATTCTGCCCGTGCCTGTTGGCACATTGTAGAGTGTGTGTTTTCATCTAATGTGTTGTGTATAATACAAAGGCTATTTTTATAGAATACCTTGTGTGGAGTTTCCTTTGTGGTGGGCCTTGGGTGTTGTTGCTGGGTGCGCGCGCAAACGCTTTACACATCGCCTCAGAGATAAGCCTGACTGCTCGTGCCAAGCTACCAAGGGGGTGAGCAGGGGTTATCTTTGGCGTGTAACTTCCTTGCCCTGACTAGAGTGGTGGTTTCTGCCTGACTTTGGCGCAAGCCTTAGCCAACCAGAAATCCCAGTTCTAACATTGGTGATCAGCGGTGGGATTTGGACTTGCGTTTGCGCTGTACCGCAGCAGCAACTGGCCGCACTACAAAACTCTGCATTTAGATAAATCACATGGTATAGGGATTATTGTTCTAAGTTTGTTTTTAATTGTCATTTCTTTGGAAATGTGGTTTTGTGCACTGTGAGTTGGGTGTCCCTAGCTCGGGAGGGTAGATCATCCCCCTTAGTGCATTGTGTTTCTGGATTCACCAGAGGGTGGGATCCAGTGGTGGCAGCGTAATAGTGTCCTGTACATTTGTCCCCCGCCCTGCGCCCAGAGTTGGTACCTGTGTCACGTGGTGGTCAGGTTGAGGAATCAGGGGTGGTAGAAACTGCCTTACCAGTCCGAGGGGAGGGTTGTGTGTGGATGAAGGGTGTGTGGCACTAGGCAAGTGAGTGTGAGTTCTCTGGGTTAGAGAGCTTGCTGAATGTTTTTGTGAATTGTGTGCTCCTGTTAGGCTCAGACCCCTAGGTTCCCTGTGTGATCTTTTCTCTAGAAACGTCTGCCAGAATGGAGCCTGCTTGTGATCCCTATGAGCTAGCTTGGCGCCAGAGGCAGGAGTTAGAAAGGTCCTGTACAGGGAGAGAGTCCAACACTCTGTACGAATTTCAGGACCACCTGGTCCTATGGCAAAAGGGTGCATGGGATCTTGAGCACAGTATGGAAAGGGCCCGGGCCTCACACCTGGAGGGTGGTGGGTCTGTGGGGAGCCCTGAAGAGTCAGAAGAGGAGGTAGAGGATGACAATACCTGGACGCCAGTAGAGAGTGAAGACCCCATAGGTAGGGAGTCCCTTGCTGGGTCCAGCGTAGGAGGCAGCGCCTCATCCCTTTCCCTGTCCCCAGAGGAGTGGGAAGATAGGAGGAAAGAAAGGGAGCACCAGCTGACGTTAGAAAAGCTCAGGTTGCAGCATGCCCAGGCTATGGCGCAGCTGGAGGTCAAAAGACAGATGGCGGAGGCTGAGAGGGCCTTTGCCAGAGAGAAACTAGCTCTGGAGGGTAGGTTATCCCCTGAGCGCAGTTGTGGTTTTCTGGACTCCCCAGGGAGGGTTGAGTCCAGTGGTAGCAGCCAGATAGATTCCAGTGTAGGAAATCCCAGTCTGGTACCTGTTCCCCAGGAGGAGGAGTTAAGGTTGAAATTCAGGGGCAGTAGGAAGCTGTCTCACCAGACTTGGGACACGTTTGTGGGTAAATGTGAGGATGCACTGGATGATTGGTTAAGTGTAAACACGAAACGGGATTTTGATGGACTGTATGCTCTGGTTATCAAAGAACAGCTATGCAGTAGTTTTTATCCCGGGTTGCGCCAACACCTGTTGGGATGTGATGCCTTGGATCCTTGGACCCTGGCAAGAAAAGCAGACCGTTGGGAAGGGGTCCCAAGTTCTGATGAGGAATGGGAGAGTGATTCCAACAGTAGTGGTTCAGAGATCCTCCAGCCCAGCGTGGTGGAGGAGGCTCAGTGTAGCCCAGCTAGGTCCCAGGATAGCGAGGAGGGTGTAGGGGCTCACTGCCTGACTCAGTGGAGCAGGAGTGAGGGGGTGACCGAGGGTCCCCAGACGCCCGAAACCCTGCCTCAGGACTTGGATGGTTTCATGAGGGAACACCAAGTTGGGGACCTAGGCTGTCCTGTTAGTCCACGTGAGGAAGATCTCTTAGTGAGTGGAGGACCTGGAGCGCCTGTAAACAGGGCTCCTGTGGTTCTAGTGTCTGGCAGTACCGCTCCGGTAGGGAGGGTACAGGAGTCCAGTGTGAGGAGTGATTGGGGGATGAGTTCCCCAGTGGAAGAGCCTGTGGGTCAGGGACTACCCAGTTGGGCTAGGATCCCGTGTAGTGGCCAGGGTGGCACCACTTCTGTTCTGGGGGATCTCCGCGCACTGTCAGGTGGACAGGGGACGGGAGATCAGCGCCAGACAGACAGTCGCTCGACATATGTGTCCTTTGATAGCCTCAGGGGGATGGAGTGGAAATCCCAAGAAGTCCTGGAGTGCCAGGCAATTATTCCACCAAAGGTTCTAGGCCGGAGGTTGGAAGGCCAGGTTCGGGATCAGCCTGACCTGAAGGGTGGGACGTCTGTAACCAGCGTCCCGACCAGTTCTTCTTCCAGAGGTACCGCCCCAGTTGGTAGGGAGCAGGGCTCTGGAAGGGGGTGCAGAGGGTGGAAGAGCCCACCTCTGCCCCTGGTACAACCTGAGGGGTTAAACCCTGGGTTGGAATGGCGATCTAGGTGTACCCCTCGCCAGAGGAGGAGGAACCCTAGGAGAAGAGGTAGGGGGAGGAGAGCCTTCCCTGAGACTCCTGGTCCGCCTGAGGGTGTAGACCCTAGGCTGGAGAACCAGTGGCAGTCTAGTCCTGTCTTTCAGAGAGGAAGAGTGGAGAATGGCCGCTATGTGCCAGGGGTTACTACCCCCCACTCTATGGTTAGGCAAAGACCGGTGGCACCTGGGTGGCCTAGGGCCTGGTCTTGGCCGCGGACAGCTTGGGAGTACCAGTGGGGTAGCCCAGTTGGTCCAGACAGTGGTGTTAAAAAGAATTCCATGGGTTCACCGTGGCGTAGAACCGGAGGGTGTCCATGCAGTTGCGGGCCCGCGTCCGTGTTCTATCGCCCCAAGCAGGGAAGTCCATCACGGTGGTGATTGGTCTGCCCTGCGTTTTGGCTGGAAGGGGGTTGTGTTGGACTTGGCCCTTCTGGCAGGTTCACCCCTGGACTTTTTGGCTTTTTATTGGTGACTTGGTATGGTGATTGTTTGGTCTCTGCGCACTTTCCCTGTGTCCCAGGGTAAAGTGCGTGCGTGCTCTGAGTGCATGTGGTGAGATAGGCCTGCCCTCCCATAGGAATGCATGGGGAATGTATGTGTCCCTAGTAGTTCCTGATGCGTGGGGTGTGCAGGCCCGAGTTTGGTATGTGCGGACTCGTGGGAGTGAATGCTGCGCGATGATGTGTGCGGCGTGCATGTACCTAGTGTGGAAGTGCCACTTCTAGAAGTGGGCACTTCTGTGTGCAGTGTGTCTGTCGCGTGATTGGCTGGTCGTGTCATGTGACGGGCTGGGGATTCCCCAGAGTCAGGATGAGTCACCCAGTGGTGAATGGGGAGATCAGCAGCTAGATGGGTGGGAGGAGTACACCTGGGTCCTGAATAGGACAGGGTTTTCCAAACACAATGCTGGCCCCGCTCCCTGTGGTGCGACTGACGACCCTAGCCCTTCCAGTGAATAGATTGAGGGGCTGAGCACATCAAGGGTGCTCCCCAACCAGCTGCGACTGGTTTTCCCCCTCACCCTGAACCCAGAACAAAGGGTTTGCCTGTATAAAAATGGGGCTGTGTCCCCACAGAAACTGTTCTTTGCCAGGATCCTGCCTGAGGGGGGGCTGCTGCTGCCGCTGGACCAGAGGACCGCCACCTGGACTACCTCCCTGCCTGGAGGCCCAGTGAGCTGGCTCTGGGTCCAGCCTTGCCCCCCACCCCTGCCCTGCTGCATGCAGGGGAGAACTTTACTGGACTTTGTGCTACTGGCACCCTTAACGCGCTGGGAGCGCTTTATTTGGATCTCTAAGCGCCTGGAAGCGCTGAACTGGCCGTGAGCTCTCCCTTGTTTTCCTTAGCGCTTGGAGCGCGCTATTTCGAAAAGCCGGTGCCCACCCGGCGTGTGCCCGTCCTTGCCGATTCCTACGTCCACTGGCAGGTGCCCACCCTGCCAGGGACATTGCCGTGCGTGTTCTAAAGCGGGTGCCCACCCCGCATTGTGGCGCTTGCGGGTGCCTACCCCGCTTATTTGTATTAATTTCACGGCGGGTGCCACCCCGCCGTATATTGCATTACGAGGGAGCCTACCCCTCAATGCTGCCGGGGAGAAAGTCACCGCCGCGGCCCTTGGGCACACAGGAAGTCAGGCGACCTCCGTCGAGACGTGGGCGGGGCCTCGCCTCAACCCGGAAGCCGTCGGGAGCCTACCCCGCGCTCCGGTCCAAGAAGCAGGGAGAGAAGCGGAGCCGGAGGTTCGGCGGGAGCCCAACCCGCCTACCAAAGAAGAGGAGAGCCCCGCGACAAGACCAGGAGCGCCGCCGGGGTCCCGGTGAGTGGGGACGACTGTGTGGTGCTCGGAGCAAGTGCGCTCCAGGGGGGCTCTTGCCGGGAGGGGGCCGGAGCAGCCCGGTCAGTCACAGAGCGCTGGTGCGCTCCAACGGCCGCATTGTATTCTTTCCGAGCCCCGTGAGGCTCCAGCAACTCAGGGGCACTTTCGTTTTCCAGAGCCCGAGAGGCTCAAGCGGCCAGCAGTATTTCTTTAGAGTCCCGAGGGACTCCGCGGCCACAAGTGGTTTATCGAGCCTGTGAGGCTCCAACAGGGGCAGTTCCTGCTGTGCAGAGCCCACGAGGCTCAGGGGGCATTTCAGTTGGTTCAGAGCCCTGGGAGGCTCCAGTTGCCCAGCACTTAGTGGGCAACTGCTACGTGTAGGTTGTGCTTTGTGCGCCTGGTTTGCGCAGCCTGCGCTGCATGGCCCTGACTCTGCTGGACACAGGGCGTCCTAGCCCCGACAAGGCCAGTTGGCCTAGGGACTGCCACAGATAGTGGCTAATGTGAGTTTTTGCGCCATTGTACCTTTCCTGCACCTCTGAATGTAGTTATGCGTCATGTGCTTTGCTTTACACCTCTGAATGTTATGCATCATGTGTTTATGTGCTTAGACCCCTACAGGTATTGTGATACTTAGGTGGTTGTTTTCTCCGTAGTACAGGTGGTGCTAGTGAGGTCCTGATTCCCTGCGCAATATTTTCCTAAGGTTGTTAGGGTTGCGTAGGTGGTACTTACCTGATACCAGTAGTTACTGGTTGTGTGCTACATATGTTATTTTGTACTACAGTATTATTCCTATGTTCTAAAAAGTGCTACTTCCTGACAGTGGTCCAGGTGGCCCTGTCCCCTGTATATATAATCCCTTGTAAATTCTGCCCGTGCCTGTTGGCACATTGTAGAGTGTGTGTTTTCATCTAATGTGTTGTGTATAATACAAAGGCTATTTTTATAGAATACCTTGTGTGGAGTTTCCTTTGTGGTGGGCCTTGGGTGTTGTTGCTGGGTGCGCGCGCAAACGCTTTACACATCGCCTCAGAGATAAGCCTGACTGCTCGTGCCAAGCTACCAAGGGGGTGAGCAGGGGTTATCTTTGGCGTGTAACTTCCTTGCCCTGACTAGAGTGGTGGTTTCTGCCTGACTTTGGCGCAAGCCTTAGCCAACCAGAAATCCCAGTTCTAACAAGAGACAACGACAATATTGTCTGAGGGAGACACGCACAGAGTAGAGTGAGTGATAGATAATGATTGACGGAGAGAGACAGCGAGGATATTTTGTGATGGAGACACACAGGAGAGTGAGTGATAGAGAGGAAGTGATGGAGAGACTCGAAGGGCATCATCTAATGGAGACTCATAGAGAGGAGAGTGAGTGATAGAGAATGAGTGATGCGAGAGACAAAGAGGATATTATATGATGGAGATACAGGGAGGAGAGTGAGTGAAGAGAGTGAGTGATAGAGAGGAAGGGATGGAGACAGACAAAGGGGATTGTCTGATGGTGTCACGCAGGGAGGAGAGTGAGTGATAGAACAACAGAGTGATGGAGGGAGAGAGACAATGTGGATCTTGTATGATGGAGACATACAGGGAGGAGAGTGAGTGATAGAGAATGAGTGATGAGGGAGACAAAGAGGATATTATATGATGGAGACACAGGGAGGAGAGTGAGTGATAGAGACGTAGTGATGGAGACAGACACAGAGGAGAATGTCTGGAGACATGCAGGGAGTAGACTGAGTGACAAGAGGTAGTGATGAATAGAGAGACAACGACAATATTGTGTGATGGAGACACACAGAGAGTGAGTGATAGAGAGGAAGAGATGGAGAGAGACTAGAAGAAGATAATCTGATAGAGACACACAGGGAGGAGAGTGAGTGAAAGAGAGTGATGGGGAGAGAGAGACCGCAAGGATATTGTATGATGGAGACACACACAGAGGATAGTGAGTGATAGAGAATGAGTGATGAGAGATACAACTCATCTGTAGTGGGTAGACCCTCACCTGTACCTAGGGTACTAACCTGGGAGGCTCTCTGAGCATCATACTCCTCTAAGATCTCCACTAGTTGAATGAGGGTAGGGTCTGGACCCTGTTTTAACTTTCTGGAGGTACACAATTGTCTCATCTCCTGAAAAGTTAGGGTATCATATCTAGAGGGGATCTTTCTAGGATCTACCCCTCCTGGGAGAGAATCAACTTGATCTCCTCTCAGAGACATGATCTAGTGAGGGTGTGGTGTGTGCACCTACCTACACTAGTTGTATCTACTAAACCTCTCTAGTAGTTGTAGTCAGGGTGTGCTAGGCCCTTCAACCTACAACAACTAAGTCCAGTAGGACTTAAGTATTTATAATCTATGTTATATGTACCTAACAATATCTATGTGATCTTTCAATTTAGTATCTCAAGATTACAATGGTATTAACAACAGCAAGCTCAGATCCCAACCGCTGCTCACCAATGTGAGAAGTTGGCCTGATATATGATGTCACTAATTCTAGTGTACACCTTGTATCCGTCCAAACAACCCTTATGGTGATTGGTTGTAAAGTCAACCTTATAGACCAGCTATCCTAGTGGTAGCATGGACAAGAGCAGTCTTAGGCTAAACTCTGTATGGCATGTGAAGCCAGCTGTTATACCATATGTAATCCCTTGAATACCAAATGAAAGAACACCACAACAGATATATATAAAAATAGAATGTATTTATTCTAGTCAAACCCTCAGCACTCTTTATGAGATTCAAGGTAAGTACAACACAGTCTTATTTAAGCATACATTAAGTCACACAGGTAAGTAATACAGTTAGGCCCTAGGGGCCACGCAAACCATATACTAAGTAAGTGGTATAAGAACCACTGTCACGAACACAGGATAGGCCTAGGCCTAGGGAATCGCTGGGGCTACACTATACTACCAAAGGTTAGGAAGTGGGAGGCCCACGGGATTCAGGTGCAGAGTGGAAACACTCACGCGTAATGCGTAAAAGTCGATAGAAATAGTAGTTATTAGAAATTAACAGTTTTAGGACACTTCTGGAATAGCTAGGAGTTCGAGACTTGGAAACTAGACCCTAGGATAGTCAATACCCTTGTGAGCACCGGAGTACTCAAGTTACCTAGCCCACGGGCTGCGGGTGCATGGGTGTGAACTTGCATCGGGTTTTGTAATTGACTCCTATGGATGCCTGAAGGAAAGTTGCTGACAGGCAGTCCGTGAAGAGTGTCCGGTGGATCCCAAGGATGGAATCAAGAAGGAAGGATACCTGCAAGCAGAAGGGACAGAGTCTAGGTCACCAGCCAGGAGCCGGGAAGGAACCAGGAAAAAACCAGGCGATGTCGTGCAGATGCAGGTGAAGAGGTGAAACTTGTCGCAGCAGCCACGGGTACCAGGAGGCGTCGTGTACAACCAGGACCAGGAGGCGAGCTGTCCCACGAAGGCTCTTGTTGTCGGCGGCGTCGTTGTCGAGTTACGACCCAACAAGCCTTGGCAAGCGGAACCCACGCAGAATGGAGGACTTGCTTCTGGTGCAGACCAGGAAGGTCTGGGGTGCTTCTCTTTCACAGAGGAGCGAGTGCCAGTCTGGAGGAGCCGGACCAGCAAGGTGAAATCAAAGGTTTGTTGTCGCAGAGGTCACTAGCCAACGGGCCAGCAACCGGACAACCCGTCGAGCAACTCAGGTGCAGAAGGGCCCCACGCAGA
This sequence comes from Triturus cristatus, assembly GCF_964204655.1. Taxonomy (NCBI): domain Eukaryota; kingdom Metazoa; phylum Chordata; class Amphibia; order Caudata; family Salamandridae; genus Triturus; species Triturus cristatus. Next base: position 212,804,144 of record NC_140579.1, read on the forward strand.
ACACGTGAAATGTGGGGAGCTGATCTTCTTTGCAGATGGTGCTCGGGAGGGGGGCTTCTCAATTCCCCAAGCACAGCCTCGAGGAAGCCTCAGAAGTTGCGCTAGTCAGTTACTAGCCACTTTTCCCAAGTCGCCAGTCCCACGTCCCTCGTCGCCTCCACGGGTCTCAGCTTTGCTGTAGAGGTGGATCTGGTTCAGAGGTGTCTGGAAGTCTCGGCGCTGGTCAGTCTCTGCAGTCGTCCCTCGTAGGATCAGTCGCAAAGCAAGCAGCGGTCGCTGGATGGTGCCTGGTTGCCCAGGGTGGTCACTACTTGGCCACAAGGGAGATTCTTCAGTCTTCTTCCTGAGGTCGAATGTCGAAGGTCCAGAGTTTCTGTTCAAGTTGCAGATTCAGGATAATCTAATTTCTGCAGGGCTCAGCTACCTACCGATATACTGGGCTAGTGGGCTGGGCTACCTGCAAGGTCCCTCCTATGGGTGGGACCAGGAAGGGGAGTGGTTACACCCCCTTTCCTTTGTCCAGTTTCGTGCCAGAGCTGGGGCTGGAGTGCCCCAGCGCCGGTTTGAACTGGACTATGCATGGGACACCTTGTGTGCCCCAGGCAGTGTCTAGTTTCTTTCATCCCTCCCTGCCCCAATACACTAAGTCCTGTCTGGGGTGGTGCTCGCACCTCCCAAGGCAGGAAACCTATTGTCCAAGCCTCCCTCGCTGGAGGGACTCCCAGCAGCAGGAGGTCAGACTTGTGTCTGTGGCAGCAGCATCCATTTTGTGATGCTGGGGCTCTGGTTAACTTTAACCGGGTAAGTAGGTTTCAACATGTCTTCTCCCTCTAGAAGGGAGGAATAATATCCTCATTGCCAGAAATGGTATGGGGGTATTATTCCAAAGTGTTAGACACCTTACACAACATGTTTTGATAAAGCCAAACCATAGTTACCATAACCGTTTAAGATTATAAGGTACTTTAAGAGTATATGGTAGGCTATATCATAGAACAGCTATAAGGACATGGTTCCGAAAGCTGCAGACAGGCTCAGCTCATGCTAGAGCACCATATCACATGTTACCAAGCACTCTGCCTCCAGGATTGTTAAGGCCTGCCATAGGAGTGGCTGATAGGTACACATGTGTCTATATACAAGGTAGGTATAGGAATACTACACCTAAGCAAGGGGTGATTACACGACCTTGCCCCAGCTGAGTGATCAGCCAGTTGTGTCATAATGGAAGGCCAGCCAGGGGTGGCATAATACATGGTGCATCCCCTGGTAGGCCTAGGGTACACCTATGCCCTGGGTACCTAAGGTACACTATACAGGGGCCAATAAGCTGATCCTTACCAATTGGGTTATGCACCTAAAGTACATAGTGTGAATTTAGAGAGAGAACAGCTGGGCTGTGGGTCTGATTAGCAGGCCCACAGCCACATCTAAGTCGAAAACCAGTGAAGCAAAAGTAAAAAGTGGGGGTGAACATAGAAAGCAGACCCTACTCTCCTACAATGGAGACACAAACAGAAGAGAGTGAGTGATAGAGAGGAAGTGATGGAGAGAGACTTGAAGGGCATAATCTGTCACCTGAACCCACAGACCACAAAACTTGAAGAAGCACCGACAGCCTCGGAAGCAGGCCTCCGGACAGTGGAGTAGAGAGACCTTTTGCCTACCCCCCACCCCCCCAAGACTAGTACCCTGTGGAAGTCCTCCATGAAGAGGTCAACCGGAGGGGCCCCTTCCACGTATCCTGCAGGGGGGCCCCCTCAAGTTTCGTTATGCCACTGCTCGCCCAATTCATCGCCTTGCTCCCTGACCATAGCTCCAAACTCACAGGACTGTACTCACCCACCCTGTGAACCCCGCCATAATAAACACTTGTCCTGTTGACACCAGGAAAACTCAGAGGCGTTTTCCTGCACCATGACCTCCAACTAAAAATCCATTCATATAAAACCTCAAAACCACTAATAAATCAAGTCCATAACCATTCTCCTAATAACTGAGCCACCATCAGACGCAACTCCAACAATTAGTACACATGGTAAGAAAAGACATGTGGACCCCAGCTTGCCTAAAAGGTGACTGCTCCTCCTCAACAATCTTCATATGCCTTAAAACCGAATTCAAATGCTTTGATAAAAACCCATCATTTCCCTGTTAACTTTCCTATTCTGTCGCTCAATAGCCCTGGGCAACTGTGCACCTCTCTAACCCTGTCTCAGAATCAACACAGTCCATACAATGTGTGTCCTGGACAAACATGCCTGATGCACTTTAAATCTGCTTTCCTTGCTAGTGACAATCTAAATCAAGAAAGCTGAACAAGATCATTTTTTCTAGGATGAATAACCAATAGATCAAGGCATGTCCTAACTGAAATATAGCCGGACCGTATACCCAAGAGCTCCCCCTACCACATGCCACTCTTTACCCACAAAGAAACCAGAACCCAGGCTTCATTCACCCCAAGTTGCTTTCCATAAGTCCTCTTTTCTGCCTGTTTGGCAGCCCAGCTCACAAATGAGTATCCAACAATCCACACCGTTGAAGTGCTGTTGATCGGACCGGCCATACAACCTACTAAAGAAAAAGAAACAATCAACATTAAGCCAAACCCTTCATAAATAGACTATTTGTTTATCTGCAGATCCCGCCTGTAACAAGAAGATCTTACCTACCCAACGCTGTCAACTTCTCTTCAGAAAACCCTAAACATCTTACTTCAGTTGCTGCCTTAATCTGGAATGAATGAGTTCAAACCCAAACTCTCCAATGTTAGCTTTAGAACTCTAAAAACTTGAAATGGTTTTAAACATGAACCATCACTATGAAGGAAAACTTGTTCAGAAAATCCACCTTCTACATGCAGAGATTGAAACCATCTAAAGACCAGGCAACAGGTAACATCCTGTGCAACCGCCACACAACTAACGATCCTCCCTTCCACCTATCACTATCCTTGACACAAACTAAGCTGCCTCCCCCCCCCCCGAATGTGACAACATCAAAGAGGACCATCCCTCACACTTTAGCCCCCCTAAATGCCCTCTCACTCTACCCCAGCCTTCCCAGCTAATTTGGGGAGAGGAGCATCCTTAGAACGTGCCACCATGGATGACATTTAGGAGTGCTAGCTGAGACCCCTGGCTTGCCCCTTGCAACCACTGGCACTGCCGTAGCAACCCACGGCCTCAGAGGTGGAAATATCAGTGCCCGGAACACAGTGGCAGCTCCTCCTTATGAATCTCAGTTGGGGCTGCACTCTCTTTGTTTTCTGTTAATTCATTTATTACACTAATAGTGGATAGTGATAATATTAATTTTGTCATTATTATTGTGATAAACATGGTGTTCTATTAGCTGAAATATAACCCTCTCTGGCAGCTGAGGATTGTAAATAAGATGTGTGAATGTGTGTATATGTGTAAGGATGTGTGTGTGAGTGAAAGCGTAGGTCAAAGAGCGTGTGATGTCACTTTCGCTATATCTGGCGTTTTGATGAATTGACATGCATGCGTGCCACAGAAAACATCAATCAATAATAATTAAAATAAAAAACCCTTCTTTCAATATTGCATTTCCTTCACTGCCACGAGGAAGCGCATATTCACCAAACTCTATAGCAGGCCCTCTGTTTGATTTGGACATCAACAAGGACGACAACATTTGTTATACACTGAGGAGGAGGAATAATATTGTTTTAGAAGTTGGCTGCAGGTTCCAGATTCATTAAAATATAAAGTGACTGGGATATTCATAATGAGGACGTTCACCATAGCACTAAAAGGTTTGAGCTAATCCAGATATTTAGAATACCCATATTTAGCAAATATACATACAATGAAAGAAAACAGAACTCATTTATATAGTCAATGTTTACCCTTAGAATCTGACATGGATCCCACCTTCGCAGACCCTCATCTGTTTTACACGGTTGTATTTATAGAAATGCAGATATCTGTTCATTGAATAATCTATTATCTAAATCAGGGGTCTCCAACCGGTTGATCGCGAGCTACCGGTAGCTCGCCGAGACTCTGCGAGTAGCTTGCGCCGAGTGCTCCTCAATTTAGTAGCTCATTAGTGTTGTTTGGGCTATTTAGGCTTCTTTCAGTGTCTGTTGCCCGCCCTCACCCAAAGCAGCTGCTCCGATTGGCTTAAGCTTAGCTGGGGTAGGATGGACCAAAGAGGATGATGTTCCTCTCCTGCAGAGTCTCGTGACAGGGCGTGCGCAGAGTCTCGTGCCTACGTGTTTACGCGCCCCATGCCTTTTCCATTGGCACCGAACTGTCCATTGTGTGAGTGCGACGTGCGGAGCTCAAGCAGGCATGGGAGGGCAGAGCATTGTGGAGCAGTTTGCAGGCCGAAAGAACTACCACACCCGCGCGTACAGCCTTGCACCAGACTCGCAGCAGGTAAGCCACAACGCTCTTAGTTTAGGTCCCCCGGTAAAAAGTAATGTAAAAGAGTAAAGTCATGCCATGTTCAATGACCCTGCATGGACCGCTCTCATGATGCCCACGGCTGCCCTGTTCCTCTGCTTCTGTTATGTGCGTTGTCGTTGTTACTTTCTGCGACACGAGCCCTGGAGGACAGCGTCAGCACAAGTTGTGCACAGCCCACAGAAGAGGCTACGCGCTCACGGTGGCAACGCAGCAGCCTGAACCCGGAACTGCGATAAGGTAACATTAACCTTGAGGTACTTTCAGACCTCGTGTTTACGAAGTTACTCTGTAAACTCTCCTTCAGAACTGGGCACAACCGGTTCTCACTACCACTAGGTCCTGAAGAATGCCCAACGACCCCCTCCTGGGGCACTGGAAGGGCAGAAACAAGTCGACCTTTTTTTGTTCTGGACACTAACAAGTGCATTGGTTACATAATCTGACCTATTGCACAACCTTTTTCATTTTTTTAAAAAGTCTCCTCACACACCAGACAGAATAAATATTAATTTTGGGGCAGTGTGAGAAAGACATTTTTAACGTCACAATACCACTTTTGCACGACCATTCCTGATCACTACTGAAAAATCAGTGGTTCCCTCCAGGTGGAGGAAGCATTATACAAAAGAGACCCAATGAAAATGCTGACACGTATAAATAAGGCGGAGAGTCAAGATAAACCGCCATACCACCAATGATACGTGATTGAGGGTTCTCAGAATACCTATTTAAGGTACTGACGGATCAAACGTTTTAGAAACCCCTCTTTTTTCAGTTACAAGTGATCCATTCCCTTTGATTTTGACTACGCACCGCTTTTCCTTGCTGGTTTTCAGGTCACGCAAGCAGCAAAGAACTGCCGGGGACCACGCGTGCCATTTACCTCATTGCACCGCGCTGTATATCTACGCAGATCCCCAAATTGTCCGAGTCGCTTTTTAGTGCAGGCTCGACGGTACAAGTGTCTGAGGTTGGGGTGTGTTAACTCTCTGATTAGGCACCACTTGCAGTTGGCCATCTGTGATCTCCGTCAGGGCTTCCCCTTTGCACAACACTTTCACTACTAAGAACCCACAGTAGTTTAATTAATAATTCTCCGCACTTTCGCTCACAATGACTTATCATCCCAGCCCCCTCTCGACACCTCTATATAGCGTTTGCGGCTTCTTAATGTTGGTAAAGTAAACCCACGCCAACCTAGGCCATCCCCAAATTTGAAGACAGATCAGAATGATGGTGAGCTGTGATCCTGAAGAATGATCTGGAAAACAGACAGAGGGTTGAAATAAGACAGGATAGTTGGCTTCCACTTTCGAGCTCATCTTCCACCTTATAACAGAGAACAACACCCTCTCTACTACAAACACAACGTTCAACAATCTGAAGAAAATGAAGATAGTCTGCCCTGAATAAAACGGCCTGCGTTCTTTACTGATTGCACACCTGTATTAACTTTATTTTGTCCATTTTATGCTTCAATACTAGCTGAAATTGTGGACAATGGGCAAAGCCTCCTTTCATCACAGCGTCTCTTCTTTACACTGATGTGATTCCTTACTAATAATGAAAGTGAAAGTTGTGTGGAGAATATTCTAGAAGAGGAGGACTAATTCTCCTCTGATAACACCTAAAAGAGCTATGATCGCTGGGATTATTACAAAGTTTGTCTTGCATGGAGGGATAAAGACAGAAGGGGAACTCCTGAATGGGCAATTTGTTCTTATGCGGTCAGGTCAGAAACTGACCAAGCTCTTCGTCTCTCACCCTGACATGTCAGGGCTCAGTCCGACTAGGCCAGTAAAAGAGAAAAAGTCAGAGCGAGAATGAAAAAAATTGGAGAAAAGAGAACGAAGGAGAAATTCAGAAGTGAGAGGATGGAAACGAAGGCAAGAGGCAGGAAGGACAGCCCTGCAGTGAGTCAGTGATGCCGCTGCTCGGAGTCTGCTTGCTGAGGCGGGCGGAGGCTTCACACCAGGAAGGCTCATTGAGCAGCTGAGGGGACAGATGAGCACAGACACAGCTGCCAGATGCCCGCGCTCGCAGCGGCTGGTCCTGTCTGCCTTCAGTCGGCCCTCGGGGTAATCCACTTTTAAAATATGTTGGATAGCAAAACTGTTCCCCAAGTAGTCATGAGGCGTATTTACTAATCAAAATCCAGTCCTGTACCTTTATGGCAAAATGTAAAATTCCCAAACTATTGTAAAATGGTTTATATTTAATTTCCTTTCAGCACAATCCCTTTGCCTGCTGCCCTGAAGGCGTCGGTAAAAGGCAAAATAGAAATACTGTGTTCTCACATTCTTCTATCCCAGGCCTGTTCTCTAGTCCAAACACATGGGTGAAGTTGTTGCAGCAGTAGATTCTGGGGCTGCTCCACCCCTGGTGGCGTTATAGCAGCGTTTTTAATTTTACCCAGTCGCGGGGCTTGTAAGGCACATGTGTCCATCCGCTCGCTATGAAGAATCCCCTTATCCGAAAGAAGGTGGGGGGTTTTTGCTGAGTAACATTGAGTGGTGCAGGACTTCCTTCACCATGCAGCCCTCTCGCTGCCAGGTGAAGTGCAGCCTTCTAGAATCCAGTCTCAGTTGACAGATAACCAGAGCACTGGGACCACATTGCGGTGGCAGCTGGGGTGCTCCTTCATGTTGCAAGCAGGTGGCCGAGCTCTTTTGCGGTATCAGCAGCACACACAGTTTTAGGGTACTGAGTGGTGCAGTGAACAGGTGATTCAATTATGTCTTTGCACCTAAATTCATCTCAGAGTTTATTGTGGGCCACCATTGCTACCATGAAACCTTGTCCGGCCCCTCAGCCACACCACACTTGACTGCTTCAGTTTCACTGGGGGAGCAATAGATACCCGCTGGTCCTGGTCACAGTGTACTCCTCCTCACCATCCCCCCTGTCCTCCACAATTCCACTCCACTTTGGCAAAGGACGCACTAAGTCCAGACTCCAATGCAGACACACCCACCCCCATGGCACCAGAAACTCTTTAATACAGGGCTATCAAGCGACCTGGGACTGCACCTGCTCTACCTCCTCACACAGCTCACAGTCCTTAGCTTCGTCACCACTTTGCACTCACTGGCCGCTGTGCGCTCTTCAGGGACACAGGCAGATCTGGCTTCCCAGCTCCGTCCTCTCCACAGTGAGGCCTTGACTGCTCCATTGTGTCGTGTGGCAACTCGGGATATTGGTTGTTTTTTGGGCTGTTTGTGGGACTATTTTATTGGTTGTTGGTCTGTGCCAATGCTTGTCTGTGGATTTTTGGCTATTTGTGTGCCGATTTTATTGGCTGGTGGGCTGTTTTGTGTTGTTAATTTTTCGGAAAGTCCCAAACATTGCCTGCTGCAAGCACAAATAGCCTAGTCTTCCATACCTTGAAAAAGACCTCCTATACACAACATGTCTAAGTTTAAAACTTATTTTGCAAATGTGGGCCACTTTTTTTACCTATTTAATTTGCCTTCCCTATATTAACAACATAACATAACAGGTCTATTTGTAAAGCGCACGATTACCCGAAGGTGTCCTGGCACTGAATAACAGATGTTTATTGTTACCCAACTCAATGGTACTCATTTTATCAACCTCAAATGGATGAAAGGCTGAGTGGACCCGCTGGGACTTAAACCTGTGACCATGAGGTCGGACACAGGCCCCTGCAGTGGCTGCTTTAGTGCACTGAGCCACCAGACCCGGCTTATGGGGCTACTTCTCATTTGGTGCCAGGGCCTCTTTCCTGTCCCATTCCGACAAGCATTGGCCTCTGCTTGCAAGACTTGTGCTTTTGTTGTGTCACTGTTGTGGCAGTGAATGCACTGCATTTAAATTTTAACATAATATGATGCATTCCTATTCTCTCCCTGAACTGGCACACAAACTGCTGCCCCCTAGTGCCAACACAGGCACCCCTGTGCCATGGTGCAAGGGTGCCTGTGTTGCAGACAGATTTGTTTTTACACTGGAAGGGGCACCCATGCTCCACTCACGGAATGCCTCGTTGGGGTAGAGTAACGCAGCACATCGATTTGCACTGCCTTGCCTCCATATCTATGAGGCCATTAAAGGCCACACAGGGTGGCTTTATGTGGCCTCATAGATTTTGTACAGTGCACCTTCAACTTATGCATTTCAAGGTGCTGTCATGTGTGATGATGAAGAAAGAGGAGGCATTGTGTTGCAGTATTATTAGCATAGGTAGTGCACACATACTCAACATTTTTACTTATAGCCTTAACAGGTAATCATGGATGAAGAGCCAGGTCCCTCCAAAAGGGTAAAGAGCAAGACTTACTTCTTCCATCAAGAGTGGGAGAACACATTTTTATTTACACAAATTAAAGACAACTGTGTATGTTTAATCTGTGGAGCAAAAGTTGCAGTGGGAAAAAAGGGTAATGTTGAGAGGCAGTTTTCAACCAAGCACATGCATTTTGAGAGGAAGTTCCCTAAAAGAAGCAGCCTGAGGTCACAAAAAGTAAACAAACTGAAATCTGCATTGCAGACACAGCAATCTTTTTTTACGAAGCCCACGAAGAAAGCCACTGCGGCTACTGAAGCACCCTTTGCAGTTACTCATCACTTGATTAAGCACTAAGCAACATTTTCAGATGGAGCCGTTGTGAAGGAAGCAATGCTTCTAAAGGCCAACTCCTTATTCAAAGACTTTAAAAATAGCCCTGAAATTATGTCTGCCACTTCAGATGTGCAGTTAGGGCCAAACACTATGGCAAGAAGGGTATCTGCATTATCGACCAACATGATAGAGCAGTTAGAGCGCGATTTAAAGACATGCAAATATTTTTCTCTTCAATGTGATGAATCTGTTGATGCAAGCGATATTGCACAGTTGGCAATGTTCGTTAGAATGGTTTTTGAAGATTTTACTGATAAAGAGGAATTTTTAACTTTGTTGCCTTTGAAAACCACAACCAGAGGATCTGACATTCACAATGAGGTGAAAAATTATTTAGGGAAACAAAATGTCCCATTGAAAAAGTTAGTGGCGATAACAACTGATGGTGCACCCGCAATGATAGGGCGTCATTCTGGCTTCATTGCCAATTGTAAAGCAGATCCAGATTTCCCTCCGTTATTGAACTACCATTGCATTATACATCAACAGGCAATATGTGCCAAGGTAATGGGGTTTGATCATGTGATGACACCTGTTGTTAAAATTATTAATTCAATTCGTGCAAAGGCCAAGCAGCACCGAACCTTCAAATTGTTTCTTGAAGAACTATCAGCCGAGTGTGGTGACCTTTTACTGCACACTCAAATCCGATGGCTTAGCAGGGGAAAAATACTGCGAAGATTCCTTTCGCTATTGCCAGAAGTCACAGAAATGAAGATACCACACTGTTATCAAACACTCAATGGTTGCTCGATTTAGCTTTTTTGACAGATGTGACAGAAAAATTAAATGTATTGAACTACGAGTTGCAAGGCAAAAACAAGACAATAACCAACATGGTAAGCTCTGTGAAAAGTTTCAAATCAAAACTTAACCTTTTGATACAGCATGTGCAGAAAAGAAAGATGCAGCACTTTCCCTCTGTGCTCCAAATCTTTTCAGAAAACAAAGCTGAGGCTGAGGTCCTGGACATAGAAAAATACAGTAGCCTCCTCATGAGACTGAAGCAAGAGTTCAGTGACAGATTTAGTGATTTTGAGCCACTGGAGCCCTGTGTGATGTTCACTTTAAACCCCTTCATGGAAGTGGATGTTAGTGACATTTCAGAGAAAATTAGTGTGCTTTTGAACCTTGACTCTGCCACAATGGAAATGGAGATTGTCACACTTCAAAATGACATTGAATTGAAATCTAGGAAATCTGGCATTAATTTCTGGAGTCTTGTGGATGCTGAAAAGTTTAAGAACATCCACACAGCTGCATTGAATTTTTTTTCCCTATTTGGCTCTACCTATCTCTGTGAATCAGCATTTTTGGATATGAACTTCATAAAATCTAAGTTTCGCACACGTCTAACTGACGAACATTTAAATGACTCCATAAGAGTTGCCCTCTAAAGCTACACCCCAGATTACAAGGGATTATTGGACACCATGCAGTGTCAAGTCTCTCACTGAAATAATTTGAATGCATTCGCAATCAATACTTGTTCAATGACAGTTTCTGGTGAAATCCCAAATCTAGGTATCTGATTCATTATGAACACCAAGATTAAAGTTGCTGCAGAGAAGAATCTTCAGCCCCCAGTTTTTTTTTTAAATTAATTGAACAAAAACAAAGGTACTTGTACTTGTACTTCAGGCCTGTTTTACAAACACAAGAAAACGTAGCTGGAGAGAAGAATCTACAGCACCTTTCAACCTTTTTATTTGCTGCACAAGAGCAAAGCAGTGTTTGCTGGAGGCCTGGTTTATTGAGATCAAGGAAAAAAGATAGCTATAGAGAAGAATCGTCAGCATCTTTCAAAATTCCTTTTGTTAGTAACAGTAAGTAGTTGAACAAGAACAAAGCAATGTGTAGTTCAGGCATGGGTTTCAGACACCAAGAAAAAAGTAGTTGGAGAGAAGAATCTTCAGCACCTTTCTAAATGTTTAACATTTATTTGCTGCACAAGATAAGAAAAAAGCAGTGTTTACTGGAGGCCTGGTGTATTTATATCAAGATAAAAAAAGAGCTAAAGAGAAGAATCTTCAGCATCTTTCAAAGTTCTTTATAGTTGAATAAGAACAAAGCAATTTTTACAGCAGTCCTGGGTAACTGACACTCCTACAAAGTAAAGGGAGCAATAAGAGTGGAGGACAAAATCGTTACTTTCCAATCCAAACAGAGCTGAAGTTCAGCTTATCTGGCAATTGAAAAACACAGTGATCTTGTCAAAGCTACAGTAGAAGAATCCATCTGCAATTGTGATTCAGCAAAGCTTTGCACAGGCTGACTGCCACACACTGTGACTACTTCGCTACTATAATGACTTCTTCGCAACTGCCCCCGCCCGGCTACCAGATTACACAGCATTAGAGGACATCATACAGTTCCACAGTGAAGGTAAGATTTCTGTTCCTGTTTGTTTGTTAATTGAGCTGCATTACAATGATTATTTCAGTGACAGCTATTGATAGGTCCTGATTTTGAAGCTATTAATTGAAAGGTCGTAAACTAGCGGTTTGCCAACAGCACACATGCAAAGTCTTTTCTTTCAGTGCTATTGTGTTCAAACCACAGTATGGGCTCTGAAGAAATAGGCTTAACGTCAATGAAACTGGGCGGGAAAGGTCTCTCGGAAAAATGCGTGAGTTGCTTGGGATTTAGTAGCTCACGACGATTTTCACTGACCAGAAGTAGCTCTCACTACACAAAAGGTTGGAGACCCCTGATCTAAATGTATTCATTTATTATTTGTAGAGCGCAAACTGTGACCAAGAAAAGCATTCTGATCTGAGGACCCTATACACACCGTAAAGCAGAAATGTGAAGAACTGACCACTACAGCTGTACTAGAACTAGGCTTTCCGGAGAAGTCTGGTGAAGCCGCAGCCAGAAAAAGGTTTGTAACTGAGAACACAATATATGGACCTTTGACTATTTGCAACCTTTCTATCATGGTTAGCCAGAGTACCCTATACTGGGGAAAGTAACACTGCACTAACAATCATCGGCAGAGGCAGTATGTCTGACTGGCGGTTCCAGTTCCAAGCCAGTTCTGTTGTCTTTGCCAAGCCGAGGGTGCATTTAATTTGTGTTTCATCCGTGGCCCAGCATCAGAAGCAGGGAACTGCCAGGCACGCTGAGTCCAATCAGCAGCTAGCTGCTGAATGTGGTTGCTAAGGACACCAAAGTGGTGTGCCTCTTATAGCAACCATAAGAGCAGCAACCCCTTGGCGTCACTGGTAATTCACTTGTTTTTTCCATACAGAAAATCAATGAGTCTTCCAGGGAAAAAAAGGATTGCTTTTTTAATACAATGCGTGCATGAGATAGGAAAATGAATGCGACAGAAAGTGTGATGATTTAGCATACTTTTGATGTGCAAAATAGTACTTCGAGCATTGCCATTGAATCACTTCCAAGAGGTGGGAGTGACAGACCAAATAGCCAATTGCATGAAGCAAGAGGTGTTTACTCTTCTGCACTGATCCATGGGCTGAAAAAGGCAGTCTCAAACAAGTCAAAGCTTGAATCGGGCTGACTGACATCCGAATCTGTATATTTAAAACAATAGGTCTACAGTTGTGCTTTTAAAACCAGATCTAATAAACAAGTTGGGTGCGTCTAATCTTGATTGTACTGAATTGTTACACTATGTGAGAAATCACCAGCGTTATTGAAGTATCTTCCAAGTTGCAAACAATTCACACATATAAGGAGCACTCAAATCGAAACAATATTGCCAAACACCAATTTTTTGGATTCAAACATAAACATCATTTATTCTTTAGTTGTCATCTTCCCTCCCAACATGAAGAATATCCCCTATGTCATATATGAATATCCTCTATATATTCCAAATACTTTATCTTTTTGCATATAGAACTATTTGGTTTAAAGGCGATGTATCCATAAAATTCTTTTTCCATCCTTTACTGTTCCAGTCTTTTTACTTCTTTTTTGTAGATGATATATCAATAAAGTTCTTGTCGATCATTCCATCCTTTTTAATGTTTCAGTCCTTATAAATTCCAATCAATCTATCGACTAACAAATGCTTCACTTCCTTATTTATCAAAATCTCAACAGCCGACGTGTTTCGTCCCCTCCTGGGACATCATCAGGGCTGTGAAATCAACAAATATTCCATCAGAATTTAATCCTATATGCAAGTATATTCACATCCTCCATTCCTTATAAATCATTCCTGCCTATTTAACAATCTCCATGGTGAATCAGGATGTACAGAAAAATCATTGCTAGTTTATTAACAAACACCTGCACGGTTAGCATCTTGATACATATCATGTTTAGAAAAACCTCACATAGTTAAAATTCGCCTCGCACAACCTCTTAACATTCCCATGATTACCCCGCTTTCTTATCTAATTTCTGTTTCCTCATCTTTACAAGTTCTTCATTACATCCTATGTCCAAATTACATCGTCCTTCCCCAGTGTCCTTCCACCCAGACAATATCAATCCTTTAATTACACCTAATTTTAATCAATGTGTTTTATTCCAGCATTATTCTTCGATATTCTCGACCCAGTCCCCCATTTACTGTGGTGGTTTCCTGTTACCCAATCGCGCTAATGCTATTGTATTTTAACCTATGACCTCCATTTCACACTGCCAGTCCTAGTGAAATTTTTAACTCTTCTCACCTTATTATTACAAAATATCTGGATGATCTCTTCTCGAACTTATCTTGTTTTTTATCCATCAATGTCAACAGTCAACACCAAAATTATACTCCTGCATGGAAGACAAAGGAGACAACACGTTCTCCACCTCTTCAAACTTGACTTAAGTATTCTCCAATTCACCGCTCCTGGCCTCAACAAGATATTCTCTCTTCTCACCTTATTCTCCAAAAATCTTGGTGAGTACTCCCGGGACTATTTTGTCTTGTGTTATTCATCAATCTCAACTTTGATCACACAAACTTCCATTCCTGCATAAAAAAACACAAAGGAGACAAAATATTCTCCATTGGTTCCATCAATTTCCTATTTCTTCACCACTCTATCTCTACAAGCTCTCACCCCGTACCTGTAAGCATTCAAGCGTGAGTTCTGCCCGGCTCGTCTCTCACCACGGTATATCCGTCTTTTCCTGCTGCACACAGAGACCCGTACCGTTCTTCCGATTATAACTAGCCACCCCGCCAATCACTGAGGGCTATTGCTAATTAATCGGCCTGTTCTCTCTCTGGTCCACTCTCTGTCTGACCAATCATCCTCCACCATTCCAAAACTGTTGCAATAACCAATCCTCATGCACCGTTTGAAGAACCCTCCTTTAACAAATCCTGTTCCCTCTCTGGTCCGCTGCATTTTCCAGTCCGAAGTTCGCCTAGTCTTGCAAACACAACCCTAGCGGGAACACCCATTGTTGACCAATCACGTTCGTTCTTCTGTTAACTGCAGCCAATCATTATCTGTCCTTATTAGCCATGATAATTCTTCAGTTTTCATCTACTCTATTCATGCAACCGGAAATAGAAACAAAACCCAATCATTATCAATCAATTGCGTTCGTTCTTCTGTTAACTACAGCCCATCATTGTCTGTCTTTGCTAGCTATGATATCTATTCCGTTTTCATCTGCTCTACTCCTGCAACCGAAAAATGGGACAAACCCAATCATTACAGTGCGTGGCCCCATCCTATTTGTTACAGCCACTCACCGTGCGTCATTACGCATCTCCATCTCCGGTACTAATCCGATCGCCCCACTTTATTCACCCAAGACGCTCAAATTCTGTCCTTCCATACTTACAATCATCATTTAAATCACGTGCCTCGAACTGATATCATCAAACCTGTTTCAAAAGCAAGGCAGAGAAAATAACCCATCACAAGTCATGATCTATCATACCACATTCGTATCTATCCCATAATTGTCTACTCCACTCCTTCGACCGAGACGGACTGAATTACATGCTACCAATCATAATCCATCATAACGTGCCTAAACAATCTATCCATGTCCTCAGCCTTAATTCCACCCCGAGGCAGTCCAAGTAATCAATTGCAGATCACTCTCCAATTATGTAACTTCCTTCGTCCCAATCATTTCACCACGACGGGCTGGGTGCTCCAATCCATATCCAAAACGTTTAATAGGTCACCCAGAAATGTCTCTACTCATGATCCAGCATTAAGATATTAGGTTCTACTGATCACTGCCCATATTATATCCAATCACCCACAGTTATTACATCCAAATCTTAATCTGTTCACTAACCCTCCATGTCAATTATACTATTATCAATCGACATACATGATACTGGTGAGATGTCTTTAAACCTTATTTTTCAGTTAACGTTACTCACTAAAGTTTCCACAACCTTTGCTCCGGATCATATTGTCAATCTTTAAGTTAAAAAATAATGGAGTTCAGTATCTCTGTTCAAACCCATTGTTACCGCTCTGCATTTACTAATCCATTTAGCTTCCTCCTGACTGATTCGCAGTTCCCAGTCCCCACCTCTTTTTCCGGGAAGAATCCTCTGTATACCATGAAATCTGAATCCTTGCTCAGTATTGTGGCATTCTTCTATATGCATATACAGAGGTGATCTAATATCATGATTCAAAATTGCACGCTTGTGTTCCTGTAATCTGATTTTTAAAGTTCTTTTAGTGCTACCAATATAAATCTTTTTACAAGAACATATTATCACGTGAACTACTCCTGTACTGTTACAATTGATGAATTCTCTTATAACATACTGTTTCTTTGTATTGTACCTACATTTTTTGATCTTATTAATCCCCAATTCACAAACATTACATGTACCACACACATAAAAACCTCCTGGTTGCTTCGGTAGCCAGTTCAATCCTATCTTTGCCTCTGCTGATATGTAATTACTAGTGATCACATTTTTTATAGTTGCACATTTCCTGTATATCACTCCTGGCTTCTCCCCTATTGAACTGATTAGTCCCGGGGGGGGGGGCGCTAGAGGGCGCGCGGAGAAGATGGCTGCCTAACCGTAGGGCTCCCACAGCCCCGTGCCATCATCCTCCAACTTCTCATGCCAGCGCTGTGAGGCGGGACTGCAGCCGCCGCCCGCCGCGTGAAGTGCTCCGGCGGCTCTGGGGAGAGTTTCGAGGTCCGGAAGGGCCCGCGGCCGGAGATTTCAGCCCTGACACCTGACCCGGAGTGGAGCGCGATCCGCACTGGATGCGGCGGCCGGCCGGGCGAGCTACGTGAGGCCGTGGCTCACCACGAGGCGGCAGGGCCGCGCGGACGCCGCGCTGCGGCGCGGGGGGACAGCAAGCTGCTGGTGACCTGTGACAGTGTCGACGCCCCCCCGCAGGACCAGTGACGAGGGAGCTGTGGCCGCGCTTGTGACCCGCCAGTCCGCGGCGCTCTGCTGACTCGCTTGGACTGATGAGCGGAACGCACTGGAGGAGGCGGCCGGCTCGGTGAGGTGCTTGGGGCCGCGGCTCGCCTCGCAATGACCGGGCCGCACAGAAGCGAGGAGACAGCAAACTGCCAGCAGCCTGAGACGACATTGTTGCAACCCCCCCGCAGAAGCACAGAGCAGGGACGCGCGACCACTTTCACCGCCTGATGGGCAGCGGCGACCCGACCGTTGGCCCGGATTGAAGTGAGGAGCGCGCAGGAGGAGGTGACCAGCTAGGTGAGGCGCCTGGGTAGTGCAGAGCACGCGCTGCGACACCGGGAGACGGCGGATTGCTGTTGGACCGCGACGGCAGTGGGTGATGAACTGCGGAGACAGCGGGGCCTGCAGGTGTGGTCGCCATCCATGTCGGGAACGGCGCTAGTGCGGGAGAGCAGGCCTGCGGCGACCGCGGTGAGGAGCGGTGGGATGCCCTGATTGGACCTGCCTCTCCCTGGTGAGGCCTCGCTGATTGCCGGACATTGCGGCCCAGGTACGAAGTGCAGAGTTGGCGCCCAGAGTGACTGCACCTTGCGGGGCTGCGGAGGGGAGGCCCGGAACTAGCGGTGAGCCCTCTGTGTGTAGCGCTGGGGACCCGAGCCTGGTGGGCCTTGCGGGGCGAGCTTGGTCAGCGGTGGGGCGCCCTGGCCCCGTGGACACTGAGACTGGCCCCTAGCCCCTGGATGTGAGGAGATACGGGGCCCAACGGCCGGACACTGCCCTTGTGTCAGGAGGCTGTGCGAGAGTGGGGAGCTCCTGGCGTTCTCTGGTGGAGAGGGACCCCGAGGGTGAAACAGGTGGGGGCCCTTCGCTCGGAAAGACACTGATCGCCTCACTGGCTGGCGTCGATGGGCAGCCCCTAATAGCCTGAGAGTCGGCGGTCTGGGAGCTGGCAGCTGCAACGCATGAGGAGCTCTATCCTGAGCAGCGGCCCTGACCGAGGCTGAGAGACAGGCAGCTCGTGGAAGACGGGTGACCAAAGGGCTGCAGGGCACAATCTGACAGCGTCACCACGTGCGTGAAGCGGTGTGAACGGGAGGGTCCAGGGTGACTTCTTTGCGGTGCGTCCGGCGTGGGGAGATCTTGGAGGCCTTGAGCAACAGAGGACGCTAGCCCGAGGACATCGGCCGGGTGAGGACACCGGCCGCGGCTGGGGGCGCGCCGCGACCCCTCTGCCTTGTGCAGTGTTGGTTGCGATCAGGGGAGGTTAACCTTCTGGTTCCCTGGGGCGGGGGTGCCTGGACCGGACTCTACTTGCCGCACGCCCGGGAAACGTCAATGCCGTCAGCGCAACAGTTGGCCATGGGACGATTGCGGAATAAGCAGCATGAAGGCGGGCCGAGAAATGGAGGCCCTGGACCGCCCCTGGGGCGCTCGGACGGAGGTGCGGAGCAGCTCACGTCGACCCTGGAAGCCAAGATGGATGCCGTGCTGGCAGCGGTGGACCGACTGAGTAACACCCTGGAGCAGACTAGAACCTCCCTGGAATCCCGCATCGATAAAGTAAATTCGGATTTCACTTTACTCCATGCTGACCATCGTAAATTGGCAGACACGGTTGCTCACCAGGGTCAGACACTTCAGGAAGTTCAGCCAGTGATGCGCAGCCACACCGCAGCTCTGCAGGATCTGCTTGACCGGGTTAACATGCTGGAGGATCGCGCTGAGGATGCGGAGGGCCGCTCCCGGCGCCAGAATGTCCGTGTGGTGGGTCTGCCAGAGGGAGCGGAGGGGCGGCATCCCGAACAGTTTGTTGAGGGGTGGCAGCGGGACGTTCTCCCTCCGGGGGTGCTCTCCCCTCAGTTTGTCGTGGAGCGGGCACACAGAGTCCCGGCGCGCCGGCCTGTCCCCAGGGCCAGGCCGCGTCCCTTTCTACTCAGGCTCCTCAACTACCGCGACCGGGAGGTGATACTCCGAGAAACTAGGAAGCTGGACACCCTTGAGGTGGGAGACAGCCGGGTGATGTTGTTTCCCGATTACACGGCGGAGGTCCAGAAGCGGAGGAGCAACTATCTAACGGTGAAGCATCGGCTGCGTGATCTGCAGCTCCCATACTCCCTGTTGTTCCCGTCACGCCTTCGAGTGGTCACGAGCGGAGGGACTCGGTTCTTTGATACACCGTCAGATGCCTGGGACTGGCTGGAGGAGGCGGCGTTGCACAGTGGTCAGAGGCCCGCTGAT
Organism: Triturus cristatus; assembly: GCF_964204655.1. Lineage (NCBI taxonomy): Eukaryota > Metazoa > Chordata > Amphibia > Caudata > Salamandridae > Triturus > Triturus cristatus. The sequence continues at coordinate 212,822,814 of NC_140579.1, forward strand.
TCGAGCAATGACAGGCAACGGGAGGGATGACCACGGCGTCGGCGACGGGGAGAGCCCAGGAGGGAGCAGAAGCCGGGCCCTGTTGGGGCGCCTAGCCTGAAGAAGATGCGGTTGGAACGCCAGGAGGCCCTTGAAGCGGTGGCAACCTTGGGATCAGTGAGCAGTCAAGGGGACGCAGCAGCCCGTGACCATAGCGACCCGGAGACTAGCAGATCTTCCTCCCCGGTCGCTGTGCTTTCAGATGAACAGGAGCTACCGGTGGTGACACCTCAGACAGCTGACAAAATTGTATGAACTTTGCCATGCTGGGACAGCGCAACACACAGGTGCAGGGGAATGGAGTGAGTGCAGCAGGATCTGGGGGGCGGGGGAAGCTAATCCTGCTGTCGCTCGGTTGATGCGCTGTGGCTCTGGGTGCTGGTCAGTGCGGACAGGCTGGGGTACTCCTGACGGATGGGGCGGGGGTTGTCGGGGATTTCCCTAACCGGGGAGGGGAATAGTTGGGAAGATGCATGCCATGACCTGTGGGTGGCGGGTGGCGGTAGCACGGCATGCGCATGTTTGACGCCATCAGCGGTTCAGACGGCACAGGAGGCACGGGCGGGGGTAGCGCAGGGCCTCAGTACCTCGTGGTCTACACATTCACCTTTAGCGCCCATCAGCTACCACCTGGCGTAGTCTACATAGTCACTTGAGTTGTGAGTTTGGACGAATGCCCATGTTGGGGTTTGCCCTGGCGGTTACGCAGTGTTTGATTTTACTTGGGTGTGCCCAGCGACACACTATTGTTTTTATATTTGTTATGTTGTTGCAGCAGGTCAGCGTGGTATCCACAACTGACGTCTCTCTTCCCCGCTCGGCCCACCAGACCCTGGCCTAGGTTCCTACACAGTCCCCATCTATAATTGATGGCTGACACTGCGGTGATTACTTGGAATATACGAGGGATGCATACGCCGGCCCGTCGTTACTCTGTGTTCGCATACTTGCAGCGGCACCGGGCGGCTATTGCCCTTCTCCAGGAGACCAATATGACGCAATTGGAGCTGGACGGGCTGCGGTTCCGCTGGAGGGGACAACTCGTTGGGACCACGTACTCTGCACACGCCCGTGGTACATTGATCTGGGTAAGGGCGGGCACACCGTTCATGTGTATAGAAACAGTGGTTGACCCTGTCGGGCGGTTCACCTTGGTCAGTGGGAAGCTGAACGGACAGCGTCTGTTATTGGGTTCCGTTTATGCTCCGAATGTCGACCAACTGGCATTCTTGGATCAGCTGTCTGGGGCGCAGGCGCCATATGCGGGCCTTCCCTGGCTGATTGGGGGGGATTTTAATGCAGTTCTTGACACGCATTTGGATAGGTCCTATCCACCCCCCCGTAGCACGCAGGCCATTTCGAACGCGAAGAGCCTCGCTGATTGGTTGTCGCGTTGGTCCTTGCGAGATGTATGGCGTAGTCTGCATCCCAGCGATCGCATTTACTCGTATTATTCCGCGGTGCACGGACTTCATGTCCGGCTTGATCGGGTGGTGGGATCTCCCTCCCTGATTCCCTTGATTAATCAGGCAGACTACTTGGCTGGACCCATTCGGACCATAATCCTCTCCGGCTGGTCTTGCGTTGCGGTCCCGGAAGGCCTCCCGTTCCAACATGGCGATTGCAGCCGGGGGCCCTGGGAGATGTTGAATTCCGGGCCTCTCTCGGCAGTACTTTGACTTGAACGAGGGTACGACAGGCAGCGAACTGACGGAGTGGGATGCCCACAAATCCACAATCCGAGGGCACTGCCTGGGGATGACGCGGAACATCCGCCAGCGGCTGTCGTTGTCGCTCGCTGCGCTGGAGTCCCGCCTTCTGTCATACGAACGCCTCGGCGAGGGGGGTGGACTGGACTCGACCCGGCTGGCGCGTCTTCGGGCGCGTCATGCGGAACTGCATGAGCGCTTGCGGTGCCACACCTATGCGGCTCACTCGGCTCGGGTCCACGCTGCGGCTGACAGGACGGGGAGGCTGCTGGCCTGGTTGCTCCGACAGGAGACGGTGCATGCCCCGATAGAATCACTCTGTGGGCCGGATGGGACGTTGGTGTATACGCAGTGGGAGATACACCAGACCCTGACCGCGCATTATGCAACCCTATACACCTCCGCAGGACGTCGGCGAGCACAGTAGGTGGATCAGTTTCTGGAAGCTGCCCAGCTGTCCTCCGTCCCGGATGAGCATCAGGACTCCTTAGAGGGCCTCCTCACGGTAGAAGAGATAGGGGACGCGGTGGCCTCGTTGGCCACTGGAAAGGCGCCTGGACCGGACGGGCTCCCGGCGGAATATTACAAGGCCTACCGTGAATCTCTGGTGCCCAAGCTGCATTAGCTGTATCTGGCGGCCCTTGAGAAGGCCACGTTACCGCCATCCATGAGGGAGGCCTACTTGATCTCTTTGCCCAAGCCTGGGCGCGACCCTACCAACCTGGGGGCATATCGCCCCCTTGCCCTCCTCCATACAGACTACAAAATTTTAGCCAAGGTGTTGGCGGAGCGACTGGCCCCAACGGTTTCGCCACTGGTTCATCGGGACCAAAACGGCTTTGTGCCGAAGCGTAGCACCTCGCTTAACCTGCGGCGGTTCTTCCGAGTGGCGGTGGAGTGCACGCAGCAATGGCCCAGAGCGGGCTGCTTGGTCTTAGACCTCGAAAAGGCCTTTGACTGCCTTGAGTGGGGGTACCTGGTGGCAGCGTTGTCACACTACGGCTTCGGCTTGGGGTTCCTCCAGATGGCGGCGCTTCTCTACAAAAACCCTGTGGTCCGGGTGCGAACTGGTCCCTACATCTCTGACGCGATTCCGATTGGCCGTGGCACGCGGCAGGGATGCCCTCTTTCGCCCCTCCTTTTTGCGCTTGCAATAGAGCCTCTAGCTGCTACGCTGCGCAGAGTACTGGCAGACGGCATCCCCCTGGGAGACGCGACCCATCAGGTCTCCCTCTACGCGGACGACCTCATGGTGTTCATCAGGGATGTGGCATGTATTCCGGAGGAGCTGGAGCGAGTTTTGTCCGATTTTGCCGCTATATCCGGGCTGCGGGTGAACGCCGCTAAGTCGTGTCTTTATGCGTTCCGCGCTGAGACCGGGGACCCGCAATACAATCTTGGAGGTGTGCGGGTCAAATGGCAGCCGGACACCTTCCGTTATTTGGGTATCCAAATATACCGGCAACCAACTGATTTGGTGGAGGGCAACCTGGGTAAGGCGGTAGCGGCGGTCAGAGCCCAGATGCGGTTTTGGGGCACCCTTCCCCTCTCGGTTACGGGGCCCTGACCAAAATGGTGATCCTGCCCAGGCTCCTCTATTATTTTGCTAATCTGCCTATCTACATCCCGGCGGCTTTCTTCGCAAACTTGAAGCGATCACTTCGCGACTTTGTGTGGGGCAGCTCGCGCAATAGAGTAGCGCTGCCCAACTGTGCCCAAACTGTGCCTCCCCTCGGGGCAGGGGGGCCTTGTGCTTCGCACATTATTATTTAGCGGCGCAGCTGCAATGGGTGGCTAGATGGCTGGCAGACAGAGAGCGAGACGACACGGCGACCGTAGAGGCTCCCATCTCCCTGGCTGATCTCACCGCGCGGTTCCACCCGAACGCCAGGGCGTTCGGGCCGGGGCCCCTTCTCGTCAAGGTGGCTTACAAATGTTATCGCCGCGCTCTTTATTTAACCCGGAATAGCACGCCATACGCTCCAGCTATACCGATAGAAGGCTCTCCTAGTGGGAGGGGTGTGTTGCGTTCAATTGAACTCGGGGACTGGCACGCGGCGGATATCCACACGCTGGGAGACCTCTACCGAAACGGTGTTCTCCTTTCCTTCGCCACATTGATGGAGGAGACAGGGCTGCCGCCCGGTCAATTTCTTCGTCACCGCTCGCTGATAGCGTCGCTGACGAGTCGGTGGGGCGACATCAGAGAGGAGCCTGGGCAACACCTCACTATGCAATACCTCCATGTCCTGGGGCGAGTGCAGCACTTGATCAGGTGGTTCGTGGCTTCATTGCGCACGCACACGGCGGTCGACCTGACTCCGCTGCGTCGGAAATGGGAAGCGGACTTGGCCCGTCCCATGGTTGACAGGGAATGGGGTAGGGCGCTGCAGGGCCCAACGAGGATCCCAAGGAACGCGCGGTTCCGCCAAATCCAATATTTTATTCTGCATAGGGCATACCTCACACCTGCCTCTATCAACCGGTATTTCCATCGCGCGGACGTGGGTTGTCCCCGTTGCGGGGAGCTGGACGCAGGGCTGGTCCACATGTTGTGGAGCTGCGCCGCGCTGACTTCATACTGGCGGGCAATTCATGGAGCGCTGAGCACATGCACAAGTCGCCAGGTCCCATTTGAATGGTCAGTAACAATACACAGGAGTATAACCCGTTAACCCAGGAGAGACCGGGCGTAATGTACAACAAAAACAATGTCTCAACTGGAGGATATTTTGGAGGGAAAAACAATTTAACAAAGTGAGATAAATCAACAGAGGGCAAGGAGGGAGACCACAGTGTAAGTTAAGTAAGAAAAGGTTTATATACAATTCTGCAAGTAGTTAGGAAGCACTACAGTACATTTACTTGTACAATGACCTGAACACACAAAGTGAAGACTGAACGTGCTGGTGAATGGTGAACGACGCAGTGACATAGGAGTGTGAAAAAAACAGCATGAACGGCGCAATAGAAAAAAGGTTCAGGGGTCAACAAATAAGGTAAATATATACAATTAAGTACAAACAATTATTTGGAATGTTTTGGTTGACCACAGAACGGCCTTAGTTCTAGGTTGTGTAGTCGACGGCGTTTCGACCTGGAGGATTTCAGGTCATCATCAGGACAGAGGTCATAGGTTAAAGGGCAATGCTTCTAAAACCAAGAGGAAAGAGAAAAAATCAAAAGTGGTCCAAAGAAAACAGAAAGTGCGACAGGGGTAGGTGACGTGATGTACCTGATACAAATCAAGCGGAACATGAGTAATTGAGAAGCTGAAGGGATGCTGTATAATTAAAGGTTCTGTGAATGAAAGAAAGGAGAGTATATCAAGGGTAGGTTAAATGAGGCAACAAGAGTCCAAGGGGAAAGTAAAAACAAGTATTTACCGGGATCCAGGGAGAGGGAAACGCAGGATGGTCATCCGACCAGAGCGTGGGAAGGGCCGGTAAAGCACAGAGGCAGTGGCTGGAAATGAAGAATCAAAGGACAATGGGTACTGCTGCAGAGGTAAGGATTAAAAGGAAAAACCAAAAGATAATAATAAGGAGGACGAAAAATGCGCAAACCTTATTTAAGTGGTCATGATCCTAAATAAGAGACATGAGGGTGGAGACCAATGTTGAGAAATTAATAACTACTGCCGTAGGGCTAGGTGCGAGCAACCGCTAGCGATGGGCGTGTATGGAAAACTTACTTAATTACGAAATCCAAACCAATTGGTCCATGACGGGGGATTAATCCAGGGCTTGGGAACAAAACCTCAAAACCGTCAGAGAAAACTTCCGAAGCAGCAGCACCAAAAAACGCTGGTGAATAAAGGAACAAAACCCGGAAGTGAATCACGTGACCACGTGGCCACCGGGGCGCGAGGGGGAGAGCTGAAACGGTGGAGCGATAGAGCAGTAAGGTGCCCCGGGGGTACAGGGGAGGGAAGAGAGGAGCCAAGGGTGAGAAGGAAGGAAGAACAAGGAAGTGAAGGAATTCGTCCAGGAAGAAAGGCAGATATTTTGCAACGTTATTGGTCCAACGAGGAAATGATAAATTATACAGGATGAACAATGTACATTCAATGGAATCCAGAATAATAACTATACATCAACATTGTAAAACGGGAGAAAACCGAGAAATTTCTGTACAAGGGAGGGCAGGGAAGGGAACAAGGGGGTATGAAGTCAAGCACAAAGAACCATGAAAAAAACACAATGAGCCCAATAAATCAGAGTTCTCAGTGAGCACCAATAGAAAATTTTTGGTGTTATAAAACACGTGGTCGAAATCTCGATCTAAGTCGTCATGGTCTTACATAAAATACATCAATAACACAAAACAGTGTGCAATAAAACTGATTACAGTACACAATAACGAAAAAAGTGACAAGGGGGGGTTGCAGGGTGGGTAGGAAAGAGGGGGGAAAAGGGAGGAGGAAGAAGGGATGAAGGGAGGGGGGGAAGAGAAAGGCGGGCGAAGTCCCGACAGGATGGTGGGTGGGAGTGGGGACGGAAAAAAGGGGGGGAGTGAAATAATACAGGCACAATAATCACACGCAGATGCGGTAAATGGGATGCTTATGTGGCTGTAAGCACTGTATTTCATTCATCAAGAGTGTTGAGCCCCTTTTCCACTGTGTTACAGCGAGCAATCCATCTGCATTCGCACTTATTGAGAAGCAGTTGTAAATTCCCTCTTCTAAGAGGAAGTTTTGGGCAATCAATCACCTTTCAAATCAGGTCGGTTTCAGCATGATTTTTTTCTTTGTAATGGCTCACCAATGGTGCTGTATCAACACTACACCTGATGCGGCTTTGGTGTTGGAGAATACGGGATTTGACCATCTGTGTGGTCTGGCCAATGTATAGTAGGTCACAGGGACAACGTATGGCGTAGATGACGTTTGTAGTTCGGCAGTTGGTAAGGTGATTGAGTTTGTATATATGGCCATCACTAACAAATTCCTTGGTGTTAAGTGTAAAATCACAAGCTATACATGATTGCCATTTGTAGTGTCCTACAACTGGAGGAAGTCCCCACAGTGAGGTAATGGTTTGGTTTTTCTTATCATTTTGTGGCCATGTGATGGCATGAACAAGTTTGTCAGCAAGATTATAACCCCTTTTGAAAGAGAACAAAGGTGGTTCTTTGAAAGGTGCGTGGAACCGAAGAAGAGGCCAGTGTCTTTTAATCACGCCATTTACAAGGTTACTGGATGGACTGTATGTAGAAACAAAAGGGATGCGTGAGTTGGTGTGTCTGGGGGAAGGAGAAAGTAAAACCTCCCTATGGCAATACCAAGCCCTTTTAGAAGCACGAGTAACTATGCGTTTAGGATAGCCTCTATTGACCAGTTTTTTGGATAGAATGGCAGCTTCTTTGAAATAGTCCTTCCGCCATTTACAATTTCTCCGAATACGGAGGAATTGGCCGTAAGGTAAGCCATCTCTGAGAGCCCTGGGATGATAACTGGAGTACATCAGGAGGGTGTTACGTTCGGTTGCTTTCCGATATAGGGCAGTACCAATACTGCCATCTTCTGCATGTAGAGTGAGATCAAGAAATGGTAAATCATTGGATCGGATATCTGAAGTGAATTTTAAATGTTGTTGGCAGTTATTGAGCCAGTCTATGAAAAGCATGAAATCATCCTGTGTACCGTTCCAAAGTAGAAGGATGTCGTCAATATAACGACGCCAGAGATTGATCTGGTTAAGGAATGGATTGTGTGCAGAAAGAAATAAAGTAGTCTCAAGATGATGGACGTAGAGAATGGCAAAATTCGGTGCAAAACAAGCACCCATGGGTACGCCCTTGATCTGTAAATAAAAAGTGTCTTTGTACAGGAAATAATTGCCTGTAAGTGCAATGTGCAATAGGTCAGTGATGAATTCTGTAGGGATTCGTGCTGGTCTAGGGCGAGAATTAAGGAGTGTAGTAATGACAGAGAGGCCTTCGATATGAGGAATGTTGGTATATAACGACTCAATATCTAAACCAACCATGAGGTCTTTATCGGTGTCAAAAGGAATATCCTCTATGATATTTATGAGGTGTGTACTGTCTCTTACAAAGGTGTCGGTGGTATGGACAAATTCTTTTAGGAAAAAATCAATATATTTGCCTAATGGTTCCAAAATGGATCCACAACCAGAGACTATGGGTCGGCCAGGTGGGTTAGTAATGTTTTTATGAACTTTGGGTAGTATGTAAATGACAGGAATACGTGGATGTGGGTTATTGAGAAAAGCATATTCTTTTTTGGAGATGATGGCAGAGTCCAAGGCTTGCTTGGTGATCAACTGTATTTGTTTTTGGATATCAGAGAGGGGATCTCCAGGTAAAGGTAAATAGTGAGATCGGTTCTGTACTTGACGTAAGATCTCCGCATCATAGTTTTGTATATCCATAATGACTATTCCACCGCCTTTGTCAGTGGGTTTTATAACAATCTGTTTGTTCTCCTGTAGATTATCCAGAGCATGTTTTTCACGAAGGGCTAGATTGTAAGGGATAAATACTGAACGAGACCAAAGTGTTTTGACCTCGTGTAGTACTAATCTTTCGAAAGCAAGGATTTCGGGTGGCATCAAGGACATGGGGGGGAGAAAGGTGGAGGCAGGGTGGAATGGTTTAGGCTCAGGTGGAGTATCACCTTGTTTGTCAGAGAAGAAATATTTGAGGCGAATGCGTCTGAAAAAAAGAAGCAGGTCTTCTTGAAGTTGGAAAAAATTGCAATGTTCTGTGGGAACAAAGGAAAGACCCTTGCTGAGAAGAGAAATCTCCTCTGAGGACAAATTGTGTTGGGAAAGGTTGAAAATTGAAATAGGTGACGTCTCCGAAATATCATCATCTGGGCTGAGATGTGAATCATTTCTCATAACAGGGGTCTGTTCCGAAGCTCGGGCAAGGTTTAAGTCCATATCTAGGGTCAGAGAAACTGGGTCATGGTTGGCATTGATGGGTTGAGGCATAACACTGTCTATAGGATGATTGGCATGGATAGGTTGAGGCATAATGCTGTCTATTGGATGTTGTTTAGTACTATCATTATTTTGACCTGCAGGTAAGGGGCTTCTGGTCATGTCAGTAAAGGAGGACGAAAAAGAAGCTACCAAAGAGGTATGCATCATGCAGGGCCCCATTGGTAGATTTTCCGACGGGTTTGTCTCTCGCCCGCATACTGGTACTGGTAATTCGGTCTTGTTCGTCCACGACCGCGTCCTCGGCTGCCCCCTAAAAAACCACTGGGTAATAAAGGCTGGGGCTGTGGTCTAGTCTGAGGACGTTCAGTACTGGTACCCTCTCCTGGATCTGTGTCCTCAAATGATGTATTAGAGGAGTCAGAGAAGGTAATAGCTTGGTTATTCCTATATCTACCCCAATTTCTGTTTCTCGGTGGCTGATATGGTGTGTTAAAGAAGGTATCGAGGAGATATGGATAGGTGGTGTCTTTGCTGTAATGTTTAATGTCTCTTTGTATTTTAGAGATTTTTTTATTTTGTTCAGAATTAAGAAAAGTGGTGATAGTACTGTTAACTCTGTCTAATAATGATTTGGCATCAGATACAGTAGTGTCAGATAGAATGAGCTTCTCAAGTTCAGCAATTTCCTCTAACTCTTTTCTACTGTGTTCTATGGCGGTATCTATGCCTAGAACCATCCAGTGTCTGGAGCAAATAGTAGCCAAATGACTAAAACCAGTACGGAATTTAGGGTCTTGTGTGAAGATAGCCGGGATATTGCGTATTTGAAGGCCAAGTGGTATAGTGTCTGATTTAAGATACTCTGTCAGCATGCGAGCATGGAGGTCTGTGCGAATTTGTTTTTTCTTAAGATTCTCAAGTTTTTCCAAAAGAACCCTGGAAGAATTGGGAGCAGTGGCAAGGGGAGTAGAAGTATGTGAGAGTAATGAAGGACCACTCAAGATACGTTGGATATAGTCATCCGTGTAGGCTGGGGTCTCCCTGGAGGACATCGTGTGTGTGTTAATCGCACATAATGTAACACCTTAATGTGTAAAATAGAGCAGAGGAACTCTCGCAACCCAGCGGTTGCTCATTAACAGTAACAATACACAGGAGTATAACCCGTTAACCCAGGAGAGACCGGGCGTAATGTACAACAAAAACAATGTCTCAACTGGAGGATATTTTGGAGGGAAAAACAATTTAACAAAGTGAGATAAATCACAAGAGAACAGAGGGCAAGGAGGGAGACCACAGCGTAAGTTAAGTAAGAAAAGGTTTATATACAATTCTGCAAGTAGTTAGGAAGCACTACAGTACATTTACTTGTACAATGACCTGAACACACAAAGTAAAGACTGAACGTGCTGGTGAATGGTGAACGACGCAGTGACACAGGAGTGTGAAAAAAACAGCATGAACGGCGCAATAGAAAAAAGGTTCGGGGGTCAACAAACAAGGTAAATATATACAATTAAGTACAAACAATTATTTGGAATGTTTTGGTTGACCACAGAACGGCCTTAGTTCTAGGCTGTGTAGTCGACGGCGTTTCGACCTGGATGATTTCAGGTCATCATCAGGACAGAGGTCATAGGTAAAGGGCAATGCTTCTAAAACCAAGAGGAAAGAGAAAAAATCAAAAGTGGTCCAAAGAAAACAGAAAGTGCGACTGGGGTAGGTGACGTGATGTACCTGATACAAATCAAGCGGAACATGAGTAATTGAGTAGCTGAAGGGACGCTGTATAATTAAAGGTTCTGTGAATGAAAGAAAGGAGAGTATATCAAGGGTAGGTTAAATGAGGCAACAAGAGTCCAAGGGGAAAGTAAAAACAAGTATTTACCGGGATCCAGGGAGAGGGGAACGCAGGATGGTCATCCGACCAGAGCGTGGGAAGGGCCGGTAAAGCACAGAGGCAGTGGCTGGAAATGAAGAATCAAAGGACAATGGGTACTGCTGCAGAGGTAAGGATTAAAAGGAAAAACCAAAAGATAATAATAAGGAGGACGAAAAATGCTCAAACCTTATTTAAGTGGTCATGATCCTAAATAAGAGACATGAGGGTGGAGACCAATGTTGAGCACTATGGCCAATTCTAAAAGAGAACAATAAAGTAAAATTAATAACTACTGCCGTAGGGCTAGGTGCGAGCATGCGCTAGCGAGGGGCGTATATGGAAAACTTACTTAATTACGAAATCCAAACCAATTGGTCCATGACGGGGTGTAGGAGAGTAGGGTCTGCTATCCTATGGTCACCCAAAATTTCTGCTTTTTGCTTCACTGGTTTTTGACATATTGAGGCTGTGGGCCTGCCAATCAGACCCCCAGCCTGCTGTTCTCTCTACTAAATTTACACTATGCACCCTAGGTTCATAACCAATTGGAAGTGGATCACACTGTGAGCCCCTGTACCAGTGTACACTAGGTACCCAGGGCATTGGTGTATCTAAGGCCTACCAGGGGCTGAAGCATGTATTGTGCCACCCCTGGCCTGGCCTAACAAATTTGACACAACTGGCTGATCACTCAGCTGGGGTAAGTTGGTGTAACCACCTCTTACTTAGGTGTAGTATACCTATACCTAACCTTAAATGGGACACATGTTAACCTATAAGTCACTCCTATGGTAGGCCTTAACAATCCTGAAGGCAGAGTGCTTGGTTCCATGTGAGATGGTGCTCTGGCATGAGCTGAGCCTGTCTGCAGTGGTCGGAACCACTTCCTTCTACTGTTTCCAGATATCGTCATACCATATACTCTTAAGTGCATTATGAACCTCGCGGTTAAATGCTAACTTTGGTTTGGCTTTATCAAAACATGTTGAGTAAGGTGTCATACGAATTGGAATACTAACCCCTCGCCAATTCTGGCGACGGGGTTAGCATTCCACCCTTCTAGAGGGACACGACATGTACAGTACCTGAAACCCGGGTAAAATCAGACATAGCCTCAGCTCCACAAAATGGATGCTGCCACCACAGACACAAGTCTGCCCTCCTGCTGCTGGGAGTCCTTCCAGCTTGGGAGGTGTGGACAAAGGGTTTCCTGCCAGGGGAGGTGCGTGCACCACCCCAGACAGGATTTTGTGTATTGGTCAGGTAGGGCTTGAAAGAAACCAGACATGCCTGTGGCTCACAAGGAGCCTCGGTGCATATGCCAGTTCAATCCGGTCCTGGGGCACACCAGTCCCGGGCCTGGGGCGAGCTGGACAAAGGATCGGGGGTGTAACCACCCCCCTTCCTGGTCCCACTCTTAGGGAGGGACCTAGCAGGTAGTCCGGCCCCTAGAATCCGCTTAAAGGTAGGAGCTGTGTCCTAAGACTTCAGACATCCTGGAATCAACTTGAAACTAAGAAGAAGACGGGAACTTCGACGCTCTGCTGCACAGAGGACTGAAGCCAATCTCCCCTGTGGTCAGGGAGTGACCACCTTGCTAACGCAAGCACCACCCAGCGAATCAACGTCTGCTTTGCTGCCGCCTCCCGCCGGAGCCCGAGCCCAGAGACTGACAAGACCTGGACCTCCAGACCTCTCACCGCCCGATCCACAGTCCCTGAAAAAGAGAGACCCGTGGAGGCAACGAGACACGTGGAGCCAGCCATCTTGAAACGACCACGACAAGCTGCAAGTGCAACAACCGAGGCTCCCTCCAAGTTGTGCTTTGGGATCTGAGAAGCCCAACCCTCGAGCAGCATCTGCACCAAAGGTGAGCCCTCCAGCATCTCCACGATCTGCGTGGGGCCCTTCTGCATTTTGCCACTCGACGCGCCTAACCGGTTGCTGGCCCGCTGGCTAGTGGCCATCTTGGCGATGAACTTCAAGAAATACACCACTGGTCTGGTTGCTCCAGACTGGCCCATGCTCCCCTCCAAAGGAGCAATCCCTCTGACCTTCCTGGTCAGAACCATCAGCTTATTTCGTTTTCCACAACAATTGCTTTTGCCAAAGCTTGTTTGCTTTGATCAAGTCGCCAACAGCGCCGACAGCGAGAGCCTGCGTGGGACAGCTCGTGAACCGACTCCTGGACGTCGTCGACCTTCAGGGACCACGTGGCTGCAGAGACAAGCTACACCTTTCTTCCTGTTTGCACCCGACATCGCCTGGTACCCACCTGGTGCCACGCTGGTCACTGGCTAGTGACTGTGAACACTGTCCCCTCTGCTTACAGGTCTTCTACAACTCCGATCCACTCTTGGATCCACCGCATCCCTTCCGGACCGACCGCCTGCAGCATCTTTGTCCACAGGCTCCATTGAACAGATAGAAGAAACCCGACGCACTTCGAGGCCTATGCACCCGCTTCTTGTGGGTGAGGTAAAGCTGGCACTCCGGTGCCCCAGTGTAGAGTATCATCTCTAGTGTCTGTGTTTCCAATCTTGAGTTCATAGTCCACCCGGAAGATCCTCTTTGCAGTAACTTTGTAACTTTTACGCACCCATTGAAAACCTATGGGAGCACGCGTGTGACAATGTGCTCTGCACACGCAACCCGTGGACCTCCTGGTCACTAACTGAAGTTAGCTCCTTGTAGGCCCAGCGATTCTGGAGGCCCTAGGCCTTTTCCCTTTTCTGTTCGTGGTACTTATACCACTATTTTAGTATATGGTTTGAGCGGCCACCAGGGCCTATCCATATAAAGTGCAACTTCTGTGTATTCTACTGTAATCTTGTTTGACGATTTGTGCTCCTGTGCTCATAAAGAGACTAGGGGTTACTTTGAGAAATAAATACATATATATTTTGAATATATATCTGTGTGGTGTCCTTTCATTGGTATAAAAGGGGGTTGCATTTGGTAAAACAGCTTGCTTAACACGTTTCACGAGTTTAGCCTCAAAGTCTGCTTAGCCTACGCTACCACTAGGGCAGCTAGTCCGAAAAGGTTGACTTACAACCACACCATAAGGGTTGCTTGGCATGGTACAAGGTGATCGCTTTAACTAGTGAGCATCATATACCAGGCCAACTTCTCACACGGGGGATTAATCCAGGGCTTGGGAACAAAACCTCAAAACCGTCAGAGAAAACTTCCGAAGCAGCAGCACCAAAAAACGCTGGTGAATAAAGGAACAAAACCCGGAAGTGAATCACGTGACCACGTGGCCACCGGGGCGCGAGGGGGAGAGCTGAAACGGTGGAGCGATAGAGCAGTAAGGTGCCCCGGGGGTACAGGGGAGGGAAGAGAGGAGCCAAGGGTGAGAAGGAAGGAAGAACAAGGAAGTGAAGGAATTCGTCCAGGAAGAAAGGCAGATATTTTGCCACGTTATTGGTCCAACGAGGAAATGATAAATTATACAGGATTAACAATGTACATTCAATGGAATCCAGAATAATAACTATACATCAACATTGTAAAACGGGAGAAAACCGAGAAATTTCTGTACAAGGGAGGGCAGGGAAGGGAACAAGGGGGTATGAAGTCAAGCACAAAGAACAATGAAAAAAACACAATGAGCCCAATAAATCAGAGTTCTCAGTGAGCACCAATAGAACATTTTTGGTGTTATAAAACACGTGGTCGAAATCTCGATCTAAGTCGTCATGGTCTTACATAAAATGCATCAATAACACAAAACAGTGTGCAATAAAACTGATTACAGTACACAATAACGAAAAAAGTGACAGGGGGGGTTGCAGGGTGGGTAGGAAAGAGGGGGCACAAGGGAGGAGGAAGAAGGGATGAAGGGACGGGGGAAGAGAAAGGCAGGCGAAGTCCCGACAGGATGGTGGGTGGGAGTGGGGACGGAAAAAAGGGGGGGAGTGAAACAATACAGGCACAATAATCACACGCAGATGCGGTAAATGGAATGCTTATGTGGCTGTAAGCACTGTACTCCATTCATCAAGAGTGTTGAGCCCCTCTTCCACTGTGTTACAGCGAGCAATCCATCTGCATTCGCACTTATTGAGAAGCAGTTGTAAATTCCCTCCTCTTAGAGGATGTTTTGGGCACCTTACTGCTCTATCGCTCCACCGTTTCAGCTCTCCCCCTCGCGCCCCGGTGGCCACGTGGTCACGTGATTCACTTCCGGGTTTTGTTCCTTTATTCACCAGCGTTTTTTGGTGCTGCTGCTTCGGAAGTTTTCTCTGACGGTTTTGAGGTTTTGTTCCCAAGCCCTGGATTAATCCCCCGTCACGGACCAATTGGTTTGGATTTCGTAATTAAGTAAGTTTTCCATACACGCCCCTCGCTAGCGGTTGCTCGCACCTAGCCCTACGGCAGTAGTTTTTACTTTATTGTTCTCTTTTAGAATTGGCCATCGTGCTCAACATTGGTCTCCACCCTCATGTCTCTTATTTAGGATCATGACCACTTAAATAAGGTTTGCGCATTTTTCGTCCTCCTTATTATTATCTTTTGGTTTTTCCTTTTAATCCTTACCTCTGCAGCAGTACCCATTGTCCTTTGATTCTTCATTTCCAGCCACTGCCTCTGTGCTTTACCGGCCCTTCCCACGCTCTGGTCGGATGACCATCCTGCGTTCCCCTCTCCCTGGATCCCGGTAAATACTTGTTTTTACTTTCCCCTTGGACTCTTGTTGCCTCATTTAACCTACCCTTGATATACTCTCCTTTCTTTCATTCACAGAACCTTTAATTATACAGCGTCCCTTCAGCTACTCAATTACTCATGTTCCGCTTGATTTGTATCAGGTACATCACGTCACCTACCCCTGTCGCACTTTCTGTTTTCTTTGGACCACTTTTGATTTTTTCTCTTTCCTCTTGGTTTTAGAAGCATTACCCTTTAACCTATGACCTCTGTCCTGATGATGACCTGAAATCATCCAGGTCGAAACGCCGTCGACTACACAGCCTAGAACTAAGGCCGTTCTGTGGTCAACCAAAACATTCCAAATAATTGTTTGTACTTAATTGTATATATTTACCTTGTTTGTTGACCCCTGAACCTTTTTTCTATTGCGCCGTTCATGCTGTTTTTTTCACACTCCTGTGTCACTGCATCGTTCACCATTCACCAGCATGTTCAGTCTTCACTTTGTGTGTTCAGGTCATTGTACAAATAAATGTACTGTAGTGCTTCCTAACTACTTGCAGAATTGTATATAAACCTTTTCTTACTTAACTTACGCTGTGGTCTCCCTCCTTGCCCTCTGTTCTCTTGTGATTTATCTCACTTTGTTAAATTGTTTTTCCCTCCAAAATATCCTCCAGTTGAGACATTGTTACCATTTGAATGGTCAGCCTGCTTATTGCACCTTTTTCGTAGAACTCCAGCTACGAAGGTCACGTCACGGTTTATCGACTTGGGATTGATGGTGGCGAAGCGATTACTTACTAAACGCTGGAAGGCGGCGGATCCTCCTCATACACGAGCGTGGCGGAGTTCGCTGCTGGTGTGGGCGAGGGCAGAGAGCACGGCCCTCCTGAGGGAGGAAACACTAGGCCTCAGGCGAGCGCCAATAGCGGCCGAATGGGACGCAATTTTACAGGCTCTGACGCGCCTGGATGAGGACACTCTGGGACATGGTGGGGGTCGCGGCGGAGATGCCCTTGCGGAGGGGAGGGGAGATTGCTAGCTGGCGGACTGGGCTCGACGGGTGGCGTTTAGGGATTAGCCGACTAGGAGAGGTTTAGGGTGTCAGAGATGCTAATGTATGAGCGACCTGTATGGAGGGGTACCGGGATGGCGGGGTAGAGAGAGGGGGAGGGGGGATGGCACAGAGGACAATGTGAGGGGATGCTGACGTACAGCCAGAATTTGCTGCTGTTGTTTTGGTTTAATTGGGGTGCTTGTTGTTTTGCCTCGTTTTCTTATGGCTAATGAAATAGAAGTGATCGCTAGGTGGGGATAATTGGGTGCAACGCTAACAGTCCCCGTGGGGGAAGCACCTGATCACAAGACGGTGGAGGGAACATTCTCAAGATGGCACTGACGCAGGGGGCCGTAATCTTATTCCCTTCTGGTCACTGGGCGTTACACCGGATTCCATTCATTACTGTGTACACGATAAGTGATGTATTACCGACTTTATTGTTATTATTAGCCACTTGAACTCTACATTGTACTATGTAATTTGTTCGCACCTAAAATGCCAATAAACAGATTTCATAATAATTGAACTGATTAGTCCCGGCACACCTGTTAATAAACCCCAATTTATTCTGAGGGCCTTGTATATACTATTTTTTTCAATACAGTGCGTGGTCACAAATGCTACCTTTTCATTCAATTGCCTTCTTTTCTTTTGTACAAGAGTGGTTTTCCTCTGTACCTCCATTATTCTTCTCCGTGCCTCTGATAAATCTTTCCTTTTATATCCTCTATTGGATAACCTACTATGTAGACCATCCAATTCTTTCAAAAAGTCCTGATCCGAACTACAATTTCTTCTTAATCTAATCATTTCCCCATAGGGGATCCCCTTAACCACTGATTGCGGATGAAAGCTCGCAGCACATAAAATGGAGTTCGTAGCCGTTGTTTTTCTGTATAATTTACTTTTGATCACGTCATTTTCTGTAAACAATTCCACATCCAAAAATGGAAGACTCTTTGTACTATAGTTCATCGTTAATTTTACATTGAACTCATTCAAATTTAGAAAATCAAAGTATCCCTGGAGTTCGACCGTACTTCTCTTCCATATCATAAGAATATCATCAATGAATCGGACCCACAATAAAATGTAGTCCGTCCATCTTGCTGCCCCCTGGCCCCAGGAATGCTCCTTCTCAAATAACCCCATAAAGAGGTTCGCATAAGAAGGAGCAAACCTGGAACCCATCGCAGTACCTTTTATTTGTTGATACCATTGGTCTTCAAAAAGAAAAAATTATTTTCCAAAATCAGTGTGCTCATTTGGATCAACATCTCTGAATGTGCACATAAGCTTGCACTACGGCTACTCAAAAAGAAATTCAAGGCTTGTTTACCTTTGTCATTTTTTATACAAGTATACAACCCCACTACATCTAGGGCTACGAGTGTCATTCCTTCTTCCCACTTAAAGTCCTGTAGTTTATTTAAGACATCCATTGTGTCCCTAATATATGATGGTAAATTTACCACCAAAGGTTTTAGGAAACAATCTACAAATTCTGATAAGTGTTCCGTCACACTTCCAATACTGGACACTACGGGTCTCCCAGGTGGATCTGTTTTTGATTTATGGATATTTGGTAGGGTATAAATAAAAGGAAAGGTAGGATTAGACACCTTCAAATATTTATATTCGGCATCATCAATTAGACCTTCCTCTTTCCAGAAAAATAATCGTCCTGCGATTAGCCTAGTCACCTTTTCCATTGGGTTACCTTTTATCTTAACGTACCAATTCAAATCATTTAGTTGATTATATATTTCCTGCACATAATCTGACTTTCTCATTATAACAATATTCCCACCTTTATCCGCTTCACGAATAATTATCTTCTTATCATTCCTCAAGTCTTCTAATGCTGTTCTCTCCTCCCTCGTGATATTATCCTTCATTCCTCTACCTTTTTTCCCTCCATCTTCCATTTTATGGAATTCTTCTAAGGTCTTTTTCACAAAAATATTGATTGCTGCAAATTGGGCCCCTTGTGGTATAAATTTAGATTTCACAATTAAACCACTAGTACAGCCATAGTCTGTAGATACACCCAACATTGCTGCAATATCATCCATTCCAAATCTCTCCCCTTCTGTTAGCGACATTAACAAATGCACATTGTGTAATTCTGCAATTGTCATATCTGAACTTTTAATCATGGTAGGTACATTTACAGGTTTTTCTATCATGGAAAAAAAACTCTTCAATTTTAATTTTCTAGAGAATTTGAACAAATCTATCTCTAGATCCATGTAGTTACATTCATTGTTTGGACAAAAGGATAATCCCTTTTTCAGAACCGATATTTCGTGCACATTTAACTCCCTGTCGGATAAGTTAATTATTTCTAATTCCTCTGATCTTGCCAACCCTACCAATCCAGCTTCCTGTTTCAATTTCTCTTTCTGTTCGGACTGCGAGTCCCCATCCTGGTATTTCCTATGTTTCCGCCCCTTCTTGTTCTATGGGCATTTTCTTTCGACCCCTTTTGATCCTTGAAATTTCTTCGGAAAAAGAAGAACTCTTAACAGGTAGTATTCCCCCTGATGCAGAAGGTGTAGGTTCATCCATTGATGAGATACTTGAGCTACTACACGTTACTGAGCTCAAATCTCCTTGGTTCATGGGGCTCCCTTTCGGTTTTAGTTTCACAATATCATTAAAGCCCTTTGCAAAGGTGAAAACCCTTCCCTGGTTATAATCTCTCTCATCCCTGCATATCTTACTCAATTTTTTGTCTTTTATCTGTAGCTGGTGCCTGTTAATAACTTCCTTTAAAATATTGTAATTCTTCTCAGTCAACTCTTTTTCATTCATGTCAGCTATTTCTTTCTCTAAGTCAACAATCTGTTTTTTTTAGTTTTTTAACTTTCCTATCTGCATTTTTGATTAGAATGTTCATCATTGTAAATGATGAAGCATACAAATTTTCTTCCCATTCTTTGAGATGGTCCTCCTCTAAATCATCAAAAGTGGGAAAAATTAATATTCTTAAACCTCTCGGTATCCTTTTCTGGTCTAAGTAATTTTTTTAAGTCATCCCATCCCACCATTTTGATAATTCTAACTTTTTCAATTTCTCCAGTCTCAAAAATGTGTCCTTTAAACCTCTATTCAGTACATCCTTACTTCCCGTAGAGCTTAATGTCTTGCTCTGTTGAAATAATTCTGCTGCAAATTTTTCTCTGTTATCCTCCATAATTGTTACTAATCCTCTCTAATGTCTAAAATATCACCACTGTTTATTCCCGTGCAGCCCACCCTCTTGAAACTAATCAAAGCAAAGCCACAACGATGAAGGTCCCACACTAGTGCGCACAGGGAATAAATTCTATTACTGTTCATATGTATGCTTGCAGTAATGTTTAACACTATTCATGCTCACTTAAAAATGGTCATCGTTAAACCATTTCAAAAATGTTGCAAACAATTCACACATATAAGGAGCACTCAAATCGAAACAATATTGCCAAACACCAATTTTTTGGATTCAAACATAAACATCATTTATTCTTTAGTTGTCATCTTCCCTCCCAACACGAAGAATATCCCCTATGTCATATATGAATATCCTCTATATATTCCAAATACTTTATCTTTTTTCATATGGAACTATTTGGTTTAAAGGCGATTTATCCATAAAATTATTTTTCCATCCTTTACTGTTCCAGTCTTTTTACTTCTTTTTTGTAGATGATATATCAATAAAGTTCTTGTCGATCCATCAAATGATCATTCCATCCTTTTTAATGTTTCAGTCCTTTTAAATTCCAATCAATCTATCGAGGAACAAATGCTTCACTTCCTTATTTATCAAAATCTCAACAGCCGACGCGTTTCGTCCCCTCCTCATCATTGTGGCTTTGCTTTGATTAGTTTCAAGAGGGTGGGCTGCACGGGAATAAACAGTAGTGATATGTTAGACATTAGAGAGGATTAGTAGCCATTATGGAGGATAACAGAGAAAAATTAGCAGCAGAATTATTTCAACAGAGCAAGACATTAAGCTCCACGGGAAGTAAGGATGTACCGAATAGAGGTTTAAAGGACAAATTTTTGAGACTGGAGAAATTGAAAAAGTTAGAATTATCAAAATGGTGGGATGGGATGACTTAAAAAAATTACTTAGACCAGAAAAGGATACCGAGAGGTTTAAGAATATTAATTTTTCCCACTTTTGATGATTTAGAGGAGGACCATCTCAAAGAATGAGAAGAAAATGTGTATGCTTCATCATTTACAATGATGAACATTCTAATCAAAAATGCAGATAGGAAAGTTGAAAAACTAAAAAAACAGATTGTTGACTTAGAGAAAGAAATAGCTGACATGAATGAAAAAGAGTTGACTGAGAAGAATTACAATATTTTAAAGGAAGTTATTGACAGGCACCAGCTACAAATAAAAGACAAAAAATTGAGTAAGATACGCAGGGATGAGAGAGATTATAACCAGGGAAGGGTTTTCACCTTTGCAAAGGGCTTTGATGATATTGTGAAACTAAAACCGAAAGGGGGCCCCATGAACCAAGGAGATTTGAGCTCAGTAACGTGTAGTAGCTCAAGTATCTCATCAATGGATGAACCTACAACTTCTGGATCAGGGGGAATACTACCTGTGAAGAGTTCTTCTTTTTCCGAAGAAATTTCAAGGATCAAAAGGGGTCGAAAGAAAATGCCCATAGAACAAGAAGGGGGCGGAAACATAGGAAATACCAGGATGGGGACTCGCAGTCAGAACAGAAACAGAAATTGAAACAGGAAGCTGGATTGGTAGGGTTGGCAAGATCAGAGGAATTAGAAATAATTAACTTATCCGACAGGGAGTTAAATGTGCACGAAATATCGGTTCTGAAAAAGGGATTATCCTTTTGTCCAAACAATGAATGTAACTACACGGATCTAGAGATAGATTTGTTCAAATTCTCTAGAAAATTAAAATTGAAGAGTTTTTTTTCCATGATAGAAAAACCTGTAAATGTACCTACTATGATTAAAAGTTCAGATATGACAATTGCAGAATTACACAATGTGCATTTGTTAATGTCGCTAACAGAAGGGGAGAGATTTGGAATGGATGATATTGCAGCAATGTTGGATGTATCTACGGACTATGGCTGTACTAGTGGTTTAAGTGTCAAATCTAAATTTATACCACAAGGGGCCCAATTTGCAGCAATCGATATTTTTGTGAAAAAGACCTCAGAAGAATTCCATAAAATGGAAGATGGAGGGAAAAAAGGGAGAGGAATGAAGGATAATATCACGAGAGAGGAGAGAACAGCATTAGAAGACTTGAGGAATGATAAGAAGATAATTATTCGTGAAGCGGATAAAGGTGGGAATATTGTTATAATGAGAAAGTCAGATTATGTGCAGGAAATATATAATCAGCTAAATGATTTGAATTGTTACGTTAAGATAAAAGGTAACCCAATGGAAAAGGTGACTAGGCTAATCGCAGGACGATTATTTTCCTTGAAAGAGGAAGGTCTAATTGATGATGCCGAATATAAATATTTGAAGGTGTCTAATCCTACCTTTCCTTTTATTTATACCCTACCAAAAATCCATAAATCAAAAACAGATCCACCTGGGAGACCCATAGTGTCCAGTATTGGAAGTGTGACGGAACACTTATCAGAATTCGTAGATTGTTTCCTAAAACCTTTGGTGGTAAATTTACCATCATATATTAGGGACACAATGCATGTCTTAAATAAATTACAGGACTTTAAGTTGGAAGAAGGAATGACACTCGTAACCCTAGATGTAGTGGGGTTGTATACTTGTATAAAAAATGACAAAGGTAAACAAGCCTTGAATTTCTTTTTGAGTAGCCGTAGTGCAAGCTTACGTGCACATTCAGAGATGTTGATCCAAATGAGCACACTGATTTTGGAAAATAATTTTTTTCTTTTTGAAGACCAATGGTATCAACAAATAAAAGGTACTGCAATGGGTTCCAGGTTTGCTCCTTCTTATGCGAACCTCTTTATGGGGTTATTTGAGAAGGAGCATGCCTGGGGCCAGGGGGCAGCAAGATGGACGGACTGCATTTTATTGTGGGTCCGATTCATTGATGATATTCTTATGATATGGAAGGGAAGTACGGTCGAACTCCAGGGATACTTTGATTGTCTAAATTTGAATGTAAAATTAACGATGAACTATAGTACAAAGAGTCTTCCATTTTTGGATGTGGAATTGTTTACAGAAAATGACGTGATCAAAAGTAAATTATACAGAAAAACAACGGCTACGAACTCCATTTTATGTGCTGCGAGCTTTCATCCGCAATCAGTGGTTAAGGGGATCCCCTATGGGGAAATGATTAGATTAAGAAGAAATTGTAGTTCGGATCAGGACTTTTTGAAAGAATTGGATGGTCTACATAGTAGATTATCCAATAGAGGATATAAAAGGAAAGATTTATCAGAGGCACGGAGAAGAATAATGGAGGTACAGAGGGAAACCACTCTTGTACAAATGAAAAGAAGGCAATTGAATGAAAAGGTAGCATTTGTGACCATGCACTGTATTGAAAAAAATAGTATATACAAGGCCCTCAAAAAAAATTGGGGTTTATTAACAGGTGTGCCGGGACTAATTAGTTCAATAGGGGAGAAGCCAGGAGTGATATACAGGAAATGTGCAACTATAAAAAATTTGATCACTAGTAATTACATATCAGCAGAGGCAAAGATGGGATTGAACTGGCTACCGAAGCAACCAGGAGGTTTTTTATTAAGGAGTGGAGTAGACAATTATGGGATAGATACGAATGTGGTATGATAGATCATGACTTGTGATGGGTTATTTTCTCTGCCTTGCTTTTGAAACAGGTTTGATGATATCAGTTCGAGGCACGTGATTTAAATGATGATTGTAAGTATGGAAGGACAGAATTTGAGCGTCTTGGGTGAATAAAGTGGGGCGATCGGATTAGTACCGGAGATGGAGATGCGTAATGACGCACGGTGAGTGGCTGTAAGAAATAGGATGGGGCCACGCACTGTAATGATTGGGTTTGTCCCATTTTGCAGTTGCAGGAGTAGAGCAGATGAAAACGGAATAGATATCATGGCTAGCAATGACAGACAATGATGGGATGTAGTTAACAGAAGAATGAACGCAATTGATTGATAATGATTGGGTTTTGTTTCTATTTCCGGTTGCATGAATAGAGTAGATGAAAACTGAAGAGTTATCATGGCTAATAAGGACAGATAATGATTGGCTGCAGTTAACAGAAGAACTAACGTGATTGGTCAACAATGGGTGTTCCCACTAGGGTTGTATTTGCAAGACTAGGCGAACTTCGGACTGGAAAATGCAGCGGACCAGAGAGGGAACAGGATTCGTTAAAGGAGGGTTCTTAAAACGGTGCATGAGGATTGGTTAATGCAACAGTTTTGTAATGGTGGAGGATGATTGGTCAGACAGAGAGTGGACCAGAGAGAGAACAGGCCGATTAATTAGCAATAGCCCTGATTGGCGGGGTGGCTAGTTATAATCGGAAGAACGGTACGGGTCTCTGTGTGCAGCAGGAAAAGACGGATATACCGTGGTGAGAGACGAGCCGGGCAGAACTCACGCTTGAATGCTGACAGGTACGGGGTGAGAGCTTGTAGAGATAGAGTGGTGAAGAAATAGGAAATTGATGGAACCAATGGAGAATATTTTGTCTCCTTTGTGTTTTTTTTTATGCAGGAATGGAAGTTTGTGTGGTCAAGTTGAGATTGATGAATAACACAAGACAATAGTCCCGGGAGTACTCACCAAGATTTTTGGAGAATAAGGTGAGAAGAGAGAATATCTTGTTGAGGCCGGGAGCGGTGAATTGGAGAATACTTAAGTCAAGTTTGAATAGGTGGAGAACGTGTTGTCTCCTTTGTCTTCCATGCAGGAGTATAATTTTGATGTTGACTGTTGATATTGACGGATAAAAAACAAGATAAGTTCGAGAAGAGATCATCCAGATATTTTGTAATAATAAGGTGAGAAGAGTTAAAAATTTCACTAGGACTGGCAGTGTGAAATGGTGGTCATAGGTTGAAATACAATAGCATTAGCGCGATTGGGTAACGGGAAACCACCACAGTAAATGGGGGACTGGGTCGAGAATATCGAAGAATAATGCTGGAATAAAACACATAATTAAAATTAGGTGTAATTAAAGGATTGATATTGTCTGGGTGGAAGGACACTGGGGAAGGACGATGTAATTTGGACATAGGATGTAATGAAGAACATGTAAAGATGAGGAAACAGAAATTAGATAAGAAAGCGGGGTAATCATGGGAATGTTAAGAGGTTGTGCGAGGCGAATTTTAACTATGTGAGGTTTTTCTAAATATGATGTGTATCAAGATGCTAACCGTGCAGGTGTTTGTTAATAAACTAGCAATCATTTTTCTGTACATCCTGATCCACCATGGAGATTGTTAAATAGGCAGGAATGATTTATAAGGAATGGAGGATGTGAATATACTTGCATATAGGATTAAATTCTGATGGAATATTTGTTTATTTCACAGCCCTGATGATGTCCCAGGAGGGGACGAAACGCGTCGGCTGTTGAGATTTTGATAAATAAGGAAGTGAAGCATTTGTTCCTCGATAGATTGATTGGAATTTAAAAGGACTGAAACATTAAAAAGGATGGAATGATCATTTGATGGATCGACAGGAAATTTATTGATATATCATCTACAAAAAAGAAGTAAAAAGACTGGAACAGTAAAGGATGGAAAAAGAATTTTATGGATAAATCGCCTTTAAACCAAATAGTTCTATATGCAAAAAGATAAAGTATTTGGAATATATAGAGGATATTCATTTATGACATAGGGGATATTCTTCGTGTTGGGAGGGAAGATGACAACTAAAGAATAAATGATGTTTATGTTTGAATCCAAAAAATTGGTGTTTGGCAATATTGTTTCGATTTGAGTGCTCCTTATATGTGTGAATTGTTTGCAAAATTTTTGAAATGGTTTAACAATGACCATTTTTAAGTGAGCACGAATAGTGTTAAACATTACTGCAAGCATACATACGAACAGTAATAGAATTTATTCCCTGTGCGCACTAGTGTGGGACCTTCATCGTTGTGGCTTTACCTTCCAAGTTGAAATGTCAATCAACAAGCAATGTGCCATTTCCTACATATGAAAGCTGTCTTTGGTGTATTTCCCTGTATCAAGCTGACAATTTAAATTACAAGATGTATGCTTATCATCATAGAATGATGATGTCAACAATACGGTGACAAGGCCAACAAGCATCTGTAATGCAATAGGTCTCACATTTGTGAAAGCTGGAGCTCTTGGTGTGAGAAATGACAATGTTTTTTACTTTTGTTTTTGTAGGTAGTGGAGTGATGATATTTGCATACCACTATTCCCATTCGTGTGACCTCGTTCCGCTGGAGAACCAGTAATAAAGTGGTACTATTGAGGTTAATCTTTTCTGCAGACAGTAGTTATTGTCACAGATATTCTTTTTAGTAAAGCCCGCTCACCCAGCCCACGGGCCTTTTATGTACATTAAAAAAAACCTTCAAAATAAACATAAATGCACACATAGACACACAAACATGCAAGCACAGATACAAAGAAACATGCATACACAGACACAAACACACTCTAATACATGCACACATTTGGAAACAGCCACCGGCAGCAGATGCAGCGCAGAAACGTCAAATTCCCCCTTCGGCACAGACCAACTACCTCGGCATCCAATTCACTCAAATACATTCATTGGTGGGGCCCATAGCACCAATATACTTACACTCCGTTGATCTGTTTTCTGAGGGAAAATACGCTTCCAAACGCTGACATGAGAGTAATACCTTTACCTTACCCTTAAACACATTGCCCTCAGACTTCTAAGATATCCTTCTCATAAGGAGATGGATCATTTAGTTGTTATATTTGGTTTTAATGAATAATGCTTGTCTATCTATACATTACTTCCTTACCACATTTCTCTTATTCAAATAACCGACACAACACATTTGTCAATTAATCAAATATTCTTTATCTAAATTATATTGCAAGAAAATTAGAAATCATCATCATCAGCATTTCAGAGCATCATATTTACCTATTCTGGCTAAAGTCGTCCTCTAAGTCAATCAGTCAAAGAAGAATTTTATTCAGCAAAGTTAGGCCGCAATTCAGTCTTTCAAAGATTCAGGATAACAGCTATCCAGCAGTGTCACCCTCCTCTCCGTCAGCATAACGTCAGGAAATCGAGTTCGTCAAAGAAGAGCAAGCGCATCAGCGTATCGTCTCGTAGCCTTTTCCCTATCCTAATTCCCTATCTACTTTTATAATGAAAATAATATCAAAAAGTATCAAGATCGGGGTTTAGAGAGTCTGGATTGGTCAACTTGGGGTGGCGGGGTACAGTTCTCAGGGTGTTGAATGATGAAATCATCAAACTTGCTTGTTCCGGCTTTTAAATTGAGCTTTGTCTTTAGTCTTGGATGGGTTCCCGGAGCGTCCTTGGAGGGTACATGTTCTCCCGGGGTCAGGTCCAGGCCACTGTTGCTGGCGGTGACGCCTGCGCACTTCACCCAGAACTTCGTGTTGTCAGGGCAGTCACGTTTAACGTCTCGTTCAGCCATCTTGTATAGGCCGAAATGGTCAACTTAAGCAAAAGAAACACAAAAACGTAATTAAAAGATAGAAATTACTAATAAAATGTTATCCCCTTACTAATACCCATATGTGTGTGTATTTATCTAGCAAAAGCAACACTCAGAGCGGTATATACTCACTGAATAAAGCACAAATCACAAATACATCAATCACTTAAAGCAACATATAACATGTAATATTCTAATTTTCTACTATTAATATGCGTACACAAGTTAATTCACAATTAATATAGCCATGCAAAGTGCAATTCCCACATGTAATTCTCTTGTTAATATAGTTGGTGAGTTATCACTTCAAACAAATTAATAATATTACAATTAATTGATTATTCGGATTAATATAAACATGCAGAATGGGGGGGTATACAAAATTTTGTACTACCCGCTCCAGCACAGCCGCACACACAGATAGATGCAACCATACAAGCATACACAGACACACTCATGCACACCAACGCATGTAGGCACGTGCACATACGAACACAAAATGCACACATAGACATCCACATAAGGAAGCATGCATACATACAGGGCATACTGGGCTACACGCGGGTGGACAGCGTCCACCCACAATTTTTACCGTGTGGACGCTGTCCACCGTGTCAAGAATTTGGGCCCCACTGAAAAATATGCTGAAATCGTCCCCATGTAATTTGCAAACACCGGGACACATTCAGCAGCGCCTGCATTTTGTTGTCTGCTTTGATCCGCAACAACAATGTGTATGGAGGGGGCTTTCTTAGTTCTGACTCCTATTGGCTCTTAACAAAGGAAGAATCTGAGGAGTCATCAGGCCTCCTTTTGCTGGAGGCTCCTGCCTGGCAGCAGCCAGGAGCCTCACACATAGAAGCAAATGGAGCAGAGGGGAAACAAAGGTTCACAACTTGTTAGCACTTCACACATACTTAAGAGAGGCAGCGATTCACTTTGTTCAGTCCCTGTTTACATGATATGCATTCACTGTAAGAATATCAGATGTGTTGGTCTTTCCCTGTATTTACACAAAATAAATGTCATTTAGTGCTTACTACCCCTGAGGAGGTGTTGAAGTAATTTAAGTACCACTATTTTTTTTTTTAAGCACTATGGGTAGAGGAAGTTTACCATGACAAAAGGCAACACTGTTTTACGTGTAGCTTACAAATCAATCAATCAATCAATCAAACAACATTGGTAGAGCACAATACATACCCGTGAGAGTCTCAAGGCGCTGGGGGGGCCGCTACTGATTGAACAGCCAGGTCTTGAGTAGCCTCCTGAAGGTCAGCAGGTCTTGGGTCTGTCGTAGGTTCAGTGGGAGGGTGTTCCAGGTCTTGGCGGCGAGGTGGGAAAAGGACCTCCCGCCAGTGGTTGTTCTTCGGATGCGCGGGACGGTGGCAAGTGCGAGGTCGGCGGAGTGGAGCTGGCGGTTGGGGGTGTAGAAGGAAAGTCGTTTGTTGAGGTAGGCTGGGCCGGTCTGGTGGAGTGCCTTGTGTGCGTGTGTGAGGAGCTTGAAGGTGATCCTCTTGTTGACGGGCAGCCAGTGCAGGTTTCTCAGGGGGGGGGGGGGTTGATGTGGCCGTGGCGTGGTACGTCGAGGATCAGTCGTGCCGAGGCGTTTTGGATGAGTTGTAGTAGCTTGATGAGCTTGGTCGGGGCTCCTGCGTAGAGGGCGTTTCCGTAGTCGAGTCTGCAGCTGACGAGGGTCTGGGTGACTGCTCTTCTTGTATCTGTCGGAATCCACCTGTAGATTTTGCGGAGCATGCGGAGGGTGTTGAAGCAGGAGGAGGAGATGGCGTGGACTTGCTTGGTCATGAAGAGCATTGACTGGAGGATGATTCCCAGGTTGCGTGCGTGGTCGGTGGGTGTCGGGGCTGTCCCCAGTGCCGTCGGCCACCAGAAGTCGTCCCAGGCTGAAGGGTTGGAGCCGAGGATGAGGACCTTTGTTTTGTACAAAAGTGTGAATCTGCTGCCTAAATCAGAAGTGTTTCCACATATACTCGAAATATATTCCAATGTACTCATGATAGAGATGTTAAACATATATGTGAGGGCTTAAGATCTGATGTCACTTCTTATGATGCCACTCCCTGTGATGTCACACGCCGTGTTGTCACGTGCCGTTATGTCATGAGCCGCGATGTCACGTGCCATGATGTCACACGCCGTGATTGTAGGAGAGTAGGATCTGCACTTATGTTGCCCCCACTTTTTTTCTGATGTATACACTGGTTTCTGACTATAGTCTGGCTGGGTCCCTGCTAATCAGGGCCCCAGTCTCACTGATCTCTCTAAACAAATTGGTGTGCATATTAGATACACTAGTGATTGGATACTGTGTTGCCTTGTGAGCCCCTAGTATATGGTACCTTAGGTACCTAGGGCATTGGTACTTCACAGGCCTACCAGGGGCTGCAGCATGTATTATGCCACCCCTGGGAAGCATTCACAATCTGACACCACAGGCCTGCTACTGCAGCCTGTGTGAGGTAGTGTTAGCACTCCTCACTGAAGTATAGGTTCCTATACCTCACCATACACACACATATAAACCTATCAGTCACCCCTATAGTAGGCCCTATCAATCCCAAGGGCAGGGTGCTTGGTTTACTATGTGAGGGGGTGCTTCTGCCTGAGCAGGACCCCTCTGCAGCTGGCAGAGTCTATTCTCTGCTGCTGTTTGTGGATGCTGTTAAACCATATACTCTTAAGTGCATTATAACCTCGCGGTAAATGCTAACTTTGGAATGACTGCATCAAAACATGTCGTGTTTGGTGTCAAACAACTTGGAATCCTACCCCCACACCAGTAACTGGTGTGGGAGTAGGATCCCACCCTTCTAGAGGGGACGACATGTACCCACTGTACTACACAGTAGAAATCATCTAGAGCCCTGGCATCACAAAATGGATGCCACCAGCACAGACACCGGGCTGCCCTCCTGCTGCTGACCGAAACTCGCAGTGGAGGGAGCCCAACAAAGGGTTTCCTGTCACAGGGAGGAGTCACCACCTCCCAGACAGGATTTAGTGTATTGGAGCTGGGTGGGTGCACTCTTAGAGTGCTTTGAAGTCCTGCACTTGGGGAGCAGTAGGCTCCTCTGTGCATATGCCAGCTCAAACCGGTTCAGGGGCTACCTGCCCCTGCTCTGGCACGAAACTGGGCAAAGGGAAGTGGGTGTAACCACCCACTACCCTGACCCTCCTAGAGAAGTGGTCATAGAGCTAGTCCCTCCCATCTTTTCACTATAAGATACCAAAGCTTGCCAATGCAACTTAGATTACACCTGGACGACGCTCTACATAGAAGAATCCTGGCCCTTCGACGTTCCACTATCTCTGGAAGACTGAAGAATCTCCCTTGGAGTCAAGGAGTGACTCCCCTGCTTGGCATGCACCAAAACTATTCAACAACGGTTGCAAACTTTACCGCTCCCGCCGGAGCCCGAAGTCCCTGCGTCCCCTGAAGCAGATTTCCTGACCTCTCGACGGCCATTTTGAGTCCCCAGCAAAGCTGTGGCGTCTGGACCCCACGAGTGACGAGGAACAGCAATACCAGGGAACCGTGCACTGATTTCAAGTGCAAGCCCTAATCTACGTCCAACGAAGTTGTGCTTTGGACCATTTGTTGTCCAAGTGCCTAGCAGGTCTAGTACCAAAAATCAGCGGCCTACCCCATCCCGAGTGACCATGGGCTGTTGTTAAACTTTTCCTGCAAAGGCATCTTTGCGGTTGCTTGCCCGTAGGCTAGTAACTCACCTGAAGACTTCCACATTGACTTGAAGGGCTCGCCTGGTTGCTCTGGGCCTGCCCTCACTTACCCTCACTGGGTAAGTCCAACAGACCTTGCTGGTCTGCACTATTGCCAATCTTCACTCCACACGAGACTTGCAGTTGCCAAGGCTTGTTGGCTCCAATCTGGGTGCAGACACTGTCATCAGCTGCAGACATTGTGGGAACCTCCGAATCCAGCTGTTGGTCATCGTCGAACTCTCCTGGACCTCGTGAGCGAAGAGACAAAACTCCATTATCGACCTGAAGAGACGCGACAGCTGTGGTCATCCATCTTGCTGGCCACCGGTCACTGGCAAGTGACTCTGAACTCTGTCCCCTCAATTTCTAGGTCTTCTGCAACTCCAATCCATCTTCGGATTCGAACGGACACCTCTCCAGTCGTCACCAGCAGCAAGTCTTCAGTGTTCTCCATTGAAAACAGCATCGCGACCCGACACCAAAGGACACCTATGCACCCGGCTTCCCTGGGTGAGGTAACTCGTGCACTCCGGTGCCCAAGTGTGTGTTGGCCCTCGAAATACTTACCCTGTAAGTTGCTTGCTTGCTGACTTTTGCGAAGTGCCCTAAAACTGTAATTTACAACCCGCGACATTTGCCATTGAAACGTTTAGAAAACCCGCGTGTGTGTTTAGACACTGCACGCGTCTCCTGTGGGCTGATTACTTACCTGCTAACACTGCAGAAGTGAAGCCCCAGCGATTCCCAAGGCCCCAGGCCTCTTCAATTTGCAAGTCGAGTTTGTTACACCATTTTTTTAGTATAGGGTCTGGTACGCCCCTAGGGCTACAGCCATATTTGTGCTTAATTTATTGAGAACTGTTGATCTTTTGAATATTTACCTGGCTCTAATCTCATAAAGAGATTAGTAGAGTATATTTAGAAATAAATACATATATATTTGATATATATACCTGTGTGGTGTCTTTTCATTTGGTAATTCAAGAGATTATAAGGTAAAACAAGCTGCTTTACATTCCTCAGAGACTTAGCCTGAAGGCTGCTCTCCACAGCTACCACTAGGATAGCTTTCTTTAAAAGGTTGTCTTTAAACCTATCTACCAAGAGTCGAATTGGACTGGTGCAAGGTGGCCACTATAACTAGTGACCAGCATATGCCAGGCCAACTTCTCACATTGGTGGGCAGCGTGTGGGATTCCAGCTTGCCATTGTTTTACCAGGAAATCTCTATTTGAATTACTAACTGAAAACCACTAAAGGTACTCAGGGTACATATAAAGTCAAGCTAGTATCAATAAGTTCTACTGAACTTAGAGCTGTTTGTGAAGGGATAAGCACACCCTTGCTACAGCTCAAGCTAGGTCCAGTAGGCCTCAACTAGTGTAGGTAGTACAACACTGCACAACACTAGTATGTCTCACCATGGTGGAGCCAGTGGGTCCACCCCAGCTCAGTACAAAGATATAGCCTACACTGAACTGAAGGTCTTATGCTTTGAAAGACAACTGAGGGTGGGCAGGAGTCCCTCATCACAACACCTGATAGATCTGTTAGTAGCAGATGACCTGAGACAAGCTCTAGGAGCAAGTGGGTCTGCATCAGGGGGTGGTTCAAACATAGTCTCTGGGTCTGATGATGAAAATCAAGATGACCTGGAGTCTGTGGGTAAAGGGCCAGACCCAGAAGGGTCTGAAAAGAACAGAGGAATTCTCCCTAAGAGAACTGACAAAGTGGGAGGAAGGCCTAGGTCCCTTTCAGGGGACTCTGACCATTCATACCACTCTGGAAGAGAATCTCTTCACCAGAGGAACTCCAACTTTCCCAGGGAGTCCTCCTCTGAAAGAAGGTTCAAGATGCTCCAGTATGAGGAAGCTAGGCTTGCCCTCAGAACCAAGCAATTGGCCTTAGATAGGGAAGCCTTCGAGCTCCAAAGAGCTTCTAAGAAGGAGGGGTTAGATACCCCTGGTGGCAGCAACAGTGTCCCTAGAGGCAGAGATTACATGCCAGATCATAGGAACCTGTCCAAGGTTGTTCCTCCCTACCAGAGTGGGGATGATATCCACAAATGGATAACTGCTATGGAGAGGGCCTGTAAAGTTCAACAGGTCCCCCAGAAACAGTGGGCAGCAATCTTGTGGCTCTCCTTTTCAGACAAAGGGAGAGACAAGCTCATCACTGTTAGAGAAGAGGCTGCTAATGATTATGAAGCCCTGAAGAGTGCTTTGATAGATGGGTTTGGCTTAACCACTGAACAGTACAGGTTGAAGTTCAGAGACACCCAGAAAGCACAGACTCAGGATTGGACTGACTTTGTTGATTGTGCAACCAAGGCTCTGGAAGGTTGGCTGGTGGGTAGTAGAGTAACTGATTTTAAGGGATTGTATAATCTTATAATGAGAGAACAGATCCTTAATAATTGCCAGAACCAGTTGTTGCATCAGTACCTGGTGGACTCTGATCTGACCTCTCCTCAAGAATTGGGAAAGAAGGCAGACAAATGGGTCAGAACCAGGGTGAGGCAGAAAAACCAGAACCAAGGTGGTGACACTAAGAAGCAAGATCCTAAAGGCTCAGAGAAAGGTGGGGATAAATCTAAAGATCAGAAGTCTTCACAAGGGCCCCAAAAATCTGCAACTGGTAGGGAGTCACAATCTGCAAAGGGAAAAGGCCAAAAGAAGCCCTGGTGCAAATTCTGTAAACAGAAAGGGCACTGGACTTCTGACTGTACAAAGTCCAAAGACCAAACCACCACCACTCCAGCCCCTAAGGCAACTGTTCCCCCTA
Organism: Triturus cristatus; assembly: GCF_964204655.1. NCBI lineage: Eukaryota > Metazoa > Chordata > Amphibia > Caudata > Salamandridae > Triturus > Triturus cristatus. Next base: position 212,856,267 of record NC_140579.1, read on the forward strand.
GTGCAGCACGTGGTGGAGTTAATGCTCAGAATAAGGGTGTAGTAGGCTTGACCCTGGGTTCTGATGTGGACTTTGGCCTAGTCAGAGTACCAACACAGGCAATGCTAGTTTGTGAGGGAGACCTTGATATGTCCTTCCTAGTGAGCCCCAGTAATCTGGGCAAATACAAACAGCAGCCTATCATAAATGGCAAACAGGCTTTGGCATTTAGGGACACAGGTGCTAGTGTCACCATGGTGGCAGAGGACCTAGTGGACCCTACACAGATCATCCTGGGTGAAATTTACCAGGTAACCAATGCAAGCAACACCAGGACCAACCATAGCCTGGCAGTTGTGAATTTCTCCTGGGGAGGGGTAACTGGCCTCAAAAAGGTAGTAGTCAGTGCAGACCTCCCTGTCGAATGTTTGTTGGGCAATGATCTGGAGACTTCAGCCTGGTCTGAAGTAGAATTATGGACTCATGCTGAGATGTTGGGCATACCTGCAGAGGTATTTGCTGTGACCAGGTCACAAGCCAAAATGCATAAAGCTGAACCAGCTCTGGATCCTGAAACTATGGACCAGGTGCTACCCAAGAGGAGGAGCAGTAGGGTTAAGGCTGGGCCTTCCCCTCTGTCTCAGATCTCAGATTCCCCTCCTGAGGGAGGAGAAGCAGAGCCTGAAGAAGGAACTGCCCCAGAGGAACTTGAGCCTGGTCAGGTTGAGTTCTTGGGGGCAGGGGGACCTTCCAGGGAAGATCTGAGCAAAGAGCAACAGTGCTGCCCCACTCTTGAACCCCTCAGACAGCTGGCTGCTCCTGAGGCTGCTGGGAGTGCTAGTGGGTCCCATAAGGTTTATTGGGATGAGGGGCTCCTATATTCTGAGGCTAGAAATCCTACCCCTGGAGCCACCAGGAGGTTTGTAATTCCTCAGAAGTTTAGGGGGTTCCTCTTGACCCTAGCACATGATATCCCATTGGCAGGACCCTTGGGCCAAAACAAGACCTGGGACAGGCTTGTACCACATTTTCATTGGCCACACATGTCTGAAGACACAAAGGAGTTTTGTCGCTCCTGTGTCACTTGTCAAGCCAGTGGCAAGACAGGTGGCACCACAAAGGCCCCCCTGATACCACTAGCTGTGGTGGGGGTTCCCTTTGAAAGGGTAGGGATTGACATTGTTGGTCCCCTTGACCCACCAACCGCATCTGGGCACAGATTTATACTGGTGGTAGTGGATCATGCCACCAGGTATCCAGAAGCTATACCCCTAAGGACTACCACAGCTCCTGTGGTAGCAAGAGCCCTCATTGGAGTTTTCTCCAGAGTGGGTTTCCCAAAGGAGGTCATCTCTGACAGAGGTTCTAACTTTATGTCAGGATATCTAACTGCAATGTGGAAGGAGTGTGGTGTAAACTACAAATTCACTACTCCCTATCACCCACAATGAAATGGGTTAGTTGAGAGATTCAACAAAACCCTAAAGGGAATGATTAAAGGACTCCCAGAGAAGCTTAGGCGAAAATGGGACCTTTTACTTCCCTGCCATCTGTTTGCATACAGGGAGGTTCCTCAGAAGGGGGTTGGCTACAGCCCTTTTGAACTTCTGTTTGGGCACCCTGTTAGAGGACCATTATGTCTGGTGAAGGAGGGATGGGAGTTAGCTCTCAAACCTCCCAAACAAGATGTAGTGGACTATGTACTTGGTCTCTGCTCCAGGATGTCTGAGTACATGAAGAAGGCCAGTAAAAACCTTGAGGCAAGCCAAGAACTCCAAAAAGCTTGGCATGACCAAAAGGCTGTCTTGACTGTTTACCAGCCAGGCCAGAAAGTGTGGGTGTTGGAGCCTGTGGCCCCAGCAGCTCTCCAGGACAAATGGAGTGGCCCCCATACAATTGTTGAAAAAAAGGGAGAGGTCACCTACTTGGTAGATCTTGGCACTCCCAGGAGCCCCCTTAGGGTGTTCCATGTCAACCGACTTAAGGCATATGTGGACAGGGCTGACATGAGTTTGCTCATGGCAACTGATGAGGACCAGCTCTCACAGAACCCTGATGATGGGTCAGTTGATGGTGTTGCTTTGGCAAGCAGCCTCACTGAGCATCAACAAACTGAATGTAGATAAGTGCTACACCAGTTTAGACATATATTTAGCCTGACCCCAAGTCAGACTTCCTGGTGCACCCATGAGGTGGACACTGGAGACAGTCTGCCTGTAAAGAGTAAAATCTACAGGCAATCTGACCATGTCAGGGACTGTATCAGGACTGAAGTCCAGAAAATGTTGGAGCTAGGTGTTATTGAGCCCTCAGATAGCCCTTGGGCTAGCCCAGTAGTCCTTGTCCCAAAACCTCACACCCAGGGCGGTAAGAAAGAGATGAGGTTTTGTGTTGACTACATGAGCCTCAATGCAGTCACCAGGACTGATGCCTACCCAATACCAAGGGCAGATGAACTAATAGACACTTTGGCCTCAGCCAAGTATCTCAGTACATTTGACCTTACAGCAGGCTATTGGCAAATCAAGTTAGCTGATGATGCCAAGGCTAAAACAGCATTTTCGACCCCTGGTGGGCACTATCACTTTGTGGTAATGCCCTTTGGTTTGAAGAATGCACCTGCCACATTTCAGAGGTTGGTGAATAAAGTTCTGACTGGTATGGAAACCTATTGCTCAGCATATCTTGATGATATTGCTGTCTATAGTTCCACCTGGCAGGATCACCTGGTCCACCTCAGGAATGTACTGGAGGCCCTGCAGAAAGCAGGCCTCACTATCAAGGCCACTAAGTGCCAGCTAGGGCAGAGTCAGGTTGTGTACCTGGGCCACCTTGTGGGTGGAGGCCAGGTTCAACCATTGCAGAGCAAGATCCAGACCATAATGGACTGGGTAGCTCCAACCACCCAGACATAGGTGAGAGCCTTCTTGGGCCTGACTGGGTATTACAGGAGGTTTGTTAAGGGATATGGATCTATAGTGACCCCCTTAAATGATCTAACCTCCAAGAAAATGCCAAAAAAGGTTCAGTGGATAGCTAGCTGTCAAAAGGCATTTGATGACCTCAAGCAGGCAATGTGCACTGCCCCCATCTTACAGAGTCCAGATTACAAAAAGAAGTTCATTGTCCAAACAGATGCTTCAGAGCTGGGTGTGGGAGCTGCACTGTCTCAACTTAATGATGAAGGTCAAGACCAGCCAGTAGCTTTCATAAGCAGAAGGCTGACCCCTAGAGAGAAACGTTGGTCAGCTATTGAGAGGGAGGCCTTTGCTGTGGTGTGGGCCCTGAAGAAGCTGAGGCCATACTTGTTTGGCACTCACTTCATAGTTCAGACTGACCATAAGCCCCTCCTATGGCTCAAACAGATGAAAGGTGAAAATCCTAAACTGCTCAGGTGGTCCATTTCCCTACAGGGGATGGACTATACAGTGGAACATAGACCTGGGACCCAACATGCCAATGCAGATGGACTCTCGAGGTATTTCCACTTAGAACATGAAGACTCAACTGGTCATGGTTAGTTTAATGTCCCTGCGTTTGGGGGGGGTTGTGTAGGAGAGTAGGATCTGCACTTATGTTGCCCCCACTTTTTTTCTGATGTATACACTGGTTTCTGACTATAGTCTGGCTGGGTCCCTGCTAATCAGGGCCCCAGTCTCACTGATCTCTCTAAACAACTTGGTGTGCATATTAGATGCACTAGTGATTGGATACGGTGGTGCCTTGTGAGCCCCTAGTATATGGTACCTTAGGTACCTAGGGCATTGGTACTTCACAGGCCTACCAGGGGTTGCAGCATGTATTATGCCACCCCTGGGAAGCATTCACAATCTGACACCACAGGCCTGCTACTGCGCTACTGCAGCCTGTGTGAGGTAGTGTTAGCACTCCTCACTGAGGTATAGGTTCCTATACCTCACCATACACACACATATAAACCTATCAGTCACCCCTATGGTAGGCCCTATCAATCCCAAGGGCAGGGTGCTTGGTTTACTATGTGAGGGGGTGCTTCTGCCTGAGCAGGACCCCTCTGCAGCTGGCAGTCTATTCTCTGCTGCTGTTTGTGGATGCGGTTAAACCATATACTCTTAAGTGCATTATAACCTCGCGGTAAATGCTAACTTTGGAATGACTGCATCAAAACATGTCGTGTTTGGTGTCAAACAACTTGGAATCCTACCCCCACACCAGTAACTGGTGTGGGAGTAGGATCCCACCCTTCTAGAGGGGACGACATGTACCCACTGTACTACACGGTAGAAATCATCTAGAGCCCTGGCATCACAAAATGGATGCCACCAGCACAGACACCGGGCTGCCCTCCTGCTGCTGACCGAAACTCGCAGTGGAGGGAGCCCAACAAAGGGTTTCCTGTCACAGGGAGGTGTCACCACCTCCCAGACAGGATTTAGTGTAGTGGAGCTGGGTGGGTGCACTCTTAGAGTGCTTTGAAGTCCTGCACTGGGGAAGCAGTAGGCTCCTCTGTGCATATGCCAGCTCAAACCAGTTCAGGGGCTACCTGCCCCTGCTCTGGCACGAAACTGGACAAAGGGAATTGGGTGTAACCACCCACTAACCTGACCCTCCTAGAGGAGTGGTCATAGAGCTAGTCCCTCCCATCTTTTCAATATAAGATACCAAAGCTTGCCAATGCAACTTAGATTACACCTGGACGACGCTCTACATAGAAGAATCCTGGCCCTTCAATGTTCCACTATCTCTGGAAGACTGAAGAATCTCCTTCGGAGTCAAGGAGTGACTCCCCTGCTTGGCAGGCACCAAAACTCTTCAACAACGGTTGCAAACTTTACCGCTCCCACCGGAGCCCAAAGTCCCTGCGTCCCCTGAAGCAGATTTCCTGACCTCTCGACGGCCATTTTGAGTCCCCAGCGAAGCTGTGGCATTTGGACCCCACGAGTGACGAGGAACAGCAATACCAGGGAACCGTGCACTGATTTCAAGTGCAAGCCCTAATCTACGTCCAACGAAGTTGTGCTTTGGACCATTTGTTGTCCAAGTGCCTAGCAGGTCTAGTACCAAAAATCAGCGGCCTACCCCATCCCGAGTGACCGTGGGCTGTTGTTAAACTTTTCCTGCAAAGGCGTCTTTGCGGTTGCTTGCCGGTTGGCTAGTAACTCACCTGAAGACTTCCACATCAACTTCAAGGGCTCGCCTGGTTGCTCTGGGCCTGCCCTCACTTACCCTCGCTGGGTAAGTCCAACAAATCTTGCTGGTCTGCACTATTGCCAATCTTCACTCCACACAAGACTTGCAGTTGCCAAGGCTTGTTGGCTCCAATCTGGGTGCCGACACAGTCATCAGCTGCAGACATCGTAAGAACCTCCGAATCCAGCTGTTGGTCATCGTCGAACCCTCCTGGACCTCGTGAGCGAAGAGACAAAACTCCATCATCGACCTGAAGAGACGTGACAGCTGTGGTCATCCATCTTGCTGGCCACCGGTCACTGGCAAGTGACTCTGAACTCTGTCCCCTCAATTTCTAGGTCTTCTGCAACTCCAATCCATCTTCGGATTCGAACGGACACCTCTCCAGTCGTCACCAGCAGCAAGTCTTCAGTGTTCTCCATTGAAAATAGCATCGCAACCCGACACCAAAGGACACCTATGCACCCGGCTTCCCTGGGTGAGGTAATTCGTGCACTCCAGTGCCCAAGTGTGTGTTGGCCCTCGAAATACTTACCCTGTAAGTTGCTTGCTTGTTGACTTTTGCGAAGTGCCCTAAAACTGTAATTTACAACCCGCGACATTTGCCATTGAAACTGTCAGACTGTAGACATGTAACCCACTAACCTGGCAATCCAGATGCAGCAGGAACGATGGATGATGCCAGCTTACTCCGTCCCTTCCACGGAATGGCCCCCCCGAGGTTGTGAATACCTCCAAGGAATGACTCCGCGCAGGGGAAAGGGTAAAAAGGGACAAAAGAAAGATGAAAAAGGTGCAGCTGCGAAATCACACGTCAGAAAGGGGACGATGGAGAGGCCCTCCGAATACGCCAGGAGTCCCAGCTATCTAACCCCTTGTTCCCTGTAGTGAGAAAGAAACACAACACACAAAAGGGCTTATATGGCCACCAATAGTAACGGGACATATATATATATACCATTAGTCAGTTCACTTACGCAACAGGCAACTGCACTCAACTCTGGTCAAAACACCTGAGAACTATAAACACAGGGTCATCATAAGGAAAACGAGGCAATCATGAGACACTTGTCTTAACCGGGCTTTTTGTCAGCACGTTTGTGTCTTGTGTAATAAGCAAATTAAAGTAAGTACTTAGCTGAGGTATGGCAGCCAGGGAAAATCCTCCGCTTCGGTGTCCCTGAAGAACTGTCCTCTGAACTCAGGTGAGGCAAACGAAGGAAGGTGCCTTCCAGAATGCGCAATGCCGGCTCTTCCGGCTCGCGCTACTTAAAGTGATCAAAAAAGAAAGTATTGGCGGAATCCGAGCCTTTCAAGCGGCTCGCCGACGAGCCGTTGCTCGTAAAGTCTAGATGACGGTGCCAGGTCGCGGTGAGCTTCACGCGGGTCTCCGCTCGCAGTCCGGTAGGGCGTGCAGCTTCTGCAACGCGCGTCAGCGCTTCAGTCGAGGGAAATTTAGGCAGCGTTACCCGCTCCGTTGCAAGGTCTGCGCGTTAGTGGCAACAAGGTTTGTTTGGGGCCCACGGCAGGTAGCGCACGTCTGGCGTGAGTCAGGCCGAACAAAACAGGAGCAGCGTTCTCCCCCAGGAGGAGCAGCAACGAGCTTCAGGTTAGGGAACTACGAGGAAGCTGTCGATTGACAAGCGCCGGTCCGTTGGAAGGGCGGAGCTTATGTACCCTTCTGTTTCAGGTGTCGCGGGAATCGCCGCTTGTCCTTCTGGGAGTTGTAGTGCTATATGCGGTAATCAGTCATACACAACCACACACACTTGTCTACTGGTCTGTTCCTCCCCACTATCTACGCCTATATGTGACAGAAACGTATAGAAAACCCGCGTGTGTGTTTAGACACTGCAGAAGTGAAGCCCCAGCGATTCCCAAGGCCCCAGGCCTCTTCAATTTGCAAGTCGAGTTTGTTACACCATTTTCTTAGTATAGGGTCTGGTACGCCCCTAGGGCTACAGCCATATTTGTGCTTAATTTATTGAGAACTGTTGATCTTTTGAATGTTTACCTGGCTCTAATCTCATAAAGAGATTAGTAGAGTATATTTAGAAATAAATACATATATATTTGATTCACTGAAAAAACCATAGGTTTCACACATGTTATAGTTAGCGGAAATTTTACTGATAAAAAACCAGTGAAATTGCCCCGTTATAGTTAGTGCTGGCAACTATAACTCACGCGACCGCAATCCTCTGCTGATGCTAATACTGTATTTAGACACTTATTTGCCCATGTCTTCTTCCATACATTTTTAGCTATACATATATTACAAATATTTTTTTTTCATAAAGACACATATGTCATCAGCAGAAGATTGCGGTCGCGTGAGTTATAGTTGCCAGCACTAACTATAACGGGGCAATTTCACTGGTTTTTTATCAGTAAAATTTCCGCTAACTATAACATGTGTGAAACCTATGGTTTTTTCAGTGAATTTGCAAGGTTTTTTAAATGCTAATTCCTAACTATAACGTGTGTGAAACCTATGGTTTTTTCAGTGAATTTGTACGGTTTTTTAAATGCTAAGTTACTTTACGCCATTCGAGGCGTGCGCGCCCACTTAACGCAGTTCGTTCCGTGCACGGTTTTTATCAACTTTAATAAGCCCTGTACATTTGGTGGCCTTCGGCCACCAAAAGCACAGGGGGTGGGGTCAATGTGGATAGTGTTTTTTTTATTTCGATTTTATAATTTCATGTTGCCAAAATTTAGTTTTTTTTACCTATTAATAAGCCCTGTACATTTGGTGGCCTACGGCCACCAAAAGCACAGGGGGTGGGGTAAGTGTGGATAGTGTTTTTTTTTTTTTTTTTTTTTACCGTACGCTTACGGTAAGCGTACGGTAAGCGTACTCGGCGAAATTGCCGAAAAAAAAATAAAACCGTTTTTGCTCTTGGGGGATGTTTGGGGACTCCCTCAACATGACTATGTGGGAGGGAGTTGTCAAAACAGCCCCGTAACATGTTTTTGGGCAACATGTTTGATAAACAACACTCAGTGCGAGAGACAAAATGGTGGACGCCGCTTCCTGGTTTCGGCCGATTCGAATGTTTACTAAGATCTAAGAGCCAATCAGAATCGCGCTCGCGCACGCCACCGTACGCTTACGGTAAGCGTACGGTAAGCGTACCGTAAGCGGGCTCAGATATATATATTGATTTAAAGGCTATTTTCTCAGAATCTACTGAACAGATTTACACCAAACCTACAAAAGGCACTTCCTTGACCTAGGGACTACCTCTCTGCCAAATTTCTAGTAATTCTGTTCAGCCGTTCGGGCTGTAGCTCGTTCTAAAGGTCCTATGGAAAAATGCATGGGAAAAACGCGTTTTGGGACCCCCCTTTTATCTCAGCCCCCGCTTGACGAATCCCCCCGAGACTTTCAGGGTAGGAGCGGAGCGTAGCGCCCCACCTATTTTGAGAAATTCGCGAGGATTCATCGACCGGCGCCAAAGTTATTCAAAATAGAATGTTGAGGTTTTCCTATGGAAAAGGGGTCCTAACTATAACTACCTACTGGCGACCGCCAGTAGGTAATATATATACCTGTGTGGTGTCTTTTCATTTGGTAATTCAAGAGATTATAAGGTAAAACAAGCTGCTTTACATTCCTCAGAGACTTAGCCTGAAGGCTGCTCTCCACAGCTACCACTAGGATAGCTTTCTTTAAAAGGTTGTCTTTAAACCTATCTACCAAGAGTCGAATCGGACTAGTGCAAGGTGGCCACTATAACTAGTGACCAGCATATGCCAGGCCAACTTCTCACAGTGATGCCACTGGCATTCTGATTAACTAGGTTTGTCCCCCCAGTTCTTTTTTTAAGAATTGTGCCCTGCATACATATACAGTATTACCAAGAGGAGATACAATAACACACTCACGCACACATGCACATATATACAAGCACACACACATACAGGCTACACATATGTGTACACTTACACACACATGCATGCATGTGCACATATACACATACACACTGTCTTTTGTCTCATACCTGTGAGGTGGCTCGAATGAAGTATTTTATTTACATGTTTGGAAAATGTAAGCATTTGAAGTGCTCTGACGAGGGCAGAGGACAAAGGCTGGATAAGAGGCAGAGAGGGTGGCAGGCATAGAAACAAAAAGCAGATGGACAGATGAAGATAAGAGAGAGATAAGGCGGCAGACAGAAACAAAAGACAGAGATCAGTGTGTGAGACGAAGGAGAGCGATACGGAAACACAACTAGGAAAAATAGAGCTACAGATGTGAAGAAACAAGTATATTAAGGACAGAGAGCGAGATGGGGCAACATGGGCGGATGGGTGAGAGACAGCAAGAGAGAAAGGGGATCGAGAGATGAGGCAGAGGTATGTAAGGTGAGAGAGGAAGGAGGGAGGGAGAAATGCGATTGTGTGAAGAAGAAAGACCAGAAACCAAGAGAGAGAGGGGGTAGAGCTAAGATAACACTCACAGCACAAATGCAAGCGCAGTCAGGCATCACACGCACACGCCACATGCAGGCGCGCGCACACACAAACACACAGAAGCACACTCACATAACCATACTAGACACAGGAGAGAAAGAAAAGGACGACATACACTGAAAACATCTTAAAGTCATCCGGATGACCTTTGAACTGAACAACAAAAGGCTAGCGTGAAGAAACTGAACTTGTTTTACTAATTATTATATAACACATAAAACAAATTGTTGTAGTTTCCCCTTTAAGTCCTGACTCTAATGAGAATGGATGACATTATGGAATGTACGGGAGCGGGGAGACAGTTAGTTTTCCATGGAGCCAGTGAGAGATGATGTACAGCTGGTGGGTGTATTAATAAACCTACTTGAAATCACGATGTCTACATGTTGTAATACTGGCGACGATTATTGAAGGAACACCCACCAAAGGACCCGGCGTGCCATAGTGAAAAACGGATGGAAGAAGAAAGGTCGGTCCGTTTTATTTTGTCATTTCATTTGAAGTGCTACTTATGAAACTCTTGCGAGGGGAGGCTAGGATACAAGGAAGATAATCTGTAACGCGAAGCGCATGCTGAGAAGCACATTTGCATTTTTTTGTGAAGAGTTAAAGATTAACAGTTGCGCATTTATCAAAGTCAAGCGCGAGGCAAAGAATGTTAATGATGTGCTTGTGCAAACAATGGCAAAGGAAATCAACGCTCGAGGCCATTAGTGTAGGAATGCAGATGACTCATGCACTGGCCTAATGTGTTAGAGTGCTTCAGAACGTGAAGCTTGTGTAAACAAAGACGGAGGAAACCAACGAGTGAAGTCTATTATTCTTCGAGGGATTGGAAAAGAATATAGATAATACATGTGCTGGCTTACTGTTAAAACATTTCCCAAAGGAATAATGAAGCGCGCAGTATATCGTATCTGATGTTTGATACCAGGAAGAAAGTTAATGGAATTTGTTAGACCTGTCAGCCCTTTGGGTGGTCCCTCCTCATCATTATTTATTTTGTCCCACTTTTGCCTCAAACCCTGTTTGAATTTTTTCCTTTTTGGGAACCACCAGACTTTTTCGTGTTGCTACAGATTCAGGGAGCCATTTTGGCTACCCCTGAAACTTCTGTCTGAGGGCCTGAAGCACAAAATGGTGGCCTCCCATGACATCACCAGCATCCACTGGAACCTACCAGCACCTTCCAGAACCTTCCAGGAGATTCCAGAACTGTGTGACAGTTGGAAACGGTTTGGAATGTTGGGGAGTTAAGAGAGGCGGTTGGCAGTTGGAGCTGGCAGTTGGCACCTGACTGGTGAAGAGAGAGGAGCACAGCAGTGAAGGAGGAAGGAGTGAAGCAGCAGGGGTGGAAACTTGTGCCTGGAGTGGGGTCCATAAACCCACCCTTGATACTTGTCCCTACTGATGGATCCCAGCCTATAGCCCTGTGTGGGAAGAAGTCAGAAGAAAACCTTCCTAAGGACCTGGACAGCAGGAACAGGCCTTAGAAACAAGAAGACAGCAAGATTCTGACCTGAGAACTGGTTTCCCTGGAGCCTGGCGTCGAGTAGCCGAAGACCTGGAGCCCGAGGTGGAGAAGCGGCGCTGACTGAGGTAGCAGACGTCGTACCCGGAGCCGCCTGAGGTCGTAAGAGGGCGCCGGCGGAGGTCGAGTGGAATACCAAGGGTCGAGAAGGAGGTGAACCGAGGTCGAGTGAGCGGCGTCATCGGAAGGGTGAAGTCCGCCCTCCGGAGTCGTCGGAGACCGAGGTAGAGGAGCACCGGAGGTCGGGAGTGAGGATCGCACTCCGGAGTCGCCCGGAACCTGTAAGGAGGAACACCGGAGGTCGGGAGTGAGGATCGCACTCCGGAGTCGCCCGGAACCTGTAAGGAGGAACACCGGAGGTCGGGGGTGAGGATCGCACCCCGGAGTCGCCGGAAGTCGACAGCGAGGCCAGGCCGGCCGACGTCATCGGAGCCGAGAGCGCCATCGGACCGGAGCCGCCCGAAGTCGACATCGTGTGAAGAGACTGCCCGACGCCGTCGAATCGGAGGTCGAGTTCGAACCGAGGCCACCGACATCGGACCGGAACCGCCTACCGGCGTCGACAAAGAACTGACACTGTGCCGAGGCCGCCGAGACCGAACCGGAACCGCCTCACGGCGTCGACACGACTCCAGCGGCGTCGGAACATCAGAAAAGGGCAGTAAGTGGAGTAGAGGGCGCCTAAGGCCCTGTGGAGACCTGAGAGACTACTCTAAGGGGCTAGGGAGGTGCTGAAACCCACCTGACTGTGCCTGGGGTGAACTGGGACTAACCTAGAGAGGTTGTGTGGAGAGGGAAGCCAGGGCATTGGAATTTCCCCCCTTTTGATCTACCTCAGTTTAGGCCTCAGCCTTTGCCTCAGCCAGGGAGTAGCCCCCCTCAAGCCTTCCACACCCTACAAGCTGTACCTGGGCCAAATCAGCCCTTAAGAATTGAAGTGCCATCTGATTCACAAAGTGTACTGTATACTTCTAATTATTTATTGGGGATACTGTATTTATTACGTTCTTATCTATTTATTGCTGCACTGAATTTATAGGTCCACAGGACTTGTTGGTGTACAGTATTTATTGGGACAGTATTTATTAGTACAGTATTTATTACCTCAAAGTATTTAATTGACTGTATATATTGCACTTGTATTTATGCCCTGTTATTTATGATCACCCCTATTTATTTCAGCAAACAGCCAGTATTTATTTGACCTGCTCTATTTAAAATGTATATACTGTGATTGTTATTTATTTTCCCAATCAGCAACTAAGAGAAGAAAGATAAAGAAAGCATATTTTCATAATTTTTACGGTGTAGAGTCGTTTTTGGAACGGATGCACGCATGGTTATTGTATGGGTATATTGTATGCTTAGCACTGCGCCTGTTTCCTGACCACTCGAGCCAAGCTACCCCGTTGTGTCGGGAAGGTCCACCACCACCCTGCGGAGTGGGAGTGGGCTGTTTCCAACATAAGTTGGTGTTCAGTGGTGGGATAGAGCTGTGCCTACATATACTCAACAATAACTGTGGGTAGTCCATAGGCCTACACCGGGAGTTTTCTCACAGCGGCCTTCCTAATTGTGGGTTTTTGTTTTTTTCCAAATTTACTCTGGTGGTGGGAGGAGGTATTATTAAAGGTACCCCCCTGCATTGTTACTGCACAAAACCTGTCCTCTAACCTGAGTGGGCAAGATGGAGTTTGTTCTTGAAAATCTAGACACGTACACTGTGGCCCAACTCAGGGAGTTTTGCCAGCGAGAGGGGGTGTACTGTCCCCCAGGAGCAAAGAAGGGTGCACTTCAAACCAGCTTAAGGGCTTGGGGGGAGGCACGCAGGGAAAGCAAGGCTGAGGAAGAAGACAGGGATGGAGAGCCTGACCCCGAGGGGGCTGAGATGTACCAACCTGAGGTGGGGAACCTGTCCGCAGGGCCCAGGACACTTTCTAGGGGGGGCAGCCGTGCCTCTAGCGGGGGCTTGTCTGAAGTGGAGTTAGCAGACCGGAGGGAGAAAAGACAGCTCACATGGGACTTAGCAAAGCTGGAGAAGGAAAAGGAGGAGCAGAGGATGGCCCATGAATTGCGCCTGAAAGAAATAGATCTTCAGATTTTGCGAATCGGGGCACAACCTGTTCCCAATGGTGGCAGCCAAAACCAAGAGTCCACCAGGGAATCCAAACCTTACCTGCCAAAGGACATTGTAGCGAGCTATGGGACAGGTGACGACATCGCCAAGTGGCTAGCAGCCTATGAGGTCTCATTGAGGGCCCATGGGGTTCCAGCGAAGTATTGGGGAGGGGGACTGTATAAATACATGCCTCCAGCTGGTAGGGATGCTTTATTGGCCCTCGAAGAGGATGAGCAAACCCACTACCCCACCATGAAACTGGCGCTCATCAGGAAGTTTGGACTTACTCCGGAAAAGTACAGACAGAAGTTCAGGGGTAGTCACAAGCTGGGCACGCAGAATTGGGTGGACTTCCTGGACTATGCAAAGAAGGCACTGGAAGGTTGGATTCAGGGCAGTGAAGTAAGGAACTACGAGGAGCTGTTTGACCTAGTGTTGAAGGAACACCTACTCGAGAAATGTTTCCCTGAACTGCGGCAACACCTGGTGGATAGCAAGCTGACCAGTCCCCGGAAGCTTGCTGAGGAGGCGGACATTTGGGCTAGTACCCGGGTGTCCACAAGGGGGACTGGAGGGGATACTCAAAAGACCGGACAGGGCGCCCCCCAGAAGAAAGAAGGAGGGGAAAAGAAAAAGGAGTTCTCCAAAGGCCCCCAAAATAACTTCCAAGGGAAGGGAACAGGATTCACCTCTAAGGCTAACCCTCCCAGAAACCCTAATCCTGGCCAGAGTCAGCAGCCAAGGGTTGTCCATTGCTACGAGTGCGGTGGCGTTGGACACTATAAAGGAGATCCGAAGTGTCAGAAACGCTCACCCCCTCCCACTGGAGGAAAGCCCCCCGGAGTAGCTAGTGTAGTGCTCGGGGAGGAGATGCCCTTAACTAAGGGAAGGGAGTGGGCGGGTGTCACTTTAGTGTCCCTGGGAGAACGGGAGATGGTTCCTAAGATCCAGGTGCCCGCAAATACTGCAAAGTATGGGCAGTGGATCACCATCAACGGCCAAAGAGGGGAGGCTCTGAGAGACACAGGAGCCAGTATGACTATGGTGCGTAGCCAACTGGTGTCTCCAGAGCAGGTAATTCCCGATGTACTCCACCCAGCCGCGATGGCTGACGGCAGAACAGGTCACTATCCAGTGGCCGAGGTTCCCTTTGAATGGGGGGGGGTTGCAGGTTCACTTCGAGTTGCCGTAAGCCCTGCCGTGCCAGTCGATTGTCTGCTGGGCAATGACATGGAGCACAACGCTTGGAAGGAGGTGGAATACCGGACTCACACCGAGATGCTGGGTACACCTGACTGGGCCTGTGTTAGCACAAGGTCCGCGACTACCCGAAGAGGGAGTTCATTCCGGCTGGAGCCTGGAACAAAGGCCCAGCCAGCTGCCAGTCAAGGGAAGAACCGAGGACAGGAGGAGCCTGCCTCGGCGTCTCCACCCCGTAGGACGGATAGGCCACCGGAGGTGGTGGACCAGGAGTCTGCGGAGGGGGACGTTACCAACCTGGAGGACCTACCCATCCCGGCCGAGTGGCACGTGGAGGGAGGCCCGTCCAGGGAGGAATTCTGCCAGGGCCAGAGGGAGTGCCCTACCCTTGAGGGGCTGAGGCGACAGGCCGAAGCCCAGGCAGCAGGGAACGTTGAAGGGAACTACAGTGTTTACTGGGAGGATGGCCTCCTCTACAGTGAACCCAAGGCACCCCTACATGGATCGTCACGAGCCTTGGTAGTCCCTCAACGTTATCGAGCCTTCCTTTTAGAGTTGGCTCACGAGATACCATTGGCAGGACACCTGGGGCAAGACAAGACCTTCGCCCGTCTTGTCCCACACTTTTATTGGCCTCAGATGAAAGTGTCGTCCGATACCTACTGCCGGACATGTGTGTCTTGCCAAGCCAGTGGGAAAACAGGGGTGAAGCTGAAAGCTCCCCTGGAACCACTTCCTGTCGTTAGCACCCCCTTTGAAAGGGTGGGCATCGACATTGTGGGTCCATTAGATCCGCCAACATCAGCTGGTCACAGGTTTATCCTGGTTCTGGTGGATCATGCCACACGGTACCCAGAGGCAATACCTCTGAGGACCATAACAGCACCTGTTGTGGCTAGGGCCCTGATGGGAATCTTTACCCGAGTGGGTTTTCCCAAGGAAGTTGTGTCCGACAGGGGGACCAACTTCATGTCAGCATATATGCGGGCAATGTGGAAGGAGTGTGGAGTGACATACCGGTTCACCACTCCTTACCACCCCCAGACCAATGGTCTGGTGGAGAGGTTTAATAAAACCTTGAAAGGCATGATCAGAAGTCTGCCTGAAAGCCTGCGGAGGAAATGGGACGTCCTCCTACCCTGTTTACTTTTTTCTTACAGGGAAGTGCCACAGAAGGGAGTGGGCTTCAGCCCCTTCGAGCTTCTGTATGGGCACCCTGTACGCGGACCTCTTAACCTGGTGAGAGACGGATGGGAAAGAACTCCCAGAAAGCTCCCCCAGGATGTGGTGAGCTACATGCTGGCCTTCCGGAGCCAAATGGCTAAGTTGTGGAAGCAAGCTTCTGACAACTTGGAAGCCAGCCAAGCAGTAATGAAGGCGTGGTATGACCACAACGCTCACCCGGTGGAGTTGGAGCCTGGCCAGAAGGTGTGGGTGATCGAACCTGGAGAGCTTAGCGCCCTCCAGGATCGCTGGTCAGGACCCTTTGAGGTGTTGGAGAAGAAGGGTAAGGCTACCTACTTGGTGGACCTGAAGACCCCTCGTCAGCCCCTGCGGGTGCTGCATGCCAACCGCCTCAAACCCCACCACGAGAGGCCCGAAGTCATCTTGATGATGGTGACTGACGGAGGAGAGGACGTGGAAAGCGAGCCTCTCCCTGATCTGTTTGCGTCTCAAGAAAAGGATGGGTCGGTGGAGGGAGTGATTCTCTCCCCATCTCTAACTCCTGAACAGCAGGAGGACTGTCGCCAGGTCCTGGGGCAGTACTCTTCGTTGTTCTCCCTTGTCCCGGGTAGGACTCACCTGTGCGTCCATGACGTGGACACAGGAGACAGCCCACCTGTGAAGTCCAAGATCTACCGGATGTCAGACAAGGTGAAGGCCAGCATTCATAGTGAAGTCACTAAGATGCTGGAGCTAGGAGTGATTGAACCTTCTAGCAGCCCCTGGTCCAGTCCGGTGGTGTTAGTACCGAAAGCTGCACCACCGGGTGCCCAACCAGAACTGAGGTTCTGTGTGGACTACCGGGGACTGAATTCAGTGACAAAGACTGATGCACATCCGATCCCTAGGGCGGATGAATTGATTGACCGGCTGGGAGCTGCCCAATATCTAAGTACCTTTGACCTTACTTCAGGGTACTGGCAGATCTCTCTGACTGATGGAGCAAGGGAAAGGTCAGCCTTCTCCACGCCCAATGGCCACTACCAGTTCTGTGTGATGCCCTTTGGGCTCAAGAACGCACCTGCCACGTTTCAGCGCCTGGTAAACCAGATCCTCACCGGAATGGAGAGTTTCTCTGCTGCTTATCTGGATGACATAGCCGTCTTCAGTAACAGCTGGGAGGATCACTTGCGTCACCTGCAAGCTGTTCTCCAGGCCCTGAGACAAGCTGGATTGACGATCAAGGCCAGCAAGTGCCAGATCGGGCAGGGGTCGGTAGTGTACCTTGGACACTTGGTGGGTAGGGGAACGGTGCAACCCCTCCAGGCGAAGATCGAGGCCATCATGGCCTGGGAACCCCCCAAGACACAGACTGAGGTCCGAGCATTTTTGGGCCTCACGGGTTACTATCGCCGCTTCGTGAAGGGGTACGGTACCATCGTAGCCCCTCTCACGGAGCTCACGTCCAAGAAACAACCTCGACGGGTAGTCTGGACGGAGGCTTGTCAGCAAGCCTTTGAGAAATTGAAGGAAGCCATGTGCGAGGCCCCGGTCTTAAGGGCCCCAGACTTTTCCAAGGAGTTCATTGTCCAGACAGATGCATCAGAACATGGCATTGGGGCAGTGTTATCGCAACTCAACGAAGAGGGTCTGGATCAACCCGTGGTCTTCCTATCCAGGAGACTACTTCCCAGGGAACAGAAGTGGAGTGCAATAGAGCGTGAAGCCTTTGCAGTGGTATGGGCTCTGAAGAAGTTGCGGCCATACCTGTTTGGCTCGCACTTCCTAGTTCAGACCGACCACCGACCCCTTCGTTGGCTGATGCAAATGAAGGGGGAGAATCCCAAGTTGTTGAGGTGGTCTATTTCCCTACAGGGGATGGACTTTCAGGTGGAACATCGGCCTGGAGTGGACCACGCCAACGCAGACGGTCTCTCAAGGTATTTCCGCCTTAGTGATGAGAACTCCCAAGGGGTTGGGTAGCTCTCCCCACTTTCAGCTGGGGGGGACGCGTGTTAGACCTGTCAGCCCTTTGGGTGGTCCCTCCTCATCATTATTTATTTTGTCCCACTTTTGCCTCAAACCCTGTTTGAATTTTTTCCTTTTTGGGAACCACCAGACTTTTTCGTGTTGCTACAGATTCAGGGAGCCATTTTGGCTACCCCTGAAACTTCTGTCTGAGGGCCTGAAGCACAAAATGGTGGCCTCCCATGACATCACCAGCATCCACTGGAACCTACCAGCACCTTCCAGAACCTTCCAGGAGATTCCAGAACTGTGTGACAGTTGGAAACGGTTTGGAATGTTGGGGAGTTAAGAGAGGCGGTTGGCAGTTGGAGCTGGCAGTTGGCACCTGACTGGTGAAGAGAGAGGAGCACAGCAGTGAAGGAGGAAGGAGTGAAGCAGCAGGGGTGGAAACTTGTGCCTGGAGTGGGGTCCATAAACCCACCCTTGATACTTGTCCCTACTGATGGATCCCAGCCTATAGCCCTGTGTGGGAAGAAGTCAGAAGAAAACCTTCCTAAGGACCTGGACAGCAGGAACAGGCCTTAGAAACAAGAAGACAGCAAGATTCTGACCTGAGAACTGGTTTCCCTGGAGCCTGGCGTCGAGTAGCCGAAGACCTGGAGCCCGAGGTGGAGAAGCGGCGCTGACTGAGGTAGCAGACGTCGTACCCGGAGCCGCCTGAGGTCGTAAGAGGGCGCCGGCGGAGGTCGAGTGGAATACCAAGGGTCGAGAAGGAGGTGAACCGAGGTCGAGTGAGCGGCGTCATCGGAAGGGTGAAGTCCGCCCTCCGGAGTCGTCGGAGACCGAGGTAGAGGAGCACCGGAGGTCGGGAGTGAGGATCGCACTCCGGAGTCGCCCGGAACCTGTAAGGAGGAACACCGGAGGTCGGGAGTGAGGATCGCACTCCGGAGTCGCCCGGAACCTGTAAGGAGGAACACCGGAGGTCGGGGGTGAGGATCGCACCCCGGAGTCGCCGGAAGTCGACAGCGAGGCCAGGCCGGCCGACGTCATCGGAGCCGAGAGCGCCATCGGACCGGAGCCGCCCGAAGTCGACATCGTGTGAAGAGACTGCCCGACGCCGTCGAATCGGAGGTCGAGTTCGAACCGAGGCCACCGACATCGGACCGGAACCGCCTACCGGCGTCGACAAAGAACTGACACTGTGCCGAGGCCGCCGAGACCGAACCGGAACCGCCTCACGGCGTCGACACGACTCCAGCGGCGTCGGAACATCAGAAAAGGGCAGTAAGTGGAGTAGAGGGCGCCTAAGGCCCTGTGGAGACCTGAGAGACTACTCTAAGGGGCTAGGGAGGTGCTGAAACCCACCTGACTGTGCCTGGGGTGAACTGGGACTAACCTAGAGAGGTTGTGTGGAGAGGGAAGCCAGGGCATTGGAATTTCCCCCCTTTTGATCTACCTCAGTTTAGGCCTCAGCCTTTGCCTCAGCCAGGGAGTAGCCCCCCTCAAGCCTTCCACACCCTACAAGCTGTACCTGGGCCAAATCAGCCCTTAAGAATTGAAGTGCCATCTGATTCACAAAGTGTACTGTATACTTCTAATTATTTATTGGGGATACTGTATTTATTACGTTCTTATCTATTTATTGCTGCACTGAATTTATAGGTCCACAGGACTTGTTGGTGTACAGTATTTATTGGGACAGTATTTATTAGTACAGTATTTATTACCTCAAAGTATTTAATTGACTGTATATATTGCACTTGTATTTATGCCCTGTTATTTATGATCACCCCTATTTATTTCAGCAAACAGCCAGTATTTATTTGACCTGCTCTATTTAAAATGTATATACTGTGATTGTTATTTATTTTCCCAATCAGCAACTAAGAGAAGAAAGATAAAGAAAGCATATTTTCATAATTTTTACGGTGTAGAGTCGTTTTTGGAACGGATGCACGCATGGTTATTGTATGGGTATATTGTATGCTTAGCACTGCGCCTGTTTCCTGACCACTCGAGCCAAGCTACCCCGTTGTGTCGGGAAGGTCCACCACCACCCTGCGGAGTGGGAGTGGGCTGTTTCCAACAGAATTACAAGGAGAATTAAAATGGCACTATATTGAAGAAGTTGTTATTTATTTATTTATTTATTTTTATTCTGGCTTTTCATCCTTCAAATTATTGAGGGTGCTATTTTAAGCGTGCAAGCAATCTTGCAATACAAATACTTTCACAGATTCATCATTTCATATGTGTTAAGAGCCAGCTGAAGGGAATTCATTTGGACTTTTCAACTACATTGAGAACAGACTAACTCATTGTCACTTTTTGATGAATTAAAAAAAAAATATATATATATATTTTGTGCTTTTGAACATCAAGAATAGTCTACAAGGAAGTTGGAGGAATTTATCGAAGAATTTAATTTAGTTTGTTATGTTATCTCTTTATGTTAATTAGTTATTTTAGATAATTATATTAGTTTATTTTATTAGCTTGTTGTGTAGTCTTGTTATTTCAGCATGGCGACTTCTAGTGGTATGAGTCAACCTCCACAGTTTTTAAGTGAAAGGGGGGAACCTGTACTTCCTTGGAAAAAATGGAAACCACTCTTTGATTCTCCTTGCCATTGGTGGTGAAAAATTTTCGGCCATTAGGAAACAAGCTATTTTACTCCACAACCTTGGCACAGAAGGAAGAAATATCTACGACAGTTTAGATCCTATACCAATAGGCCGAGGTGCAGGTGAACCAAGCGATGTGTATGAAATGAGTTTACTACAATTACAGTCACATTTTGGACCTCGCATTAATGTAGTTATGGAGAGACATAAATTCTTCATGCGTGTGCAAGCAAAAGGGGAGAGAGTGGGCGACTATGTAGCGGCGTTAAAGTCTTTGGCACAAACATGTGAGTTTGAGCAATTAACTGACTCACTCATCCGCGACCAATTAGTGCGATGCACTAATGATCCGAAAATTCAGGAAAAGTTGCTTTCAAAGAATCCAAACCTTAAGGAAGCCATTATGATTGTGGAGAGTGTTGAACACACGTCTTTCTGGGTCAAAGAGATGCGCAGCAGTACGACTATTGGTGATTCGGCTTCTAGTGTCAGTAAGGTGGATCAAGACTGTGTACCATGTGATACATCTGTTGCAGTGGTTAGCAAAGTGAATACTAACCAGGAGAAGACTGCTATTAAGTTTGACAGACAAAAGTTTAATTATAATTTTAATAAGGACAACAAGTTCAAATGTCCTAGATGTGGTAGCCAAAACCATGGACCGAATTTCCCAAATTGTTTTGCAAAAAGTACCAATTGCAGGAACTGTGGCAAAAGAGGACATTATGCTCGTATGTGTAGGAATACAAAAGTGAACATGTTAAGTGATGCTGATGAATTTTCACAATTAGTGATTCATTGTATCACAGACAGCAAGGTTGAATCTGTAAATAATGAAGGAATAGTAGACACTGGTAATGTCAATATGCCTAAGTGTGATGTATATATTGGAGGTAAATGTGTTCCGGTTCTAGCAGATTCAGGTTCACTTTACACGCTTTTGAGTGATACATTTTGGTACTCCACATTTGGTTCATGTGATATAAAACTTATATCACCTGACATCAACCCTGTGGGTTATGGAGGACAAAGAATTGATCTTATAGGTTATTCAATTCATCCTATTGTATTTAAAGGTAGAGAAACTGTAGGAAAAATTTATGTTGCAAAATGAGGGGATAATCTTTTGGGTTGGCGCCATCAAAGGGACCTTGGAATCATTCTGAACCCTAATGCACCAAATCAAGTTATGCTTGTTTCACAACAGAGTGATGCTCAAGACATTGTAGGAAAGTTTCCTGAAGTTTTTTTGTGATAAACTGGGTTGTCTTAATGGTTTTAATCATAAAATCATTTAAAAAAAAAAATGCAATGCAACACCAATTGTACACAAGGTAAGGAAAGTTCCCAACCTTATGATGGAGCCCTTACAAGAAGAACTCAATAAGCTTCTGGATTTGCATGTGATTGAAGAGATAGAGTCTTCTGAATGGTTGGCTCCCATAGTTTTGGTCCCCAAGGATAATGGAAAAAAGATCAGGATGTGTGTGGACTTAAGAAGTTTGAACAATTGCATATGGGTGGATAGGCAGCCTTTACCCAATATTAACGAAGCTTTATCAAAACTTGGAGGTGCCAATTTTTTCAGTGTGATGGATCTATCTGCGGCATATCATCAGATTTTACTTCATGAAGATTCCAAGCCATTGACCTCCTTTGTGACTCCTTTAGGTGCATATAGATTTATTCGTATGCCTTTTGGCTTGGCAAGTGCTGCAGCTTGTTTCCAAAGAGTGATGAAAAATGTGTTAAGTGGTATTGAGTCAGTTTTGTTTTTCCAGGACGATATACTTGTTCATGGCCAAGACAGAGATAAACATGATGAAGTTTTATTCCGTGTTTTGTCAAGGTTGAAAGAATGAGGACTCACATTGAAAAGTGAAAAATGCAAATTCAGAGTTACTTCTGTTTCCTACTTGGGGCACACAATCTCTGGTGAGGGGATTAGTCCTAAAGTTGATCTTGCGGAGGCAATTTTGCAGGCACCATCTCCTGGAAACAAAGACCAAGTAAAGGCTTTTTTAGGCTTATCTGAGTACTATTCGAAGTTAGTGTACAATTTCGCAAGTGTAATGCAACCTTTAAGGATAATTTTGAAGAAAGGTACTGATTTTAATTGGTCAGATGATTGTGAAAGTGCTTTTAGGAAAGTTAAAAAAGAAATTGCATGCATGCCAACTTTGGGACATTTTGATGTCCAGAAAAGGACAATTTTGACCACAGATGCCAGTGTGCGAGGTGTGGGTGCTGTATTATCGCAAGTGGTTGATGGTAGTGAGAAAGTTATTGGTTTTGCATCTCGCTCATTGAAGGGAGCTGAAGAGCGGTATTCTGTAATAGAGCGTGAAGCCTTAGCTTGTTACTGGGCTATCAATCATTTCAGATTTTATTTGTGGTGTCTACCGTTTCTTGTTAGAACGGACCATAAACCACTGGTGCATATGTTTTCCTGTAGGAATGTTGAGAACACTACACCTAGAATTAAAAGGTGGGTTGAAGGATTATGGGAATACAATTTTACGGTGGAATACTTGCCTGGCTTAAAGAATATACCAGCTGATTTTCTTTCTAAAATGCCTTTGGAAGCAAGTTCAACGAACAATTTTGACAGCACTGTTTTTTAGGTGAAAGAGTCGGCTATTGACAAGAGAGAATGGGAATCTAGTTGTGAGAGTGATGAGGCCAGAGGTATAATCATGGATTTTATTATTAATGGTTGGCCTTCTTTGAATGAAGTTCCAAATTCTGTGAAGGGTTTCTGGAATGTTCGTGATGAATTGAATATTGTACAAAGTGAGCTTTTGCGTGGGGAAAGAAACCTCCTAATGATATGAGAGAAAAAATCATCAACCTAGCACATGAAGGTCATCTTGGTCGTAGTCTGACTAAGGCGAGAGTTAGAGAGTCTTATTGGTGGCCTGAGGTTGATCGACAAGTATAAGGTGCTGTTAAGGATTGTGTGATGTGTGCAGGCAATGATAAGTCAAGGAATGTGAGGACTAGTCCTCTTTCTCCTGTTGCAATACCTGAACGTCCTTGGTCAAAGCTTGCTGTGGATATTGTAGGTCCTTTTGACACTTTGTTTCCTTCAGAAAGATTTGTTGTTGTTCTGGTTGATTATACCTCTAAGTGGGTTTCTGCTGCTTGTATGAATTCGGTTGTGACTAAGAATATCATTGAATTTCTTAAAGATGCTTTCACATGTGAAGGTGTACCTGAGGTATTAGTTTCAGACAATGGGGTGCAGTTCACCTCCCAGGAAATGTCAGATTTTTTAAAAGAGCTTTCCATCACGCATCATAGAACTGTTCTTTATTCTCCTCAGGCAAATGGCTTAGTGGAGAGCATGAATAGATTAATCAGAGCTTCTGCTCAGATGGCTTTGGAGAGAAGAGTTCTTCTCAAACCTATTCTCAGGGAAAAACTGTGGGCACACAGGAACACACCTAACAGTGTAACTGGCTGCTCACCGTTTAAAAAACTTAAGGGGAGAACAGCTGGTTTAAAGTTAAATCCACTTTGGTTGACTGTAAGAGACAGGGGTCGTGTTGTAAACAATTGGAGACTTAATAGATACCAAGACAATTATAAGCGCAGATTTGACACAAAAAATGGAGTACGTCATTCTACTTGGAAAATAGGTGATCTGGTGTTTGTAAAGAAGGCAGTTTGGTCTCCAAAAGGTGAAACAAAGTATTTTGGACCTAGGCGCATTATTAAGGTAATGAGGAATGTGGTGATGCTTGAAGGGGGTGACGTATGGAGTATGTCTTGGTTGTCAAAATTTTCAGGAGAGAGTGGTTGTAGAGGTTCCTTGTCGCAGTCAAGGTTTCTCAAATGCAATGTTGATTGTCCTCGTTCTGATCCACCTACTCATGAGCCTAGAGTCAGGAGGCCACCATTTTATCTTCAAGACTACTGTGTAAAATATTAGTAGAATGCTTTATTTATTTCTTTTGTTGA
This sequence comes from Triturus cristatus, assembly GCF_964204655.1. Classification (NCBI taxonomy): domain Eukaryota; kingdom Metazoa; phylum Chordata; class Amphibia; order Caudata; family Salamandridae; genus Triturus; species Triturus cristatus. Next base: position 212,880,463 of record NC_140579.1, read on the forward strand.
GTTCTGTATTCACATTGTTTTCTGGATTATTATTTTGCTTATGTATACAATCTAAGTTGCTATTTCTGTATTTTCTATTTTTCCTTGTTAATCTTTATTGCCATTTTTATATAAGGGTGATGTGTTGTAGTTTCCCCTTTAAGTCCTGACTCTAATGAGAATGGATGACATCATGGAATGTACGGGAGCGGGGAGACAGTTAGTTTTCCATGGAGCCAGCGAGAGATGATGTACAGCTGGTGGGTGTATTAATAAACCTACTTGAAATCACGATGTCTACATGTTGTAATACAAAATTAAGAGCAAGTTCCTGTGTTTACCTTTTAAAATACCTTCTTCCCACAGTTCCCGTTTTATTTGCTTTTTTGGCAAACATGCATGCCACCTTTAAATGGTTGTATTTTTAATTTTGATTACTTTTAAATTTTTGAATGCCTATTGAATGTGTTTGTAAAAATAGAATTTAAAAAAGACAGGAATATCAAAGACAGACCTATTGGCTTTGTATTTAGTTGCAGAATTGGATCATGCATACCAACTTTAATAATAATTTTCTTTTATGTAGCACACAATGTCACTGTTTCCAAGTGCTGTAAATAACAGATGTTACTATCACCAGACGATAGCTACACAAATTATAGACACAGGAAGGATGACAGACCACTTGGCTTTGATGGAAATCGAAATTGTAACCTGCAGGTCGTTTATCCAGAGGGGACATACAGTTTCATATCGGAAAGCCTTAACATTGTTCCATTCTTTCAACCTACTGAATCGTGTTCCTGCAAAACAAATATCCTTCCAATGGGTTACCAACTGTTGACATGCTTGCATGCTTCCTCCAATCAACTTGGAAAAAGAGCATAAAAGAGGAAATGTTGTGGAGAAGTCAATTCACCCAAACGTTTCTTCTTGAGATGTTGGCGGCAGTTATTGTTCAGATAATGTACCTAAGAACTTAGATCGAGAAACTGGCGCAGATTGTGTTGTATGTTTTTGGGTTATATTTGTTATTGTTGTATTATACTGGAATCCACTTACTCAAAAGGACAGAAGAGTGATGTGATCATCAAATCCTTTGAGAAAAATGAAGCTTAGACTTCGGCAAACCTCACCCATGTATGGAATAAACGAAAGGGACAGAGCACCAAATGGATTGAGCCAAGTGCGGGCATTATCTGCTCATAAAGGCAGGTTCGAAACAGGCACGCCCTTCCTTAGTGGTGCTAGAGCACGGAAGGAGGTGGATACGGGCATATGAAGACTGGCCCAGAACCCAGAAGGAACGCTGAAAAGAACACACTGTGATATCCCAAATGCTGCAAAATGTCCACGTCTTCTTCAACTGGACACTTTAGATACAAGTTATGTATGTGCAGTTTTGTGCGCACCAAAAAAAAGAAAAAAAGCAGTTGCCGTGTTAAATATAAACTGCAGCGCCCGAATAAATACAATTTATTTGTGCAGATAAAAAAATAAATAAAAGCGGTTGCCCTGCTAAATATAAAGTGAGGCGCCTGAATACATACAAGTTATGCGTGCGGCCGCAGTGGGCTGTGGTGAAAAAATAAACAGCACAAGGAACAAACAGCGCAAGGAACACTAGTATGAAATCAAGTAAACAATTAGTACCCAAAGTACACATAACACTTACAAGTGTAAGGAAACTGTACTTGGCCGGTGCTCCTCACCTAAACCGGAAGTGATATTTCGGAGCCCTAACCAATAGGGAGCCAGGAAATAAAAGCGGCGCAGGAGCGAACCAATTGCAATCAGCAGGTGGGATTGCACTCTGTAGAGTGATTACAGCAGGTCTTGCGAGCATCGCATGTGCGCTGGTGTTCGACCTAAAAATGATCACATCTACTCCTATCTGCTAACAGAATCGATCTCCTAAGTGTTGGTACAATAGTAATTGGTAACTGCCACTCCCTACATCATAGACATAAACTTAGCAGAAAGGTTCACCATTCACCCTGACTGCACCGTAGACTGTGCCATTATATGGCATTAACATGGAATCACTGTTATCTCCTACAGTTTTTTACCAAGTCCAGACGAACCTTCAATGCAGTGGAAAAAACTGAAGGGCGTTCTCAAAACATAGCTGTTGTTCGGGAGGTGTTCCTGATTAACAGAAAGTTCACCATACTCAAACATAGACTGGGTGTCGAAGGAAGAAGGGTACCGACACATCTGACAATTCCAAAGAGAAGGGGTGATGTTATAGAAGATGACATGGATTTGAAGTAAGGAAGGAAATAATGATGATGATGATGATGATGAGGGAATTAAAATAGAACTATGGGAAATGTTTAAACACTATTGAGGAGAGGCAAATATTTTTTCAAGGGAATGAATGCAAGGTGAAAGTATACAACAGTATGTGGCAGTGTTGTGAACACTCATTAAGACTCGGCGGTGGACCGGCGTGAGGAGTTGTAGTGGCGCGAGTCTTTGGAGTAAGTGTGACAACAAGACCACGGTCCCACAATGGTCCCGGGTTTGGAGAATTGCTGATAAATCCTTACATTTGTTCTCTCTCTGAAATTTCCCAGAGTACACGATTGCAGCGACTTTGGCTGCCTTGAGGATACAAGGTAATAACTCCAATTAGGGGTATAGACCAGATAATACGGGACCAACACCCTGGCGAATGCCAGAACGACCCAGATGGCCGTGTAATATTGGCTGAAACATGTTGGTATACGCAGTAGGGATCTAGGGGTCCTTACCTCCCCTAATTTTCCCGAATTCTAATTTTTAATCCTACCAAGGGTTGACATGAATAAAGAATGATGATAGTTCCCTCTTAGGTAGTTTTAATTGTTTGTGTCTGCACTTTTTGGTCCCTTCTTTAGGGAATACTTTTCCCTGTTATTGTTTACATTTTTCCGTTTTTTCTGTTGGTTATGTCATTTTTTCTGTACCCTCACCACTAAACTTCACTTCTAAAAAAATTGCGCTCCGTCCAGTGTGTTGGTCTGCACCTGGGCGTCAGATGCGGCCCTATGATGAAGAATGACACTGCAAAGTGTGTGAGGGCAGTATTAAAATAAGGATTATCTTTTCCTCTTATAATTACTTTGTACTTTGGATAGCGAAGGATAATTATATCTCTGTCGCTGTCTTTTGTCCTGTATAAGGAGTCTTAATAAGCGTAGTTCTTCTCTGTCAAGTGAGTTTGCATGTATGATAGGGGATTCAGAGAAGGCTTTCTTTTCCCTAGTCTCTTCTTTGTGATATTGTAGTGTTGTGAACACTCTCAGCTACCTGTATATGTAAAGGCTTTTGGGAAGAAATGATTAGAGACCAACTGGTAAACTGTATCAACAAATTCAAGAAAAAATATTTAAAGTGTAGAAATCTACAGTGGACAAGTCACAAGCATAGTAGGGTTGTGAATACCTCCATATATCACAAAGAGTTGAACTCGAGTCAGCGCAGATGAAAATGTAATTAATGTGAGACATAATGACAATGGATTGAATGTTGTCTTTAGGAAGATGAGTGGTAAAGAAAAGAAGATGGGAAGTACCATCAGGAGCATTGAAGATGGAGGGAATAAGCGTTGATGCTATTGATGTGATACCATGAAGCATAAAGCTGTATCAGGGATCTGTCCTGCATTAAAATGTTAAAGTTATAGACGTGGCATGTTTTGGGAAGCAGGTAACTCACGCTTCTTGATGGAACAGGAGTTTATTAGTAGAAGAGTACAGACCCCTGGGACACCTCTGCTTACAAGTCCAACTGCAACTCCTCTGCCACCAGTTTACAAACAGATGGATGTTGCTAGGGGACCGCAGTATTCCAATTCATCATGACATCATGACAACCATGGTAACTATTACAAAGCAAGCTATGTAAAATACAACACATCTCCCCTCTTTATAATAAAATAAAAAAAAAATAAACAACTATGTACATACGTAATCTTTATACCTTGTAGGCATTGTACGTTGTCTTACATTTGTTCTGACCTTAGCAACTGGCAATCCAACAAGATCAGTATTAACTCTGCATGCAACAATATTTTGTTGAGTACTTGGAGGCATGACAATTTCAGTGTCAGAACATGGTGATACCTTCCTAGTGTTCCACCAATTTCCATCCTCCAACTTAACACTGTTACCCTTAACAACAATGATCTTTTTGGGAGAAGACCATTTAGACAGACCTTTTTTTGCCTTGTCTCCAACAAATACCCTCACAAACATTCCTTGCATGAAACAACGTTTTGGCTTCACAATGTTTTCATTAAAACGATCACAATAATTTTTTTGATATTTCTCTACTCTACTCCGCATTTCCTCTAAGTTTGCATTGTATATCCCCGCTCTATTCATCCAAGGTGGAACAGCCACAGAACAAGGAATCCTTCCCTTAAGTAGAGAAAAAGGCGTTTCTCTAGTCACTGAATGCGGAGTAGTGCGGTACGACCACAACATGTCCTTCACACACTTCCTCCATAACTCATTGTTTTTGCACGCCAATTGAATACATTCAACCAATACTCTGTTGAAACGCTCCACCAACCCGTTTCCCCTTGGATGATAGACTGGCGTGGTAGTGTGCCTGATTCCCCACTTCCTCAGAAAACCCTCAAATTCTTCCGATATGAATTGGGGTCCATTATCCGTAACTAGTTCAGTGGGGCAACCTTCCCTTCTAAAAATGTCTTCACAAAATGAAATAACACTTGCAGCCTTGACCTCTTTAACAAAGGCAACTTCTGGCCACTTTGAAAAATAATCTACCATAACTATGGCAAATCTCTCTGATGCGTTTAAGATATCGAAAGGTCCACATATATCGATGGCTAATTTATCCCATGCACCTTTAGGCATGGGTGACGCACTTATAGAAGTTTCTTGAGAAGAATGAGTCTTGTCGCTACACGCACAAGCCATGCAATCTCGAACAAAACGCTCAATTTGCACATCCATACCTGGCCACCAAAAATCTACTCTAATCCTTCTCTTCATAGCTGACATACCCCCATGCCCTTCATGCATGATATTTAGTAATCTGATTCTTAAACACTCCGGAACCACTAATCTATTACCTCTCCTAAGTATACCTTCTATCACATTCAACTCAGACCATATCAATTTGAAAGAATTAAGATCCTTATGTACCTTCCATCCTTGTTCACCACTTAAGGCTTTTATAACCATGCCCAGTACAACATCTTCCTCCATGGCCTTCTTCCACTCAACTTCACTGATGGCTGTACACACATCCTTAATTTCGGCAACCATCCATTCATCATCTTCTTCCTCATCTGTATTTTCTAACGGTAATCTAGATATGCAATCTGCATTTACATTCCTTGCACCTGGAATATATTTCACATCAAAAGCATATTCTTGCAGACGGTATAACCATTTAGCTATTCTGGGAGTGGCCTTGCTAGCACCTCTGGTGGAGAAAAGATCTATCAAAGGTTTGTGGTCAGTATGTAATTGGAACTTAGTTCCCCACACAAATGTCCGGAAATACTGTATGCCCCACCAACATGCTAAAGCTTCTTTTTCGATGGTAGAATAAGAGTGTTCTGCCCCTTTTAGTGTGCGGGACGCAAACGCCACTACCCTTTCTTGTCCCTTGTGCATCTGAATTAGTACCGCACCTAACCCATTATTACTGGCATCGGTAGTGATGATAGTTTGGTCATTGGGGTCAAATGGCCTTAATGACACAGCATTTATGATGCATTTCTTGATAGCATCAAAGTTTTGTTGACAAACATCAGTCCACTCGAATTTGACACCTTTCTTCATCAAGTTCCTAAGCTCTTGTACCTTGTCAGAAAAATGGTGAACAAATTTCGAGTAGTACTCTGCTAACCCCAAGAATGACCTGAGTTGATCTCTATCTCTTGGGGCAGGAGCCTTTTCAATGGCTTCAATCAAACTACGTTTTGGTTTTACACCTTCACTGGACAAAGTATGACCAAGATACTCCACTTCCTTGACACCAAATTTACATTTTTCTAACGCAATAGTGAGACCAGCCTCAGAAAGTCTGATGAGAACCTCTTCCAAGATCAAATCATGATTGTTTACATCACTCCCCCATACCAACACATCATCTTGAAAAACCACTACATTTTTAAGACCAGTTAATATTGATTGCATAACCCTTTGGAAAACGGCTGAAGCGGACGCTAACCCAAATGGCATGCGCTTAAACTGAAAAGCTCCTTCTGGAGTAATGAAAGAAGTGATGTGCTTTGAGTCTTCGTGTAATAGTATTTGGTGGTATGCATTAGACAGGTCTAAAGTGGTGAAATATGTTCCCCCCTTGATAGTAGCTAACATTTCATTTATTCGTGGGAGCGGATACCGATCTATCCATACGTTATCATTTACATCTCTCAAATCAATACACATCCTAATATTGCCATTAGGTTTCCGGGCCAAAACAATTGGACTTAGCCATTCGGACGCCTCAATACGTTCAATAATATCTTCATTGCACAATCTGACCAACTCATTTTTAAGTTTTTCTCTTAAAACCAAAGGTACATTTCTTACCTTATGTACTTTGGGGGTAGCATCTGCTTTCAAAATGATTTTGTGTTTGAACTTTTTCAAACATCCTAATTTTTCACTGAATAATTTTGGAAATTTATTAACCCATTTGGAAGTTGTACTTGGTGAGGTTAGCAAAACTTGTTGAGGATGGTTAGGGTTCAAAATTATATTGAGTGCTCTCTGTTCCTTCCACCCCAAAAGAGATCTTCCTTGTTTTACTACAAACAACTTTGCTGTAATCTTCCTGTCTAAGAAACGCATCTCAGTTTCTATACAACCTAACACAGGAAGCTTTTCACCACAATACCCCTCTGGAATAACATCAGTGGGCTGCAATTCATTCAAATTACCACCTAAACCTTCCCAAATAAACTTGTCTATGATAGTAAATGGGGAACAAGAATCTGCCCATACGTGTACATCCTTGTTCTTAATTTTGATGATGCATTTGGGAGGACGATAACTATCTTGTTTGTTAGTTTCACATTTGAGAACTTGACTTGACTCAATAACCATAACTTCAATATCCTCATTCTCACCCTCACTATCATAGAATAACTCCTCCTTATGAGGCATATCGTCTTGAACTAATGCATTTACAGACTTAGATGTCGCAGAAGAACTAACACTTCTACACCATCTTGCAAAATGTCCTAACCTTTTGCATTTATGGCATCTTGTTTTAATTGCGGGACAATAGGTAGCATCTGCTGTGTGTTTCGGGCTTCCACACCTATAACAAACTTTAGGTTTAAATCTCACACCTTCTGGTCTGTTGGAAGATATAGGTTTGACTTCTACTTTTTTCGTATTTCTTTTTATGTTATGTATAGTATCATCTTCTTTTACTATTTTTGGGGAAGGTGTATTTAACTCTTTTACATATCTGGAAGTGTTTTCCATCCGTTTAGCTACCGATAATGTTTTATCTAAAGAGGGATCCTTTAAACCTAATAATTTTTCCTGTATTTTTAAATTAGACATTCTGTTAATAAGTTGGTCCCTAATTAGATCATCTCTCATATCCTTAAATTTACATGTAACAGCCAACATTCTTAAGTTTGCTACATATTGTTCAATAGTTTCTCCTGCTGCCTGTACACGTGAAAAAAACTTGTGTCTCTCCACCACCACACTGACTTTTTTTCCAAAATTTTCCTCCAATGCTTTCAACGCAACTTCAAAAATGTCAATGTTACTGTCTCCAGAAGCTTCACTATCGGTGCTGGTTTCGGTCACAATGGCTTCCATTGAAGGTAATGTTTTTAGAACATTTCTTCCCTCCAAGCCTAAAAATTGTTTTAAAATCGCTAATTTTCTTTTTGAAACGTAGTCGTCACCCCCAATGGCTTCCAAATAAGTTTCAAAGGTTTCCTTCCAGTGCTCCCATAACATGCACGGTTCACCAGGACTTGGGAGAAAGTAAGGTGGTGCTGGAATCACTTGTGACGACATTGTTCACACACAATTGTGGTGGATTTCCAATCAAATTTGAGTGATGCTACGTTCCTTGTAATGCTTCTTTTAGAAACAGGTAAGATGAGAAAAATAATTATTATTATTATTTTTTTTTTTTTTAAATCCTTTGTTTGTTATAGTAGATAAATAAATAAAATTTATAACATCTGCGTAAAAATAATAATAATAATTCCAAATGATATGGAATAAGATTTCTTTTAGATTCCTTTCCTCCTCTTTTAAACTGGATACATAGCTTCGAATCTTAGTCCTTTGTTAGTGTTCTTGGTAACCAAGGAAGTAACAATAGTCCCTTTTCTGTGTTTTTACCCAGGATCCCTCACGAAGAAGGAAGAAACCTCCCGTGGCTTCGAACGAGGAGAAAACCATGAGAATGTTGCTGCACGAAGACTCCAGGTACGTGCACGCTAGCTATAATTTGAACAATGCAGAAATGCCGATTTACTGCTCGAGTGCACAAATTGAAACAAAATCCTTTCGCCAACTCCCACACAAATCCCTCGGTGGTAGAAACAGTCGTTTGCCGATTCGTGGGGCACAACTCAACGAAATCCCTCGCTGACCCTCCCACAAATCACTCGATGGCACGCACCAGCTTCAGCGTCAGCACAGCACGAACAAAGCGACACAGCTGAACCTAAATTGCTCAGTTTAAAAAAAAACACCAAACGCAGCTCCCCACAAGGTATCAGCTTGGCACTGCGATGAAAAAACGTCAACAAAAGTTTGTTGCTATGCGCGCAGGATCGCTCCGCTATCTATTAAAATGTGCCACTTGCAGAATATATCCATTGCAGATTGAAAGCACAAAGTACAGTCATAGATGATGGCTCTATCAGCGCAAGAGAGCGCCTAGTGTCACTTGAAACAAAAAAATTATAATCCAGGGGTCACTCACGGTCCAAATAATTTTAACTCGACTGTCCAAAGTACATTCTTTGTTGGGTTGTTTCCACGCTCGTCGCCAGTTTTGGGAAGCAGGTAACTCACGCTTCTTGATGGAACAGGAGTTTATTAGTAGAAGAGTACAGACCCCTGGGACACCTCTGCTTACAAGTCCAACTGCAACTCCTCTGCCACCAGTTTACAAACAGATGGATGTTGCTAGGGGACCGCAGTATTCCAATTCATCATGACAACCATGGTAACTATTACAAAGCAAGCTATGTAAAATACAACAGCATGGTTTGGGATTTCTCAAATGTGTGCAAAAATGAGTCAATGAGTAGTAGTAGCAAAAGGGTGACAGTGTATGGGAATGTGCTTGCAGTAGCAAAGACGATGATGGAAATGACAAAGTCTTCCTTGAAATGGATGAAGAAAGCATAATCCCCTGCTATGTGGTAGTCACAAAAAGGGTGAAGAAGGCGAATGTTGATGGATTCATGTTTTCTTCACACTTTATAGGCATGGAAACTTTTAGGAGGCTAAAAGGTTTAGTGTTGGACAAATTTGACATGAGTTCAGCCAGATATTGAGATGTACAACTGCCGGTCGGGGGTTATTTAGAATCAGATTTGAGTTAATGGATGTCTAGCTTGTGTCAAAGTATATTTGGTGAAAAAAAGGAAGATTTGTTTGGATGGGAAGAGCAAAGGAAACTAAGAATTGTTTAGAACCCAAACCATCCTGAATAAATGTTGGAAATGTGCAGTGCTAATGAAGAGAAATGATTCCACTGTTTCCAGAGGTGTCTGAAAGGTTTCACTTACAAGATCAGTTTGGGAGAAGAAACTGTCCCTAAGTGTGTCACTAGCGCTGAAAGACTCATTAAAAAAGAGCTAAAGCATTTGTAGTGTTAGCATTAAAGTCGAACGGGACTTGAGTTAATGTATTTCATAGACTGGCAACCCCAGCCAAATATAAATGAAATGCCGGCAACACTAGGGAAGGTTGCTGTATTCATGAGACTCGATTTATTGATTGCATGCAACCAGTTTGTATTGCATCAGAACTAAGAAATCTAACCTTGTTTGAGACACCAAGGGATCCATACCTATTTTTCAACAAGCAATATATACGTTGGTGGTGAAAATTCCCTAAGTAACATGTTTCTAAGATGACACCTTGGATTGGGGAGACAATGATAGAATACATGATGACATATTAAGATTGTTGGTGTGCAGGGAGTTGACAGTAGGTATGGGAAAAAGTACGTTTGATGTTAAAGAGGGTGAATACCTTAGCCATACCCCACCTGCAGAGAGGGTGAAACTCATATTGAAGGTAGTAGAAGTGATTGTAAAAACACAGAGTGGGTAAGGTCATCATCGGGACTCGGTTATTGTTACTCAAACATTGCAGATCATTTTCCTGAAAGGGTTCGTTTACTGAGGGCACTGCTAAACAAGCATTTGCAATGTAATAGGTCTCGCATTTGCGAGAGTTTAAGCTATTGGCATTGTAAATGACAATGCCTTTTATTTATCTGTTTTGATAATGAACACATAAATTAAAGGCATTGTCATTTACAATGCCAATAGCTCAAACTCTTGTAAATGCGAGACATATTGCATTTCAAAGAAGCGGCTGCCATTGTCCCGTCCTGCTTAGAAAGTGAAAGCGTGCATGGCACGCTAAATGTTGCAGGAAAGCATGTCGTGCCTGCAATAGGAAAAACTCATTAAAGAAAACAGTGCTTACAGACTAAATAAGACGTTCGGTGTAATAACTGAAGTAAAAGGGCCAGTACTCATGGGAGGTTACAAATAAAGACAAAGCGGTACTAAGGAGGAATTAACAAGCCTATTATCCAATCAGAAGCCAGAATTTATGAAGTACAATGACACAAGCCAATGACAAATATGGGCGGAGAGTGAGCAGGGCTTCAAGTTCATACTCGAATACAGCATGCCTCGCAGAGCAACACATGTGCTGCCAGGCTCAACCTACAAACAGAACACATTATGAATTAGTAGAAGGGCGCAGTAAGGCTTTAGAGGATATCAAGTAGGCCATTGTGGGTGCTGTGAAACTTAAACCATACAATCCCAAAAACAATGCCAGTGTGGCAAATGCAAGTGTGCACGGTTTAGGAATTATATATTTATGTGCAAAGTGCAAGGAGTAGAAAGAGTGATAGATTTGTATCCGGGATGTACAGAGGGTCAGGAACTAGCTACTCCATTACTGAAAAGGAGGTTTTAGTGTGTTTGTTGGGAGTGCAGCATTTTCACACTTTTATGTGGAGCTAAATTTGAAAGCAGCAATGATCACAAATCTCTGATAGAGATTTTTTTCAACAAAAAATCAACTTAACATACTGTAAAATGAATGTATTGTTTGCAGGGGTATAGTTTTAGAATTACGTATGTGCCTAGTCTGGAGAATGTTAACGAAGACTGTTGGGACTTCTGAAGCAAGAAGACAGTAAAAATTAAAGAAGATGAGTGGATGGTAGCAGTGTGGACATTTGTTGCATTGGAGCAATTAGTGAGGAGTAAGAGTTACCAAATGTGAATTATGTATAGAAATGGTGGAGTTCAAAAAATTATATTTCCCAGGGTTGGCCAAGGGTGCTGGAAACATCAAGAAACATCAACAATTGGTATGGTCGCAGTGCAAGGGATCTGTTTGTTACATGAAGCACAGAGGTATGTCAGGAATAAAGTGAACAATAAGATCCAATTTCTGTTTGCCAGGAATGTTTAGAGACATTGGGAGGTTCAGGACCAAGTGCATGGCATGTGCTGGGCAAGTTGCAGGCTTTAAAGGAAGCACTTATAGTACCGTCTGAGGACCCACATAAGGAATGACAGCATTTTGACATCGATACTGAAGGAGCATATGAATGTAAGGATCTAAAAGGAATACACACTATTGTGTTAATGTAGTATTTTTCTAAATAGCTGAAAGGCACAAGGACATGGATTGTAGTTAAGTTCTTATGTGAGATTTTGTAAAGGAAGGATCACCAGAAGATAATGTGAAAGATAGTGGTCAACAATTTGTCTCAATTGAGCTGCAGGGATGGTTGAAGGGTTTCAAAATGATAAAAAAAACTGCTGGGTTGGTCAAAAAGTTCAATCAAGTACTTGATAAAATAACACAGTTGGTGGTACAAAGTTAATTGTTTTGGAAGAGAGAGATATTGTGGAGCCGAGCTATATGATGACACCACATTCTTCTTTGAGGAATATTTATTTTTTATTTGTTTGTGAAGGGTTAGTGTTCTAGAGAGTGTCCACCTTAAATGGGATGGAGTAGAGTGAACATAGTTATCATGTAGTGACCACAGAGAAAGTTAAGCAGTGTTAAGAAAAGTATCTGAGGAATAATAGCTAACTTGTCAGGGTGAACCCTACAAGTCATTAAATTAACCTGAGCTCAATCCTCTGGTAGCTATGACGCATATCAGACAGGTGTAAGGCACTGTGTAAAGTATTTTTGCACTTTCAAAAAGGTAATAAAGTCAAAATGCAAAACAATAAGACTTCCAAAACAAAATAGAAAATAGAGTAAAATGTATTAAGCAAAATGGCACTATTATAACAGAAATCAAATAAAGGGAATATTAAATTTTGAAAGCTTTCAGTAGAAATAGGGCCAAACAGTACAAAGCACAAATGATAGCCAATAGTCACAGTAGACCAGGACGTGGGCGCGGTTTGAGGCTGACTCTGATTGAGCACGATCATATACCTGAAGTAGGTTTGTTTTGGTCAAACAGGTTACCTTCTGACTTAGTCTTTTAAGTCCTAATCCATCACAGGAGTACAATTATAAACCTTCTAGGACCTCAGGGGAGGCACTTAGAGACTCACTGGGTGTCAGGCAGAGGCCGACAGCTGGGTCAAAACAAGGCTAAGGTGCAACTTGTAAGCTGAGTCCTTCCCTGGGAAGTCCTCTTACAGCTTGTTGTCTCCTTGCAGTCACACAGGAGATCAGATTTGGATGCCACTGCTTTGTCCTGGATATAGGAGGGAGCAGGTCCAGTCCTTGAGGCTCCTCTCTGATCACAGAAAGTAGGTTCAGTCCTCTTCTGATCTTTCACCGGTTCAGAAAGTGTTCTGAATAGGTGCCTGGTAGTGCCACATTTATGCCTGGCACTTGCTAGTGGGTGGGAATGACTCATTGGCATGCCCTTAACAATGGGGTAAAACTTTCCCTAAACAATCTCACTCCCTTTGAGCATTTTCAAGATGGTGAAAGTCTTTAGCTTCACAATATGTGGGCTCTGAGGTCTGCCAGTTTGTGTGAGGAGTTAATTATGGTAATCCTAGTGTCCAACATCTAACACTAAAATCCAGTTTGAGGTAGTCATTGTACTCACAACAAACCCAGAGACAGAAGTGTGGTAGAACAAAAACATAGTCCTTCAGCAACCAAACTGCAGATTTGCAAGAATTATCTTGGCATCTTGTTCTCTCCCCTTTTAACTGTGCTCCATGGGCTATGTACCCAGCAGACACGCCAACCAGAATTTAATACTCAAGCATGATTTGACACTGTAGTATTAAAAAGGTGGCCCACAGACCCCACCTTGCATATTGTGTGGAGTTCAGAGAAATCATGTATGCCCATTCAGGTAAGCCTATTGTTTGATCCTAAGTGGTATTTAACACATATTCATACTTATTCAAAGCTAATTACTGGCTTAGAGTTGCTAAACAGCCAATACAAATTAGCCTCCAGGAATCTCAGGCAGGGAAAAGGTAACCTTCTAATATTTATAACAAATCTGACTTCACCATTGAATTGGATTTTTTATAACTGATTAAAAATAGTTGTTTAGAGGGGGCATGGTCAGACTGGAAATGGTGCAGACATGAATGTCTGGTCCCCTTTATTACCGCTATCTTCAAGGTCTTCCTGTGGCTCTTCCAGGGGAAAGTCGAGGTCTGCAGACATTGGAGAGACCAAGGCCTTGCAAGAAAGGACCAGTGTAGATACCAAAACATGAAGCCGGCATTCCTGGCCTTGCAACAGGGGGAGCCAGCCGCCATTTTGCTCATGCCTGCAGCAGCCTATTATCGAAGGCGCCAACCAACGCAGATTCTCAAGAATTGTATGCACTGGGCAAAGGCTGTCCTTGCTTGAGTCAGACCTAGGAGAACTGGCAGCGAAATCAGAATGTGGGCTGACCTGGGGGCCTGGAACATTGCACTTACCAATTTGTGCAGTGGTGGAGGCAATAGGCAGTAGGAGCCCACTGGGCACACTCAGGGCCACAGACAGGGGCCTGGGCCACTGATGGTGCCCAAGTAGCAGCAGAGATCACTAGGGGTGCACCAGGAAGAGACCATTCCACAGAGGGCAGAGACAATGCAGCAATGCTGGAGGGACACAAGTACACCAAAATAAAGGGGATACAAGATTGCCACAAGGTGGGTGGTGAACATTCGGGGGATTCACCTGAGGTAGGCAACAAGGAGAATCATGACAAAGGGTCAGCAACCTCTTCATTTCTGGAACAGCAGTGAGGACAGAGGGAGGCAGTGCTTCAGGCTCCAAAGGCAACGTTAAATATATAGTGTTAAAGAGCTGGTGCTGTTGGACTTCAGGGGACACAGGACTGGCATTGTATCCCTGGCAACATATAATCGAAAGTAGTGGGTGGAGTGCAGATTGACATCCTACAGCCTGTGATCCAGGTGAAAGACCACCAAGCAGTAGAATAACATAAAGTGTACTACCCCAGAGGTACGTATGTAACAAGGGATATAAATTACAGAAGCCCAGGAAGTAACAACAGGGCCATGCAAGCCCAGAAGAGTCAATGGGGAGTCTGTCGACACATAGGCTCATTCATGTGGAGACCAAGCTTATAAGGAGGGAGCTGGCCCATCAACCCCATTTCAGACTGAAGATTAGCCTGTCCAGAAAACCCCTAACTATTAGAAGAGGATGCCATGGGCTTTGGAAGGGGACACAGAGCACAATATCATGGACATATTACATGCCAAGATGAGGAAGATCGACAAAAGTAAAACAGCTCAAAGATCAACCGGATAATCTCCAGATAATCTCCAGAAAGAGTGGGGGAAGAAGGAAGAGTCACTTACAGCAAAATCACAGGAGTATTTTCAAACCTTTCTCATGGAAGTCAAGGAAGAAATCGGCACACTCTAAGGCGATCTTAAAGAGTACATGTAAGAAATCCAACAAGAAGTGATGGCAATGAGAAACAGAGCCAATGACATGGAAGACATACTTGATGAATGGTCAGAGAAAATCTACCAAATAGGCAACAATATGCTCTGGCTGGTAGATCTCTACACGAAATAGCACTTAAACATGAGGACCTTGAAAACTGCTCGAGGTGCAATAGTATCAGAATCAGGGGACTTCCCGTAGGTGTAGAGGGTTTGGATTTACAAGGCTATGTTCAATGCTACTGCAACATTTCAGGGGCAGGCCGGATGACCGCTTAGACCGACCCGCAGAACAGCATTATTGGGACCACGTTGCGAAACTCCTCTAGACATACTCAACAGAGTTTATTTCATTGATGAGAAGGAATAAATTATGGCACTGACTAGTCCCCTAGACTTTGCAGAGTTTTTAAGCCACCTGTTAGCATCTGGGTGAGGACTCGATGATGACGCATGCCACTGAAATTTCTAGTGGGTGACAGTCCTTTTTCGAAATAAGAAAAATCCCTCAAGGGTACCATGTGAATTCAGAGTGAATCATAGCTTCTGTGAGAAGTTGGCCTGGTATATGCTGTTCACTAGTTCTAGTGACCACCTTGTACCATGCCAAGCAACCCTTATGGTGTGGTTGTAAGTCAACCTTTTTGGACTAGCTGCCCTAGTGGTAGCGTAGGCTAAGCAGTCTTTGAGGCTAAACTCGTGAAGCGTGTTAAGCAAGCTGTTTTACCAATAGTAACCCCCTTTTATACCAATGAAAGGACACCACACAGATATATATTCAAAATATATATGTATTTATTTCTCAAAGTAACCCCTAGTCTCTTTATGAGCACAGGAGCACAAATCGTCAAACAAGATTATCACAGAATACACAGAAGTTGCACTTTATATGGATAGGCCCTGGTGGCCACTCGAACCATATACTAAAATAGTGGTATAAGTACCACGAGCAGGAAAGGGAAAAGGCCTAGGGCCTCTAGAATCGCTGGGCCTACAAGGAGCTAACGTCAGTTAGTGACCAGGAGGTCCACGGGTGGCGTGTGCAGAGCAAATAGTCACACGCGTGCTCCCATAGGTTTCAATGGGTGCGTAAAAAGTACAAAGTTACTGCAAAAGGAATCTTCCGGATGACCTAGGAACTTAAGATTTGGAACACAGGCACTAGAGATGTAATACTACACTTGGGCACCGGAGTACCAGCTTTACCTCACCCACAGGAAGCGGGTGCATAGGCCTCAAAGTGCGTCGGGTTTCTTCTATCTGTTCCGTTGAGCCTGGGACAAAGATGCTGCAGGCGGTCGGTCGGGAAGAGATGCAGTGGATCCAAGAGTGGATCGGAGATGTTGAAGACCTGTAAGCAGAGGGGACAGTGTTCACAGTCACTAGCCAGTGACCAGCGTGGCACCAGGTGGGTACCAGGCGATGTCGGGCGCAAACAGGTGATGAGGGGTAGCTTGTCTCCGCAGCCACGTGGTCCCTGAAGGTCGACGACGTCCAGGAGTCGGCTCACGAGCTGTCCCACGCAGGCTCTCGCTGTCGGCGGTGTCGGCGACTTGATCGAAGCAAACAAGCCTTGGCAAAAGCAATTGCAGGAGGATTCGGAAATCAGCTGTTGGTTCTGACCAGCAAGGTCAGAGGGATTGCTCCTTTGGAGGGGAGCAAGGGCCAGTCTGGAGCAACCAGACCAGCGGTGTTTGTCGTAGATTTCGTCGCCAAGATGGCCACTAGCCAGCGGGCCAGCAACCGGTTAGGCGCGTCGAGTGGCAAAATGCAGAAGGGCCCCACGCAGATCGTGGAGATGCTGGAGGGCTCACCTTTGGTGCAGATGCTGCTCGAGGGTTGGGCTTCTCAGGACCCAAAGCACAACTTAGAGGGAGCCTCGGTTGTTGCACTGGTCAGCTTGTCGTAGTCGTTTCAAGATGGCTGGCTCCACGTGTCTCGGTGCCTCCACGGGTCTCCTCTTTGCAGGGACTGTGGATCGGGCGGTGAGAGGTCTGGAGGTCCAGGTCTTGTCAGTCTCTGGGCTCGGGCTCCGGCGGGAGGCGGCGGCAAAGCAGACGTTGATTCGCTGGATGGTGCTTGCGTTAGCAAGGTGGTCACTCCCTGACCACAGGGGAGATTTTCTTCAGTCTTCTGTGCAGCAGAATGTCGAAGTTCCCGTCTTCTTCTTAGTTTCAAGTTGATTCCAGGACGTCTGAAGTCTTAGGACACAGCTCCTACCTTTATTCGGATTCTAGGGGCCGGACTACCTGCTAGGTCCCTCCCTATGGGTGGGACCAGGAAGGGGGGTGGTTACACCCCCAATCCTTTGTCCAGCTCGCCCCAGGCCCGGGACTGGTGTGCCCCAGGACCGGTTTGAACTGGCATATGCACCGAGGCTCCTTGTGAGCCACAGGCATGTCTGGTTTCTTTCAAGCCCTACCTGACCAATACACAAAATCCTGTCTGGGGTGGTGCACGCACCTCCCCTGGCAGGAAACCCTTTGTCCACACCTCCCAAGCTGGAAGGACTCCCAGCAGCAGGAGGGCAGACTTGTGTCTGTGGTGGCAGCATCCATTTTGTGGAGCTGAGGCTATGTCTGATTTTACCCGGGTTTCAGGTACTGTACATGTCGTGTCCCTCTAGAAGGGTGGAATGCTAACCCCGTCGCCAGAATTGGCGAGGGGTTAGTATTCCAATTCGTATGACACCTTACTCGACATGTTTTGATAAAGCCAAACCAAAGATAGCATTTAACCGCGAGGTTCATAATGCACTTAAGAGTATATGGTATGACGATATCTGGAAACAGTAGAAGGAAGTTGTTCCGACCACTGCAGACAGGCTCAGCTCATGCCAGAGCACCATCTCACATGGAACCAAGCACTCTGCCTTCAGGATTGTTAAGGCCTGCCATAGGAGTGACTTATAGGTTACCAGGTGTCCCATTTAAGTTTAGGTATAGGTATACTACACCTAAGTAAGAGGTGATTACACCAACTTACCCCAGCTGAGTGATCAGCCAGTTGTGTCAGATTGTTAGGCCAAGCCTGGGGTGGCATAATACATGCTTCAGCCCCTGGCAGGCCTTGGATACACCAATGCCCTGGGTACCTAGTGTACACTGGTACAGGGGCTGACAGGGTGATCCAACCAATTGGGTATGTACCTAGGGTACATGGAGTCCATTTTACAGAGAGAGCAGATAGCCTGAGAGCCTGAATGGCAGGATCTCAGGCCAACTAAGTCGAAAAACCAGCTAGACACTAGGCAAAAATTTGGGGGTAACCATAGTCAGATATCCACCTTCCTACACAACCCCCCCCCAAACGAAGGGAGATAAGGCTGACCTTGACCAGGTAAGCCTATATTGCCCAAGTGGCCATATAAGGAGGAACCAGCACTGGCATGGTTACCCCCTGTCTCATGGTCCACTAAGCAATCCCTCACCCTAAGGGTATCAGAGGGTCTCCACCATAGGGAATCTCTACCTGTGGTGTGTCTTGGCAAAGTAAAAGGCTGGTGTTGAGATGGAGTACTGAAGTGAGTGTCCTCAAAGTGAGGCCTCAGCTTCCTCCAATCATCCTCCACCATGGATGCCTTTCTTCCTTTAACTGAGTTGCACTGTGCTCTCAGGGTCAGCCTCTGGCTACCTAAAGCTGGAGGCTGGGTCCCTTTTGTGGGCTTACTGGAGGGACAGGTCAGGTTTGGGGCCCTAAGGTCCCATGTTTGCCTGTGCCCAACAGAATCCCCCTGGGGGAGGTCCCTAACTACCTGTAAAGGAGATCCCTCAGGAATGTTTTTACCCATCACCTGACTAGGGCTACTAGCCAGGCAATCCTCATTCTTTTGATGGGGGGGTTCTTGTGGACAGGGGCCCTCTGGGGGTCCACTGGCCTCCCTGACCTCTGCAGCCCTGGGCTGACTGAGGCAGGGTAGAGAGAGGCAGGCTACCTGCACCAGACTGGATCCCACCTTGGAAGGGGCCACTGACATCAGAGGCTCTGCCAGGCCAGGCCTGGCTACCTCTGGGGCAGTTCCTTCACAAGGGGTGAGGTCAGATCCCTGAGGAGGCTGACCTTTTCCTAATGTCTGGGGAGAGGGAGACTTTTCTTCCTCCCCACTACTCTCAGTTTGTGTGGAGTGATCCATTGTTTCAGGCTTCACTACACCTATGTCAGTCTGAGTATAGGCTGAGACCATTACAGCCTTGCCAACCTTTTCAGGGGGGCACTCAGTTTGTGTTTGAGCTGTGACTGTCACAGCTCTGCCAGTCCCTACAGGGAAGTCTGTCTGTGCCTGGGCTGTGGCTACCACTGCCCTTCCAACCTTTTCAGGGAGGAAATCTATTTGGACAGGGGTTGTGAATGGCACAACCCCCCTACCCTTTTGTGAAAGGCCTACCATTTTAAAATGGGTGTCTTGTTCAACTCCAGCCCAAGCTGAGAGTTCTAAGTCATTCCCCAGTAAGCAGTCTACAGGCAAGGTTGGGGACACTGCTACCCTTTTAGGGCCAGTGACCCCTCCCCAGCTGAGACATACCTCTGCCATGGGATGACTGTTCTGTTTGCCATCAATGTTAGTCACCTGGTAGGAGAAACCGGGCAAAAGCTGCTCAGAGGGAACTAGCCAATGGGCCACCATTGTGATGCTAGCCCCAGTGTCTCTGTAGGCCTCAGCTTTTGTACCATTGATGTAGGGCTCCTGTCTGTACCTACCCAAAGTGTTGGGACAGGCAGTGAAGTTGGCAAATCCCATGCCACCATCACAGACAAGAGTGGTTGCTGTAGGGGAATTGGCTAAGCCAGGGTCCCCCTGTGTTCCCCAAGTAAACCCACCCAGATTTCTGGGGGCACTCCCACCACCTGGGGGATTACTGCTGACAGTAATAGGTGGTGTGACAGGAGTAATTGGAGGAACAGTTTTGTTTTTAGCCCTTGGGCAACCGCTGTCAGTTTTCCAATGCCCAGGAGTTTTACACTCATGGCAGTAGGGCTTTTTAGCTGTGGTAGAGGAGGGAGCTTGGGACCCACCACCCTGTGTGGAGTTTTGGGGCCCTGAGGAAGGTTTCTCTTTTTCTTTATCCCCACCCTTCTCTTGAGGCTTGGTGGTATCTTTCTTTTGGTCACCACCCTGGTTTTTAGGCCTGATCCTGGTCCTGACCCATTTATCTGCCCTCTTTCCCAATTCTTGGGGAGAGGTCAAATCTGAGTCTACCAGGTGTTGATGGAGAAGCTGGTTTTGACAATTACTTAAAATCTGCTCTCTCATCATCAAATTGTACAATCCTGTATAATCAGACACCTTACTTCCCAGCAACCAACCCTCCAAAGCCTTAGTGGCACATTCCACATATTCAGACCAGTCCTGAGTCTGTGTCTTCTGGGTGTCTCTGAACATTAACCTGTACTGTTCAGTGGTTAAGCCTAACCCATCAACTAGGACACTCTTCAGGACTCTGTAATTTCTGACATCCTCTTCTCTAACAGTGAGGAGTCTATCTCTGCCTCTCCCCTCAAAGGAGAGCCATAAGATTGCTGCCCACTGGTCTTCAGGAACCTGCTGCACTTTGCAGGCTCTCTCAAGAGCAGTCATCCATTTGTGGATGTCATCCCCACTTTTGTAGGGGGGCACAATCTTGGACAGGTTCCTATTGTCAAAGACCCTATCTTTGTCCCTAGGGACATTGCTGCCACCAGTGGGTATAGACCCACTCTCTCTATGCTGCCTAGCCTTGCTCAGTTTTTCTTCCATCAGGGCTACTTCTAGCTCCTGCTTCCTGATCCTCAGCTGGGCTTCCTGCATTCTGGCCTCATGTTCCCTCCTCTGAGGGGTGGTCAGTCTCCTTCTGGAGTGACCTTGAGAGCCTCTAGAGCCATGGGAAGCATTGGAGTCACCTGAGCGATTCCTTTGCCTTCCAAGCCCTGTATTAAATCCACTGGGGAGATCCAATGGGGTGAACCCACTGTCAGTCCCCAATAGCCTTAGTTTAGCTGGGCCAAGTATAACACTTGGCACTGGGCTAGTTCTCCCTTCATCCCCACTCACATCTGTATCCCCATCACTTTCTTCCTCTGTGGTAGGCATCCCATCTAAGGGGTGACTATTGGGAAGGGGTACTTCAGTGGCATCTTCAGAAGGGGGGCCTCCTGTTCCTGTCCCTAAGGGGGCTAACTGGGAAGCTTTCTTGAGTGCTCTCTGATTCTCATCATTCTGTAAGAGCTCTCTGAGCTCAGCAGAGTTTGGGTTCTTGGGCTGTTTAAGGCCTCTAAGAGTTGCCAAATGCCTGAGCTCATTCTGATTAAGGGTAGCAAAGCTGGATGGTGCCCTCTGGGGGTCACTCTCAACAGAGATGGGTACAGTGGACCCCTCTGCCCCGGCCATTGCTCTTAAGTGTGGGTGGATGTGTTGCAATCTACCTACACTTGGGTTTACCTACTAAACCTATCTAGTAGTTGTAGTCAGGGTGTGCTACTCCCTTTGCTCTACAACAACTAAGTTCAGTAGAACTTAAGTATATCTAATCTTGTTTTATATGTACCTACAGGTACCTATGTGATCTTTCAATTGGTAACCAAGAGATTACAATGGTAAAACACAGCAAGCTCAAATCCAACCGCTGCTCACCAATGTGAGAAGTTGGCCTGGTATATGCTGTTCACTAGTTCTAGTGACCACCTTGTACCATGCCAAGCAACCCTTATGGTGTGGTTGTAAGTCAACCTTTTTGGACTAGCTGCCCTAGTGGTAGCGTAGGCTAAGCAGTCTTTGAGGCTAAACTCGTGAAGCGTGTTAAGCAAGCTGTTTTACCAATAGTAACCCCCTTTTATACCAATGAAAGGACACCACACAGATATATATTCAAAATATATATGTATTTATTTCTCAAAGTAACCCCTAGTCTCTTTATGAGCACAGGAGCACAAATCGTCAAACAAGATTATCACAGAATACACAGAAGTTGCACTTTATATGGATAGGCCCTGGTGGCCACTCGAACCATATACTAAAATAGTGGTATAAGTACCACGAGCAGGAAAGGGAAAAGGCCTAGGGCCTCTAGAATCGCTGGGCCTACAAGGAGCTAACGTCAGTTAGTGACCAGGAGGTCCACGGGTGGCGTGTGCAGAGCAAATAGTCACACGCGTGCTCCCATAGGTTTCAATGGGTGCGTAAAAAGTACAAAGTTACTGCAAAAGGAATCTTCCGGATGACCTAGGAACTTAAGATTTGGAACACAGGCACTAGAGATGTAATACTACACTTGGGCACCGGAGTACCAGCTTTACCTCACCCACAGGAAGCGGGTGCATAGGCCTCAAAGTGCGTCGGGTTTCTTCTATCTGTTCCGTTGAGCCTGGGACAAAGATGCTGCAGGCGGTCGGTCGGGAAGAGATGCAGTGGATCCAAGAGTGGATCGGAGATGTTGAAGACCTGTAAGCAGAGGGGACAGTGTTCACAGTCACTAGCCAGTGACCAGCGTGGCACCAGGTGGGTACCAGGCGATGTCGGGCGCAAACAGGTGATGAGGGGTAGCTTGTCTCCGCAGCCACGTGGTCCCTGAAGGTCGACGACGTCCAGGAGTCGGCTCACGAGCTGTCCCACGCAGGCTCTCGCTGTCGGCGGTGTCGGCGACTTGATCGAAGCAAACAAGCCTTGGCAAAAGCAATTGCAGGAGGATTCGGAAATCAGCTGTTGGTTCTGACCAGCAAGGTCAGAGGGATTGCTCCTTTGGAGGGGAGCAAGGGCCAGTCTGGAGCAACCAGACCAGCGGTGTTTGTCGTAGATTTCGTCGCCAAGATGGCCACTAGCCAGCGGGCCAGCAACCGGTTAGGCGCGTCGAGTGGCAAAATGCAGAAGGGCCCCACGCAGATCGTGGAGATGCTGGAGGGCTCACCTTTGGTGCAGATGCTGCTCGAGGGTTGGGCTTCTCAGGACCCAAAGCACAACTTAGAGGGAGCCTCGGTTGTTGCACTGGTCAGCTTGTCGTAGTCGTTTCAAGATGGCTGGCTCCACGTGTCTCGGTGCCTCCACGGGTCTCCTCTTTGCAGGGACTGTGGATCGGGCGGTGAGAGGTCTGGAGGTCCAGGTCTTGTCAGTCTCTGGGCTCGGGCTCCGGCGGGAGGCGGCGGCAAAGCAGACGTTGATTCGCTGGATGGTGCTTGCGTTAGCAAGGTGGTCACTCCCTGACCACAGGGGAGATTTTCTTCAGTCTTCTGTGCAGCAGAATGTCGAAGTTCCCGTCTTCTTCTTAGTTTCAAGTTGATTCCAGGACGTCTGAAGTCTTAGGACACAGCTCCTACCTTTATTCGGATTCTAGGGGCCGGACTACCTGCTAGGTCCCTCCCTATGGGTGGGACCAGGAAGGGGGGTGGTTACACCCCCAATCCTTTGTCCAGCTCGCCCCAGGCCCGGGACTGGTGTGCCCCAGGACCGGTTTGAACTGGCATATGCACCGAGGCTCCTTGTGAGCCACAGGCATGTCTGGTTTCTTTCAAGCCCTACCTGACCAATACACAAAATCCTGTCTGGGGTGGTGCACGCACCTCCCCTGGCAGGAAACCCTTTGTCCACACCTCCCAAGCTGGAAGGACTCCCAGCAGCAGGAGGGCAGACTTGTGTCTGTGGTGGCAGCATCCATTTTGTGGAGCTGAGGCTATGTCTGATTTTACCCGGGTTTCAGGTACTGTACATGTCGTGTCCCTCTAGAAGGGTGGAATGCTAACCCCGTCGCCAGAATTGGCGAGGGGTTAGTATTCCAATTCGTATGACACCTTACTCGACATGTTTTGATAAAGCCAAACCAAAGATAGCATTTAACCGCGAGGTTCATAATGCACTTAAGAGTATATGGTATGACGATATCTGGAAACAGTAGAAGGAAGTTGTTCCGACCACTGCAGACAGGCTCAGCTCATGCCAGAGCACCATCTCACATGGAACCAAGCACTCTGCCTTCAGGATTGTTAAGGCCTGCCATAGGAGTGACTTATAGGTTACCAGGTGTCCCATTTAAGTTTAGGTATAGGTATACTACACCTAAGTAAGAGGTGATTACACCAACTTACCCCAGCTGAGTGATCAGCCAGTTGTGTCAGATTGTTAGGCCAAGCCTGGGGTGGCATAATACATGCTTCAGCCCCTGGCAGGCCTTGGATACACCAATGCCCTGGGTACCTAGTGTACACTGGTACAGGGGCTGACAGGGTGATCCAACCAATTGGGTATGTACCTAGGGTACATGGAGTCCATTTTACAGAGAGAGCAGATAGCCTGAGAGCCTGAATGGCAGGATCTCAGGCCAACTAAGTCGAAAAACCAGCTAGACACTAGGCAAAAATTTGGGGGTAACCATAGTCAGATATCCACCTTCCTACAGCTTCTCTAGTGAGTTCTCTGTTTTTTAGTATATTTTTATAGTTGGAAGTGGAGATAACCCACTTTAGAAACCTTCTAACTCCCCTTTCTTTGATTTGAGATATTTATAGCACCAGCTAAAATCCTGCTCTACTGAATTTATCAGGTGAAATAAATACAACTCACTTATGTATTTTTTCCTAATAATGGGGAATACCATGTGGATTTTGGTGCTCCCGGCACCAAAATCCTCATGTGCTAGTATTTACCTGGCATTTTCCCCCAAATAAATAACATGCACAAATTTACCCAGGGGATGCGATTTTTGTTGCGATACTCATTCTGATATCTGGGGTAACAGGAATTACTGCAGATATCGGTGTTTAACCTCTTTAGTGCCCATGACGAGATAGTCTCGTCATGGAGCACGGTTGCGCTGTGCCCATGACGAGACTATCTCGTCATGAACCCCACCCACTAGTGCAACGCCCGGCACAGGAGGGGGAAAGGGCGTGGCACTGAAGGGGTTAAAGGCCAACTAGTATTGAGGGCAACAGTCTAGGAACATGTCATACTGTGATTGTTGAAGGAGGAGGTGCGTTGAATGTGATTGTAATGTCTATGTGTCGAGAGATAAAGGAATCCGTAGGGAATACAGGTGAAAATGGCAATGCATCGGACAGAAGTTGGCGAAGTAAGATGGCCTGTTTGGGTCAAAGTTGAAGG
Source organism: Triturus cristatus (assembly GCF_964204655.1). Taxonomy (NCBI): domain Eukaryota; kingdom Metazoa; phylum Chordata; class Amphibia; order Caudata; family Salamandridae; genus Triturus; species Triturus cristatus. The sequence goes on from NC_140579.1 coordinate 212,905,641, forward strand.
GTCAGTCCATGAAGGTTTTAGGAACATTTTAGGAAGCTGTGTAATATTTTTCCCATTCAATATATTGTCATTGGTTTGACTGTTAAATGCATGCAGTTACTTTAAATTTTGCTTTATTTTTATTTTGTTTATATATTTGGAAAGATGGATATGTTGTATCTCGCTCTGCATGCAAGTCTGACAATGTGTTAATGGAATTCGATGGAAATAGTGTTCCCTTTGGAAAGCCACAATAGAGAGCATCTAGTATGTTTTCTATTGTGGGCAGTTACTCTGCCATGGTTTTGCGAAGAAGCCGTGCTTGTTTGGACTCGGGGATTAATCTGCATCCTCATTATAAATTGTGGCTCCAGGCGGTGTTCTTCCACCATGGACATCACTTGGGTAACAGTCACAGAGGTAAATGGCGCAGCCGGGATACTCTTCTTGTGTTTCAGAGGCCAGACTTTACTCTGATTTTGTAAAGATTGTATGCTACTTATCGGTTGAATACTTATTGAAAGATTTATTTTACCCACTTCCAGCAATTTCACCTATGTCACAACATGCTTGACAATTCTAGGAATTTCAATACTTTCAAATGTTATGGGATGTTAGTCACATCAATCAATTGCAAATAAGAATTTCAGCTTAAGAGGCTGTCCTGTGTTTGCTTCATTCGCCCTAAGTTGGCAGGGTATGCCTAGACGTGGGTCCCTTGCTCAGTTTGCCACTGGATTCAAGCCAGCCTGGCTGATGAGGGGTGTTACTATCAAACCAGTCCAAGGGTGCTTGTTTCAGGTCCAGAGAAGACCTGGCTTGGAAGTTCTGGATGGACTGTTCCCATGAGGCACACGGTCAAGACTGATTTGCATATGTCCAGGTGTGAACTGGGGTGGCGAAGTGAGTTAAAGAACGATGATGGATTCAACCCAGATCTGTGACTGGCGTGAGTGTCTGAAAGGTTTCAGCGCTCCGTCCATCATCTCCTTGTGTTTGCTTTGAGGCTGTCCTGATATTCAGAGATTCCCATGTGTCCAAGACTTCCAATCGAATAATGTGAAATCTCTATTTTTCAAGAGAGCAAATTGTTCTGATCCTCTGTGTTAAGATCAGTGATTTTGAAATCATTGGCCAAGCCCACACAAGGCATGCCCTCCGATAGGTCACACACTATAACTGCACCACCATTAGCTACCCTCATAAAAGGGAGCAGGGATTATGCTAGATAATGACATCTCTACTTCATGCCTATGATGTCATTCCCTGATTCAGACGAGTATTTGGCGAATAAGAGTAAAGCTTATATTTTTTAAATTTACAATGTCAGGTTGAACCCTCATTGAACCTTGCGCCCAAAGTCATACTCTGATTTCGTAAATTGTACCACCCCAACTTCTCCCTTAGTGTCAGTTGTTTCCCACCAAAGGAGTGCAGAGTTTGCTGCAGAGAGGGCCCCACCAACTCCTGCAGACAAGTTATCAAAATCACAGATCCCTGCATGGGTGTACACCTTTTACTAAGAAATAATCTGATAACCAGATTTGGAAGTCGCTGTTCCAGGCTGTTTCAGTTTGTGCCCACAAGATGGAAACGCGACCTTTAACTTCTGGATTACCCAGCATGCTTTCAGTTTGGTGTGTTGAAAATACATGTTCAAAAAGCCATAACGAAAGTAAAGTACGAATTGTGTAGCCCTCAATTGGACATCAGAGACATTGAAATCTATGCTTACCCACTCACGAAACAAAACACCTCCTACTACTCACTGACAACAAGAAAGACCCCAAACAGAACAGCCATTTCAGTGGTAACCAACAGACCAAGGGGAAACAAACAATCAGGCATCTAATCTTGGCCGTCACCATGGCAACTAAATCACCCATCTGTTCCAGAGAGCTGTTCCCTTAGCAACAGGAGACATCCCAGATACTGTAAAAAAATAAAGCAAAACATTAAATCTCCTTTTGTAAGTCGAGAAGAATGTGTGAAAACGGGTAAAAAAAGAAAGAAAACACATATGGCATGTGGCCATTTTCTTCTACTAAAAACGCTCTCTTCGAACTGAGCCGTTCTTTCTGTCTCAGAGTTATCCAGGAACAGAGGTTAGGATCTGGAATGAAGCCCTGCTGGAAATGGACCTTCATTGTACGAGACTGTGGGCCAATTCCAAATGTTAGGTACGGTTTGTCTGAAGAACGAAAACTAGCCCTTCGAAGTTGTGCCCATCAACTTCCAGCCAAACAAATCATGCACACACAATAACTACAGAGATAGACACCTTTGCACACAGAGACAATAAGACCCTACAAATTGGCTTAGAGGAAATAAAGCCACACCTTTTAAGTGCAAACAGATACGGAATAGAGCAAGAAAGCCACTGATTGATGAAGTAACCAATGTCATCAAAGAAGCAATTCTCCAGTCAAAAATTCTTCATTTACAAATCATTTCTATCAGGTGAGTTAATTCAATTAAAGCGATCCAGGACGCCAAGTCGTAGAATTTACTTGGTTGTTAAAGTAAACTCCAGAATTGGAGCATGTTTTACCTTTAAACTTGACTTAATAGCAATAGAGATAGCCAAGGTTGTAGAAGAATAATATCATTGTATGAAAGAAATACAAAAGAGATGTCAGTAGTGGCGAAGAATCTTGTGTAGATAAGGAATATACGCAGGTATTTGTCACAACTAAGATAATAACAAAACAAGAATAGGAGTAGTGCTTCACAAACAGAGCAACAGAATTAGCAGTAGTTGTGGGAGCAACTATCACAATTCAGATTCAAAGAATTGTTATGCTATGGTCACGGAGTGCATGAAATGTGAACATATAGTACACTTTGCGCGTATTTGCAGAGCTGCCATGGTACGCAAGAATTCACTAGAGAATTAATACATTGACATGATTTAATGTAGTGATGAGGATGGGGAGAGTGCAGGTAGATGATGCAGAACAAAGGTGGAGTTTATAATTAAGGTAAGGGATGTATATCTTACAATAGATTCAGATTCACTTTACACCGTTATACCTAGATCATTGTTTTTGTTAGAGTGGCCCCAAGTATACTTAGCAGCCAAGGACACAAACTCTGGTGGTTATCAAGGACCTAAAATTGGCATTAGTGGATATATGACAAATAAGATTGATTTTCAATAGAGACAAGTAGAGGGCAAAGTGTAGGTAACAGTAAGTAGTCCACCAACCTTAGATTGGGAACATCAACACGACCTACATATAAACATCAATCATGGCTCCCCCAACCAGGTTATGGTGGCAGAAGATAACTCAGTAGATGACATTGTTGACAGTTCTTAATTTGAGCCGGTGGTCGCAGGTGGGGTCCACGGTACTCATTTTTGTGGACTGGCACTTATTATCAGACTTTATCTTATTACAAGAGATGAAAAAACACAAAAGCGGGAAAGAAGGAGGAGGAGAAAGATGAACAGTGACAAAGAAAGACACTATGGATAAAAAAGAACCTGCAAGAGTGAGATAACCGGACAAGGAGAGTCTGGTGGTGGATTAAAGAGGCTTGAGATGGAATGCAGACTACACAACCTTGGTATTCAACACTCTGACATTCGACAACTCTGGCTACTCTGACTGTGGGCTTCTACAAGAAACGTTTGCACCAACACTTATTTTTTTGTCTCATTATTATAAGAAGAAAGCACTGATTGCTGAAGATGTCAAACAGGTACTTGCAGATAAATCAGTTTTTAGGACTAACTATTATTCAAAGATTGTAAAGAAGTTTGCAGATTAGACTGAGTACCTAAGAGAGTTGTTGAGAAAAAGGTGTACAGGGAAAGCCAACATCAGTGTTTTGAGAACATCAAAAAAGAAAGTTGCACTGCTGGTATCTTAGTTTCCTTTGATACGAGACTCAAGGTAGCACTCCCCGTAAATGCTAACCCACTGGGAATAGGTGCTGTGTTGGTCATGGCAGATGTGAAAAAACTTTAGCTTTTGTCTCTCCTTCATTGACCAATACAGAGAGAATAGAATCAGTGGTCAAGAGGGAGGCATTAGCTGCAGTCTGGGGTGTGGAGGATTTTAGAATCTATATAATGGGACAAATATTACTCAGTACAGACCACAAACCTCTAATGAAAATACTCATGCCTAGAGAGGCATGCAAAGGATAGGCGTAGTTAGTTTGACTAACGCTTGCCTTTAAGAATATTGGTACAAAATTGAACATACTCCCTGCTGGCACAACATCCAGGAAGATGGTTTGTCCTGATGGCCTTTGCATTGGCAGAACATTGATAAAGATGAAACAGAGAAGGCATTACCAAGCACGATCCCTAATAATTGAATAGAGTTCAGGTAAAATATCTAAAGAGGAATGATACACAGGCATGGAGAGTGATTCTGTGGTGTGTGGTTTTGTATGTTTGATTTTAAAAGGCGGTAGAAGGCAAAGTGCAGTGCCAAGTTCTATCCGGCCATACGTTAATGGGGTTGAGAATTTGTCAGTGAAAGGAGGCAAGACCATAATGAGAGGAGAGAAATTCGTGCCACCAGAAAGCTTGAAGATACAAATATTTAATTTAGCACGAAGGCTCTTTGAGCTAAACCTTAACAACAAATAGACAGAGAGAACATTTTGAGTGGCCAGGGATGGAAAATGAGGTGGCTGGATGAATAGAATGATATTAGGATTGGAAAAAATGAGAAAAAAGGTTTAGGGTAGCAAAGCAAACAATGACGAGTGAGATATATGATCCTGGGAAAGTGTGGCACAGTGTTTTCATTGAAGTGTGCTTTGGTTATGGTAGATGTCCATTCCAAATGTTTGGTGGTGAAATTCTTTTATGACATTTTTACTAAGGCTACCATAAATGTCTCGGAGGGGGTTTTCAAAGAAGAAGGGTATTCCTCTATATAAATCACAGCTAATGGCACACTACTATTTTCAGATTAAATGTGAAAGTACCGGAAAGTTTGAGACATAAAGCAGTCATGTACTGCTTTGTACAATGCACAAGCAAGTGGTATAGAGGAAAGGGGAATTCACATGGTGAAATGAGCTATTCAAATTACGCAAGACAGTAGGAGTGCATTAGAAAAACCGAAAATTACTTGGTATAGGGTTATCGCAACCCAATATTGCATTACAAAAGAAGTTCTGTTCTTAGTGATGGGGGGGAGCTATGATTCCTGCATGATTGAAAGAATTAATTGGAGGTGAGAGTAATGATCATTCAAGAATGAGGGAAATCGACAACATTTAAAGGCAGTGATTTGGTCAAAGTGAAATCTGGCCATGTAGAGAAAGGCTTGACAAAGTTTTGCAGACTGTTCAAAGTGCTTGATTTGTTTGTTGTTTTGGAAAATAGTGAAAGCTAGAGGAGGGTTGCTTTGTATAGGAGCGCAGGTCAGGTGATTGAATGTGAAGAAGGATGTAGTAGTTTTAGGATGAGGGTTCACAAAGAGGTTCCAGAAAAGTCAAGTGAGAGCGAATATATTTTCTATGTGGGATACTACAATATGAGTGTGGTTGGAGGAGGTAGAATTGGGAGTTGGAGGCTGGGTTTGCACGGAATTGAGAGTGTATGAGAAGTTGATGAGTGAGTGAGATATTAGAGACTGCAAACCTCCAGTTTATTTTATAAGATTTTGTAAAATGAATCACTCCAGATTATCAATGAGATGTCTTTAATTTGTTTAACATTCATTTATATTACTAATGTACTCATGTTTAATCATTTCTTGATTTTTGCTTAGTTATATTGCCATGGGGGGAGGATATGTTATACCTTTGAGCTTGGCTAGGTTTTACCAAGCTTAAGCATGTTATTGCATCAGTGTTCTTTATTATAGCCTTATAGCCCGCCGTAGCGGGCTATACCAGCTATTAAAGGCCCGCTGCAGTGTTAAAGGCCCGAGCCGAAGGCGAGGGACTTTAACAAAAGCAGCGGGACTTTAATAGTGGTATAGCCCTGCTACCAAGGGCTATAAGGCTATTAGAACATTCTGCCACTAGAGGGCAGAATGTTCTAACAAATTAAACAAAGCCGAGCTTCGAGAGGCTTTTGTAAAACATTGGAATGTTGCTTTGCGGGCCTTTACCGGCCCGTAGAAGCATGGAGCACTCCATTGTCTACAATGGAGTGCTCCACATTCCAATGTTCTAATTCTTGTTATGCCTTGAGGTTGGAGCTTCCAGGCTTGTGAATTCTCCACTGGCTGGTGAGAAAGCACCACGCTTGGTCACTTCTTGCAAAAAGCAGATCTTATTCACCCCTGCAGCTCCTGCGTTAACGAAAGTGCACTGCATCATAGATGGCATGCTGTTGGTGACCATTACCATCATTACAAGGGGAAGTACACAACCTCACTGCCACGCATTAACCCAAAGTAAGCCCTGAGAATGCGCGGCTTGCAAGATCTCCCAGTCCCCTTCCTGCCCTGAAAGAACCTCAAACCTGTTTGTAGCGTTCACACTTAAAGAAGTCCAAAACAGTGGAACTTACGAAAATTTGAGAATACTCCACCTTGTGAATTCCACAGCGTGCAGTATGAGTAATGAGTAGACTAGAAGATCTTTGTAATCTAAACAAGAAAAAAGGCCTACACGGCAGGCTGTGTGACTTTGTAGGCATGCACACCAAGAATGTGCGAACCTTCAAAATGATGCAGTGATGATAGTGTGTTTTTACTGACCCAAGTTGGATTGGTTAAAATAAAATAAGGTGAAACGAGGAGGTGGGAAAAAATGCAGGTGGGGAGGACCATGGGTGGGGAAAGAACGCAGGTGGGGAAAGCAACACTGAGTGGGGAATTACAGCGGGTGGGGACATCAATAAGGATGGTGGGCTGAAGCAATACTGAGGGCACAGTGGGGAAAGCAACACAGAGGGTGTGGGGAGGGAAGCAAACGGAGACAGAGCAGTGGAGGGGGGGTTATGTGAACGAACAAGAGACAGCTCACCATGAAGTTAAAACTTATGGGAGAGCAGCTCCAAGGGCAATTCTGTTTAAAAGTGAAAGCATATATAAGAGTGGCTCGAAGTTATGGAAAAAAATATTTTTTAAAGTTACAAACAGAAATGTCCTGAGAAAAGCAGGCAAAACAAGCTGAAATGTAAAAGCACATTCACTCTTGTGGAATGTTTAAGACGGTTTAAGTTCTTTACATTGTGGTATTGTTCTTGGTGAGAAGTGAAATGTGCATTTAGAAGTATAGGAAAGGCACTAGTTTAAAACTGATAGTGCATGAGAAGGCAAGTGGAAGGGCACATCTGTATATCACTTTAAACACACTATGGGGTTGATTCCGATGTCGCTAAAAATGCCTTCCCAATGCTATTTGTAGGCTTACCTGACGACCGACTCATATCCGGAGCTTCCCCCTCCAAACCAGCAAGTATGATGCGTCTAACCTGCAAACTTCCGACTGAATCATCCGCTCCGATTCGTGCACTATGTCAGTAGCGAACAGGCTCTGGAAACACTGAAATCGAGTCGTACGGGGGCTCATCCGGACCAATTTCCGGATACGCAAGTACGATGCGCACACAATACGAGTCGTACAGGGCGCTGCTTCCAGCACATCACAGCATCCGGACGAGGTGTATGAAAGCTCCGAATCGCGCCAGAACACAATCCACGGGGACGAGATGAAGCAGCCATGTACCCAATCGCGCATGTGTTCCATATACTCTATGCCCATCGACACCGACGTGCACGACACAGAAGGTAAGTTAGAAACCTGCCACACACCAGAATGTCACTAGTACACGAAAGGAAACACCACCATAGGGGGGTGGATGCCTATCACCCACAGTAGTGTCCACCCCATGGGGGGTGGATGCCCATCACTCCCACTATTGCCCACCCCATAGGGGGGTGTATGCCCTTAACCCACAGTAGTGTCCACCCATAGGGGGGTGGATGCCTATCACTCCCACCATTGCCCACCCCATAGGGGGGTGGATGGCCATAACCCACATTAGTGTCCACCCCATAGGGGGGTGGATGCCTATCACTCCCACCATTGCCCACCCCATAGGGGGTGGATGCCCATAACCCACAGTAGTGTCCACCCCACAGGGTGGTGGACGCCCATAACCCACAGAAGTGTCCACCCCATAGGGGGGTGGATGCCTATCACTCCCACTATGATAACCCACAGTAGTGTCCACCCCATAGGGGGGTGGATGCCTATCACTCCCACAATTGCCCACTCCATAGGGGGGTGGATGCCCATAACCCACAGTAGTGTCCACCCCATAGGGGGGTGGATGCCTATCACTCTCACCATTGCCCACCCCATAGAGGGGTGGATGCCTATCACTCCCACTATTGTCCACCCCACAAGGGGGTGGATGCCTATCACTCCCACCATTGCCCACCCCATAGGGGGGTGGATGCCCATAATCCACAGTAGTGTCCACCCCATAGGGGGGTGGATGCCTATCACTCCCACCATTGCCCACCCCATAGGGGGGTGGATGCCTATCACTCCCACTATTGTCCACCCCACAAGGGGGTGGATGCCTATCACTCCCACCATTGCCCACCCCATAGGGGGGTGGATGCCCATAACCCACAGTTGTGTCCACCCCATAGGGGAGTGGATGCCTATCACTCGGCTGTGTTTACGGGTGCCAAACACAGCCGGAAAAGCAGAGTCCGACGCGAACCGCTACGCAACGGAGCCCCGGTACGCGACGTACACGCAATGAACCCCATTGTACGTGTCATCCTTGTCCTCCTAGCCTACGACCTGGTGCACCGGACCCGACGCACACGCTGCAGAAGGTGAGAACAACACCCAGGGACCAGGGGGGGTGAGGGGCAGGAAACATACCCCATACCCAAATCCAAACCTATAATATGGAGCCCATACATTACCACCAGGGTCTGGTCACTTGGGGGGGCGTGGCCAGCAACCACTGCGTACCGCAACAACGGAAGTGGACGTGTACGGTGCGTTGCACACGTACCCCTAGCACCAGTAGAACAGTGATACGGACCGTACACACGCAATGAATGCGTGGGTACGGTGCGTTCCACACGTACCCCTACGGCACCAGTAGAACAGTCATACGGACCGTACACACGCAATGAATGCATGGGTGCAGTGCGTTCCACACGTACCCCTATGGCACCAGTAGAACAGTCATACGGACAGTACACACGCAATGAATGCGTGGGTACGGTGCGTTCCACACATACCCCTACGGCACCAGTAGAACAGTCATATGGACTGTACACACGCAATGAATGCGTGGGTACGGTGCGTGGCACATGTAACCCTACGGCACCAGTAAAACAGTCATACGGACCGTACACACGCAATGAATGCGTGGGTAGGGTGCGTTCCACACGTGCCCCTACGGCACCAGTAGAACAGTGATACGGACCGTACACACGCAATGAATGTGTGGGTACGGTGCTTTCCACACGTACCCCTACGGCACCAGTACAATAGTGATACGGACCGTACACACGCAATGAATGCGTGGGTACGGTGCATTTCACACGTACTCCTACGGCACCAGTACATTTGGGATATGAGGCGTACACACATCAGGATTGTGGGCTTACGGACTGGACCTGCATGTTACCTTCATATTGGTGTGTGTGTAGGTCCAGGCCAGCAGTGTACTGCTCCAAGGGGGTGGGTGGGTGGGTGGGTGCAGAGGATTCCCAGCAGTGGCCACACATATAGGGGTGGGTGCAGATAAATACCAGCAGTGGACAGAGACATGGGGGTGGGTGCAGAGGACTCCCAGCAGTGGAGAGAGACATCGGGGTGGGTGCAGATGAATACCAGCAGTGTCCAGACATATGGGGGTGGGTGCACAGGACTCCCAGCAGTGGCCTGCAATATGAGGGGTGTGTGCAGATGAATACCAGCAGTGTCCAGACATATGGGGTGGGTGCACAGGACTCCCAGCAGTGGACAGAGACATGGGGGTGGGTGCAGATGAATACCAGCAGTGTCCAGACATATGGGGGTGGGTGCACAGGACTCCCAGTAGTGGCCTGCTATATGAGGGGTGTGTGCAGATGAATAGCAGCAGTGTCCAGACATATGGGGGTGGGGGCACAGGACTCCCAGCAGTGGACAAAGACATGGGGGTGGGTGCAGAGGACTCCCAGCAATGGACAGAGACATGGGGGTGGGTGCAGAGGACTCTCAGCAGTGGACAGAGACATGGGGGTGGGTGCAGAGGACTCCCAGCAGTGGACAGGGACATGTGAGGGGTGGGTGCCCATCACTCCCAGCAGTGGACAGAGACATGGGGGTGGGTGCAGACAACTCCCATCAGTGGACAGAGACATGGGGTGGGTGCAGAGGACTCCCAGCAGTGGACAGAGACATGGGGGTGGGTGCAGATGAATAGCAGCAGTGGACAGAGATATGGGGGGGTGTACATCATTATCAGATGACCACACCTACATGGTGGTATGGACGCATCCCTAACTTTGGACTATGATGATAGTGCTATGACAACACATCACTGACAGCAGTGTCCCACTCCCAGGAGGATGGATGTCTTTCACACAATGCATGACACACCACATGTGGGTGTGAGGACATATAACACATGCATACCCACCCATGGCGGATGCAGCACAATACACACCCTGATATCATGCCACAAGACTGTATAGTCATGTAACTGCATACAAAACTAAGATAGCCAAAGGGAACACACACTGTCACGCATATCCCAGGACTGATAGGAATGTCCAGGTGCTGGTCCAGCCACCAAGATGTTGTCTCTCATGGAAGGAATAGGGTGGAAGTCCCCTAGATACAATGCCCACAATTGTCAGTCAGGTGCCCAAATACCCTGCATAACAAGTACCATTTGTGTGGTAGGCAGTGATTACACACATGCATAGTGCTGAAAAGGGGGAATTTGTCCATGAAGGCATTTCGACATACTCAAAACACAAGTACAGTGACTAGCAAGGATGGCACAGACGATTCAGCAGGAGACATCGGTGAGCAGGTATGGCCATTGTTGAAGGGATGCGTCACCAACAAAGGAAATGTTGACACAGGTCAGCACAACAATTGCAGTGGACAGAGACATGGGGGTGGGTGCAGAGGACTCCCAGCAGTGGACAGAGACATGGGGGTGGGTGCAGAGGACTTCCAGCAGTGGACAGAGACATGGGGGTGGGTGCAGACGACTCCCATCAGTGGACAGAGACATGGGGGTGGGTGCAGAGAACTCCCAGCAGTGGACAGAGACATGGGGGTGGGTGCAGATGAATACCAGCAGTGTCCAGACATATGGGGGTGGGTGCAGACGACTCCCAGCAGTGGACAGAGATATGGGGGGTGTACATCATTATCAGATGACCACACCTACATGGTGGTATGGACGCATCCCTAACTGTTTGCAAGGAAGATGTCAGGTGCCACAGAGGAAGGAACACTCCTTGGGACAATGTCTCTAAACAAAATTAACACACACTACCAATGATTCTTTGCAGAGACATTGTGATGTCACACAGATACCATGGTCCACCTCATGACCATCATACAAAAACATTTCTCTGAACCCTAACACATTACCAGAACACCAACTCCAGGAGCCTCAGCACCAACATCAAGTACCTGAAATGCAATAGTGTTGAAAGTAAAAATAAAGGCTTTATTCAGCACAAAAAAAGATTACCAAAAATAGACTATTTACAGAGGCCAATGGCCAGTCCAGATTTCAAGTCCAAGGGGGGACGTAGGGGACCGCGTCTACCCCTAGCTTGCCTGCACAAAGGAACCTCAAGGTTTGTCGACCGGGGCGGGGCATCATCTGTGGCAGTACCAGATACCGCAGGGACAGGAGGGGGAAGGGTAGGTGTTGCGGGTGCAGGGGGGATGTCTCCACCACAGGGGGTGGGGCAGCGCCGAAGGTGGAGGTGAGCTTGGCGCTGCACACCGCTGCCAGTGCCTCCATCCGAAACCCTGCACCTGAGGATTCCCCAGGGTCAACAGAGGGTGTGGTGGGTGAGGGATAGGGTGCAGCGCTCTTGGGGGAGGGTGTCGACCTGGTGGGGGACTCAACTCCCGTGCCCGGGGACTTCCTCACCCGCTTGTGGCGTGGTCGCTCAGTGGGGGCGAGGTCCAGCTCACCCATAAAGATCTCCTTGGGTGAGAGTTTGGCAGGGGAGCCAAGGGGAGTGGTTTTGGAGGAACAGGGTTGTGAGGACTGCGGACTGCGACTGTAGCTGCGTGTATGTCGTCTGTCCCCAGACCCTCTGGGTGTGCCTACATCCCCCTGATTGTGCATGCCAGGAGATGTGCGCTTTGCCTTACTTGGGGGTGTGCTGGCTGTGTCTGGTGGGGTGCGTGCCCATGACTGTCTGTGTGTGCGTTGGACAGGCATGGGAGAGAGAAGTGTGGATGGGTCTGGGGTCGGGGGGGACGGAGCGCTGCAGGAGACTAACTGCTGCCGTCAGGGAAGAGTCCATGGACCGCAGAATACTGCGTTGGTCAGACATCGTTGCTGACATGACCTCCATGAACGACACCATCTGTGTGAGCAGTTTAGTGTGCCCATGGAGGACATTCAGCACCGATGCCTGCCCAACCTGCAACTGCCGCAGTATGTCCACAGACTCTTCACTGAGGGCAGCAGGGGTGACTGGGGCATGGGGTGCGGTGCCTGGGCCGAAGGAGACATGGTGGGCCTCTGCACAGACAGAAGGGACGGGAGCAACTGGGAGGGCGGAGATGGTAACGGAGGAGGCGGGGACAGATGTGGGGATGCTGCCAGGTGGTGTTGCAGCCTCCGCCTCCCCCAGGAGGTCAGTGTCGGACCCGTCAGCGTCGTAGCTGGTATCGTGTCCAGACAGGTCCTCTGACTGACTCCCCTCGCCCTCCGTGCCACTGGCTCCTCCTGACTCTACAGCACTGGTGGCACTGTCGCTGGGTCCCTCCTCCAGGTCCGTGCAGGTGTCTCCCTCCATTGCGGATGATGATGCTGTGGGCAAGGAGAAGAAACCGAAATGCATCAGTCACCTGTATACATCTGACACATGAACACAAAAAGCAATTGGTCACAGTGCATATCAGGCAATGCATCATGAGTAACAGCTGGATTACTCCGCACATATGTAAGCCTGTTACTGCCCAGTTGGTAGACCCACTATGCCACTTGGACACAAGGAAAAAAAGAACACACCAGGCCACTACTTGAATGAGAAATACAATGAAGTCATGCCCCCTCTTGTTTACCCTGAAAGAAATAGTAGTGGTGCACCCAACGTAAACTGACACACCTCAATACTCAAGGTGTCACCACACTCAGAGACCTGTAAGTACTTTGGAACACAAAACGAAAAAATGTTGGTACCTTGAGACTCACAATACTTTACACAATCGACATGTTTGGAATGTGCCAATTCGCCATTTCGCGAAAAGAACACTCATGTGCCTGCATGAAATATGTCTCACAAGGCAGTGCACACAAAACTACATTTACACTGTCATTGAAGAAGCTGGCACCTTTTCTAAGAAGCCACTGTTAGAAATGAATGGTGTTGCAGAAAGTACATATACATGGGCCCATGGAGGTCTGGATGTCTTGAGACTTGTTTGTTTGTATCACCAACAACAAAGGAGTCTCACAAAATCCAGACCACTGTGGGAACATGTATATGGAGTATCTGCAACACCATTTAATTCTAACAGTGGCTTCTTTGCAAAGGTGCCAGCGTGTTCCATGAAAGTGGAAATGTCGTTTGGTGTGCACTTCCTTGGGAGACATCTTTCATGCAGGCACATCAGTGTTCTCATCACAAATCATCAAATTACCACATTTAAAACATGAAGTACTGTTGACAAGTGCTGTGAGTGCCAAGGTACAATTTTTTTAGAGTAACAACTTGAATTATGTCAGTTGTCACATGGCCATCCGTCACCTGATTACACAGTTGGCTACACATATGACCTACTGCCTGTCATCTGGAGTGGCACCAATGTCCACACCCAGGACAATGCATAAGCTACTGGGCCTGCAATTGGGTTGTTAAAAAGCATAGCTGTACTGTGGAGACACCCTCATGGCAAGCCAGAATGTCCACACAGATGTCAGCACACAAAGTCCAAACTGCGTTGCATCTGAACCACACACAGGTGCCAAAAATGTATGAGCAGGAATCATGTTTTAGAAAAAATGACACAGGCTGCAAAGCACGAACATTAAGCACTGGCCCGCATCACAGGGGCACTGCACGGTGATCCTGTGTACATCCAATTCTCACACACAGGCCAGACCTGGCAAGGAAAAATCAGGGGTGCCCATGTAGGCCTCTCCCGCACAACCACCCATACCTGAGTCAATGTGATTGATACAGATCAAGAAGTGACACCTCTTATTCAGGGTAACAAAAACTGTGCAGCAAAAATTGCTAGATTTACACAACATCACCTCCTGGGGCTGGCAACACATACTTGTGACAAACAACCAGCAACAGATTTTTGTGAATAGCCACACAGGCACTGCCCTGTGTGAGTATGCACAAGCAAAATGGTGTATCTCTGTCCAGTGGACACATGTAGCACACATTAGAAAAATACAAACTAGGCCAGGGACCAATGCCACAGATGCTGACCTATGCTGAACCCACAGAGAATGTGCACAGTGTTGGATGACACACATGATTAGGAGGCCAGGGTGTCTCAGGGGACTGTAGTGGTCACACTGCTCCATGTTCCTGGAATGAGCTGACTGTAACATGAGCAACCGTCATGGCACTATGCATATCTCACACTCATGCACATCATGTCTGAGGCCACAACATTGGTCATGCATGCTGCAAGGGTGTTCAGTTGAAACCTCACACTCCTATGTTGAGAATCATCACCAGTGCCAACAAATATGGACCCCCAACATAGTGAACAGGTCATGGCACAGGCAAGGTACCAACACAAGTCACAGACCACCCTCCCACATGATGCAGAAAGCAATGTGCACTTAGATTTACTGGAACCTTAGATGACCATGTGCAAATGTGATTACACACAGACCAGGGGACATATGTCAAGTTTGGGTAAGGATTGCAGCAAGGCTTTTTGGTGGTGGTACGGGTTGGGAATGTGTGGGGACTGCTTCTGTGCATGTTGTGGTACCATGCATAAATGTCTTCTCACCATGAAGCATATAACATGTAGCATCACTCCCATGACATGATAGTCACCCTTCTTGACAGTCATCTGTAGTGGAGTGTGGAGTCTGATAAAGGCATCAATGTGCGTAAACCTTGCCTCTGAAACATTGCTGATGCTACGGGTGGACATAGTGTGCGACATCACAAAAACTGGCTCTATGGTGATTTGCAGCATCTCTGTGTGCAGCAGGATGTGTTTGGCTCATCCCCTTGACTTGTGTGCCAGTTCATTGGGATTTACAACATCCGTGTTGTGAAGGGGGGTCCAGCATATGTCCAACATGTTCTTTCAACTGACCTGTGAGTCTGTTCGTATGGATGCACTTTCCTTTGTGTGAGTTTGTGCAATAAAGGTGTTCTGCACAATCCAAAGTGCCTCATCTCTGTCACTGCATATCTCTTGCCAGTTTGCATGAGTCATCTATGGCATAATTGTCAAAGATTGAGCATATGAGTGTATGTGTTCTTCGGCAACATGCATGCATTTCTTCATGGCTAATAATCTCTATTGTGCATGAAGTACCTGGTTGTGTATGTATTTGTGCAGGTTGCTTCCCACGATGGGACGTCAACGCCTGCTGACGGTGTGTCTCCTGTGCGCAGCTTCTCATTTTGTTGCCTGATCCTGTGTCCGTCATTTTTGTTAATTCTTCATACATTTTCTCGGAGTGACCCATGAGTAACCTGAGATTCTTTCCTTTACATACACCTGTTGCACTGTGCCTTTCTGACCTCCTTCTCTTTGTGTGCTACTTTTTGCCTAGTTTCTCACCCCTTCCGCCTGCTGCTGCCTCACCTGCGGCACCGCCCCACCGAGTGCCCTGATTCGGCAACCCACACGCCTACAAAATGTTCCTCCCTTCCCCCTCCACCCATTCTAAATGCAGCCAGCAGCTTGTCTGTGCCACTGTTGCACCAACGCCATGCCAAAGGTAGGACCGTCTGCGCCTGCAACGTGCACAGTGCACGACCCTCTGGTCCTTGCATGACCCACGTCACACAACAGGCTCATGCTCCAGCCAACCTCCAAGCAATGTCCTCCAGACAATCAACCGCCTGCTATCAGGCAACCCCTAAGCGCACACACGACACCTTTGCATGCTAAGTGTGCAACTCCAACTGCCTACACAGCACTGCCCCACCTACCAGACGCTGTCAGAACAACCAGGTCATATGCCTCCTACTCCACACCCGCTCCGTCCACAAGCACGCCATTGGACTCTGTAACCTCCTCAGCACAACGGCCCCACACACCACCTTCATGACAGTAACCTGGTCAAAAGCATCCTCAGCACACAACTTCTTCATTGCCATCTCAGACGGATACAAGATCACCCGCAGGGACGGCAACAACAATCCCGGAGGATGTATTGCAATTTATTCCCAAGTACACTGCATCCTCCTGAGGTGTGAGCCGGGAGAGAAGCGGTACAGTGACTTTTACCTTGCTAGTTTTTGCACATTTGTTTTAATTGTTTAATCGCTGCTCCATTAGCTGTGTGGAAAATCTCCAATCTTAAACTTGGGACTGGGTTGGAATGCGCAGGCTTGATTAGCTAGTGCCTGTGCTTGGCACATGCACGCTGTCACTACATGATCGGCGGCCAATTGCGAGGGAGAACAGGGGACTAATCACGCTGCTCCAGGGGCAGTACTTAGGTCACAGGCTGGCGCGAGCGCGCCCACTGCATCCTCCTGAGGTGTGAGCCGGGAGAGAAGCAGTACAGTGACTTTTACCTTGCTAGTTTTTGCACATTTGTTTTAATTGTTTAAACGCTGCTCCATTAGCTGTGTGGAAAATCTCCAATCTTAAACTTGGGACTGGGTTGGAATGCACAGGCTTGATTAGCTAGTGCCTGTGCTTGGCACATGCGCGCTGTCACTACATGATCGGCGGCCAATTGCGAGGGAGAACAGGGGACCAATCACGCTGCTCCAGGGGCAGTACTTAGGTCACAGGCTGGCGCAAGCGCGCAGCAGACGCGCGCAGCGGGCGCGCCGCAGGCACGCCGAAGGCGCGCCTAAGGCAAGCCCATCTGCACCCGTCCGCGCTCGGATCACGCTCAGCGCCAGCCATGCTGCTCAAGGCCCCCCCCAGATGAGAAGGTCGTGGACTAAAAACCAGCTGCTTGCTCTGCCACAGCCTAACTGTGTCACACCTATGTGTTTTGCACCGGACAAGACATCAATTAGAAGCAGAGGACACGCTAAGTTTCATTGTGGGTCTTGTGGTTTTGAGTTAAATAGACGCTTCGGGAAGGAGGTTATGGGCCCTGAGATGTATGAGGATTCGCCTCATGATGGTCCTCCTCTCAGCCCCAGTCACGGACAGCAGATTAGGGCTGGTCTGATCAACTGCAGATCCCTCTCTAAACACGCTGCAGACATTTGGCTACTATTAAAAACTCATGCTTGGGACTTGCTGTTTCTGACAGAAACGTGGTTGAGAGAATGCTCAAACCCTGACATCTGCATAGCTATTCCTATGGGCTATAGATTGGTTAAAGTCAATAGGGCAGACAATAGGTTAGGAGGAGGGCTTGCAATAATTCTAAGGGAAGGCTGGGAAATCACACACAATAAAATCGAAGGCTTGGGGCCCATTGAGATCATGGCCTTTCATATCAAATTTTCCAAAAGCTCCTCAATGACGGGACTCCTGGTTTATAGGCCCCCTAACACCTTGGTCACTTACTGGCCGGCACTATTTGACTGCATCGCTAACCTTTCCATACGCTATTCTAATTTCACCGTTCTCGGTGATTTCAACGTCCATATGGACAATGCAAGCTGCCCTTTAGCCAACCAATTAGAAGATTCCCTGAAAAGTTTAAACCTAACGCAAAAAATATTATCCCCTACTCATGCAGCAGGTCATATTTTGGACCTTCTCTTCACTAACGACCCTGTCATTAAGGTGGAAAAGCTGCTACCTGTAACATGGTCGGATCATATGATGGTCATGTTTAGGATGAGTTGGAAGCGCGATGCCAATCACAGCAGATCTGTTACAGAAAACAGGAGAAACTGGAGGAAGGTTACGCTTCAATCTATGAGGGACGAATTGTACAACACCTCCCCCATATTGTCTGGGAATTCTAATTCAGATACTTCCCTCTTCAACGCATGGATCAACGCAGCCCTGGACAAATCAGCACCGATTAGATTGTGTAAGGTGTTTAG
This sequence comes from Triturus cristatus, assembly GCF_964204655.1. NCBI lineage: Eukaryota > Metazoa > Chordata > Amphibia > Caudata > Salamandridae > Triturus > Triturus cristatus. The sequence continues at coordinate 212,923,958 of NC_140579.1, forward strand.
GAACAAACCTTCAGCACCGTGGTTTAATACGGAGCTCCGTAGCGAAAAGAGCCGATGTAAGAGACTCGAGCGCGTCTGGAGAAAGGACTATGAACCCTCAGCCAAAGGGGTTTATAAGGTAGCCCTAAAAAAATTCCATATGTTGAAACGCAAGGTGATGAGAGATTATATGGCAAAACAAATTCTGAATGCTGACAATTCCTCCAGAGAGATTTTTAAGATAGTAGAGGGCTTTATGAAACCCCAGACCCTAAAAAGCACAATTCTACCTTCTCTGAACCTCTGTGAGGAACTGGCGGCCTTCTTTCCTGAAAAAATTTTGACCATCTACTCCGCCTTCTCACCAACGGAAAGTCAGGATATGACCATGGTCAGTACATTAGACAAATGGTCAACCTTCCGTCGATTTGAGAAGGAAACCTCCCTGAAGGAACTCATGAAAGTCAAGTCAGGTTCTCCTCTGGATCCATGTCCGGCCAGAATTTTTAAACTCTTAGCGCCTCTACTCAATGATACCTTAAATTCTCTCTGGAACACGTCTCTGGAGACAGGTATCTTTCCATCTGATTGGAAAAAGGCACTGGTCCGACCTATCCTCAAGAAAGAGGATGCTGACCCTTCAGAACTGAAACATTTCAGGCCAATATCCTTACTGCCAGCCCCAGCAAAAATCCTAGAAAAGGAAGTCCAGAGACAACTCTCAGACTTCCTTGAATCTAATAACCACCTACATGATTCTCAATCAGGTTTTAGGGCAGGTTATAGCACGGAGACTGCCCTCCTGGAAGTCGCAGAATCAATCCGTGAAACTCTCGACCTAGGAAGCTGCGCAATGCTGGTGCTGTTAGACTTATCTGCAGCGTTTGACACTGTAGGACCTGGGGTCTCCAGGCCCTATGGGGCGGTAACGTGACACGAGCGGTCGGGCCACCAGAGGACTGTGTGTAAAGCAACCATACAACACGCACCTCACATGGGACGAGGAACACACACAATAAGTGACGCCACACTGGAGGAGTTATGTAAATACTCAAGTTTATCCAAGTAGATCACGTTAGATGCAGTTCATGAGGTAGCAGTACATTTCAGAAACAGATAACACAATTCCTAGCGATATACAGATCAGTCAGGAGTTATAAATGTTGATCATACCATAACTGCAATTCATGACATATCAGTACTGCCTGAGATATAATCACCCTTCACGTATATGCACTCGCGCGCTTCACTTTCCTGTAGCGCCTAAGGGGGGGGGGGTGATTATAGCGCTAGGCGCGCTAATCGGTGACGACCTCAGAACGGGGCATCTAGCACAGAGAGCTACTCGTAATCAAGGACATTTAGCACTTCAATATGGAACATGAATAACAGAGCGCTATTCGTTATCAATAGCACTTAGCATTTCAATATGGGCGCGAATAACAGAGCGCTACTCGTAATCAATAGCACGTAGCACTTCAATATGAAATATGAATACCAGAGCGCTACTCGTAATCAATAGCACGTAACACTTCGATATGGCACATGAATAACAGAGCGCTACTCGTAAGCGATAGCACGTAGCGCTTCAATAGGGCACATGAATAACAGAGCGCTACTCGTAATTACTGACATTTAGCACTTCAATCCGGCACAGAAGCAACAGAGCGCTACTCGTAATTACGGGCACTGAGTACTTCAATACGGGGTAGGACAGTCAATGCGCCTCACGGAGCTTTTAGCGGGGAGCGCCCGGGACGGGAGGAGCGAGTCTCTCGGCTCCGGTGCAGTTCGTAGGGCACCGCGCTTCAGAGCAGTCACGGGGGCACAAGGAGAGGATCCCTCTGTGAGGTCTCTCCATCGCGATGACAGGGGGGAACTCCCACGGAGAGGGGACCCGGGCTGAGGGTGCGGTGTGGCTTCCGACCAGTAGGGGGCGCACCGGGGCCAATCCCAGCCTCCGGGCTTACCTCGTTCTCGGCGTCCGACGGCGTCCGCTCCAGCGACGATGGGGAACTCGGCCCCAGGCCTCGCGCACCTTCTCACACAGCTGCGACGGCAGCATCAGGGCCCCGGGCTTCTCACGGGCCTCGCGACTCTGCAGGGCACGTCTTCCGGCCTCCGGGCCGCGGCGGTGAGCGCGCTGGCTTCCACGTCACAGGGGGGTGCTCAAGTTAAGGATGGGGGTTCCGCGCTCAGCGGAGCACGCTGCCGGGGGTCCCAGGCCAGGTCAGGGAGCGCAGGGGTCACAGCGCTAATACCTGGTCGATCCCCGGTGGCTCTTCAATCTGCTTTGCATACGGCTTCAGGGGTCAGTCTGGACACGCAGTCTCAGAGCTTGGCATATAAGTTTTAGAGTTCAATCTGGACACGCAGTCTCAGCGCTTGGCATATAAGTTTTAGAGTTCAATCTGGACACGCAGTCTCAGTGCTTGGCATATAAGCTTTAGTTCTCAGATGTCAGATGAAGTCTTGTTGGCGCAGATGTATCTGGCGCCTTTAAGGGGTTCTGTTACAGGGGGGTAGGGATGGAGAAGGCGACTAGGTCCTTCCTAGTCAGGCTGGGCAGAGGTTCTCTGGGTCCTCCTACTGCTGGGCAAGATCAGTGGGTTTCACAGGGTCCCTCACTCACTTAAGAGGCAGCACCTAAATCCTGTCACTCTCAGAGGCATAAGTCTCTGGCTAGGCCCCACCGCCTACACTCCTGGTGGATTCTTCCAGCTCTGCTTCACCCCACTGGCCAACTCACCACAAAAGTTTCCCTCCCTCTCTTAAGTAGCCCTAGGTCAGGTGACCTCTAGCCTAGGCGGTAAAAGAAAAACCACACCTCCCTTCTAGAAGGTTCCAGCACATTCCAGGAGCTTCCCCACTCTACCTATGGGACAGAAAGGCGGGCTGGTGTCGCAACATTGTTGTGGGGTTCCAGCCAGCTCCTGGCAGCTAGGGTGCTACTATGAAAGACCACTCTGCAGTAGCAGGGGCCTGTGGCAGCCATCTTGGGTGAAGGGAGCACCTGCACCTTAATACTGTAAAAACGAAAAAATTCAGGGAAAAAGGGCCAAGTCCAACATAACCCCCTTCCAGCCAAAAGCCAGGGTAGACCGATCAATGCCTTGATGGTCCTCCCTGCTTGGGGCGAGAAAAGGTGGACGCAGGCCCGCCACGGTAGGAGCACCCGCAGGTTCTCCTACGCTCTGGAACCCGATGGTTCCCTCTCAAGCCTCCCTGGACCCACAAAGCCACCCCACTGGGGCTCCCTAGCTAGTTGTGGCCAGGACCGGCCCCTGGGCCATCCAGATGTCACTGGCCCGTGTGGTCTCTCAGAGTGGGGGCAGTAGCCCCAGGCCTGTAGTGCCCGTTGACCACTCTCCTACTCTTCCTTGCAGTCCTAAACTGCCTCTGGTCCTTCCACCTGGGGTCCACACCCTTAGGCTGACCAGCCTTCAGGGGCGAGGCTCTCCTCCCCCTAACTCTCCTTCTGGGGTTCCTCACCCTACCCTGCGAGGCACCCTCAGACCACCACTGTCTCCTCAGTACAGGGCCTTGACCCTTCAACTGATTCCTCAACCTAGGGTCTAAACCCTTAGGCTGAGCCGGTGCCCGAGGCGAGACCTTCCTCCCTCTGCACCCCCTCCCAGAGTTCCGCACCCTCCCACCGGGAAGAGTACCCCTGGAAGTTACTTCTGGGGGGACACTGTTAACAGGCGTCCCACCCGCCAGGTCAGGCAACCCCTGAGCCTGGCATCCCAGCCCAGGATCTAAACCCTGCAACTGGGCCAACCCCAGAACCTCAGGAGCGCTGGTTACAGTCGCCCTGGGTCCTCCTGACACTAGGGGTTCCCTTTCCTCGGGCGGCACATCGGGACAGCCTAGGCTCCCAACCTGGGGCTCCCTTGCGGAACTCTCCAGGCCCTGAGACTGCGGTTGGGGCACCTCGGGACACCTCCCCGTCTCACTCCTTCCTATGGATAGGTCGTGAGGCCCTACAACCCTCTCTCCCTGGGACCTAGCTGGGCTATCTGCCACCTCCCCCACCTCGCTGGGTTGGAAGAGCCCTGCACCACCCCCTTCATGGTCACCCACCAATGCGTCCTCAGACACCCTGGTGATGTCATCCTGGGGTAAATAAAATTCTAGCTCCTGTGGAGCTTTCGGTATGCTGCCACCAGTGTCCTCACTGGACACATTCATCTGGAGGCCACGCAGCTCCAACTCCTTCAGCCGAAGCTCGTGCGCCATCCTCATTTCCTCCATTGCCCATTTCTTGTTTTCCCTTTCATGTTCTAATTTCGCTAGCTCCCATCTTAATTGCCTCTCTTCCCTCCTGTCCTCGTACTCCTCTGGAGACGCGCTCCTTCTAGGCCCCGTCCTACTACTGGCCCCAGAACGTCTCCCTGGGGGCACATTTGCCGACATATCTACATTTGAGATGTCTAGTACTTCCTGGGCGCTCTCCTCCTGAGGTGCATCTGGCGCCTCCTGTCCCTCATCCTCTTTCCCTTCTGGGTGGGCCTCTGCCCATGCCCTAATGGCGGTGCGGAGTTCGGGCCCTTTGGCCCTCCGTACCCCAGGCACCCCCATCCCCTGCCCGAACTCTCTCAGTTGCTTCACCGAGTACCCCTCGAGGTCAGCTAACCGGAATTCCATCTTGACAGGTGGGGCCCTAGATACTAAGGAGAAAAATTCCTAGGGGATAGGCAACAGTTATCAGCTAACCAGGCTTCTTGCACTCTCAACCTGGACAGTGGAAATAACAATGCAGCAAACAATGGTTTTCGAGCTCTGGAACAAATAGGCGTTTTATTGTGGCGCCCTCCGCCTCACGGAAGGGTGCTGTATGGTCACAGGTCCTAAGGATCCCACCGCTCGCCAACAAGGTAGGACCTGGGGTCTCCAGGCCCTATGGGGCGGTAACGTGACACGAGCGGTCGGGCCACCAGAGGACTGTGTGTAAAGCAACCATACAACACGCACCTCACATGGGACGAGGAACACACACAATAAGTGACGACACACTGGAGGAGTTATGTAAATACTCAAGTTTATCCAAGTAGATCAAGTTAGATGCAGTTCATGAGGTAGCAGTACATTTCAGAAACAGATAACACAATTCCTAGCGATATACAGATCAGTCAGGAGCTATAAATGTTGATCATACCATAACTGCAATTCATGACATATCAGTACTGCCTGAGATATAATCACCCTTCACGTATATGCACTCGCGCGCTTCACTTTCCTGTAGCGCCTAAGGGGGGGGGGGTGATTATAGCGCTAGGCGCGCTAATCGGTGACGACCTCAGAACGGGGCATCTAGCACAGAGAGCTACTCGTAATCAAGGACATTTAGCACTTCAATATGGAACATGAATAACAGAGCGCTATTCGTTATCAATAGCACTTAGCATTTCAATATGGGCGCGAATAACAGAGCGCTACTCGTAATCAATATCACGTAGCACTTCAATATGAAATATGAATAACAGAGCGCTACTCGTAATCAATAGCACGTAACACTTCGATATGGCACATGAATAACAGAGCGCTACTCGTAAGCGATAGCACGTAGCGCTTCAATAGGGCACATGAATAACAGAGCGTTACTCGTAATTACTGACATTTAGCACTTCAATCCGGCACAGAAGCAACAGAGCGCTACTCGTAATTACGGGCACTGAGTACTTCAATACGGGGTAGGACAGTCAATGCGCCTCACGGAGCTTTTAGCGGGGAGCGCCCGGGACGAGAGGAGCGAGTCTCTCGGCTCCGGTGCAGTTCGTAGGGCACCGCGCTTCAGAGCAGTCACGGGGGCACAAGGAGAGGATCCCTCGGCGGGGTCTCTCCATCGCGATGACAGGGGGGAACTCCCACGGAGAGGGGACCCGGGCTGAGGGTGCGGTGTGGCTCCCGACCAGTAGGGGGCGCACCGGGGACAATCCCAGCCTCCGGGCTTACCTCGTTCTCGGCGTCCGACGGCGTCCGCTCCAGCGACGATGGGAAACTCGGCCCCAGGCCTCGCGCACCTTCTCACACAGCTGCGACGGCAGCGGCAGGGCCCCGGGCTTCTCACGGGCCTCGCGACTCTGCAGGGCACGTCTTCCGGCCTCCGGGCCGCGGCGGTGAGCGCGCTGGCTTCCACGTCACAGGGGGGTGCTCAAGTTAAAGATGGGGGTTCCGCGCTCAGCGGAGCACGCTGCCGGGGGTCCCAGGCCAGGTCAGGGAGCGCAGGGGTCACAGCGCTAATACCTGGTCGATCCCCGGTGGCTCTTCAATCTGCTTTGCATACGGCTTCAGGGGTCAGTCTGGACACGCAGTCTCAGAGCTTGGCATATAAGTTTTAGAGTTCAATCTGGACACGCAGTCTCAGCGCTTGGCATTTAAGTTTTAGAGTTCAATCTGGACACGCAGTCTCAGTGCTTGGCATATAAGCTTTAGTTCTCAGATGTCAGATGAAGTCTTGTTGGCGCAGATGTATCTGGCGCCCTTAAGGGGTTCTGTTACAGGGGGGTAGGGATGGAGAAGGCGACTAGGTCCTTCCTAGTCAGGCTGGGCAGAGGTTCTCTGGGTCCTCCTACTGCTGGGCAAGATCAGTGGGTTTCACAGGGTCCCTCACTCACTTAAGAGGCAGCACCTAAATCCTGTCACTCTCAGAGGCATAAGTCTCTGGCTAGGCCCTACCGCCTACACTCCTGGTGGATTCTTCTAGCTCTGCTTCACCCCACTGGCCAACTCACCACAAAAGTTTCCCTCCCTCTCTTAAGTAGCCCTAGGTCAGGTTACCTCTAGCCAAGGCGGCAAAAGAAAAACCACACCTCCCTTCTAGAAGGTTCCAGCACATTCCAGGAGCTTCCCCACTCTACCTATGGGACAAAAAGGCGGGCTGGTGTCGCAACATTGTTATGGGGTTCCAGCCAGCTCCTGGCAGCTAGGGTGCTACTATGAAAGACCACTCTGCAGTAGCAGGGGCCTGTGGCAGCCATCTTGGGTGAAGGGAGCACCTGCACCTTAATACTGTAAAAACGAAAAAATTCAGGGAAAAAGGGCCAAGTCCAACAGACACGGTCTCCCATAAGATCCTCCTGAATAGGTTACATCGGCTAGGATTGACGGGGACCGTGCTGCATTGGTTTCAGGCAGGTCACAACAGATCTTTTTACATCCTCATGTTTCCAGCTCCAGACCCATGGCGCAGGGGGTGCCACAAGGCTCGGCACTGAGTTCGTCACTTTTCAATGTCTACCTTGCACCCCTGGCTGCAATTGTAGAGAAATGGGGTGTGCGTGTTGTCTCGTATGCAGATGACACGCATCTGGTCTTCTCTTTTAAGGAACATAGCGAGACAGCTTTCTTCAACTTTAGGCAATGCCTCTTAATTATCTCCTCATGGATGACTGAGAGCTGCCTAAAATTAAATACCGATAAGACTGAGGTCTTCTTTTTTAACCAACCTACTCCACCACGGACTGAGCTGTGGTGGCCAGTAGAGCTGAATCCTCCTCCGACACCTGTAACGGTGACAAGGAATTTGGGTGTCAGATTTGACTCGCAACTGTCTGGCAAGGCTCAAATTACGCATGTCTCTTCCCAGTGTTTCTGGAGACTGAAGGCATTGCGTAGATTTCTACACTTCCTCCCAATGAACTGTAGGAAAACTGTGGTTTATGCTCTTATCACTTCTCAACTTGATTACGCGAACAGCTTATACATTGGCCTCCCGGATTATCTAATGAGAAGACTGCAGCGTATCCAAAACTCAGCAGCCAGGCTCTTAAGAAATGTGCCTCTACGCCATCACATTACGCCTCATCTGCAGAGCCTACATTGGCTGCCGGTAAGGAATAGAGAGCTGAATTCAAAGCTCTTCTGTTGGCTCATAAAGCAACTAGAGGGGTATGTAATATTGTGAGCATTCTAGTGGTTGGTGGGGTGGAGCCTTGGGGTGAGGGGAAGAGGAGGAGCGACGGGAGAAGCGGGCAGTTAGAATAGGGACAGCGATGTAAGAGGTTAGGGACAATAAAGCTCCGTAGTTACCGACCACGGTGTCTGTCGTTATTGGGAGCCCCCAAGACACGACAGCTGGCGACGAGGGTGGGATGAGCAGCATGCTCCCCTGAACCCTGAAAGGAACCGTGGTCTGTCCCCTGGGCGAGGCGCGAAAGAAGAAAAAAAAAAAAAAAGGAAGTTTGGAATTAGCGCCGCCCGCGCTGACACCGGAGCCTGTACCGGATTAAATGTCCCAGGAGTGCAGGGTGAAAAGCGATACCCTGGCACCTGCCCTGACCACTGCTGTGGGGACTAGGGTGCAGCGTCGATCCCAGGCGAAGAGCAACTCGCCGAGTGGAGGCCAAGCCCAGCGTGAAGCCAATGTCACGTGCATGCCAAAAGATGTGGCAGTGACAGCGTGCGCTTACCCTGTAGTGAAGGAAGTTCCCAGGAGCCAAGCTGGTGAGTGAGACGCCGATGTAGCGTGATCCATGTGGGGAAGAACCTGAGGGAGTGCTGAGCCTCGTGTCAAGCCCCGTGTGTGGTGCCGGTCCGGCGGCCATCTTTAAACCAGGCGGCTGCTTCAGGACACCCTTTGCAAAATAAGCAAGCGGCCATTTTGAAGTCAGGCACCAAACAAGCACTGGCGAAGGCAAGAAACAAACCCGAGCAAAGGCAAGAAGAAAGCAAACAAGCACAAGCAAAGTCAAGAGGAAAATTAAATAAGCACAAGCAAAGGCAAGAGAAAACGTAAACAAACCCAAGCAAAGGCAAGAGGAAAAAAAAAACAACCAAGCACGAGCAAAGGCAAGAGAAGATTAAATAAGCACAAGCAAAGGCAAGAACAGAATTAAACAAGCACAAGCAAAGACAAATTGCAAAAAAAAAAAAAAAAAAAAAAAAGCGATCAAGCCCGAGCAAAGACCGGGGAGCAAATAAGTGTGAGTTAAACGATCGCAAGAGGAGTGAGATGTCACGCCATGGCTCGCCCGCACGTCAAGAAGTGAAACCCGTTGTGATGGGGCTGTCGCACTTGCGCCCTCCAGAGCCTCTGGCGCTCGTGGTCGGGAGTAGCATGGGGCCTCGATGGGAGGAGTGGATCGAGGACTTCGAAGACTACGTCAAAGGCTCCAAGGTGCTTGGTGATGAAGACCAACTCATAGCGCTCCGCAACCTTGTGGGAAAAGACATTAGCAAAATGATTAAGGAAATTCCAGCCGCGGATGCAGGGACGTACGCCAAGGTACGTGAGGCGTTGGATAAGAAATTTCTACACAAGAAGAATGTGGACTACGAGAGGCATGTGTTCCAGCGGGCGCATCAGGGAAAAGATGAGATGATGGATACATACATAACTCGACTACGCCGGCTGGCACGCCACTGCAACTTTGACGCGTTCTCAACGGACGACGCCATCCGGCTGCGCGTTATCGATGGGTGCCAGTCCGAGACGCTCAGGAGAAAACTATTGAAGAAAAGTCACACCCTCGACGAAATAGAAGAAATGACGAGGGTGCACGATCAGGCTGAGGAGCACGCCAGGACCATGGAAGCAGGACGTACGGAACGCAGGGAACAAGTATGCCATGTGCGGACCGTTCGCTCCCGCCGAGGGTCCAGGGAACGAGGGCGGCACTCCCGGCTGTCGTCGCGCCGCCGTTATTCTGGACATCGCCAACCGGAAGCAAGGCGGAGAAGCAAGCGTCAGGATCATGTAAGAAAAACGCCAGCACGGAAATGCTACAGATGCGGGTATGATTTCCCGCACACCGGAGCCTGCCCAGCCATGGGTCAGCAGTGCCGCAAGTGTGGGCGGAGCAACCACTTTGAAGCCATGTGCAGCGAGTATCGTCGGGAGAAGGACAAGAACGCGCACAGGACGTCGCGCGGCGACACCCGCCAACACCACGCGCGAGCGGTGCACAACCGTCCAAAGTCGTCGTCCAGATCCTTTCACTCCAGCCGGGAGTCGCAGACATCCCGATGGTCGAGGAGATCACCATCCAGAGACTCCAGGTCAACATCGGATGAACAAGAGTCGCAGACATCCCGATGGTCGAGGAGATCACCATCCAGAGACTCCAGGTCAACATCGGATGAACAAGAATATTCAGTTGAATATGCGAACATGGTTGCTGACCCAAACCAACTTAAGAAATATTCCCGACTGGACATCAGCGTCGGTGGACATGCCACCAAATTCGTGATGGACAGTGGAGCGTCACTAAATTACATTCCGGTGACGGAGTACAAAAAAATGAACCCTCCCCCGCGCCTAAGTCCTGCATTTGTTCGGGTCTACACCTGGATGTCCAGGAAGCCACTTCCCTGTCTCGGGAAGTTTTCAACTATGCTGAGACACAACACAATGTCAATTCCCGCTGTGATCCACGTCATAGAAGGGCCGGAGGCTGACTGTCTTCTTAGTCTGCCGACGGCCGAGCGGCTGCGTCTGGTGGAAGTCCTCTATCGCGTCAGCAATGACATTGACATCGTGCACAAGCCAGGCAATTCAGTCAACCTGGCCGGTTACATGTCGCGACACCCCAGGGCGTCACACACACCTGGACTGTCTGTTGTAGAGGAAGATGTCCATCTCGCGGAGGATCAAGCGCGACCGCCTGCAGCTTCCCTGGAGATCATTCAACATGTCACCCCGAAGGAGTGTCCGCAGTATCCAGTAGTAGGGCACGGTGACCCCCGAGCCCCAAGTCAGATGACACCGCCGCCGCCTGGAGTGTGGCACGAACTAGCCCTAGACTTTTATGGCCCGATGCAATCAGGCAACTATGTTCTCGTAATAATGGACGAATACTCACGGTTTCCCATTGCTCAGTTGGTGCCGTCCACCAGTGCTGCCGCCACCATTGCAGTTCTAGATGAGGTCTTTGCAGCCTGGGGTGTGCCCAAGGAACTGAGAACAGACAATGGGCCACCGTTCACTGGACGGAAATTCAGCGACTTTGCGAAATCATTGGGTGTCCAGCATCGGCGGATAACACATGTGTGGCCACAAGCCAATGGCACTAGTGAAAGGTTTATGGACATACTCAAAGAGACTTTCCAGCAAGCTACCCTTGATAGACGAGATCCACAAATGGCTCTCAATGAAGTGCTTCGAGCATATCGAACAATACCCCATGCCACTACAGGCAAATGTCCAGCGACACTCATGCTAGGGCGCCCCATCTGGACGAGGATACCCACCCGGGAGGATGCCTTAAGACCGGTGTCACCAGGTCGTCTTCACCAAGAAGTAGTAACTGATGCTGATCGCGCTGGCAAGGAGAGCATGAAAGCTTATGCGGACCACAGGAGACGAGCTAGATCTCTCTCGCCTCATAAAGGGGACTGCGTCGTGGTCAAACAAGAACCAAGTAAGGAAACGGACTGTTGGTTCCGGGCAAAGCCCCCCACGGTCACCAGACAAAAGGGCACCGCGCTGACGGCTGAGTCGGAGAACAGGCGCATCACTTGCAATATCCCCCACTTTCAAAGATGCAGTTCCACCATGAAAGAGACACTCACGCCGGGGCCTACAACGTCTGTGACTGAACACGGTGAAGGACATGATCGGATACCTATAGGTCAGGAACGGGACGCTGAGGGCAGCAATGGAACTGTGTCTGAAGGCATGTCCCTTCGGACAAGAAGAGACATTCAAAAACCTAGACGGTTGATCGAAGAGATGTGAGCACTGGTCACAAGCTTTATTAACAAAGGGGGAGATGTAATATTGTGAGCATTCTAGTGGTTGGTGGGGTGGAGCCTTGGGGTGAGGGGAAGAGGAGGAGCGACGGGAGAAGCGGGCAGTTAGAATAGGGACAGCGATGTAAGAGGTTAGGGACAATAAAGCTCCGTAGTTACCGACCACGGTGTCTGTCGTTATTGGGAGCCCCCAAGACACGACAGGGTAGGCCCACGCTATCTCAAACAGAGGCTCCAGAAATACCTTCCGGCGAGAACTCTTAGATCGCAAAGTCGAAATCTTTTGGCTACTCCACATTTTAGAAAGGCTAGGACAGGTGGACGCGCGTTCTCCGTTAAAACGGCAAGACTATGGAACACCTTACCTAATGATCTCAGACAGCTTGACAAAGAACTACCATTTAGGAAGGCTCTGAAGACCTGGTTATTTGCGCTGCCCTAGAGACTTCTGCGACCCTCTCCCCATCTCTCTGCCTATAGGATGCTAGCACCGGGACACTTCCGTTGGAAGTAGCTGTCGCGCTTTATAAATATTAATAATAATAATAATAATACACCCTCAGAGTCACAAACCCGGTTTTGCTCCAACCACCTGGCAAACCTCAGAGTAACACTCATCTACAGACCTCCAGGCCTACATCCACAATTCATCAAAGCCATCAACACGTACATCTGCACGCACGCCCTCACCTCCACAGGCTACATGTGGCTGGGGGCCAGTAACTTCTTGCTGGAGGAGAACCACACCACCATCCAACATTGGTCCCTCAACATTTGCATCCACGTCTCCGACAAGTAACACACTGGCCCACACCCCGCTACCGATCCCCCAAAGATGCTTGATGTAAGTCACCATAGGCAAGCTGTGTGGGACACTCAAACCAACACCACTGCCACACCCTGCAACCTCACACACTGCATCAGCTACTGATCCAACAATCTTGCCACATTGACGGACTTTCCTGTGAAGCACAACAACAGTTAAGCCACCTGGGACAAGGCAGACCTACTGGACTCATACAGATCGAGCCGGACTCTTGTGCAAACCTTGCAACACAAAGTACCTTCATTTACCTTACAGCCCTGGAAAACGCCACTCACAGCCATCACCATATCATCAGCAAGGACAAGTGGAGAGCCTTCAGATAGGGCCGAGGCACCAAAACACACGACATCAAGGAGCTCATCAGCATTGTGAGTGAACTGACAGCAGATCTCCATCCAAAAGACACCCCACCCTTGCAAGGCAGATCACATCCCTTGCAACTTTCTACCACTGCAAGCTCATCGCCATACATGACAGCCTTGGCACACAGAGGCAGACAGCACTATTATCCGCGTGACAAACCCCCATCAGGTTCTGGACTCCCGTCAGCAACAAATACATCACCTGGCTCATATGCACCATCCACTCTGGCTCTCCATCAGGCCCCTTCCCACACAACATCTCAACCACATCATTCCCCATCCTTGAAGCCCACGTCCAGGGCGTCCTGAATGTCTCATTTGAGTTTGCCACATTCCAAGGGACCTGGAGGCATGCAGAGACCCAGGTCCTTCTTCAACAATGGATGGCAGTACCGCAGGATCTCCTGGAACATCACCCTGCTTCCCTACCCAGCAAATGTCATCAGGAAGACACTCAACGAGCGACTGACAAACTTCCTCCGCGCAAACAGCTCCAGGCAACTGGCACCAGAACATCTTCCACAGTAATCACACCACTGCAACCGTCATCATTGCCACCACCAACGACAACTTAGCCCTACTCAACAATGGTGAGACCACCCCCCTTGACCTCTCAACGGCATTGTACACCATGTGCTACCACACTGTCAGCTCACACATCTCCAACACTGGTATCCAGAGGAGGGCCCAGGATTAAATCACCAAGTATCACCAGCAAGGCCCAGGGAGTTGGCCTCCACCCTGCAGCATGTAGTACACTGGGGTCTTGTGGCCCATGCCCCAGGGCTAATCTCTCAGCATGATGATCTTCAATGTCTCCATGACCCCCCTCTCCACCATCACATGTGCACACGACCTCATCATCATCTCGTATGCCATTGACACCCAGCTGCTCCTCAACCTCACCAAAGACCCAGCCATTGCCAGATCCAATCTTCAAGAAGGCATGAGATCCGTTGACGAATGGCTGACCATCAGCCACCTGAGGCTGGACTTGGACAGGACTGAGGTCATCATCTGAGGATTGTCCCCTTACGGCTGGGTCAACTCCTTGTGTACCACCGGCCTGGGCACCGCACCAGCACCCAGTGGCCACGCACGCAAGCTGGTGTTCATCATGGACTCATCGCTTACAATTACCATGCAACTCAACACCATCTGTACCTCATGCTGCAACACCCTCCGCATGCTGCAAATGATCCACAGATAGATCCACTCCAAGGCAAGACAGACCGTCCCCCAGGTCCACGACACCAGCCGGGTCAACTACAGCAATGCCCTCTATGGAGGAGCATCAGCAAAACTGCAGGAGAACTTGTCCACATCCAGGGTGCATCCACACACCTCATCTTCAACATCCCCCGCCCCAGCCACATCACCGTCCACCTGAGATAGCTAGAATGGCTCACTGTCTGCTGTAGGATCACCTTCAGACTCCTGAACCACACTCAGGAGGCAGTCCACAACCCCAGACCCAAAACCAACCTTGGACATCTGTCATCCATTCATCACATCCACAGAACAACTGCACTGCATGCAGGAGATAGTTCTCCCACCTCGCAAAACCGACCTGGGACTCCCTCCCCGGGCACCTCAACATGACCCATGACCTCTACACCTTCATGATACTCTGGCAAATTGGTCTGTCTGAGCAGTATTGCAAGCCCCCCCTCAGCAGCTTGAGGCCATCACGGGTGAGTATTGGGCTCCATGTCTGTATTTGGTGATACATTGTGACCCATGTGTGTCCTCGACCGGACTCAGATCCAAGTGTATGGATGGCTGGAGTTAGTTCCAAACTCAGGCATACTTTGACATATCCCCACACGTATGTTGTGGACTCATGCTAAATGACTGCAACATAAAATTACAATTATAAATTTTTTTATTATAGGTCTGGGGCGTGATTTGTGCACAGAAAAAGGTGCAATACAGGGACCATAGAATCCAAAGTTCACAGGGGGAGATGGGATCCTTGGCATTTGAAGTCATCAGAGTCCAGGCCACAGTGTTTGGCATCATTGGTCAGACTGTGACCAGCAAGTCCATGTGGCAGATGATGTCAGTCAATGAGGTGATGCTGTCGCACATGGAGGCCAGGTGCCACGCCAGGTGACCTGGGAGATGTGGATGGTCCGCTGCCTCTCACGGTCTTTTCCGTGGACGACCCACCTTCCCCCGGGACCCTCAGATGCAGGCCTTGACGATGCTTAGGACGCTCCGTCGGACGAATCCTCCTCCTCCTCCCTCCCTGTGGCTGGTGGTGGTCTTCGCCTGGTGGCACAGGGAGGGTTGCCCATGTTGTCGGCGATCCAACGGAGTGAATGGCTTATGTCCCTTTGCACGGCCAGGAGCTCAGCCAGTATTGCCTCCATCCGTCCTTGGTGTTCTTGTTGACTGGCGTGTTGCTCGGCCTGCTGGTTCTTAATCTCTGTGAGGGTCACCACTACCTGGCTGAACTCCCTGGTGTCACGCCGGTATGCGTCCATGATGTTGTCTATGTGTGACATACCGGTCCCTTCAGCTGGCTGGTCATGTTCTCGCCTCCGCCTGCCTCCACTCCCACCACCCCTGCCCACATGAGCCTGGGCTGCCGTTGTGGGCACATCGGATCTACGGGACCCCTGAGGGATGGCAGTGGCAGTGTTGTCTGCCTCCTCCTGGGTGCCCGGGGCACCTTGTCCCTCCTGGTCAGACTGGCTCAGGTGTTCACTGCGGGCAGGGCTCCTCGGTGTCTCCTGGGATGTGGCAGGAATGGGGGTGGTGGTTGACACAGATGTTCCTGATCAAAACACACGAAGAACAGAGGGGTGAGAGGAAAAACACTCTTCGACCTCCCGCTTGTTAACTCAATATCACAATCACAAAAAGAAGAGGGTTAAAACTAAATTACGTGAAGAACCATTGGTGTGTGGAAGGGAAGGGGGTGGAAAATCCATCAATTTAGTAAAACTGCCCTCACACACAGCAAGCTGTGTCATGCTTCATCATAGGGCTGCTACTACACCTCCGCGCCAGCCAAATGCTAGAGGTGGAGCAATAAGGGAGGGGAAGACAATACAATACACAATATAAGTGAAACCAAGGGTGAGATAAAGGTGCAGAACCAGTGATAGTCAGTGATCTAAAACCGATCCCGGGAAATACTTATCTCAATTTTAATAATAGGTGCCCAGAACGGATTAAAAACCAAGAAACGTGGGTGGTAGGTTGGAGAGCTTATAATGATGTTCCAACCCCCCACTCTGCATAAATGTCGACATGTTTCAGCCAGCTCTAAATAATCACCCGGCTTTCCTCAGGACTTCTCACCACATAGATTCCTGGGTGTAGAACCTTCTTATTCCCAATTTGGAAAAGAAGAAAACACCTCAAGTGAGGTCTCTCGCCTTTGGAGAGGAACCGAGTTTATTGAATTAGTAAACTCGAAATGGCGGGGGAGATGTTCCTGAACCAGGTGCTGCAGGGACTTGGACACTAGAGGGTCCAGGTCGGTCGGGGTCATCCGCGGAGTGTTGAGAGGCGTCGCTGCCGGTGGGATCAGGTTCTTCCCGAGCCTGGGACTGGGATTGTTCACCCCCATTGTTGGGGGGAGAATCATCACGTTGCCCTGTGTGTGAGAGACAGACAATGTTAATGCTGTTTCATGCAACATCCATGTTTCATACACATTCATGTTGGCACTGTTCCTCCAGGTAGTTGTATGTGCCTAGTATTCTCCTCAATGTTCACTTGTGGATGGGTATGTTGCGGGGGACAGATTGATATGTTCTCCTGACATGTAGATTTTTGTCTTGGATGCTTCTTCGGCTATGTATTGGTGTTGTTGTGTTACATGTCCATTGTGACAGTGGGTAAATCCATTGCTTGTCCCGGGGGTGTCTGCTTGTGTAAGGGGTGTGTGTGACAGGGCCTGCTGGTGGGTGTAGTGTGATTTGGCACTGGAGCTCCCAGGTGATGTAGCTGTCCCCCCATGGAGCATGCTGCCATGACAGTGAGTGTGAGTTCCTGTCCTAGATATCTGACCTTGTTGTCTTGGTGCTTGTGTTTGCACAGGTCACAGGAGGGCCTTGTGCTGCCTACACCCGGGCCAAGTGTCAGCTATCTTGTCAGTACTTTCCCAATCCCTGTGCATTGCGCATGGTGCATGGGTATTTACCTGGGCCATATGGGATGAGGGCAATTGTGTCTGATTTGGAGTTCAACAATGCGTTTTGTGACACCCACCCTCCCAGCATATGGGACATCCATTCTTGGGTTGGTGCTTCGTGTAGCATGGGACATAGCATGGCCTTGCTTTCTCAATGGGGCATACACATGTTATTGGCATTAGAGTTGTTTTTGACGGTGGTTGTGGCCGGTGAGGGCTTGGGGGTAGTTGCGTGCATTTTGTGTAGTTGGGGTGTGGATGCCATTACCCCCATGTTACGTAAGCTGTTTGTGTACTCACCAGGCTCTGGAAGTCCTTGAAGTCCATGTACTCCCACCGGCGGAAGCAGGGCCATCACCTTCTCCTCCCAGGGATGGAAATGTACTGGTCTGCGGGGCCCACCCCCTCCAGTGATGTTGCTCTGGGTGTAGTCGTCATTCATTTTTCGCTTGACCGCCCTCCGCAGATCGTACCACCTGGCTTGGCATTCAGTCCTGGTCCTTCTGATGGGTGCAACAGCATTCACCCTATCGACGATCTTCTGCCACAGGCGTGATTTTTCGGCTATGCTGGTCTGTCTGACCAATGTTCCAAACAGCTGTGGCTCGACTCTGATGACTTCATTGACAAGGATCTCCAGCTCCTCCCTTGTGAACTTTGGATTCTTGTCTGTGGGCATGGTGTGGGGTAAGGGTGTGGATGATTGTGGGTGTGTGGGTGTGAATGTGAAGAGGGGGTATGTGTGAAGGAGGTTGTGTGAAGGTGTATATGTTAAGGTGGATGGGTGCAGCTGTTGGTGTGTGCTCTCTAGCTGCAGTGAGTCTGTTGCAAAGGCTTATGGTTTGTGTGTGTGGGCCCTTTTTATTGGTCCATTTGTGGGTGGGCCTCAGTTTGAATTTTTGGTGGGTGTGTTATAAGGGGTGGTTGTGAGTTTGCCCCTCTGTTTGCCTGTTTGGATGTGGCCAGGTCAGTCATTTCCATGTTTTGTGCACTGTATACGTATTTTGTGGTGTTGTGCGAGTCGAATAGACCCTCCTTGTGCTGATTTACATTGCCTATGTACGGTGTGTACATACGCGATGATGTTGTTGTGAGGTGCGTACATATACGCGATGTTGGGGTACGCACCGTACATACGTGATGATGTTGTTGTGAGGTGCGTACATACGTGAGGATGTTGTTGTGGGGTGCGTACATACGCGATGTTGGGGTACGCACCGTACATACGCGATGAGGTTGTTGTGAGGTGCGTACATACGTGAGGATGTTGTTGTGGGGTGCGTACATACGCGATGTTGGGGTACGCACCGTACATACGCGATGATGTTGTTGTGAGGTGCGTACATACGCGATGTTGGTGTACGCACCATACATACGCGATGATGTTGTTGTGGGGTGCATACATACGCGATGCTGGGGTACGCACCGTACATATGCATGGGGGGGCCTGTACGACTCGTACCCCCTGTACGACTCGCACCCCGGGAACTACTTTTCTCAGGATACGAGTCGTACAAAGTTTGCTTTGTAGCGGGTAAAGTCATTCCCCGTGTACGGGACGTTTTCCATATGAATCCTAAATCGGAAAGCCGGTCCGGATCGTACTTGTACGGTCGGGCTGTATTTTTAGGCTTCGTACGGAAAAGTGTCCGGGTCCGTCTCGTACAACTTTTCCCGATCGAATTCGTACGGACCGGGCCGATCTGTATGTATTTTTCCCGTACTTCACAGGTGGGACGGGTCTTGTACGATTTGTATGGGGAAAATTACGGATGCGAGTCGTACGGGAAAAAAAATACAGGATCGGAATCGGCCCCTTAGTGTTTTATAGAGCGCGAACTTGACCCGTGAGGGTATCAGAGCGCTTTACAAGATATACAGAGGTGTACAAACAAAGTCTAAAGTGCAGAAATATACAGAACTATACAAAAGGATGGCGAGGGGCAGGGGTGTAAGGAACATAGGGGAAAATGGGGATACAAATGTATGATTGCAATCATAGTTAAAGTCGGTAAAAAACAAAGGCCCCACAAATTCTCTGAGGGAGAGTTGATGATCTGGGGAACAAGCAATAGTTTTAGAATCATCAGGCTTGTGATCAGGCATGGCAGGCATTAGACGAGGAATTTACCCATGAGGAAGGTTTTGGCCTCCTTCTTGAAACGTGCTAGAGAAGGGATTCTTCTGATGGTGGGTGGGAAAGAGTTCCAGATTCTTGGTGCTGCCCCGGTGAACGCCCTATTGTAGGTTCTTTTTTTTCTGAAAAAAGGCGGGTTGGAGTAAGAGGTTTTAGGCGGACCGGGAGTTCCTGCTTCCTCCAGATACCACTAGTTTCTGTGCCAGATAAGCAGGGGAGTTTGAGTATAGAGCCTTGTGTGTAATGCATGCCAGTTTCAACTGAATTCTGGCCTCTAGAGGGAGCCAGTTCAGCGCTTTCATATGTGGAGAGATGTGGTTGAATTTCCTGGAGCCGGTGAGTAGTCTGGCGGCCGCGTTGAGGCAAGCTTTTAAGGGTGCTAGGGAGATCTTGGGTAGACCGGTGAGGGTGGAACAATCATATTCCAGTCTGGAGATGACTAGTGCTTGAACTGCCAATTTTAAGTCAGGATAATCGATTAAAGGTTTCAGCTTCTATAGGTAGCTCAGGTGGAATCTAGCTGCTTTAGCCACCGAGTTGATGTGGTCTTGCATGTTCAAGTTACAGTCTAGGATTATGCCCAGGGATTTGGCAGAGTCCACAATGGTCGGCGGGCAGTTTAGGGCTGTGATGGCCTTGATCCATGTCTGAATCTCAGGGTTGGCTTTAAGGGGGGATTAGGAGAAATTTGGTTTTCTTTGCATTGAGTTTGAGTTGGTTAGAGGCTAGCCATTGGACAGTCAATTTCAGGGTCTCGTTCAGGGAGAGGATCTCCTCGAGCGAAGAGATATTGATGTATTTTTGGGTGTCGTCCGCGTACATATGGTAGGAAATGTTGGCGGTACGAAGAACTTTGGTGAGTGGCTCTAAGTAAAGATTAAAGAGGGTGGGGGACAGGGTTGAGCCTTGGGGGACTCCAACCGTGACCGGGGTGGGAGCTGATAGGTTGCCGTTAATGAGGAATCTCTGGGATCGATTATGGAGGAAGGACCTGAACCATTCTAGGACCACACCATCCAGAACCATCCTGAGATTGAGGCGTTCGAGAAGTTTATCATGGTTGACCGCGTCGAAGGCGGAGGATAGATCTAAGAGGATTAGAAGGCAGGTTTTGTCTTGGTCTAGGGCTTGGAGGGCATCGTCCACGATGTGGAGCATAGTAGTTTCAGTGCTGTGCCCCGGTCTGAATCCAGATTGGAAGTCATTAAGTAGGTGGAAGTTGATGATGTGCTGACTTAGTTGTTGTTGTACACACTTCTCCAGTACTTTGGCTAATAGCGGGATATTGGAGATAGGTCTGAAATTGTAGGGGGAGGTAGGATCCAGTGATGTTTTTTTTTAAAATAGTGAGGACTTGGCCGGCTTTCAAGGGGTCCAGAATCGAGCCCTGCTGAAGAGAGGCGTTTATTATTGCAGTCCAGCAAGGAACAATGGATTGGGAGGCAGCAGTGAGGCAGTTGGCAGGTAGCGGGTCATTAAAGTGGTTGTTTGGGTTGGTGAGCAAAGCGGGTCATTAAAGTGGTTATTTGGATTGGTGAGCAGTCAAAATATCGAAAATCAAATATCGACCTACACTAATATCGAGTTGACAATATCGAAGGGACAGAATATCGATGTTAAGAATATCGATGGACAGAATATCGACCATAAGGTAAGTAATATCGATCTTTTTAATATCGATGTTAGTAATATCAAAGTTAGTAATATCTATATCAAATATATCGATGTTACTAATATCGATGTTACTAATATCGATATTTATATTATTGTTATGTATTTTATTATGTATTTAATATGTATATGTTATATGTTTTTTGTTAAGTGTTCTACTGGTTTTAAAATGTATGTACACAATTTTTATATGTTAATAATGTTTTTTAAAGTCAATTTTGTGTTTTAGTACCGTAGCGGGTTGTTGGTTTATAGGGGAATAGTGTGGGAAATAATTTAATTATACTAAAGTAATTATACATTTTTAGGTATTCTAAATTAATTTTAATACATTTTTGAATTTAAGGTCTGTAGCGGGTTGTGGGTTTATAGGGGAATAGGGTGGGAAGTAATTTAATTGTAATTAAGTCATAATTTATTTTCATTTATTGGTATTAATAATTATATTATTGTTAATTAATTATTAATTGGTAATTCATTTGTATTAATTGGTAATTGATTTTTATCAATTGATTAATTGATAATTATGTTAAGTGTATTATTTTCTTATTGGAGTGTGTCATGCGTTTATAGGGGACTAGTGTTGGAAGTAATTGAAATCTAATTAAGTAATAATTACATTTGTTGTTGGGTATTGATAATTAATTTATTGGACATTAATTATTAATTGGTAAATATTTTAAATTATAATTTTTGGGTTATGAAAAATAATTTATTGTTGATTAATCATTAATTGGTAATTAAATATTATTAAATATAATTTATTGATATTTTTAATTAATATGTTTATAAGTAATTATTAATTGGTAATTAATGTCTAATACTAATTATTTTTGGGTATACAAAAATATTTAATTGTTTAATATTTTTTTATTGGTAATTACGTTTTAATAATTAATATGTTTTTTGTTATGAAAAATATTTTATTGTTCAATATTTATTATTTGGTGATTAATATGTATTAATTATTATTTATTGGTATTTATTATTAATTTATTGTTAATTAATTATTCATTGTAATTATGTTTTTAATAATTATTTATTGGTATTTGTATTTAATTTAGAGTTATTTATTAATTAATTCATTAATTATTTTAAATAATTATTTTATTTATAAGTATGTTATTTTTAACTTCTACGCTATCCAACACTTTCACTACTGTTGCACTGTCTGGAGTTGGAATAGTAATTTTTACCCCTACGCTATCCAACACTTTCCCTACTGTTGCACTCTCTGTAGTTGGAATAGTAATTTTTACCCCTATGCTATCCAACACTTTCCCTACTGTTGCACTGTCTGGAGTGGGAATAGTATTTTTTACCCCTACGCTATCCAACACTTTCCCTACTGTAGCACTGTCTGGAGTGGGAATAGTAATTTTGACCCCTATGCTATCCAACACTTTCCCTACTGTTGCACTGTCTGGAGTGGGAATAGTAATTTTTACCCCTACGCTATCCAACACTTTCCCTACTGTAGCACTGTCTGGAGTGGGAATAGTAATTTTTATTCCTACGCTATCCAACACTTTCCCTACTGTTGCACTCTCTGGAGTGGGAATAGTAATTTTTACCCCTACGCTATCCAACACTTTCCCTACTGTTGCACCTTCTGGAGTTGGAATTGTAATTTTTACCCTCCCGCTATCCAACACTTTCCTTACTGTTGCACTCTCTGGAGTGGGAATAGTAATTTATACCTCTATGCTATCCATCACTTTCCCTACTGTTGCATTCCCTGGAGTGGGAATATTAATTTTAAGCCCTATGCTATCCAACATTTTCCTTACTGTTGTTTTTTTGGAGTTGGAATAGTAGTTTTATTCCCTCCGCTATTTAGGGGCCGATTCCGATTCAGGCCGCAAACCGAACCAACTGACACGGACCCGGACCTGTACAGTACGATGCAACGTGAGAGAATTACAACCAACACGTACGGAATACAAGCCGTACGACCGAGCCATAGGGAAAATAGAGATCCGGACGGAAAACCGACGCGATTTTCACTGATTAGCGCAGTACGATGCAATGCATGTAAAACCAGACCAACGAGCACGGAGACCAAGCCGCACGACCGACACCCACAGACAACCTGGCACACAAGCAATAGAGACCGCCGCAAACGACGCGTACCAAACACAGAAGATAGGCAGCGTGAACGAGGCGGAGAAGCCAGCACGAGACAACAGCAGCGTCCGTTTCCGTCACATGAACGTCTCCTTCATGCCTACAAAACCCAAAGGAAAAAAGACAAAAAAAGGACCAAACAAGCAATGACAAAGCCAATAAATACCAAAGGAAAAAACATGGGACAAAGACACACCCACAACTCCAACTGTATAAAGGACTACAATCACTACCATCATCCTTTGCAAACAGGAGACACAGCCAGCAGCAAACACCAGTACACAGCAACCACAGACACACTCACAACTCACCCATCACACAACTCACACACCATCAGCACCTCATACAAAAGCACACACACATACACCCAGCAAAACCAACACAAAACCACCCTCACTTGCACCCTCACACACACATCCCTCACCACCACCACCCATCACCATGCCCCCAAAGAAGAATCCAAAGTTCACAGATAGTGAGTTAGAAGTGCTGGTAGACGAGATCATTCAGAGTAGAGCCACATTTGTTTGGTACATTGGTCCAAAGGACCCCCATCTCACAGAAAACCAAGATGTGGGCGAGGATTGTGGACAAGGTGAACGCTCAAGCACCAGCAAGGCGCACAAAGGACGATGTCCACAACAGGTGGTATGACGTGCGCAGGAGGGTCAAGAAACTCATCGAAAAAGATCACGCCCTGAGTCAATGTACCGGCGGTGGCCCTCCTGCCAAACCAGTCTACTTCAGGACCTTGGAGGAGAAGGTGCGGGACATCTTACCACCAGAGAGCGTCCATGGCCTAATAGACATCCCAGAGCCTGGTGAGTACACAAACAACATACCCAAGATTGTGTGGCAAGGGGACAGTGAAACCATGCACCACAAGCAAAGCTACACTAACCAATAGCTAATCATACCACGATGTGTATGCCAGTCAGACAAACACAATACCTGCCATCTCATAGTGACTGGGAACTGTGTCATGACATGCACCAACCTACAAACAAATAGAGCAAGCCAGTGGCACAAAGCCAAATAGACCCTGCCAGACAGTTTGACACCACAAACACACCACCTCACAGTGCAGCTGACTGTCAGGAAGGAATAGTGGGGATGCAGGTGAAGTGAGTGTAACCAAAAGCATGATGGGGCCTGTAGTCACAGATAATGCTCCCCCTCCTGATTGGCCCATCAAGACCTCCCTGAAACATGCCCACATCACAGGGAGTGGAAAATGACTGACAAGATGGCTGACACTGGGTCCTGCTGAGGGGAGCACAAGGCCCTGCTAGAGCTTGTGTGCCAATCAGAAGCAGGACACCACTGACTGACATCCTGAAAGACAACTTGCACGCCCTACAATGGAAGCACGTTTCATGATGGGAAGGAGGACTGACAGCCCTGACCATACTTACCAACATGTGGAGACACACACCCCTCAACACAAACTCCACACAACTCACCGGGTACAATGCATTGACACACACCTCATTGAAATATCAGCAAAAGATACCCCGTACTGGGTGCTGCTATGTGAAGCACAGGGGCTCACTTTGGACTTGTAGCCAAACAAACACCAGGATTTCACAGTCAGCCATCTTGCCACTGCTGTCACATCCCCTCACAGGGAAGCAGAGTCAAGAGGGAGGAAGTATGGGCATGCTGGTAAGGGGGTGTAGCCAAGAGTATGATGGGTGTCTCAGTCACAGACAATCTACACCCACCCACATGACCCAGCAAGCTCACACTGAACCATACTCGCCTCACAGGGAGTGGGAAGGGACTGACAAGATGTCTGACACTGGGCTCTATCGTGGGAGCACAAGGCCATGCTGGCAAATGGCCAACAACAAACACCAGGACTACACAGTCAGCCATCTTGCCATTGCTGTCACACCCCCTCACAGGGAAGCAGAGTAAAGAGGGAGGAAGTATGGGCATGCTGGAAAGGGGGTGTAGCCAAGAGTATGATGGGAGTCGCAGTCACAGACAATCTACACCCACCCACATAGACCAGCAAGCTCACACTGAACTATACTCGCCTCACAGGGAGTGGGAAGGGACTGACAAGATGTCTGACACTGGGCTCTGTCATGGGGAGCACAAGGCCATGCTGGCAAATGGCCAACAACAAACACCAGGAC
Source organism: Triturus cristatus (assembly GCF_964204655.1). Lineage (NCBI taxonomy): Eukaryota > Metazoa > Chordata > Amphibia > Caudata > Salamandridae > Triturus > Triturus cristatus. The sequence goes on from NC_140579.1 coordinate 212,949,045, forward strand.
TACACAGTCAGCCATCATGCCATTGCGGTCATACCCCCTCACAGGGAAGCAGAGTCAAGAGGGAGGAAGTATGGGCATGCTGGGAAGGGGATGTAGCCAAGAGTATGATGGGAGTCGCAGTCACAGACAATCTACACCCACCCACATGGCCCAGCAAGCTCACACTGAACCATACTCGCCTCTCAGGGAGTGGGAAGGGACTGACAAGACGTCTGACACTGGGCTCTGTCGTGGAGAGCACAAGGCCATGCTGGCAAATGGTCAACAACAATATTAAACTCTGTCTGTGACAAGCAGGGAAAAAGCAGTGTACATGCAGGCATCTGTTCGAAAAGTAGAAAGTGTCATGTTTGTGAACCATCGATGCATGTAGAAACATAACTCACATTGTGTGTCTCTTCCAAACACAGGTGGTGTTGGGCACCCAGGACCAAATGATGAGGATACCCAGTCCCAGACTCTGGTGGACACTGAGCTCTCTGGTCTGACTCTCTCTCTGTCCTCTTCGGATGACGACGACCAACCTGGCCCCTCCGGTGTGAGCTATCATGCAGCACCACCAGCATCAACATCTGCACCCCCTGTACCCACGTCTCCAGCATCTGGACACCGACAGGGCACCCCCGCCAACACGGACAGACCAAGGCCAATCCACACCCACACCACAGGGACACAGGACCCCCTGGAAGCTACAGCAAACACCACCAGCAACACCACCCAAGGGGTCCCAGTGTCACCTGTGCGTCCCACCGCTGGTCCTGCCCGTGTGGAGAGGGGTGCTGGGAGGGGTGGGAGGCACAGGGCACGCCTTGCAGAGGGGTCTGGACTGCATGATGACCCCCACCTAGCACGCATCTTAGATGCGTACCAGGATAGCACCAGAGTATTTGGCCAGGTAGTGGGGATCCTCAAGGACATGCAACACGAGCAGGTCGCCCACCATGCCCGCATGGAGGTCAAGTGGGATGACATTACTGCGGTGCATCGGGACATACTCCAATGCCTCCACCAGATCAACGCCAACCTGTCCACACACCCCTGTGTGGCCACAACATCTGTCGCAACACCATCTGCCAGCGCCTCAGGGAGGGAGGAGGACTCTGGCGGAGAGTCCCCTGCACCGCAGAGGCCTGCACATGAGGATCCCCCCCCCGGAAGAAGAGGGGTCGTCCGAAGAAGGACACGTGAGAGGTAGATGAACCAGCACATCCCCCAGGGCCTCTAAACCTGTTCTGGACAATGTCCTTTGTGCGCAACCCGTTCACCTTGTCCAATCGCACACAACTCGCCCACATGACATGGAGGGTTCATGTTGGGCCAATGTAGCAGATGACTGTGGACTTTACTCTAAACATTTCATCTACCAGCACTTCCAACTCCAATGTGAACTTTGGATTCACAAACCAATTTACAGCACCCACCATCCTGTGCACTTCCCTCACACATGTTTGTAAATAAACTCACCAGTACACCATACTTGCCTCTGTTGTGATTCCAACTTGTCATGTTCAGGGAGATGTCGATCTATTACACAACACAGTGCATGCCAAATACTGCAACAATGTGACTAACGTAAGGTGAGTCATGGTGATGTGACACATGTGAGGGAGACACACCACTATGGCAACACAAAACATACTCACCATGGCCATGTTACTAATCACACACAATGATGTTGACCTGAAACGCATTGGCATGCACAGACAAAACACCAACCCCAGTCAGTGGTAACAAGTCCACAGGTGAGGTAAGCAAATGTCACTCAGATGTGGGAAGACAGAAAACGCACATGAGAAAGCATAGCACAGGTTCCTTACACATCAGCAACACGTTTATTCCACAATAGTTGCATGGTAATTCTATGTAACAGTGGACACACGCTCTCAATGTGTTGAGAATGGAAGTCCAGGGATGTGTGGTACATCAGTTGATGGGAATTGTCAACTTCCACACTGGTGTTGGCTTTTGTGTGTTGGGGGTCAGTATTGACCAAACAACAGGCAAAGTACTCTGGGAAGGACAGACACAAGACACAGTCAAGAGCACAGAAGAACAGGAGAGAAATGCAATACACATGCACAAAACATGTTGCAAGACACCTACACAAATACCAGTTAGCAGTACTACCCTATTGTGGAGTACGCACAACCTGAATGGACACATCACAGCACACATCCAGTCAAGTGGCACAAAGACAAACTCAGACAGCAACAGAGCTGACACAACACATTCCAGGCTACCTCCATACATTCACATAACATCCCTGGAAACTCACATTCAGGTGAAGAAGTTGTTGATGAGCTGTGAGCGGACGTCACCCAGATCCTCATCATCACTGGCATCTTGGCCCAGGCCGGGATCCTCCACAGGTGCCGGAGCTTGGCCATCGTCATCGTCATCCTGGATGAGAGGCACCTCCTTCCGCACTGCCATGTTGTGTAGCATGCAGCAGACCAGGATTATTTTGCACACCTCTGCAGGCTCATATGGGAGGGCCCCTCCGGTCTTGTCCGGGCAGCGAAAGCGGCTTTTCAGGAGGCCGAATGTCCGCTCAATCACCCTCCTGCTCCGACCATGTGCCTCATTGTAGCGCAGCTCGGCTGGTGTCACAGGGTTCCTGAGGGGTGTCAGCAACCACGGCATGTTGGGGTATCCGGAGTCACCTACACACACAAAAATGAACAAGTAGCTGAGTTTTGTAGGAGTGCGGAATACAACATTGACAAACACACACAATGATAAACAGTCAGTACACACCGTCAAGCCAGGCATGCTGAGCTGGCATCTGTGACATCAGCGTTGCAATGCGACTACTCCTCATAATGTAGGCTTCGTGCGCAGAACCAGGGAACCGTGCACACACGTGTGATCGACATGTCAGCAAGACTGACCTCCAGAGCATTGATCGAATGGTAGTGCTTCCTGTTACGGTATGCCTGCTCATGTGCCTGTGGTGGTATCAGGGCAGCATGTGTCCCATCAGTAGATCCAATGACGTTCGGCATCCTCCCCAGTGTATAAAAGGCATCCTTTATTTCAGACCCCTGACTCCTGAGGCTTGAGCCGGGAGACAGAATCGGGCAGCGTGCTGCGTGTTGGCGCTGCGTTTGTATGTATCTTGTTGCCCGTAATTTTAAATTTAGTATACCTTGTGAGGCTGTTCCTAAAGCACTGTGAGGCTGCTTTTTAAAAAAAACAATACATTTCACATCACCTTATTTTTCTGCTGCATCTAGTCATTTACGGGGGCAGCGAGGTCCGCTGACGGCTGCTGAGGCAGGAGGGGCTGGGAGGAGGACAGGCGCCATCTTGGTGGGTGTGAGGGTTGGCGGGCTAGTTGTTGGTATTGCGACGTTAAATGCCGGCACTACTGCGGCCGCGCAGACCCCTGACTCCTGAGGCTTGAGCCGGGAGACAGAATCGGGCAGCGTGCTGCGTGTTAGCGCTGCGTTTGTATGTATCTTGTTGCCCGTAATTTTAAATTTAGTATACCTTGTGAGGCTGTTCTTAAAGCACTGTGAGGCTGCTTTTTAAAAAAAACAATAAATTTCACATCACCTTATTTTTCTGCCGCATCTAGTCATTTACGGGGGGCAGCGAGGTCCGCTCACGGCTGCTGAGGCAGGAGGGGCTAGGAGGAGGACAGGCGCCATCTTGGTGGGTGTGAGGGATGGCGGGCTAGTTGTTGGTATTGCGACGTTAATTGCCGGCACTACTGCGGCCGCGCAGTGGGCGCGCCGAAGGCGCTCCTGAGGCATGCCCGTCTGCGCCCGTCCGCACATGACAGTCGCCGGTCCCCAGGCACCCTGCCCGAGTTCCCACCGATTCTATCAGCTATTCGCATGAAGAACTTTTGGGGCTGGAAGCCAAGTGCTCTGCTTCTCGCTGGGAGCACCAGGTTGTCTCCTTTAAGTGCAAGTCTTGCTCATTTCTGCTGCCAGGGATGGATAGGGTACCATTCCCCCAGAGGCTACGGAGTACAAGTTCCTTAGCTTGAACTGTCGGTCCCTCGTGAAACATCATGCGGAGGTGTTCGACCTGTTAATATACGAGGCCCCAGATGCCTTATTTTTAACAGAGACTTGGCTTACGCAGGACTCGGTGGCTGTGCCCTGGTTGGCCCTTCCCCAGGGATATGTGCTGAAGACAGTCAATAGAGAGGGGGGCGGGGAGGTGGCATTGCAATGATCATTAAAGATGCTTATAAGTGTAGTTTTTGTAAATAGAACATTGCAGAATGTGAAAGTGCAGTGTTCAAAGTTATGTTGAGCCCTAACTTCACTATGTCCGGCCTTTTAGTCTATCGGCCTCCGGGCCCCGCAATCGGTTTTAGGGAGGATTTTCTGAGTAAAGTCGCACTCTATGCGGGTAGGGCTTCGAATTTTACTATCATGGGGGATCTTAACCTTCATTTTGAGATGCATGAGAAAGCAGAGATTTCAAACATGCTGGGAGATATGGAGGCCTTTCAGTTAGTGCAATACATCCTTGAGAGTACGCACGTGGCAGGACACTTATTGGACCCTATATTTTCCAATCTATGCCCTTTCCAGGTCTTCCCTCCAGCTCCCCAGGCCTGGACGGATCACTTCCTGGTCTCTTTTGTGCTGCAATTGCAGGGGAAAGCTGTTCCCTCACTTTCTGCCCCTGTGCTGAAACGTCCTTGGCACAAACTAAACCTTTGTCAACTATCTGCTTGTCTGGCCAACCATAGGCCTCTGCTGCCCCCAGACATGGATTCAGCAATTTATTGTTTCCATGACTGGGTTGTATTGGGTCTGGATACTTGTATCCCGGCCCGTTTGGGAGCAAGGAGTAGACGGGCCTCCAACCCGTGGTTTGACACATTACTTAGGGCAGCCAAAAAGGGGTGTAAGCAGCTCGAACGAGTCTGGAGACGCTCTTATGACGTCGCAGCTAAGTCAGAATATCGGGCTGCCATTAAGCAGTATCATCGACTTATCCGGAAGTCTCGAGCTGAGTACGTGGCTAAAAAAATTGTGGCTAGTACTAATCCGGCTAAGTCGATATTCACCTTGCTCAAAGGTATGAAAAGCGCAGGCTCAGTGGTATCTTCCCCGATTGTCTCTAACCAACTGTGTAGTGAACTGGCACGTTACTTCTTGAACAAGGTTGAGCAGATCTATTCTAAGCTGCCGACGGCAGATTTGCATGCTGGGAGGGAGGTTCCGAATATTCCTGGCCCTATGGCGGGTAATAGTCTGGCATCCTTTCCATCTTTATCATCCAACGAATTTGATGCACTCTGCCTGAAAATCAAGTCAGGTTCCCCGGCAGATCCTTTGACCCCTGCCTTGTTCCGTCAACTTCGCTCTGTGATTGCCCCCTGGGATTTGGATTTGGTGAACTTGTCAATGTCTTCTGCAGTGGTTCCTAAGGTATGGAAACATGCCAAAGTCATCCCACTGCTTAAGAAAACCTCCCTGGATCCCGTGGAACCAGGCAATTACCGGCCAATCTCTCAGCCGCCTTTCTTGGCAAAGGTGGCGGAATCTCATATTAACTCTGTTCTTTCTGAGTATATTGAGCAGAACTCCCTTCTGGATCCCTCTCAACATGGCTTCCGAGCGCGTCATGGGAAAGAGTCTGCACTGCTGCCGGTAACGGAGGCTATTAGGGATAGCTTGGACAGGGGTGACTCAGAGGCTCTGGTCCTTTTAGATCTAAGTGCCGCCTTCGACACCATTTCACATGCAATTTTACTAACTCGTTTGCAGGAAATTGGTGTTGAGGGTGTGGCTTTGGGCTGGTTCCGCTCCTTCTTAGAGTGAAGGTCCTTCCAAGTGTCTGTGCCTCCGTTCCACTCTCAGGAGTTTGCTCTGCATCAGGGAGTACCGCAGGGCTCAGTTCTGAGCCCGCTTCTGTTCAACATCTATGTTCGTCCCCTGGCTGCGGTAGCAAAAAATAGAGGGCTTGCGCTGGTGTCATATGCGGATGACACCCAACTGCTGATCTCCTTCTCTAAGAATTGTAATGACAATCTGGAGAAATTCAAGGAGGATCTCTCAGCAGTGGCGGATTGGATGGCGGCCAATTACTTGCAGCTTAATGCCAGCAAATAAAGAGATCTTACTGTTCGGGAAGGACCGTGAACTATGGTCCGAACAGTGCTGGCCTGAGCATCTTAAACCTGTGCCCTTTCCCAAGAAGGTTGTGAAGAATTTAGGGATATGGTTTGATCAGGGTCTGACGTTTGAAGCTCAATCTAAAACTGTGGCTGGGGTGTGTTTTGGACTCTTACGGGGTTTAAGACCCGTGTTAGGCTTCTTCCCCCCTAAAGTGCGACAAACCATAGTCCAGGCCTTAATTCTGTCCAGGCTGGACTATGAAAATGTCCTTTACTTAGGCGCTAATAGGGCCAGCATTAAGCGTCTACAGAGGGTCCAGAATGCTGCTGCGCGGCTGTTGGCAGCACTCCAAATGTCCAGCTCAGTGGCCTTTCTGCTCCCTGTATAAAAACGCATTCAATTTTAGGCATTATGTGTGGCGCACAAAATCTTGTCCTGTCAGGCCCCTGTCGGCTTTTCCAATTTACTCACGCTGTATGCTCCACAACGCCTACTGAGATCGGCTGGTTGTGCCCAGGTCTGTACCCCCCGCATTTTTAAAGCTAGAGCAGGCGGCCGTTCCTTTCGGAACATGGCGGCCAAACTCTGGAACTCACTGCCTGTGTCTATCAGAGTAATTCAGAAGCACTTGGCCTTTCGCAAAGCCATAAAAACCTGGCTCTTCTCTGGCTCTGTTAAATCATCATCTGCTTAGCATTTACCTTGCTTCTGTCACCGGGATGCTGGTCTTGGGTGGGGTCGCGCTGGGACCCCCCGTTGCTGGGGCAGCCATGCGTGTTACAAATCGGACTAATAATAATAATAATAATAATTTCAGGGAGTTCAGCTGGGCTCGGGAACTTGATATACAGGTCTAGGAAATGCAACATCCCATCCAAGACATCGCGTAGCACCTGACTAAACATCGTTTGCGACATCCCACCAGCAGTAGCCACAGTGTACTGGAAGGTACCAGTGTGCAAAGAAGTGCAGGGCTGCCATCACCTTCACCTTTGGGGTCAGTGCTGTAGGGTATGTCTGGCCAGGTATCAGATGTGGCACCAACTGCTCCGCCAACTCCGCAACCAGTGGCCTGGTGAAGCGGTACCGTCTGATGCAGTCGCGGTCCTGCATGGTTGCAAGGTCTGGGAACGGCCGTTGGACAGGTGGTGCCCTGCAGTACAGAGATGCACAAAGGAAGATTGTCAGTTCATCCACCCATGTGGCCATGACCACGATCAATATCACAAGCTAGATCATGACATTACACAATGTACTGAGGTGTGTGCTGTTGGGCATGGACACATATGTCACCTACATGACCACCACCTCACATCTCAATCCCACATGTCCACATGAGTCCCATGCAGTGCAATGGCCAATCATCTGGCTGTGTCACCCAACCTATGTGCTGCTGCAGCGTTCCAAACACACACCACAGTGACAAGTGAGGCCTCATGTCTCCCAGGCATCACAGATCTTCGCCATGCAGAAACCCAGGGTCCCTGTATTGCCACATCGACACAGCAATGGACATGGCGTATCAGGTACACACCACAAGGCAAGCGTAAGTCCCACAGGTAGTGGCCACAGTTGTTCCTGCCGGCCCTACATGTACGTCTCTTAGACACACACCCCATTAAGGGTGATGCATATACCACATGCATGTGGAGACTGTCACCCATTGGGCATATTTGATCAGACACATCTGAGACACAACATGCACACAGACTGTGGGTGCACATCAGTATTGTGGCTACAGGTCTCACTGTGATGTACATGCCATCTCTCCCAGGACTCAGGGTGTATGTGACATGTCCTATACATATACAACCTGACACTGTGTCCGTGACTCATGCCCATTACTGTACAATTGCACATCACAGTGGTAATGTGCACAACACACAATGGATTCTGCCCCCATGTACACGTGCACAGCCTGGGAGTGGCTGCACAAAGTGTCAGTCAAAAAACCAGATGTGGCCCCCCACAAACACCCAGGGAATGCAGCCTTACATGCCATGGGACACTGTGTGGCCAATGATGTAGTGTGGTAAGTGTAAACAGGTGTTCTTGGCCAGTAAATGTGTGTTGTATCCGTATAATAGTCACACCAATGATGTCCGACGTGGGTGACAATGCGTACGCATTGCACGGGTCATGCCCGAGCCGTGCGTACGCTTTGTCATTAAATGCAATGAGGTCCGACGCGGGTGACAATGCGTACGCATTGCACGGGTCATGACCGAGCCGTGCGTACGCTTTGTCATTGAATGCAATGAGGTCCGACGCAGGTGAAAATGCGTATGCATTGCATGGGTCATGTCCGAGCCGTGCATACACTTTGTCATTAAATGCAATGAGGTCCGACGCGGGTGACAATGCGTACGCATTGCACGGGTCATGTCCGAGCCATGCGTACGCTTTGTCCTTGAATGCAATGAGGTCCAACGCGGGTGACAATGCGTACGCATTGCACGGGTCATGTCCGAGCCGTGTGTACGCTTTGTCATTGAATGCAATGAGGTCCGACGCAGGTGACTATCATGCATACGCGTCGGACAGGCATAGTCCGAGACAGGCGTACGCCTTGGCCATTGAATCGTATGGAGACGGGTGCATGTGTATATTCAAAATATGCGTTGTACGAGCCGGGCGCACCCATTGGCTCCGGACTGTCATGGAGACGGATGCGGATTCCAAATTTGTACGAGTTGTACACTGGAAATTCAGTTGGATGCCTACAACAATGTTGCAATTTCAAGTGTTCCATGAAGGTGAAGATTTGAACGATGCGGAAGGCGTGTATGAGTCGTACATTTAAATGGATTGGCCAGATTCATAGAATGCAACCGTGTTGGACATATCACTTGGGACACATGGCACAGAGTCTGCCTCTGCAGCACAGATATAAGGCTGGCTGGCCCCCAGGGAGCTCACTTGCCTGCACTACATCTTACTGGACAACATCCCTGCTACCACTGCTGCATTCTCTGCATCCTCTGGCTCCAGCTATGGCATGTACTCTGGAGAGGGCCCCAGGCTTCACTGAGGAGGAGAACCAGGCCCTGCTGGACGGGCTACTTCCACAGTACAGCAAGCTCTATGGGAAACCAGGGGAGCAGGTGAGTGTCAGTCCACTGCCTTCCTAATTATGCATGTTGTCTGACTAGCAGTGTGTATACCAGTGGCAAGCATTCTCACTGACTACTTTCATCCCCCAAAGTGTGTAGGTACATGTACTGAATAGGTTTCCTGCTGCTAAAGTGCATTAGGGCAAGCTTAAACTATCCAGGCATTGTTAACATGTCAGACATGCAGGTGATTTGTCCTTCCCCATGGTTACACTACCTGTGTAATTCATTTCCCTTTGTGATGATGACATGTATATCCAAATGTGTGCCTCACAAATCTGGGGCATGTGTGTTAATGTACTTTTCACTTTGTCATCCTCACAGGTTGATGCCCACCAGAAGACGGAGATCTGGCTTACCATTGCCCGGGCAGTTCGTTCGGTGGGGTTCTACAAGCACCGGATCCGCAACTGCCAGAAGAGGTGGCAGGACCTTCGTGGCTGAACCCGGAGGATAGCTAGAGTCCAGCTAAAGCTGTCACCTCCACGCAGGAGGGGCGGACACCGGACCCTTACTCCCCACATGCTCCGGATACTGGCGGTGGTCCTTTCGGACCTGGATAGGCAGCTGAAGGCCAGACAGCAGCAGGAAGGGGTAAGTCCATGCCTGATCTGTGTACTATGTCTGACATGCTAATAGCAGTCTTTTGGCCTGGTCACACTTCCATATTACGTAGGTCTTGTAGTCCAATACTCATGTCCCCCAATTGTGTGATGCACCCTCCTCATCTGTTCCACAGGTGTGGCCCCTACAGTCTGTTGCTTGTGTCACTAGGGCACTGTGTCCCTGCAGTCAGCTATGCTTCATCTACCGGTCAGCATCTGTTCCCGTGACTCTGTTGTGTGTTTCATGGGTGGGTCAATTGTTTACACAATGCCTGAGATCTGACATGTGATATGTGTGTGCCCTTGAGATGTGTTCCAATTGCTGGTCTGACTCGCAACATGTGGCTGGGGTATTCCAAACAAACAAACCCATGCAGCAGGGGACTCCAATTTTTGGGCTTCAGGAGCATGTATATCGAGTATGTCACACTTGCTTAGCCACCTGACTACTGTCCAGGGCCAAACACGGTTTCATGTAGACCTTGCCAGTCATGCCTCCTCAAGGGCATTTAGAAACACTCTGTAATCCCACTCCTGTGTATGAAATTGCAGGTTGTGCTTAGTGACATGTGCCCTCAGGTGTCTGCCTCTGTAACATTAGGGTGTGGCTTGTTGTTACGTACAACTGGGGTGTCCATGATTCAGAGGGTCAGCATGACATCTGAGATGTGACTGTGAGAGACAAGACCTGTGTGATATATAGGTGTGTGATCATCTGACAGCGCACAATGGTGTATGCAACTGTGTCCTTCAGGCAGCTGGGTTACATGCATGGCAGACTGTGACATGTTAATGTACAGGGATTTGTGTTTGCAGAGACTCAGATGTCTGATTTGCATGATGTGGGGTCTTCTGGCTCCTGGACATGTTGTTTGCATGGGATGGGCAAGTGCGCCGGTCATCTGCAGAGTTAGCTTTACCCCTGAGCTAGGATTGTGAGTCAGTGCATATTGTTGCTGTCTTGATGCCCTGCCCCTGTGACAGGAGACATTGTTGACTGACTTTCAGGGCATCCCAGTGCCATGACATTTAACTTGCTATGGGTGATCCTGCATTATGTTCAAGTGTGCACCATGAACACCATTGTGGCATTGCCCATGAGGACATGAGGACATCATAGTGTGTGTTGCTGTCATGCTGTCATGCATCACAAGCATGTGAAATCCCCTCATCCGGACACCTGTACTGATTCAGTAGCAAGAGATGTGCTGTGTCTATAGTGACATACTCCTACATGTTCACTTGCATGTACAACTAATGTGTGGGTGGTGCATGTTGGCACATGGGGGTGTTAGCATCCAACATGCAACAGACATATCTGTGCAAGTCAAGGAGGGATATGTGTGCCATGGTTGATGTTGAGAATGACAATTGTCCTATTCTAAACAGTGTTGGCACTTTGAGCTTTGTTCAGCTGATGATGCCAGGGCTTGCCCTGTGATGTGATGTACTCTCTGTGGTGTGTGCAGTCGGGGCAGGTGACTGATGTTGTGCTCTTACTTCCTATTCCTATCCAGATACATCCACGGCCACAGGTGGGGACAGCTCCACGGACCAGGAGGAGCCACAGAGCCTTACAGGGACAGAAGGAGAGGAGTCGGGTGGACCCAGTGGCACGGATGGCGAGCGGAGCCACACAGAGAAGTCGTCAGCACCATCCCCCCCAGCTGAGGGCCACAGCAGCTCTAAAGATGACTCCCTTGTGGAGGTGGGTGTCAGCAGCCACCATACCCCAGCTAGTGAGGCTGTCCCCGCCACCGCCACCCCCACCACCACCCTCCCATCGGCTCCCATCCCAGAGGTCCCTGTGGGCTCCCGTGTTCATGAGCATGTCTCCTTTGTGCCCGGCACCGCACACCCTGCCACTGTGTCCCCTGCTGCCCTGAGTGAGGAGTCTGTGGACTTACTTCGACAGATCCATGTAGGGCAGGCGTCGATGCTGAAGGTCCTCCTTGCGAACACAGGTCTGTTGACACAACTGGTGTCATTCATGAAGGGCATTTCCATGGGCATGTCTGCCATACAGAGGACCAATCAGTCCGTGGCCTCCTCTCTGATGGCAGCAGTGTCCCTCCTCCAACAGTCCCGCACCCCTCCTACCCCTGCACCACCCACGATTCCTAGCAGCCTACCTGTCCCGAGCACACAAACACCCAATCCAAGGTCTAGACGTGCACACAAGCAAGCGCAGGGGACTGAAGACACACTCACAGGGGCTGGTTTGCAGACACACACACAGTCATCCACAACCACTCCGCAGTCCTCCGAGACCTCTCCCTCCCAGCCCCCTTCCCTTGCATCACCTGCAACCCCATCTCCCCAGAAGCTCTTCCTCTGTGACCTTGGCCTCTTCCCCACCGACCCAGCAGAACCTGATTACAAGGGGAAGAGGAAGTCACCACACACAGAGGGGAGTGCCCCTCACACCCGGACACCCTCCCCCAGGCGCAGTCAGACCGAGACCCCCACCCGCAAGTCCCCCCGGCGCAAGACGAGCAAGACCCCCCCCGTCAACACGCAGCTCCAAGGCAAAGTCTCCGTCCTCCATCCCCCAGGCCACCACTCCCGAGGTTCCCCAGCCACTCCCTGCCCCGGGTTCCCCCACCCACAGATACACCATCCCCAAAATGCTAAGGCCCTCCCCCCTGGCACTTGCTCCTCCACACCTGGTCAGACGGTTAGTGCCACTGATGTGGGGACTGTGTCCCCCCCCGCCCTGCCGACCTCACCTGCCCCCAATTCCGCTCCCATGGATGTAGGCACTGCATTGGAGTCCACGACCACCCCGTCTGACTTGGGCACTGCAGTGGTGACCCAATCCACTCCATCTGACCTGTCCACTGGAGTTGTGCCGGAGCACCCACCACATCAGTCAGCTCCACTGCAGTTGCAAGTGTCTCGCCCGCATCCACCACCCCTTCACTGCCCCTGATCCTGTCCCTTCGGTACCTGGCCTGCTCCCATGTATGCCTCTCCGAGGGGATGACCCCGGTCCTTAGCAGTGCAGGCAAGCAAGGTCTGACAGTTGTCACTCTACTTCACTCCTTGGCATTTGGACATGGACTGGCCGTTGGCCTTTTGTTTGAACAGACGTTTAACTTTTAATATGCTGAATAAAGCTTTTTTCTTTATCCCTGTGAACTTGATTTAGCTGTACATTATGTTGATGATGTTTAACATGCCCTTGCACCTGTGATGCTTGGTTTCCAATGTTGATACTGATGTGTTGCTGTGAGGTACTCCCTGTGGTCCATGAGATATGTATCCTATTCTGGTGGGTATCCATGTCATCCTTTGCAGCTACCTGGGTGTGTCAGGATCAACTATTTGTGGACATCTCTGTGAACATTTCATTTGCATGGTCACATCCCCTGCACATATGATGTACTTCCCATTGTCCAATTTGTCACTTCAACAGACGTTGTGCTCCTCAACACTGTACCTACAGGTGTGGGTATCATTGGTATGGGAGCAACAGGGTCCTCTGTGCAACTTGCTAGACATATGTTTTGGGTATGTGCAGATGACTTAGGGGAGACTACCGTACCCAGGCTGTTGTGACCAGAGCCTTCATTGTGTGGTAACTGATGGCTGACTGACCAAGTGTTCTGCAGACATGAGTGAGACGTGCGGGGAATATGTTTGGCACAGCTGGGCTTCCACAGGAGTTGGGTTCCCTCAAGTAAGTGTGTTGTCCAGTGACATGGCCTGGGCCCATGGTGTGTGTTGTATGAGCATGTGTGTGTGTCCACATCCCTGTTCATACACAGAGAGTGTTCCCTTCGATATGTTCCTGTTGTTGATGCTTGCTGAGTGGTACTGGGTTCATCCGACTACTTTTCCAATGTACTACCAGATGTGTGGGTGCATGACACACTACTGTTAATTGGTGTATCATCAGTGGGATTTGTCAGTTCTGAGTGGTGATGGTGTTGTCAGACACAGATGGGACACAGTCAGGGTTCACCAAGGCACCTGTTTATTTGCTAAATCATGTAGTTGTCCCTAGGTGGGACCTTGCCGTGATTGAGACATTTGTATGTGTGTGACTGCTCCCACTTGTCGGGTTCATGGCTGCGATGCTGGCAGGTGTCAGCATGTGTGCCTTGTGGTTCTCCTTGGCTTCTGCATTGTCCTGGGACTGTGGCAGGGATTCTGAAGGTTACGTGAGCTTTGAGGTCATTGCCATGTACCGCATACTGTGCAGTATGTCTGTCATTCCCCAGTGTTGTGAACGGTCCTGTGTGATGTGTCTGTGCACCTTAGTTCCTCCCAACATTCCTGTTTTTGTCATGGGTGCATGTGCAATGTCACCTGTCCATGTGGGCTTCACAGATACACATTGTTGCAGTTCAGGGTGTGTGGTGTTGAGGGTGGACTGATGTAAATGTTTGCATGGATGGTCCCCTAGCTCCCGTTTGTCCATGGATGAGGGGCCATGCTGAGCGATTTGTGTTTGTGTCTGTGTGATGTACGTTTGTGGCACAGGACACAAGTCTGGGTTTCCCAGTTTGAACGCCATCTGCATTTGTCATCACAGTGGAGGTGTCATGCATGCTTGTGTCACCCCAATGTCTGGTCCCTGGGGGTAGTGGTGTTGTGTGTCAGTTTCTTGCTGTGTAAGTTTATGTTAAAATTCTAGCTTGTGTCACATGTGTCTTTTGTGCTCCCTCTCATCTCCCAATGCCTGATTGCCCACTGAGGGTGTCCCAATGATGATTTACTTTTGTGTGGCACTGTGTCCACATCTGTGTCACTGTGGTTCAGCCCCCCTCATGTGTTGTGTAGATGCCTGGGGATACAGTGACACACACACACATGCTGTGTCAGATGTGCAGTGTGAGGTTGCCTGTTTGTGTTTGTGCATCTGCACCAGTGCATTGGTATTGCTGTTGTGGGCCTGTGTCTGGATGCTGTTTCTGTGATTTTGCCTGCTGTCCCAGTGAGTCATATCACATCATTGTGCACATTCATCCGGGTTGTTAGGTGCCATTGCTGGCATGGAATGTGTGTTTGTGAGCTGACACCTACAGTCTACACATGTTGTTTTGATTAGTGTGTCTATTTTCGAGATGTGTGCATGCTTGGTGATGGTCACTTCTGCTCTTGTGTCATTGTACACTGTATGCATTGTCAGCCCCCATGTGTGGTGCTTGTCTGCACATGGCAGAGAGTGTGTTATGTTTTCACAGCACTGGTAGCCTCACCACATCTCTGTGGGAATGGGACACAACCAGTAGTTTGCCCCAGAAGTGTTTAATGTGTTGGGAGCAGGGATCACACATGCTGTTTGTTATTTGCAGCTTTGACCATGATGACACTTATCTTTTGGTCACTGTGATGAGGGGGGGTTTAGTCCCCATCACCACAATGCTCAACAAGCCCACACTTAACTTCTGTTCTACACAGTGAGGGGGTGTTCTTTTTACATTGCCCCAGTGCTATAGTGATGCTTGCCTTGTGTTTGTCACACTCATGTGTTGGTCACACATGTGCTGTTAGTTACATTGTATGTTGGAAGTCATAACCACTGTTGTGGGCATTTGTCACAGACTACACACTGTTGTAATGAATGTTATGGGGGAATTATTTTGCAGACATACCTGATGTTGGTGTATGCTGGATGTGTTGCGCATCACCCATCCTATGGCTGGGGGTGGCAGTAGTGATGGGCAACAGGTCCCCTATGGGTGTGGGTGGCAGTAGTGATGGGCAACATAAGCCCTATGGGTGGGGGTGGCAGGGGTGATGGGCAACATAAGCCCTATGTCTGGGGGTGACAGTAGTGATGGGCAACAGGTCCCCTATGGGTGGGGGGTGGCAGGGGTGATGGGTAACATAAGCCCTATGGCTGGGGGTGGCAGTAGTGATGGGGAACAGGTCCCCTATGGGTAGGGGTGGCAGTAGTGATGGGCAACAGGTCCCCTGTGGGTGTGGGTGGCAGTAGTGATGGGCAACATAAGCCCTATGGGTGGGGGTGGCAGGGGTGATGGGCAACATAGTCCCTATGGGTGGGGGTGGCAGTAGCGATGGGCAACAGGTCCCCTATGGGTGTGTGTGGCAGTAGTGATGGGCAACAGGTCCCCTATGGGTGTGGGTGACAGTAGTGATGGGCAACATAAGCCCTATGGCTGTGGGTGGCAGTAGTGATGGGCAACAGGTCCCCTATGGGTGGGGGTGGCAGGGGTGATGGGCAACATAGTCCCTATGGGTGGGGTGGCAGTAGTGATGGGCAACATAGTCCCTATGGCTGGGGGTGACAGTAGTGATGGGCAACATAAGCCCTATGGCTGGGGGTGGCAGTAGTGATGGGCAACATAAGCCCTATGGCTGGGGGTGGCAGTAGTGATGGGCAACAGGTCCCCTATGGGTAGGGGTGGCAGTAGTGATGGGCAACAGGTCCCCTATGGGTGTGGGTGGCAGGGGTGATGGGCAACATAAGCCCTATGGCTGGGGGTGGTAGTGGTGCTGGCCATGCAACCCCTATGGTGGGCTGTTGTTAGTGGCCAGGATGTGGATCCCCTGTGTGTGTGTGCCATTTTGCGGGTATGTGTCGTTTGTTTATGTGGTAGGTGTCTGACTTACCGCCTGCGCCGTTGGCGTCGGTTCCTGAGCCGGTCATAGATGTAGAGTACTGGTATGACCTGCGCGATGGGATTCATGATGTGTTCGTTTCGTACACGCTGCTTGTTGCTCCGTCTCGTACCCGCTGCAAGCTGGTCCGTCTCGTAGCCGTGGATTGATTTGTGGCGCAAATCGTAGCTGATATGCTTATTTTCCGGATGCTGTGACGTCCCGTACGTGGCGACCCGTCCGGCCCGTAGGAAGTACGCATCGTACTTGTCATGCCGGAAACTGCTATGGATACTGCTTCCGGGCGACTCGGTTCAGCGTTAGGAGTTACGGCTCGGACGGAGAATGGAGCTTGAATCACAGCCTACGTGTGTCGTGTTTTTGGCAGTTATGCGCATCGTACTTACTCTACAGGACAGACCAGCTCCGGGGACGTGTCGGTCGCACGGTAAGGCTACGGACAGCTGTCCGACCGGGTATCGGAATCGGCCCCTTAATATTTTTTGTAGTATTTGAGCTAATGTAGTATATAATTAATTTTAAAAATATTTAAAGTAAATTACATTTTTTAAATTTTTTATACATAATTAATTTTTATTCATGTTATTGTTTTATGTGTCTAGATGTATTTAAAATTTATAATATTTTTAAATAATTTATAAGTTAATAAAATAATTATTAAAATTGATTAAATAAGTATATATATGTTAATATTATATGTATCTGTTTAATTAATGTTTTATTAATTTATATATATTAATTATTAATTTTAAACATTATAAAATATTTTTAACTATGTTTATTTTATTTATAAGTATTATTTGGTTTATTTTACATATTTTTTTTAACAACAAAAAAACCCGATATTTTTAATAACGATATTTTTGACCTCGATATTTTTTTCTCCATATTTTTTACTTACCATATTGTAGATAGGATGTTGATATTCTTGAAATCGATGTTTTTGCTCCGATATTTTTGTAGGTCGATTTTTTGACCTTTGTTATTTTGTCAGTGATCCGTTTGGGTTTAGGGTAGAGAGGATTTTTGAGATGGAGATGGAGTCTTCGTCATAATATTCGAAGTCAGTCCAGCGGGCTTGGTTTTTAGGTGAGGCCAGAGAGGGTGGAGCGGAGAAAGGGGGCAGGTCCGGAAGGGGTTGAGAGTAGGTGGCGGTACTGAGTTCGATTCCTAAAGCCAGTGGTTCCCAAACTTATTCGACCTGTGGCTCCCTTGACATAATTGCCAGTTGGCCGTGGCTCCCCATCAGTCACTTATTTTACCGGTGGGGGGATGTATGCCCAACCTCGGGAGTACTTCCAGTTCTCTCCCTGAAATTAATTGGGATGAAGCCGATGAAGGTATCATCACATTTGTAGCAAAATTAAAATATAACAGTTGTTTAATAAAAACTTTAATTGGTTACATGAGAAACGATACACTATTAATTGCCAAAGGCAAATGGCACCCTTGATCTTATGGACCCACTTGGCTTTTAACAGAATTTAAAATACCAGGACCTGGTAAGACTGGTTGTGTTATGTTTTACCAGGTGAACCAGACAAAACTCGGCGCTGCCTTTAAGCCCCACTAACAAGTACTTCTTAACGACATGTGTAGAGAAAAAAAAGTGTCTTATTATATGCCCAACATTTTGGATACTTTTGCAGGTAACCTATTTACCCCTTCACATTTTAATTTTTCATTTCTCTCCCCTGGAAAGCAGTAAATATGATTGCCTCTTTAAAAATACATGGGCTTGGGGGTCACAAGTTTGTCTTTGCAGTTATTCTGGCAACCTACTTGATGTAACTTGTGAAGAGGGTCCCCAGAGGCGTAGCAAAACACCGGGCAGCAGTAATGCTCAGCAGTCATCCTGTGTATGCGGAGGCTACATGAACACGTACGTGCGTATGGCGGCAGTGCACTTTTGGGCCAAACCATGATTCTGGATTATACAGGTGGCGCGTGTCACTCCCCTGTATGTTGGGCTGCAGCTGGGTATATTTAAATGAGGTTCACTTGCTGAAAGGCTGATGACAAAGCCAAGACTGGCAGTATAAATAAAAATAAAATGCAATTATCTTCGATTCATTGCGAGCTCAGCAGAAACCAGCAAAAAGGGGAGACCGATACACGAGTCTGTTACGAGTTGGTCAGTAGGACTAAAAAAAATAATCTATGGAAACAAAACAGCAGCAGTCACATGGCAATCGTCCTTTACTACAAATTTGACTACTGGAACAACTTGTATTTTGGCCCCTAAACAACAGGACCTCATTCCAAAATATTACCACTAGAGAGCAGTGCTAGTAGGCAGTACGTTCCTCTGTTTGGTCCTAATAAACAAACAACAGTGACACTGTGTACCTACGAAAACTAGATTTACTATTAAAGCACCCATCCAAAATCTCAAGAAAAGAGAGCAATCTGACGCCGGAATCTAGAGCTCTCTTTCACCTTGAATCACACTCAAAGACAACCTTCTGGTGTTCGCACGAATCTCGGAGATAGGGCACTGAGTGTTTGTAGGCTTTTGTCGTCACTTGAAAATGATGCACTGAACACCTAATTGCATGTTTGTGCTGGGTTCCTTTTTTGTATCCAACTTTGTTTTATTTAGAAAAAGAGGTGAGCTCAAAGTACACAGCTGTGTGCCTACAACCAACCTGGCCGGCAGCGAACAAAATCAAATTCCATTTTACAAAGGCCTTACTGCCTAACATATCGCAGTTTTTCCCCCCCCTTCCAATTCACTGCCATCAGCGTGTCATACTCCGGAGGCCCACCACCCCGCATCCCACCCAGAGCCGCGTGTATGCCCGATGCGGGGGCTGATAAGGCATGCGTACCTGGTGGCGCCCGATAATCTCCGACACGAAATTCGCAGCTGAGGGCAACCCTGTCACTAAGCCGGGGCTGCAGCGTGTTGCGCGGGTTCACAATGTGTGAGGTAGCTCGTGTGTGGCGGTGTAGCGCCCCGATGTAAGCGCGCAGGGTCGGAAGGGGTTGGATAGAGGCGCGTCGCGCCACCGCGCTGAGTTGTCAAGGCCCTAGTAACGCACTTAACCTCTACACGTCCTGAAGGCAGGACAAACTTAAGTAAACAGAAAGCGGGGGGGGGGAAAGTGGCGGGGGGAGGGGGAGGGCGGCGGGGGAGGAGGGGGAGGCAGCACGGCAGTCCTCGCAGCGGTGTGGAGGGGGAGGCCCAGGTCTAAGGGACGAAGCCTGTGGGGAAGTATGTCTGCACCGTGGTGGGGTCCGGCCCCGGCTAACCCACCCGCAGCTAGGAACCCCCCAACGTCGAGGGTGTCAATGCCCCCGGCCGTGTGAGAACCTCAGAACGCGCCTGAGATATCTCGTCGTCGAACAGTTTCAAGGCCCGCAGTCTCGGCGGTGTCATTCGCGCGTGTTCTATCCTGCCCAAGTGGGCCACCAAGGGAGACCAGAGGGTCTTAAACCTGGTGTCTCTAAACTGAAGGCGGGCTGTAAGCAGTTCCATCGCCAGCACCTGCCAGAGACGAGTGAACCACACGTTGACAGACGGTGGCTCCGCCTTCTTCCAGTACACCGCCACCGTTTGCTTTGCGGCGCTTAACATATGAAGGCTCAGGTGCCAATCGCGGCCTGTCATTGCCCTTCGCGACGTCGGCCGAAGGCCCAAAATAATCGTGAGGGGGTCCTCTGGCAGGGGGTAACCAAGCACCTTCTTGATGTGGCTGAGGACTTCCTTCCAATAGATAGTCAGACTCGGGCACGTCCACCAAATATGGATAAAGTCTCCTGGTGCTTGGGCACAGCGCCAGCACAGCGGGGACACCTTGGGGAACATTTTCTGCAATCGGACAGGGGTGTAGTACCACTGGGTCATCACCTTGTAGGCTGATTCCTGTTGAGGAATGCTGCGGAAGGTTTTGGGGATGTCGCTCCATAGTCTCGTCCAGTGGGCGGGATTAATCTCGGAGCCCGAAAGATTCTGCCAGTGCTCTTGGTACGGGTGTAGGCCTGGCCGCTGAGAATGCTGAAGCACTTTATAGACTCGAGAGACTAGGCCCTTGTAGGAGCCAAACGTACGCGCCAAGTGTTCAAACTGGGTGAGAGGTCTCGTGGCCGCCTGCATCAGCGAAGAGCCCTGCACCCAATGCCGAAGCTGAGCGTATTGGAACTTGTCCCCGTCTGCCAGCCCAAAGTCCCTTTGACATTGCTGGAAGGATTTGAAGGCCCCTCCCTCGAAGAGGTCTCGGATCGTCCGGCAGCCACTCTCCGTCCAGTTCTCGAAGTATGGCGCGCAGCAGGCCGGCGGGAACTGGGGATTGCGAGCTAGAGGGGTGTGCGGTGAGGGGAAGGTGGTGAGGCCCCTGCGGACCGCCACTTTATCCCAAATCTCTAGGACCGTCCTAGTGGGGATCGCCATATACGCACTACGGTGACGCGCCGCCCGGGGCAGCCAAGCGTGATCCCAAATCGGGCGACAGGTAACCGCCCTGTCCATGTGGAACCAGATTTTCTCGCTTTCCCACGCCCCCCACTCCAGGACACATCGGAGGTGTGACGCCCAGTAGTACTCAAGTAGATTGGGACAGGCAAGGCCGCCTCTATCCCGAGGAAGCTTTAATATTTTGTTAGAGAATCGCGGCTTCTTACCTCCCCAGATAAAGGAGATCAAATCCCTTTGTAGCCCCTGGATATAATGTTCCGGGATGGGGGTCGGCAGGGTCTGAAACAAGTAGAGAATCTTCGGCAGCGCGGACATCTTAATCGCGTTGAGGCGACCAAGCCAGGAAAGCGGCAATGCCTTCCAGGTGCGCAAGTCATCTAAGACAGAGCGTCTGCACTCCTGCCAATTGGCCTGCGTCCAGGTGGCTAGGTCCGGCGTCAGGTTGAGACCAAGGTATCTCACGGAGTCGCTCGCCCATTGATATGGGGTGCTCGTCCGCAACGTCGCTGCCTCCGTCTCCGGGATCGTGAGATTGAGCACCCAAGACTTGGCGTGGTTAATTTTAAGCCCGGAGGCCCGCTCATAGGTATGTAGCAACGAGTGCGCAGCTGGGAGCGAGGCGGAGGGCGAAGACAGCGTGAGGAGGAGGTCGTCAGCGAAGAGCGCCACTTTATGGTCGCGTCCCCGAAGAGAGATGCCCTTGATGTCCGGTGACTGGCGAATGAGAATAGCTAAGGGTTCTACCACCAGGGCGAAAAGCAGAGGCGATAGGGGGCAACCCTGCCGCGTGCCCCTGCAGATGGGGAAAGGCTGTGTGAGTTGGCCGTTCACGCGCACCCGGGCAGCCGGAGCAGCGTATGGGGCCATGATGCGTGCCTCCATTTTGGGTCCAATCCCCACTTTCCGCAGAACCGCTCGAAGGAACTCCCAATCCACCCGGTCGAACGCTTTTTCAGCGTCTAGGGACAACAGGCAAGCCGGGATATTCCAATGCCTGGCCTTTCCCACTATGTGGGCAATGCGGCGAACGTTATCTGCCCCCTGGCGTTGGTGGATGAACCCCACCTGATCCGGGTCCACGAGGCGTGGGAGATGAGCACTAAGCCGTTTGGCAAGGATTTTAGTATAAAGTTTAAGATCCGAGTTCAACAGGGCTATGGGCCGGTATGAGGAGCAGAGGGTGTGGTCTTTCCCTGGCTTTGGGATGAGGGCAATCTCGGCCATCGCCATGTCCGGGGACGGCCCCCCCGAATCCGCGAAGGAGTTAAAGAGACGGTGTAGGTAGGGTTGCAGCTGCGGCAGAAAGGCACGGAAGAATGCCACCGGTAGCCCGTCTGGTCCAGGTGTCTTGCCCAGCGGAAGATCTCCCAGGGCTCCCGCTATTTCTTCCAGCGTGATGGGCTCCTCTAGGAGCTCAGAGTGGTGTTTACTCAGCGGTTCCCACTCACAACTACCCAGTGTCTCTGTGATCAGCGCAGGGTCGGGCGGCTCTCTCTCGTACAGGGAGGAATAATATCCATGGAACGCCCGAAGTTTAGCTGCCTCGGTGGTCACCCATGTTCCTCCCCCTCCCTGTAACTTCGCGATGTGGGCCTTTGCCGTCCTAGCGCGCAGCCGCCTTGCCAGCACCTGTCCCACCTTATCCCCACCGATGTAAAAGCGCTGCCGGAGCGCGAGAAGTGCCCGTTCCGCCTTGTTCGTCCGGTGTGCCCGTAACTGACCTCTAAGGACCGCCAGGCGCCGCTTATGGACCGCCAAAGGGCGGGTCTGGTCCATCTTCTCCAGCGTCTGGAGTTCGCGAGTAAGTCTGGTTTCATACAGTTGGGCCTCCCGCGTCCGTGCAGCAGAGATAGCCGTGAGGGTGCCCCGTATCGTGGCCTTGAAGGCGTCCCATAGGAGGGGGAGGGGGGTCTCCGGCAGCTCGTTGTGCTCAAAGTAGTCTAAGATGGCCGTCTTTATTTCCTCCCTGTCCCTCGGGTCCCGTAAAGCGTGATCCGGGAACCGCCAGCGGCGCGGGCCGGGGGCGCGAGTGGAGCGCTCGTGGAGCAGCAGCTCCACATGGGCATGGTCGGAGACCGAGATGCTCGAGTGCGAGACTGATATAGTGTCAGAGAGCAAGGAGTGGGAGACAAAGAGCATGTCGATGCGGGAGTAGGAGCGGTGGACGTGCGAGTAAAAAGTGAAGTCTTTCAGCCCCGGGGAGTGATAACGCCACACATCTACCAAGGTCAGAGCGGTAAGGGATTTTTTCACAGTAGCCGACAGGGCCCCCACGCCTCGGAAGCCTCCCCCACAGCGGTCTAACTCCGCGTCCCAGACCAGGTTAAAGTCCCCCCCCACTATGAGGTCCGAATCCACCGGGTCGAGATACTCCCGGATGACCCCGCGCAAAAAGGTATCTTGCCCCTGATTAGGGGCGTATAGATTGCAAAGCGTGAGCCTACGGTGCCCCCTCGTGAGCTCCACCCTCAGGACCCGGCCCGCAGTGTCTTTACGCACCTGTGTGTCCCCGTGGCAGAATCCCGCCCGGCAGAAAATAGCAACCCCCGCTGTCTTGGTGGCTGCGGAAGCCCAAAATCTGTGAGGGAAGCGCGGATGGGCCATACGACCCACATCAGCCCGCAGAAGGTGCGTCTCCTGCAGGAATACTACGTCTGCCCCCTGTTGGAGCAGGTACCTCCAGATCTGGTGGCGCTTGCTAGGCGAGTTAAGCCCCTGCACATTCAAGGAGACGAGCTTCCAGGAGGGTACAGTAGTCACAGACATGGGTCAGCATGTGCAAATGTCCCCCCCGGCCACCCCCAGCCCCCCCACAGAGCCCCCCCGCCAGAGGGTAAGGAAAGAATGAGGAAGGAAGTCAAAGAACAAAGATAAACGAAAGAATTAGAGGCACAAAACGGCCAACATGGCCAACAAGGACTATTCCAGTCTAGGGAATGGCCAGGCACTTCGGCACAGGTTATCCCAGAGAAGTCACTCTCCCAGGAATAGTGGTGGGGGTCCGTCGGCACTACCGCCATTCTCCAGGTTCGAAGAAGCCCCGGGCCACCGCCCGGTATCGGGAGCTGCAGCAGCGACAACAGCGAGAGGGCCGCCGTCCCCTCCCGCACCAACAGCCGGGAACCACAAGGCGGGCCATCTCAGTTACCCAAGGGAGAAGGAGCCCAAATTGCATGTCCGGAAGGCTACTAGGGAGCCGGCTCCTGTGACCCCGCCGGTGAGGTTCCGGCCTCCAGCGACCGAATGTGGCGTATGATGTCTTGTTTGTCCTTCGAAGAGCGGCTGGCGGCAGGGGAAGGAGAGCGCCCCCCCCGGCGCACCCTGGACCAGCTGGGCTTAAGCGAGGCTCGAGGCCCCGCGGCACCGCGCACTGGGCTGGCCGGAGGGGAGTCTGGGATCTGGAGTAGCTGCGCGGCTTCCCTGTAGGACCGCAGCACCCGTCGTCTGGACTCCCAGTTGAAGATGAGGGCAAAGGGGTGTCCCCATTGATATCGAATGTTGAGGGCTCGCAACTTGTCCGTAACCGGTCGGAAGGCCCGTCTGCGCCGGAGAGTCGTGGGAGCCAGGTCCTGGAACAGCTGTATCGGGGCCCCGTTGAATTTGACGTCCGTCCTGTCTCTTGTCGCCTTGATAATGGCCTCTTTCTCGACGAAGAAGTGGACCCTCGTCAGGATATCGGGAATCAAACCTGGCCTTCCGGGTGGGCCCGACACTCTATGGGCCCTGTCCAAAGCCGGCGGGGAGGCGTCGTCGTCCCCCCGGAGTTCATGCAGGAGGTCCGCCACGAAGGTCATGATATCCGTCCCCTCCGCGCCAATCGGGACGCCCCGAATGCGGATGTTATTGCGGCGCCCCCTATTTTCCAAGTCCTCCTGTCTGATCTGCAGCTCCACATTCTGCTCCTCCAGGGCCGCTATCCTCTGCCACAGGCGCTCCTGATCCTCCGAGCGGGCGTCCAGGGTTTTCTCCATGTCGTCAACCCTGTCCCCCAGCTCCCCCACATCTCTCCGGAGCTCCTTGACGCATGCCTGGACCTCCGTGCGCAGCGAGCCGATTTCGGACTTGAGGTCCTGCATGAAGACCGCCATGAAGGACTGTGTCACGGGCTCTGCCGACCCACCGGCTCCAGCCGCCTGCGAGCCCGTCGGCGCCCCTCCAGGCTTGCTCCAAAGGTCCTTTACTGTGGCATCTTTCGCGGGCGCCGATGGGTCCTTTCCTGGCTTAGTGCGCGTCATCGTGCCGTTATACGCCGCCTCCACAGGAAGACCCCAGCCGCAGGACGGCTCGTCCACTCAGCGCCCCCGGGGGGCCAGCCCGCACCGAAGGGCGTACAGGCCAGATCGGGTCACGTCCAGTGGAGGGCCGCTCCAGTCCCCAAGCCGCGAGCCCTGTCGCAGCGCCGCCGCAGGCGTGCCTCAGGTGCTGTAGGTAGCCAAGGCCTCGCGGCCCACGCCGATCCGTGTCGTCTTCAGGGCACGGAGGCCACCAGGTCGCCGGGCCCACCAGAGACCAACTCAGGGCCCTCCCCGCTCACGCAGGGAGCAAGCAGCACAGCGTCCGGCGCTCCAAGAAAGCGCGCTGTCCCCACAGCTCAGCAACCACCCGGGGGGGGGCCGGTAGCTAAGCAGTCCCACCGTCCCAGGTCCCGCTGCCACCGCACCCCTCAGCCCCGCTCCTCCGTCGAGTCCAGCAGGGGGGGCGAGCTAATGTCCCGGGCCAGCCTCCAAGCCCACAGCCGCCGCCCGCGAGGTCCAGCCAGCCCAGCCACCTCCAGGCCAAAGCTCAAAACCAGGGCCACAGCGACCTCCTCTGCTCCAGGCCTTCAAGCGCCCTCACCGCAGCCGTCGCCACCACACTGACAGCGCTCTCTGGGGCCCCCCAGCATCCGGGACCACCGCTGACAGGGTATCCTCAGCGGCTACAGGCTTTACCCAACCAGGGTGTACCGCCCCGCGGGCCGACGCCTCCCGCCGACCTCCTCACCTCGAGCGCAGTCCAGCGCAGAAGGGTCCGGCGCTCGCAGGCAGCATCCGTGGGTTCAGCGGTGCAGGGTCCCAAAATGGCGGCCTCGCCTGCCGGGGCAGACAGCCCAGCTCCGCTGTCCTCGACCTGCACCAGGGGGTCTCGGCCCCCGCCCTCCGCCGCTTCAGATCACCTCAGGCCGGCCAGGCAGCCTCGCAGACGGCCCCTCAGCAGGCTCCAGCGATCGGGTGGTCCGCGGGACCCAGCAGCATTCGCCGGCGCAGGTCGCGCAAGATGGCGGCAGTCTCCTCCGTGCCCGGGATTCCCCAGTGTCCGGCCTCCGATGTCGCCAGTCGTGCTCCCCGAGCCCGGCACACCAGGCAGCGGCAGCCCCCTCCAGCTCCGATGGCCTCTCGCACCAGGGGAAGCCTTGTACCGGCAGTTTAAGGTGCTTTAAAAGCTTATTTTAGCCGGCGGCAGCCCGGAGCTCCGACAGCTCGCGTCCTACACCATGCTCGGCTTGGCCACGCCCCCGCTGGGTTCCTTTTTGAGCACGAATCACTCATTTCCGGTCAACGTGTGAGATATTTTATTGAACTTAGCCCTCACCTTGTTGGAAATAAGGCAGAGCCCTACCGGTACACATTGAAAAAGTCTTATTTCTGTGTGTACTTTGGTGGTCCTCACTCATTTCCACTTTTCCAGCATGACAGATAGCGATCTCAAGAAGGAAAAATAATTGGGATATTAAATCTTGCTGTCAGCCGAGGCGCGCACAAATGGCTCTAAAGCTAAACATAATAAATAATGGGACACTGGGCCATACCACTATTCCTGTCGCCAGCTGACAGGTAGCGTGTCAAAAGACGCATCAGTTTTGAGTTGTTCACAACATGATTTGCACATTCCAAAGACGTGTGCGGCACCCCTGGCTGCTAAAACGGCACACTGGGGTGCAGCGGCGCACAGTTTGGGAACCACCGCCTAAAGCCGTGGTTTTATTAGCGAAGAAAGAGGAGAATTCCTCTGACGATATTAGAGATTTGGGGGATTCTTTCGGTGTTTTAGCCAGTTTATTAGATTGGTGTTTGACCAGTTCAAAGAGTTTATGGGGTCTATTCTTGGCGTTCCCCAATTCCGATCTGAAATATTCCTTTTTTGAATTGAGGATGTGCTTGTTGTAGGAGTTTCTCGCCTAGCGGAGAAGTTTTAGATGCGTAGCAGAGGGGTGTTGTCTCCATTTCTTTCATATTGCCGTAGGGATCTCCTCTCCATGTTAAGGGAGCCAGTGAACCAGGGGTTCCTGTCTTTGACTTGTATTCTTTTTAGCTTTAGAGGGGCAATGTCATCCAGAATGATTGATATAGTTGACGAGTAATGCTCATTTAGGTCGCTGACCGTGGTTATGTGTGAGGGGGTGGTCAGATTTGCAGCGGCCCTCCAATTCCATAAAGTCGAGGTTCTTAGTGTCTCTGGTCCAGCGTTTAGGAATCACCGGTTGAGGTGTCTTAGTCTTGCGGGTCCCAGGTAAAATGAAGGAGATGGAGTGATGGTCTGACCAGTCACATGGGTCTATGGAGATGAGCTTGACTGAGGATTCCTTAGAAATGATCCAGTCAAGGATGGCCCCTTTTGAGTGAGTTGGCTGAGAGCAGGCTTGAGTCAGGGCTTGGTCAGTTAGGAGGTCTTTGATAGCGTTGACATAGGGATCTTTAGTGTAATTCCAGTGCGGGGCGAAATCACCCAGGAAAATCTCTATGGCATTGGAGGAAATCTTAGTTGTGATGATTTCCAAGAGGTGGTCAGTAAAAGAGTCGTTGGAGCCTGGAGGGTGGTAAACAATGTGCAAGTTGCAGAGATGTAGTGAGTTGCTGCAAATGGAGAGTGCAAGGTATTCACAGGAGTCAATGGTGTCCGCCAAGAGTTCAGCGACAAGGAGGGAGGATCGGTAGATGCAGGCACTGCCTCCCCTTTCTTGTTGGAATGTCTGTCCAGTCTGGCGATATTGTAGTTGGGAGGGACTAATAAGTCCAGGCAAGGGGAGGAGTATTTATTGAGCCAAGATTCTGTTAGTATAGCTAGGTCTAAGTTTTTGTTCAGGATGAGGTCAGCAATATCAGCGGCATGCTTGACTGCTGAACGGCAATTGATTAAGAGACCAGATAAGGAGGGGTCTGGGGGGGTGTCAGGGGTCTGGACGGTCAGGACTACAGTTGCGAGGTTACTTTTCATCACACTTCTGTTATGGAGGGTAGGTGGCCTGTGGGGGTTTATGGTGACCGTACTGATGGGGTGACCAGTACTCGCGTCTAGTGGACAAGGGATGGCTTTGGCAGAGCTGTGGTCTCGGAGGATTTTGTTTTCCGTAAGGTCTAGAGGATTAGCAGTGGCGGTGGTAGAGGTGTAGGAGAGAGCGAGAGCTCGGGATTCCTCCTCTGAGAGGTGGCAAGGTTGTTTGCGTGGGCGAAGATGTCTCAGAGGTAGCGGGAGTGGATGCTTGGGAGGCTCGGTGATTGGTGGGGGGAGGTAAGAGGTGACTTGAGGTTAGCAAGGGAGACCTCGGCCAGGTGAAGGAGGTTCATAAGGTCCTGAATGGAGCTATGGATGCTCTTGGTTAGTTTAGTCGCTCTGGAGTGCGGAGTTTTGAGATCAATATGAGCAGGGGGTGCTAGCAGGCAAGGGGGCAAAGGTTCAGGAGCAGTCCAGGAGGCATGTAAGGGTGGAAGGGGAGATAGGTTGGTTTGAGCAGACTCAAGGGTCTTTGGAGTACCGCGCTCGCGAATTTGGTGAATGGCTGGCGGGGAGAGGGTTGGAGGTCTGGGGGCGGCTCTGCTGAAGTTGCCGGTCGGCGAGCTATAACGGTGAGGGTGATCAGTGTTGGGAGTCGTAGTAGGGTTAGTTTGGACTGAGTCTGGGGTCAGTGGGACCGTACCAGTCTCCCTGTAGGTGGGGGGTGCTGGGAGAGTGGGAATTAGGGGTGCAGGGGAGCGTCTGTGGTCGGGGTCAGTAGGCATGCTGGGGGTGTTGGGAAGAACTGCAGTGGCAACCCTTGGGGTGGGTGTGCGAGTGGCCGAGCTCAATAGGCTGGCATGATAGTGTGTTATTGGAGCAGGTGTTAGTCACCCTATTTGTGTCGTGCACATGGTTTCTGAGGAGGATGAAAAGGTCTGTGAATTTATTAAGGTTATTGGTAGAGGCTTGGATCAGAACGATGCCATTTTTGTAGAGGGTGATGGTGAGGTCCACTCGTAGGGTAGAAGAGGGAGGAATAGTGAGTTTGGTGCCGTAAGGGATGTTTCTGGTTGAGCGAACGTTAAGAAGGTGTGCCAAGGTTTTGCGCCAGGCGACTGTTCTTCTGGAATAGAAGATAAGGTCATTTATGCAAGTGCCAATGTCCGCGTTGAAGTGCAGGTCGGATATCAGCGTCACAGGGTGGCTTTTTAGGGTGGCGTGCTTGAAGGATTTAGCTGCGGTTTTGGATAGGTTGGGAGGATAGACCAGCGTGTAGGAGTTTTCCCCTGTCCACGTCAAGACAGGGCATGCTATGATTGTTAGGGAATGGCAGTAATGTAAGTATAGGGTAAAGTCCTGAAGTGTCCTAGTGTACTTGGGAAAAGGTGAAGTTGTGACCTACACTTTAAAAATTAGGTGAGGTTACAGGCGTAGCAGTGAAGGTGTAATGTTGCACATTAGATCAGTAAAGTTATGAGGCAACGCCATCTTAAGGACAGGCACTGTGAGGCGAGTCAGGTTGTCTTGGGTGGTCGCCATTTTAGAGTCAGGCATTAATCGGCATTGAGTAAAGGCAAAAAGAACAAGTAATTTTCAAAGTCCAGCACACACTCAAGGGCAGAAAAACATATAATTTTTGGAGGCGTTTGTAGGTTTGCTTCAAATAGAGGTATGGTTTCAGGGGTGGTGGGGAATGGCTTGAGCTGCCTTTCAGGGCACCGCCATTTTCAGTAGTTTAGAAGCTTAGCCCAAGATCCTTAAGAATTAATCATAAAGGCTCGGTGACGTACCTGGCGCTTACAATAGCACATTTTGTTTTGCAGATATTAAGACGGGACGCCAAAAGCGAAACCAGAACTGCTTTCCGTTTGGGGAGGGTCGTCACAGACAGCATCAAGGGCCGCATTGGAGGCTCAGCGCTATGGCGGGCAGGCGCTGGGCCGAGCCGTGGCAGGAGATGGAAGAGGCAATGCCCAGAGAAGTGCCCAGGACCGCAGTGTCAGGCAATGCCCCAGGCAGCGTCGGGAGTGTCAGCGAGGGGGGCTCGGCGCTGTGGGAAGCGGGCGCTGGGCCGGATTGTGGCCGAAGCAGATTCGGGCAAAGGAGGGGGCATAATAAAGCCTTCGCCAGTGTCGGGAGTGTCAGCGGGGAAGGCTCGGCGCCATGGGAAGCGGGAGCCGGGGCGGACTGTGGCAGAAGCAGACTCGGGAAAAGAGCACGGCTCCCAGGCAGGGTCGTGGTTGGCAGAGGGGGCACAATCAAGCCTCCGGTAGCATCTGGGGTGTTAGTGGGGAGGCTCGGCGCCGTGGGAGGCGGGCGCCGGGCCGGCCCGCAGTGGAAGCAGAATCGGGCACAGGTACAGTTCTGAGCAGCAACGGAGAACTCGGGACCGCCGTAGCACCAGTGCGCCACTCCGGGAAAACAGGGGAGAGGCAGCCGCAGTCCGCAGACACAGGCGGGCGCTGGATCAGGAGAGCGAGGCAATCCAGGATCAAAATGAACAGGCTTGGGCAGCAGGCTCAAAGTCTTTCATGGGGTCGCAATCCAGCCTCAGTCGGGCCCCAGCACCTTGGCAGATCAGCCGCAGATCGGAGAGTGCAAAAAGCCGCTGGGCTGTATGGGGCAGTGGAGGACGCCCTGCAAAATGGCCTTCCACTCCTGGATCACTCCCAGACCACGGATCAAACAGGCGACAGTCGCGACCGGAGGGTCATCCCTCCAACAGAGCCAATGTCACAACGAGGATGCCTCCAAGTCTGACTCTGCAACGCTGATGGTGCCCTAGGCAGCGAAGGAGAGTCCCAGGCGGCGAAGGAGCAGAAGAGGGATCCAGCAGCAGTCGCTCAACAGGTAGGATGAAAAGTCCTCTGTAATCGTCGTAGTTGATGGAGTTCCTTCTTGGGTGGTGCTTGGTGGTGTGCCATCGGCTCCCAGAGCCGTCGGGGCCCGAGAGATGGTTTTATCGGGGATAATTACCAAAACTGGTAATCCCCAAACCTGGAGCTCCTGGAGGAGGCTCCTACTCGGCGGCCATCTTCAATATAGAATTTTGAAAGCATTGTTTGTGAACATATGCAATGTGATGAGACATGTCTCTGTAGTTATTTCTCATCATTTTGGTTGTATCTTGCTGTGGTACATTTTGTTGATACTTTGGCACATGATCACTTCATGTACAGTCTACTAGTTCTACATGGACTGATTGGTGATACAGGGATGTCCTTTTGCATTTTCATGGTCAGGGCTGTGAGGTGCAGTGTGTTTGGTGCTTGAGTTAGGCTGTGTTGACTTCTAGGCCACTTTACATTTGTGAACAGACCAGCTCACTCATCCTTGTCATAGTATAAATGAGAGGGAGGGTGTTAGTTTTTAAGGATGTAGACACAACTGACTGATGTTGAATTATGATGCTGGACAGAAGTATGGCTTGTGCATGTGGCAAATACCTAAGTGTCAGCCGTCTAGCATTACACCTCACATCTACTGTCTGCGTGAATAGTCCCAGATGTGTGTTCATCTGTGTGTGTTTTGTGTTATGTGGTGTGATAGCTGGTTTCAGTGTGTCCTGTCCTCCAAACACATTTCTTGCATTCATGGCCTACACATTGTGAGCACATGTGACTGATCTTGACCTGTCAGTGTGTGTCATGTGCAGTTGAGGTATGGTCTGTAGTCGTGTGAGTAGGCCTCAAAATGGCAGGATAAGTTGGAAATTTAGTACATGTGTGCCTGTGTTGACATCTTGACAGGGCATTGACATTCACTCTCAGGGACAGCATAGTGATAGGTGTTTTGTTGTGTGACTGGGTGTGTGTGTGTGACTAATGTGCGCTGGTGGCAGTAGTCATTGCTCCCACTCCTCCTCCCACCCCTGACAAATGGACCAGCATATTCCAGGCTTACATGACAGTGGTAACAAAGTTACATCCAAGATATCTTGCTGAGATGTCTGTGGATGTGTATTCAAGCAAATGTTAGACTACTTGTACATGTACTCACCAGGATCAGGAATTCCAGTTAATCCTGTAATGTACTCCTGTGGGAGCAGGTCCCGCACCTTCACCTCCCAGGTT
This sequence comes from Triturus cristatus, assembly GCF_964204655.1. NCBI lineage: Eukaryota > Metazoa > Chordata > Amphibia > Caudata > Salamandridae > Triturus > Triturus cristatus. The sequence continues at coordinate 212,981,130 of NC_140579.1, forward strand.
TTGAAACGCACCGGTTTGTGACGTCCACCACCAGTCTTGTTACTCAGAGCATGTTCTCTGGCAATGAGCTTCTTCACCCTCCTGCGGACGTCATAATACCGGTTCCGGATATCCTCCATTGTGCACAAGATAGGTGAATGGGCATTCACCTTGCTGACAATACGGTCCCACATTTTGGGTTTCTGGGCCTGTGAGGTCTGTTGGGCCATGCTGCCAAATAACTGTGGCTCAACTCGGATGATTTCATGGACCAACACTTCCAACTCAGCAGCTAGGAACTGTGGATTCTTCCTTAGGGGCATGGTGATGGGTGGTGGTGGTGATGTATGTGTGTGTGTAGGTGAGGGTGAGTGTGTGCGTGTGTAGGTGTGTGTTTCAGTGGTGCTAGTTGTGTGTAGGTTGTGTTGTGGATGAGTTGTCTGTGTAGTGTTGTGGTCTGCTTGCATGTGTGTTGGATTAGCAAATGCTGTAGGACATTTTCTGCTTGCTTTATATATGGAGATTTGTGGGTGTGACTTAAAATGTAAATATATTATTTGATTGGGATGGCAATGCATTTTGGTGTAGTCCTTTTTCTGTTTCAATGATTTTTATTATAAAATATGTAAGTTGTTTTGTCAGCAGATGATGCTTGTTCTTGTGTAATTTGTTTTGGACCACTGGGTTCATTTCATGGTAGGTTATGTGGCGTCGGTCGCATCTGAGTCGTTGGACTTGTGTTGATACTTGCCTATGTTTGTGCTTGAGTATGTGGCGCGGTCGCGTCCGAGTCGGTGGGCTCGTGTTGATGCTTGCCTATGTTTGTGCTTGAGAATGTGGCGCGGTCGCGACCGAGTCGGTGGGCTCGTGTTGATGCTTGCCTATGTTTGTGCTTGTGTATGTAGCATCGTTCGCGTCCGACTCGGGCGGTTCGTGTTAATGCTTGTGTATGTGGCATCGTTCGCGTCTGACTCGGGCGGTTCGTGTTAATGCTTGTGTATGTGGCATCATTCGCGTCCGACTCGGGTGGTTCATGTTTATGCTTGGCTATGTGGCATCGTTTGCGTACGTTTCGGTTGCGTAGGGTTGAAGCTTGACTATGTATAATCTTGCGCATTCGAGTCTATCCCGTCAGGCTCCTTGTCTGCCGAATCGTCCGTAGGATTATAGTTCTGGACGAATCCTTCGGAAAATTCAGGCATCGCATCGTACTCAGCTATTCGGAAGGCGTGGGTACGGTTCGGTCGGAAATATTGGCGGGTCCGTGTCGGATAGTAAGTTTTCCGGCCGAAATCGGAATCGACCCCTAAGAGTGTCCTGAAACAAAAAGGTGCAGACGGTAGAACTTTTATAATGTTATGAAAAGAAATATGCTGGAAGAATTTGGAAAATATAGTCAACAGGGGAAATGCATTCACTCTCAAGCAGTGTTTTTAGCCAAAGAAACAAGCATTGGCATAGCCAATAGTGTTATATTCTCCAAATTGGTCAATGTGATTTTACATATGCTTGTGTTGAGATGCTTTGGAATGCTGGCCGCTTCCTAGCAACCTGTCCTCTCTGCGTGGAGTGGAATGTAGGGGACAGAGAGGAGAAGGCAGTTGCAGAGGAAGGTGGCTGGTACTTCCAGGGGTCGTTCCTGTGATCTGAATAAATCATCCATAATCTAAAGAAGTGTGTCGTGTCTTCAAAACTGGCGACGAGGATGGGATGCTCTATATAGAGTGAAGGACACACTTACAAGAGGCTTCAATTCGACGAAACCTTGTGGAGGAATATGCTCCGTGTGTGAGTGACCCCTGGACTGTTTTTTTTATAAAGTAAAGTTGACATCGTGTTCATCTAGCCCAACTGGTATCTTTCGTTACCACACCCGATCTGGATGCAGCAGTTCGTGTTTCCTTGTGCTTGTTTTATTGGCATTGGCACATTACCAAAATTGTGTCTGGGCAGTGGAGGACTGACGCGGTAATTATTCTCTGTCTTGTCATGAGTAGAGTTTAAATGAAGGCATTGAATGTACTGTGATGCAACCAAGTTTGTGGGCCAAATTTTGTTTCCAAGCACAGTTTACAGTTAGTAAACGGAGAGTCCGTGCGCCTACCTGGTCTGCCGCTCAGTTTCAAATATCGCCATTCTTGGAATCGCTGCATCGCGGATACGCTGTATGACGCACGATCACTGTACTCTGCAAGGCGTTCCGAGCGTTTGACGTCTGCATAATACGTGCCGCCATTTTGAAGTAAGCACGTATTCGCATCAAGCGCAACAGCAGTGACACGCATGCCTCTCTGCAACCCGGAAGCGTGCCACCAGTGAGTTTGAAGTGCGCGGTCTAGGCTTGTATTGTTGCCTATCACACGCGCACCAGGAAGTACAGAATCTTAAGCTTCAGTTTTTTTTTTTGTTTATTTATTCCAACCTTCGTCGGTGTTCGGTGACACTCTCTTCGATACCCATGTGTCATGTTCTACTAGCGAGCCACTGACATCATTGCCGATTGAGATTTCTTTGCTGGTGCTCACAGCATACCCATCCAGGAAGCCACATTTTGGGTAGGAATTGTTCATCATTGAAAATACAGCTTGTGCAGCGTTTGTTTATGTGATTCATCAACAGTAACAATTGACACTTTAATTCCATTGTTTTTTTTCACATAAGCACATTACACATCAGTGCACACCAGTGCAACAAGGACAGAGATGACGACGCAAACAATTCCAGCACCACCATATTTTTTGCAAAATCCTGGTCAACCATGTATGTTGTGGGAACATTGGAAGGAGACTTTTGAGACATATTTAGAAGCTATAGGGGGTGATGTGTATGTCTCGAAAAGAAAGTTAGCAATTTTGAAACAATTTTTAGGAATTGAAGGTAGAAATGTGTTAAAAACATTACCTATGGTAGAAGCTAGCATTATTGATGTGAACACAGATGACGAAGCGGGTGGGGATAGTAATATCGATGTATATGATATTGCGCTGAAAGCTTTGGAAGAGAATTTCGGAAAAAAAGTGAGTGTGGTGGTTGAAAGGCACAAATTTTTTTCTCGTGCACAATTAGCAGAAGAAAACATTGAGCAGTTCGTCGCTAATTTAAGGATGTTAGCTGTCACTTGTAAATTTAACGATATGAGGGATGACCTGATCAGGGATCAATTGATTAACAGAATGTCAAACCTCAAGATTCAAGAAAAATTGTTAAATTTAAAAGATCCTTCTTTGGATAAAACATTAGCGGTTGCCAAAAGAATGGAAAACACATCCAGATACGTTAAAGAACTTAACGCGTCATCTAAAAAAATTGCACATGATGAAACTGTACATAACATAAAAAGTAGTGTTAAAAAACCGGTTGAAAAAACGGTTCTAGAGAAAAAGCACGAGGTGGTAAAAACCAAGCCAAGAGTTTGTTTTAGGTGTGGCAGTTCTAGGCACACAGCTGATGCCAGTCATTGTCCTGCAGCTAAAAGCAGATGTTACAAGTGTAGAAGATTTGGGCATTTTGCTAGATGGTGCAAAAGCTCTGTGCCCGTGGTAGTCTCTAAGTCCGTTAACATGGTAAATGAAGCAGAAAATTCTGAGAAGGGAGAAACTTCATTCGATAGTGATGATGACAATGTTGAAGTGATGGTCATAGAGTCAAATCAAGTTCTCAAGTGTGAGGCTAGCAAGAATGATAGTTATTGTCCTCCAAAATGTGTGATTAGGATCAAAGACAAAGATGTGCAAGTCTGGGCTGACTCGTGCTCTCCATTCACTATCGTAGACAAATTTGTATGGGAAAACTTGGGAGGAAAATTGGAGGATTTACAACCCACTGATGTCATCCCAGAGGGATATTGTGGCGAAAAATTACCGGTTGTGGGTTATGTTGAAACTGAAATGTGTTTTCTCAATAGGAAAACTACGGCTAAATTGTATGTAGTACACAAGGGTAGATCACTTTTAGGCTGGAGAGAACAAAGAGCTCTGGACATAATATTAAATCCTAATCATCCACAACAGGTACTATTAACATCCACAGGGAACACAACTGACTGGGTCACTAGGTTTCCTGAATTATTTTGTAAAAAATTAGGATGTTTAAAAAAATTTAAACATCGAATTATTTTAAAAACGGATGCTATTCCCAAGGTACACAAAGTTAGGAACGTTCCGTTTATATTAAGAGACAAGCTCAAGGACGAATTACAAAGACTTTGTAAGGACAAGGTAATTGAGCCCATTGAGGCGTCCGAATGGTTAAGTCCGATAGTTTTGGCCAGGAAACCCAACGGAAATATTAGAATGTGTATTGACTTGAGAGACTTGAACGAAAACATTTGGATAGATCGACACCCTCTTCCTCGTATCAATGAAATGTTAACAAGAGTAAAGGGAGGTACACATTTCAGCACGTTGGATTTATCCAACGCATATCACCAGGTATTATTACATGAAGATTCGAGACATGTCACATCATTCATTACACCTGAGGGGGCTTTTCAATTCATTCGCATGCCATTTGGTCTGGCATCGGCTTCGGCCGTATTTCAAAGGGTGATGCAGTCTATTTTAGCTGGGCTGCAAAACGTTTTAGTGTTCCAAGATGATGTGTTAATTTGGGGGTGTGATAAGACCAGTCATGACAAAATTTTAGAACAAGTTCTTAGGAAACTTTTGGAGTCTGGGCTCACTATTGCTTTAGAGAAATGCAAATTTGGCGTTAGTGAGGTGGAGTATTTAGGCCACACTTTGACATGCAATGGAGTTAAACCTAAACGAAGTTTGGTCGAGGCTATAGAAAGAGCACCTGCTCCCAGGGACAAAGACCAACTTAGATCGTTCCTTGGTCTTGCTGAATATTACTCAAAGTTTGTACATCATTTTTCTGAAAAAGTACACGAATTAAGGAAATTAATGAAAAAGGATGCCAAATTTGAGTGGTCTGAAGCATGCCAACAGAACTTTGATGATATCAAAAAAGATATTTCCAAGGCGGTTACCTTGAAACCTTTTGATCCAGAAGATCAAACCATCATTTCCACTGATGCAAGCAATCAGGGCTTAGGGGCGGTATTAAGTCAGATACATAATGGCAAGGAAAGAGTTGTGGCTTTTGCTTCCCGCACTTTAAAGGGTGCAGAGCACACATATTCGACCATTGAAAAAGAGGCGTTAGCATGCTGGTGGGGAATACAATATTTCAGAATTTTCGTGTGGGGAACTAGATTCGAATTATACACGGACCACAAACCTTTGGTGGATCTTTTTTCCACCAGAGGAGCAGGAAAGGCTACTTCCAGAATAGCTAAGTGGTTATATCGTCTTCAGGAGTACACTTTTGAAATTAAATATATTCCTGGTGCAAGAAACATAAATGCCGATTGTGTATCTAGGTTACCCTTAGATGATACACAAGACGAAGAGGATGACGAATGGATGGTAGCTGAAGTAAAGGATGTTTGCAGTGCCATCAGTGAAGAGGACTGGAGGGAGGCTCTTGATAAAGATGACGTTCTAACCAAAATCAAGAGTGTTCTAAACCGTGAACAAGGGTGGAGATTACATAAAGAGTTAGAGCCTTTCAAATTAATTTGGTCAGAGTTAAATGTAGTAAATGAGTTACTTTGGAGAGGTAGTAGGTTGGTGGTACCCGGGACATTAAGAGAAACATTATTAAGCATCATGCACGAAGGTCATGGTGGGATGTCCGCCATGAAAAGAAGAGTGAGGGAGGATTTTTGATGGCCTGGCATGGACATACAAATCGAGCGATATGTTCGTGACTGCATTGCCTGTGCATGTAGTGACAAGACCCATTCATCCCAGGAAACCACTATTGTGTCATCAGCCATACCTAAGGGTCCTTGGGACAAATTGGCGATTGATATATGTGGACCTTTTGATGTTTTAAATGTGACTGAAAGATTTGCCATAGTGTTGGTTGATTATTTCTCTAAGTGGCCAGAAGTAGCTTTTGTTAAAGAGGTCAAGTCCAGTAATGTCATTTCATTCTGTGAGGACATATTCAGAAGGGAAGGGTGCCCTGCTGAGATAGTCACAGAGAATGGTCCTCAATTTATCTCAGACGAATTTGAAAAATTCCTTGTCAGGTGGGGAATCAAGCACACCAGAACACCGGTGTATCATCCAAGGGGAAATGGGCTTGTGGAACGTTTTAATAGAGTGTTGGTGGAATGTACACAATTAGCATGCATGAGTGGGGAAGGTTGGAGGCGACAGGTAAAGGACATGTTATGGTCGTATCGCACTACCCCTCATTCGGTAACTAAAGAGACACCTTTCTCGTTACTCAAGGGAAGAGTACCATGTTCTGTAGCTGTTCCAGCCTGGATGAACAAAGCTGGGAAATACGAGGCAGACATAGAAAAGGTACAACACAGAGTAGAAGAATACCAAAAGGCTTATTGTCATAGGCACAATAAAAATATCATAAAGCACAAGCGTTCGTTCAGGGAAGGAATGTTTGTAAGGGTATGGTTGGGTGACAGATCGAGGAAGGGTTGCTCCAAGTGGTCTGGTCCCAAAGAGGTTGTACTTGTGAAGGGAAACAGTTTGAAGCTGTCAGACGGTAATTGGTGGAACACCAGAAAAGTATCGCCATGTTCTGATACTGAAATAATGGCATCATCTAAAGGTCACCATGATGTTGTCACCAGCAAACCAGTTTCTGATTCTGGGGATGCACCTGCAAATAGAATCAGTTCTGGGCGCATACCTGTAATGCCTAAAAAGTATTAGGATTATGTATGTTCGTAGTATATTGCATTTATATATTGTTTACCTTCTTTTTGTTGAAATGTTCTTAAAAAAGGGAGATGTGTTATATTCTCCAAATTGGTCAATGTGATTTTACATATGCTTGTGATGAGATGCTTTGGAATGCTGGCCGCTTCCTAGCAACCTGTCCTCTCTGCGTGGAGTGGAATGTAGGGGACAGAGAGGAGAAGGCAGTTGCAGAGGAAGGTGGCTGGTACTTCCAGGGGTCGTTCCTGTGATCTGAATAAATCATCCATAATCTAAAGAAGTGTGTCGTGTCTTCAAAAAATAGGTCTCGCCTTTGGGACCTTATGTGTTTTTAGCCATGCAGCACATTATTCTGGGTGCTTAACATTTACAGGTTTTACTACATGTAGCACTAGGTGGCTATGTGGGCGGTGTTAGGGAGATTGCAAGCAAAACAAATGTACACCTGTAGGCTCAAGGCGTTTCAAGTTTTGCGAGTTAATGCGAAAGGAAAAAAAGCAAAACAAGTTCATTCTAGTAAGATCTTTTGTGCTTGGCTAGAGTTGTACTTATAAATTTGCATCAGCAGAGCTGTTTGGTGCCTTAGGCTTTGAACACAAGGGTTTCTTATAGGTACTGTTGGCTGTAGAAAGTCTTTAGATGTCTGATAAAATTATAAATTAATTTGGAAGATCCTTAACTAGCTTTCCAGTCACAGAACTTATTGAAAGTTGGTAGCCCAGTATTGCGCCTCATGTGGTTATATGTATGTTGTTTCTACAATCCCTGCCAGATGAAAGGTTTGATATGTTACACTTCCCTAACTATTAACACTTTCTACCAATTTCATATGTACACCAGCGTCAGATTCCGTGGTATCTGAACTCTTTAGACAAGGATAACTAGTCTCTGAAAATATTAGGCCGTTACTGAACATGAATTAAGGGGTACTTGTTTTTAAAGCTGCTCCAAAAAACAAATAAACGAGTGTGGTTTTTAGTAGAAGTTATAAAGCATTAAGGTGTTTTTAGGTTTCATAATGCTTACTTTAAAGTGTGTTATATAGATGCTACATAAGTTTATTTAATGACGTCTCCGATGTTTTAAAAAATACTCGTGGGTGATTAGCCGCACTTTTCTAATCCAGATTTTTATTTGTTAATGTTACAGTGTTACTGCTGACTTGTCTCACTTGTTGTGAAAAACAGACTGGTTTTAGGAGGAACTCACCACTTCAGTAAGAGCCGTTAATTAATAATAAAAACAAAGATCTTAGACATCCACAGAGTTTGCGCCTCCAGTAACAACATTTCAAGGAGACGCATGTCCTCCAGTTTCTGTAGAAAAGAGATCACTTTTAAATCTTCTGACAATGCACTGTGTTTTCACAGTTTTTGTCCATTCTGGAGGGAGAGGAATGGTGCCTTTCTTGCTTTGCTCAGCTCTGTTTGGGCTCACTAGTCGCCATGGCACAGGGGCTGGTCCAGAGCCAAACATTCGATCTTGAAGGCTCGAGCTTTGATTGGCTCGCCCACTTATGCCAGTACCAATATTGATCCATTGCAGTGTCTCTGCTTCTGCCAATACCAGTACTAATCTATTGCTGTTTCTGCGCTAGTGCTGGAGAGCTCAGCAGAGGATGTACGTATAAAACATCACTGCCGTGGCTTTTGCCGTATTTAAGAGCATGTGTATGTATCAGTGGCCGGTTCCCCCTCTTATGCACATGAGCGCTAGGTAGCCATGGTCAGATACCCCTGTGAGGCCCAGCCCTTCTTACACTGGTGATTGGCTCACTGCTCACTGGTACTTTATAAGCTGTAAAGATGGCTATGAAGAGGTCGCTTAGGACTAAGTGATGACCCGGCATTTTGACAGGAACCAGTCTTATTTCTTTGCAAATTATAATTTATAATCCGGAAATCAGTGGGTAATGGCTGGATCGAGGGAGCTGTAAGAGAGCCATCTTGAGCAAGGGGTTGATTGTAATCTGCACCGTGTCCCGAGCCATCAGAATTAGCCCTGGGTGTTAGTATCGCAGACACGGTTCACCTCAATCAGTCCCGTCCTGTGGAAATATGGATTTTTCTGGTCAGTTATGTCCCCTATCTTGGACCCCAACGGTTCTATGTGCATGTTACAAGTACATGTATGTTCCCTCCAGTTCCAGTTATGAAGACGCAAATACATGTGCGTCCACCGTTAACATGTCCTCTTTCAGATCCGCCATGAATGAGCCGGATATTCCATTCCTAAGTACAAAAGGCCACCGCCTTTATATGGTTCACTTATGCCATTTTACAGTTCAGACGAGTAGGCCCTGATTCTGTCATCAAGTTTTTCTTGCTTTCTGCCTCTGAAGCTCCAGTCTGAGCCTGCATCTGTGACCATGAACTTTGTCTCATTCCCTGCGCGGCTCACGAAGCCTGACATCAGCTTGCTGCCTGCCAAGAACTGTATTTCACCTTCGAAATTATCTGCTCCGTTCCCTGCCCAATGCATTCCTGTCTAGTAGTTTCAGTAAACATTCTTCCAGCTACCGAGCAAAGGCCCGGTTTCTCTGTCTTTATGCAAGTAATTCATAGCCCTGTTACTATGGAAGATTCCTGCCCTCGCATCTAGTGTAGACACTTAGACGCTTGTACACGCACTAACAGTCAGTATAGTCAGTATAGAATAAGATTCTACTCTAAGAGACCTCTCTTCTGGATAACATAGTTCTTTAAACATAGGATGTTAGATATGATTTGGGATTAGGTTGACTTGACCCTCCAGACTTCTGTCGCCACATGTAGAGCTAAATGTCAAGTCCCCTTCACCCCCTAGTTGCACGTCAATCACACGTCATACTGCTGCGCACGCATCTCTGCCAAGTATTTCTGCTGACATTGCGAAATTATTTCATAGGTCCACCCATATGTGACATCATAACCAATGACGTTTTCCTTGTTACACCCAATTACGCCTCTTTATGCTACGCATGTGAAATGTTATCTTTGCTATCAATTGTTACGCCTCTTGCATTGGCCTCACTGTAATGCCTATTGTATAAAAGTGAATAATTATCAATAATGTATGTACTTCACTTCCTGAACCTTCGTGGTGATGGAACTTGGAGCAACCGATTATAATCGACCATTGGAATAAAGCCCATTCCGAACCTCTAATACCACGGATTCTGCCTCTTATTTACTGAGCTATTTTATTATGTTTCTGTATCAAATTAAGTCCCGGTAATTAAATTATTTACCACATGAATGGCGCCCGAACAGGGACACTTTCTCATCTCACGCGCCGGCGGTGCGTTGCAGGCCCGGTCTCCTGCCACAGCTGGACGGACAACAACGCGTACCAGCAGGATTTCCTGTATCTCCCTCCGGTCAAGCGGGGGCGACTGAGGCTGCGATCAACACCCAGACGAGGCGGTGAGAAGTGCGAAGTATCCCGACCAGAGCCTAGCTGAGAGAGCAAGATCCGAGGTATACAGAGGCCCACCAGTTTCCGAAGTCCCGAGTCGAGTCCAGTTTCCGAAGTGTTCGAGTCGAGTCCAGTCCGGTTCAAGTTCAGTTCAGTTTCCGAGGCCTTCCGTTCCGAGCTACCCGGTGAGTACCATTACTGGGGAGGCGTTCTGGCGTGCACATAAGTTGTGCCGGTCCAGACGGGTTTGGGTACACAAATCCGGTCTGCACTGTTTCAGCAGTGTATCTGTACTGTTTAGCAGTACATCTAGTATATCTAGTATATAAATTCAGAATAATTCAGTTAATGCCGAGTATTATGTTCAGTAATTAAGTTTCCTTAGATCGTATCATCATTGTTGCTCAGTTAAATGTTAAATGTTAAATGTTTTTAGTACGTTCTGCATATTGTGGTATGAATGACTGTTCATTATTGTGATTACTGTATTAAGTTTGTTCAAGATCAAGTATCAGATCAGTTCTCAATATGCCGCTCTTTTCGAAATTAAGACAGATCACAACTAGAAAAGGGGTACTCGAAGAAGCTGTTCCTATTCCTCCTAGGGACACTCCAGGGTACTTCATGTATCATAAACACGGCTTAGACGCTATATTATTTCTTGATTTATGGGTAGACTACACTAAGGAATTACCAGAAAGTCAGAGGTGGCCCGCAGCTGGGACCTGGGATGCAGAATGCATCGTGAAAGTAGAGGAAGAATTATGGAAAAAGAAAGCTAGACAATCACAGAAAGACGCCATTGAATTATGGCGTAAAGAATCATACAGACGTACAGAAAAAGCACGTAGACAGGAAGAGAAGAGTAAAGAGAATTCAAATGAAGTCCGAGAAAATCTATTAATTGAAGAAGGTACACGAGTGAAATCAGAACAAGTAGACAGACAAAGACATGCCCTTATGAAAGGTATGTATCCCCTTCTGGCCGAAGGATTACCTAAGGCTACTGCGGGGATACCAAAAGATTTGCCACCCCCATTGTTTCCAATAAAAGTACATCCTAAAGGGCATCCTAGAACCGCAGAAGATGTTTTTCTTTCCTCATATTTAGACGACGCAGCTCCCGAGTATGCTAACCCCGCCCCACACAGACCGTCGGCCGGGGAGGTTCAACACCAAGATCCTGTATCTGTATCTCTACAGCACCGAATCCTGACACAAGTTCCGGCAAGCACATCTGTTTCCACATCTGTTCCTACAGCTACTTCTATAGCTGTGTCCACACCTATAGTTGCTGTATCGCGTTCAACGAATCCTTTCACGCCCGATACCCCAGACGGGGCTACGGGAGGTGCTACCAATATTTTTTCTACGCCACCCAGAATAAATAAACTTACCTTTCAAGAGTCAGCACATCCACGCACCCCCAAACTCATAAATGCCCGCACGCTTAAGGAACTCCTTATAGATTGTAGATATGACCCTGTGCCCGGCAAAGAGGACGAAATGATCCTGGCATCACTACGTATCAGACGAGCCGCGGGGTATTTAGGGAAGTTACCAGGAATGACTATGCATCTAGATAATATATATCATTTTGTCCAAACAGGGCGAGATTCTGAATGTATTAACAGAGCTATGGAATACCAGAAAGTGGAGATACAAGGGGAACTGTTACGTTTCCTCATAAATTGTGTGATCAGAAATCAAGACCGACCGGGGGTAGACCCGGAAGCAATGCAAATTCTTACCAGATGGAGCCAGAATATATCAGAAGGGAGACATGATAAGCAAAACTGTATAATAGCCATGTGCCGAAAGATCCGTAAAGAAATAGAACGCCTACACGAAGAGAGATTAGCGGTAGACCAGTTCGAACAAAGCGAGGAGGAAGGATCAGGACTGCCCACGGGACAGTCAGAAACCATAGCCTATGTAGGTAGAGGAAGATCTTGTAAAAGTACTAGATGTCTTACTGACCCGATACGTCCGATATGTCTAGAAAATAACAGGAATTTTCAAACACCTATAATAATATAAGGTCCCCCGAGCATTCGTTCCAAGCCGCTGACAAATTACTGCGAGAACAAAGGGGTTATCATTTTCTCGATTCTATGGATGAACAAGAATTAGCCAGGTCAGCCGTTCATTGGGTTGACAGTCCCGGAAAGTATGATGATGATACAATAGCACACACATTTTTGAATCTCACCCCAGATGAACAGCGTTTAGCTGGGATTTATATGATTCAACAACTTCTTATACTATATAAAAGCCAACATTCAGATCCTGGTCCCTTACCTGATATATTGACTGAATTACTCACGAATAGATGGAGAGGTTCAGGTACTAAGCTAATTAAAGAAATACTAGAATCAAGAAAGCAGTACATTCTTTTTGTATGTCCAGACCATGTCTCACTGCCCATCAAGGAAAGACCGATGTATTACATGGACAGACAGAATCCTTTACGAGAAGTACACCCAATAAAGGGCGAGGACAATCAGTTTAAACGTGTATTTGTATATACGCCCATATCGAAAATAGAATTGTTAGAAATGAAGAAAGTGGTACCCAGTCATGACAAAGACCCAGCGGGTTTCCACCGAGAAATTAAAGACATGTTACTCATGGGAGAGTATACCTATCCCGACATTATGACCATATTAAAGGTATTGATGCCTGCTGGCATTTATGAAAAACTCAAGGAAAAAGAGTGGGAGGTGGGAGACCAAAAGATAGACTGGACAGCATTAGAAAATGAAGAAAAGGCCCGAGGTCCAGGTTCGGGGCTTGGGGACAAAACTAAAGCACTACCAGGTTTACTAGTACAGGTACTGCCACGTTTATTAACCACGAAAAAGGAAGACTGGGGTGCAATTTCAGCCTGTAAACAAAAGCAAGATGAAGACACTAGTGATTTCTATGCACGATTTGAAAAATGTTTTGGTATAAATAGTGGCATAAAAGCAAGTAGCGAATCATACCCACATCTGTTTGTGACAAAATTAGTTGAAAATTCCTTGCCCCAAGTGAAGAATAGAGTATTAAAATTCGAGAGTACCTGGCAAGGTAACACCCCATCACAAATGTTACAAATGTTACAGTATCATCACAATAGAATTAGAGAGGAACAAGATCATGAACAAAGACGCATGAAAGACACGAAAATGAAAATGCTAGTCTCCCAGACAGTTCCAGCTGAAGGACATAAAAAGGGTACGACACATTCCGGTGATTCAGCAGGACCTGTAAAAGGGACATGCAACTATTGTAAACAACCAGGTCATTATGTACACGATTGTCCAGTCCTGAAGCGTAATATCGCCACAGGTATTACAAAAGAAAGACCACGGCCACTTAGACAGGATCAGAATGAACAAGGAGCCTTGCAGCATGCACAGTCCATGCCAGCTCCGCAACAGTCTATACAGTTTGTGCCAGCTGCACCTGCGCTGCCTGTTGCTGCCACACAAACCACGACACGACAGCTGTACCAGACCGCACAGTATGACTATCCTGATTATCAACGATATGCATGAAACAGCCTAGAGAGGGAAGTTGACTTACCCCTTATCGAGATCCCTGTAGACCAAGAAGGACCTTATGTACATAGTGAATTATTAGGTCAAGACAGAAAATTTTTACTCGATACAGGGGCAAGTCGAACAACTATAAAACTTAGTGAAGTTCCAGGGGCACCACTCTCAGGCTCACAGAATATTTCCCTTGGTTTTTCAGGAAAACCTATTGTTAATGAAGTATCACAGCCTCTTCCACTTACGATAGGACCTTTGACCCGAACTACAGATTTATTGCTCACTAAATCCTGTCCAGAAAACTTGTTAGGTATAAAAACACTGAAAGCTCTAGGAGCTATAATATGTTGTTCTCCGGAAGGAGTAAGATTGTTTTTACGTGATTTTAAAGGTCACTATGTGTCTAGAGACATGGATCCCCGACTACAGACTTTACCTACACATCTATGGGCACAAGGCCCTACTGATGTTGGGTGCATGAATATTACACCATATCGAGTTACACTAAAGGCAGGAGTGGTACTACCACGAATGCGACAATACAAGTTACCACCAGATGCTGTAGTGGCTTTACTACAAATCATTGACGAGCTCATTGCCCAAGGAGTGGTTGTAGAAACAGACTCCAATGTATGTAATTCACCGATAATTCCGATTCTTAAACGAACAGATCCGAAGGCCCCGCCAGTATATCGATTGGTTATTGATTTGCGCGAATTGAACAAATGCATTGTGCCACAATTCCCTGTGGTCCCAGATATCTCGTCATTACTGACAGCTATTGATTCCGAAGCAACATTCTTTACTGTAATTGATCTCAAAAATGCCTTTTTCAGCGTCCCAATAGATCCGGAAAGCCAATATTTGTTCGGATTTAGTTTAAATGGACGTAGCTTCAAATTCTCACGCGCACCTCAAGGATTTACAGAAAGCCCCAGCATCTATAGCCAAGCACTGAAACGAGAACTCGACAGTATCCACATGCCAGTTAGCACTGCCTTGCTTCAATATGTCGATGATCTGCTGATCACCGCTAGAAGCGAACCCGAATGTGAGAAAGCATCACTGACAGTTTTACGATTTCTAGCCGAAAAGGGGCACAAGGTGTCCCCTTCTAAGCTGCAATTCTGTGTCCAGCGAGTTGTTTATCTTGGACACTCGATGTCCAAGGAGGGAAGGCAGCTTACACCCGACCGCATTCAGTTAATAGCTAACATGCCAATACCCAAGACACAAAAGGAGGTGCGGGCTTTTATAGGCCTCACTTCATATTGTAGGCAGTGGATCCCTCAGTATGCATTTCTAGCAAAACCACTCATTCAGTTGACAACACAGGAGGCAGCCACATCGACTGTTCTCCCTTGGACTCAGGAACATACACAAGCTTTTGAAAGCTTAAAGAAAGCTCTATGCCAAGCACCTGTTTTAGCAACACCATGTTACAGAAAACATTTTACACTCTTTGTTACAGAACGAGAAGGTACTGCTTTGTCAGTACTCACACAGGAACAAGCAGGATCACACAAACCGTGTGCTTATTTTTCTAGTACATTAGATCCCGTAGCTCAGGCTCTGCCTGCATGCCTGAAATCAGTGGCAGCGACAGCTTTAGCAATCAGACAAAGCGATGCCATAGTGTTAGGACATCCATTGACAGTACAAGTACCACATGCAGTGGAGGTTCTTGTGAATCGAACGCAAACACAACATTTGACTATAGCAAGACTTACAGGGTACGAACTAACACTGTTTCAGCCACATATAGAAATCAGACGTTGTAACACATTGAATCCTGCCACACTTTTACCTGTAAATGGAACAGACCCACTAGCTCATGACTGTATTGATGTTATTACAATCACGACGAAACCCAGACAAGACTTGACAGATGTCCCATTGTCAGACCCAGACCTGACGTTGTATGTAGATGGTTCATGTATGAGAAAAGGTACAGGAGAACTAGTGGCCGCTTACGCAGTCACAACAGACACTGAAATCATTGAAACAAATTGCATAAATACCTTGTCCGCTCAAGCAGCAGAGCTTGTCGCTCTGACACAAGCCTGTATTCAAGCCACAAATAAAAAAGTCAACATATACACTGATTCACGTTATGCATTCGGAGTTGTACATGACTTCGGCGTGCTGTGGCGAGAGAGAGGTTATTTAACTTCTCACGGTGCCCACATTCAGCACGGACCCCTCATTTATGCTTTATTAGATGCAATACATCTACCCACTGCAATATCAATTATGAAATGTAAAGCTCATACGAAAGTTACTGATATCATTTCTCAAGGCAATGATCTAGCTGACAGAACAGCTAAACAGACTGCTCAAACTCAAACATCCGACATGACAAAGACAATAGTCCCGACGCCAACACATTGTATGACGGTTAAAGATCCTACTCTTGACGTAATTGATATACAGACACATGCTACACCAGACGAAATAAAGAAATGGACTGAATTAGGAGGGATCCAAACGGATCAAGGATGGTTGATGAAGGAAAAGTCTGTGTGGTTCCTTCCTGATTCAATGGTCCAGGTTATAATTAACACTGTACATAGTCCAGCACATCTAGGAGAAAAAGCTATGCTAGACAGCATTCAACACATTTGGTTCAATAAACATTTACGAGCTGCAGCCAAACAAAAAGTTCGTACCTGTATGATCTGTTGTCAGTTCAACCCAGGAAAAAGCGTTCCCGTAGAACAGGGTGGATTTCAGCCTCCTGATCACCCTTTTGAAGTCCTCCAGATGGATTATATCCAGATGGAACGATGTCGAGGATTCAAATATGTTCTCGTAGTTGTCTGTGCTCTTTCCCGTTGGACGGAGGCATACCCGGTTTCAGATTACACGGCCCCGACTACTGCCAAACAGTTAGTTCGAGAATTCTTCCCACGATACGGTTTACCACGTGTTGTTCACTCAGATAACGGCCAGCCGTTCTCATCCGAATTAATGAAACACGTTTCACTTTTGTTAGGCTATCAGTGGAAATTCCACTGTGTCCGACACCCCGAAGCAGCAGGTCTCGTAGAAAGACATAATCAGACCCTGAAAATTAGATTGTCCAAAATATGCAGAGAGAAAGGTGTCGACTGGGTAGTAGCGTTACCAGTTGCACTCTTTTACACAAGAATGGTAGCACACTCTCGAACAGGGCTATCCCCGTATGAGGTGATCTTTGGCAGACCACCAAATATGTGGGGGACGCCTATACCACGCAAAATAACTGATATTGACTGTAATATGCTGACAGATTATTTGGCTTCCTTGATGTCTGCACTACAATCTTGTCGTTCACAGGTAGCTGCAGCTTTTCCTGACAACACTGAGGTGAAACCCCATGACGTAATTCCGGGGGATTTCGTTTTAGTGAGGAACTTTGATCGAAAGACTCAGCTGGATCCTAGGTGGAAGTCACCGAAATTGGTCTTGCTCACCACAAGGACAGCCGTGAAGATCGAGGGCAGAAAAGGCTGGATTCATTCAAGTCATATCAAGAAATTTCATGGACTACCAGCGGATGTGAATACCACACCTTGTGTGTCTTCACCCATTGACTCAAAACTTCCTTTTGTTGAAAAGAGTAATTCCGAACTTTATAAACTAAACCTCAGGTCCAATCAGTCAAGCAATTTGATTGTTTAAGTCCTCTCCGAGGTGAAGCGGTTGAATTGTCTCTGACATGTATCCCTTGGACCTGAATAGAGAATGCACCCGAAAAATGTTGAAACGACAGGCATACTGTAAATCACTGCGTAGTCATTGTACAGTGACGTTATTAATTTTGTTTTTCCTAAGTTTCTTAATAATTACTGCAAGTATATTGTTGCACATATATTACCCTATTTCTAGACATGTTTATAACGTTACTGCTGAACATTCTTTTAGTGACCTATCCCCGCATGAATTATCGTATAGATTTGCGCTGCGCAATAACACTTTTATTAGTATGTTACATCATTCCCATCAGGTTAGCAATGCTACAAATTGTTGGATATGTGGCCGACTCCCTCCCTATCAGAATTATAAAGGAATTCTACCTATTTTTCCATACTCATTCACACACAACGGCTCCTGTGGAGCATGGTTTAGCTTAATTAATTCCTTAGATTCAAATTCTGCAGTTTATCAAGACAACTGGGTATGGGGAAATTTGAACTTAGTTTTACTTAAAGTCTGCTACCCTAACAAGGAGGGACTTCCCAAGAGAACAGGAACTGATCTAGAAAATGAAGTATATGGATTAGGTAATTTTACGCTTAATCTTATGATCCTAAATGTCGAATCCGAAGCTACTCCAATTTTGCCCGCTATGTCAATATTTCCAGTAAAAGGTGAATTATGTGTAAGAAAGAATGGTTCCATACATATGGGCCATAGTAGATGCACCACTGTAGTAGAATTTAGTGATCAAGGCAAGTCTACATTTAGAGCTTTCCGCCATTCCTATTTCATATGTGGTCAGACGGCCTATGTACGTTTGCCTCTAGATTGGGATGGTACCTGCTACATTGGATTCCTTTTGCCACCTGTTTTTCTAGCTCCTCCTGATTATCACAGAAATACTCATTTAGTACACAATAGAGAAAGGAGAGATCTCCCAATTGTCGATTACACTGAAACAGCATGGGAAAAATACACAGATTTCAATAAAGGTCTCTTTCCCTATATAGGTACCGTTACCAATAGTAAGCTGATACGTAGATTAACTAGAACCCTTGAAGCAGTAGTGAACGAAACTATTTCCGCCTTAGGCAATTTAACAGAAGAGCAGTCTGCTATGCGGATTGTTGTGCTTCAAAATCGTCTTGTCCTTGACGTCATCCTGGCCGATAGGGGCGGAGCTTGTAGGGTCATCGGATCAAGCTGTTGCATTTTCATACCAGAAAATTCGCCATCTGTATCTAAAGCTATAACCCGCCTTCATAAGATTGTAAGCCAGATACACCAGAATCCAGGCACCTGGACTTGGTCCGGTTGGTTTTGGAGCGTGTTATCAGCCTGGGGATGGAGAGTTCTATCCTTCCTAGGTATTGGCCTTCTCATACTATTCAGTTGCTGTCTATGCCTGCAATGTGGACCAGCGATTTGTGGTCTGTGTGCCACATCGTGTATTCCACATCAAGATTTTCGTTCAAAATCCCGGAAGAAGAAAGAAGAACAAATGATGCTATATTAACAGATCAATGGATTAATGAAGATTGATATCTCTTGACGGGCAAGTAGGGAACAAGGAGGGAATTTGGAAATATGGATTTTTCTGGTCAGTTATGTCCCCTATCTTGGACCCCAACGGTTCTATGTGCATGTTACAAGTACATGTATGTTCCCTCCAGTTCCAGTTATGAAGACGCAAATACATGTGCGTCCACCGTTAACATGTCCTCTTTCAGATCCGCCATGAATGAGCCGGATATTCCATTCCTAAGTACAAAAGGCCACCGCCTTTATATGGTTCACTTATGCCATTTTACAGTTCAGACGAGTAGGCCCTGATTCTGTCATCAAGTTTTTCTTGCTTTCTGCCTCTGAAGCTCCAGTCTGAGCCTGCATCTGTGACCATGAACTTTGTCTCATTCCCTGCGCGGCTCACGAAGCCTGACATCAGCTTGCTGCCTGCCAAGAACTGTATTTCACCTTCGAAATTATCTGCTCCGTTCCCTGCCCAATGCATTCCTGTCTAGTAGTTTCAGTAAACATTCTTCCAGCTACCGAGCAAAGGCCCGGTTTCTCTGTCTTTATGCAAGTAATTCATAGCCCTGTTACTATGGAAGATTCCTGCCCTCGCATCTAGTGTAGACACTTAGACGCTTGTACACGCACTAACAGTCAGTATAGTCAGTATGGAATAAGATTCTACTCTAAGAGACCTCTCTTCTGGATAACATAGTTCTTTAAACATAGGATGTTAGATATGATTTGGGATTAGGTTGACTTGACCCTCCAGACTTCTGTCGCCACATGTAGAGCTAAATGTCAAGTCCCCTTCACCCCCTAGTTGCACGTCAATCACACGTCATACTGCTGCGCACGCATCTCTGCCAAGTATTTCTGCTGACATTGCGAAATTATTTCATAGGTCCACCCATATGTGACATCATAACCAATGACGTTTTCCTTGTTACACCCAATTACGCCTCTTTATGCTACGCATGTGAAATGTTATCTTTGCTATCAATTGTTACGCCTCTTGCATTGGCCTCACTGTAATGCCTATTGTATAAAAGTGAATAATTATCAATAATGTATGTACTTCACTTCCTGAACCTTCGTGGTGATGGAACTTGGAGCAACCGATTATAATCGACCATTGGAATAAAGCCCATTCCGAACCTCTAATACCACGGATTCTGCCTCTTATTTACTGAGCTATTTTATTATGTTTCTGTATCAAATTAAGTCCCGGTAATTAAATTATTTACCACAGTCCACACAACTTGTGTTGGAGGTCCCAGCATTCTGTATGACGCGAACAAAGGCACGTAGTAGTGTGTAACGCGTGGGTTCCTTTTCAAAGGGCTGAAAAAATTAGACGGGCATAAAAGATGCAGCATAGTTCCCTGTACAATACTCTGAAAACTTAATTCTGTGCGAGCTGCACTTTTATTTCAGCGGGCACTCTGCATCCCTACGCCTCTACAGTGGCAGCACTGTTTCCAATTAATAAATGGCCCTTGCTTTCTGCAAGTAAATTCATCAAGGCGCAGCGTCTTTCTGTTTCTCTCCGAGATTATTTGGCCCCAGAAAAGCTTTCGTTTTTAAGTAGCATAAAAGCCGTAATTGGCGTGCTTTGTAAGGAAGTGTCAATGTGCGAGAGAGGGAGATTACGGCGAATTCTTTGAAGCCTTCTATCCCCTTTACACCGCTGCCTCTATGTAGGGTCACTGAGATCAGTAGCTTTTCTTGAAATGGCCTTTTTCCCTGGCAGGTGCATTATACCCGGTATTTTCAGTTTGTTTTTCCATTCTGAATGCCTGGCAGGTTGATTTCTCTGGCTGCATTGATGGAGAAAGGGCTGACAAATGGACTTGGGCTGGCTGAAAAGACAGTGATTACTGTTTTCCTTTGTGACTGATTGAGGCCCTTGAAAGGAAAGATTTTAACCTTCACCATTTGGTTCAAAAGTATGAGCATATTTTGAAATCATTCATGTCATTTATCTTAGTTCTGTAAACTTGTATGCACGTAAAACAAGCACTGAAACACAAACGCTACGAGGCTCTACGGAGCAGGGCCAGCAACGCCACAGTGGGGAACAGGGGCGCGACTTCGAGGCTCAGTCCATGTACAGCGTTTACCTTGCGGAAGCGAGCATTGGCGCCATCTGTTTCCAAAGCGCGAGCGCGATAATTGCAAACAGATGACGCCGCTGCTCGCTCCCACAAGGTAAACACCGTACATACATGAGTGCTCATTGGAAACAGTGCAGAACATGCACGAGTTTCCCAAAAAGTCCAGAGTGATTCCAAGAGGTCACTCCAAAGCAGCGCTGCGTAGGCAAGACCTAAAAAAAGCAGACACTTGTGGAAGGATAAAAGGAGCCAGATATATGGTAAACAGGCTATGCTCCATGGGAAGGAGAAAGACTAAATGGACAGGCTAAAACAAATAAAGCCATTAAATATACAGCACAAAAATAAGAGTGACAAAACAAAAAGCCAATGGAAAGCTATTGGCGGAGTTGCTTTCCAGGTCAACTATCAACAGGACATGGCTAGGCTTCCACCTAAAAAAAGTGAAGAAGATTGTCGGGCCAGATCACCCAATCTTGGAAGATTCAGATGCACTGACCAATCCTCGTGGTAAGTACTGCTGTTAGCTGAAGGCCTTGGTACTTACTGCAGAGTTCACGGAAAAGCCAGGAACCTTTTGATCTGTGATTAAGGGAAGAAATTCAGTTTTATTTTTGGAGAGTGATGTAAGTTTTGAAAGTAAAGGGCGATTTATTAATCTTCACACAATGCAACGCTGCTTAAAGAATTGCTATGCTGCATTTCGCTAAGCGTCGTGTATGCACACGTTAAGAACAATGAGCTGCGTGACACTAGCATCATCCAAATGATGAATTGTATTGCACATAAACAACTTCTTTATGGGAATTGAGGACACTTTAATGAAAATCAAGCAAATCCTTGCACACTATTCATCACTTAGGGGTCGATTCCGATCCTGTGTTTTTTTTTCCCGTACGACTCGTATCCGTATTTTTTTACGTACGAATCGTACAAGTCCCGTACAAACGGCGAAGTACGATTCGTACGTGGAAAATACATACGAATCGTCTCGGGAAAAGTCTACGAGACGTCCCAGGACAGGTTTACTTACAACTCGCAAAACTGAAGTCTGAGCGCGCAAGTACGATCCGTACCGCCTGTCCGAAAACACAAGCGCATGGAAAAGGCCCCGTACAGAGCGAACTTTGTATGACCCCTACCCCGAGTACACTTGTGCCCGGGGTACGAGTCGTACGCCCCCCCCAGCCTCCCACCCCTCCTGCGTATGTCTGCACCGCACCCCCCACCCCCCGTCTGTACGGACCGTACCCCCCACCCCCCGTATGTACGGACCGTACCCCAGGCGTACCCCCACCCGCGTATGTCCGCACCGTACCCCAGGCGTACCCCCACCCACGTATGTCTGCAACCGTACCCCAGGCGTACCTCCCACCTGCATATGTACGGACCGTACCCCAGGCGTACCCCCCACCCGTGTATGTCCGCACCGTACCCCAGGCGTACCCAATCCTCGCGTATGTACGGACCGTACATACGCGAGGATTGGGGTACGCCTGGGGTACGGTGCGGACATACGCGGGTGGGGGGTACGCCTGGGGTACGGTGCGGACATACACGGGTGGGGGGTACGGTCCGTACATACGGGGGTGGGGGGTACGGGCCGTACATATGCAATGTTGGGGTACGCACCGTACATGATGACACGTACGATGTGGGTGATGGCGTGTACGTCGCGTAGGGTGCCCCCTTTTCCTTGTGCATCGCAGCGTACTTAGCTTTTCCGGCACTTTTTGGCTCTCGTAAAAATATAGCCGTGCGGAGTGCTGTAGGTACGAATCGTACTTGCTGGTCCGTAAAACGCTGCCTGACTCCATGCGGACGTCGCGTACGCGCTGTCCAGGATCAGAATTGTATGTATTTTTTAGCCGTATGGTGTTTTTTACGATTCGTACGGAAATGGTATTTCTGTACGAATCGTACTTGCTGGTTTGTACGGTGGAATTCCCGGGTACGAGTCGTACAGAGAAAACGCTCCGTACGACCATTTGTACCCGGGTTTTACAGGATCGGAAAAAATATGTGGTGAATTGTGAGCACAGCTAGATCAATATGTCATGGATACTATTCAAACCTCCTTGCCCCACTCTAAAGTGTCTAATTTCTTGGATTTTTATTTTTTTATTTTATTTATATGTTTTCCATCATATGATACAGATCATATTCGTACATAACATCAAGTCAATCTTGCATTATCCATTCCACAAATGCTACATTTACATAATACAGCACTCTAAGCAATTTTCAGCAGAACACTGATATAACCCAGTGAAATTGTATACCCCTAACATATACAGTAAGTATTCATCAGCTGTTAGGAGGTCAGGGTGCTCTCGTAAGTAGGTGGTAAGCAGTTCCCAAAAGACAGAAGGTTTAGCAGCTGCAGGCAGTTCTTCTGCATAAATCAGAAAATTATCTTTACAATAGATATAGTCCAATATCCATTGGACTATAGTAAGGGTCTTCCTGCTGTCCCAATGCATGGCTACTCTCCGTTTTGCTAATAACAATAGGATGACTGTCAATTTTTTCTTGGCAGATTTCAAATGTGTTAAGTGCCCCAAGAGACACAACTGCGGTGTGCAGACTAAGTTACAGTTCAAAATCCCATTCAATAGTTGTATCACCTGCCCCCAAAACGGTCTCACTTTAACACTTTAACACATTGCCACGCTAGGTGCAGAAAATCAGCTTGATCAGACCTACAGCGTTTACATTTTGCATCCTCTCATAATCCATGTTTGTATAAATTAAATGGAGTGTGATATGTTTGGTGCAGGTATTTATAATGTATTATACATAAATTACCATTGGGTGTAAGAAGCTCAGTGAGTGCGCAGCAGGTGTGCCATTCTTCCACTGTTAGAGGTTTATCTAGTACCAGATTCCACTTGTCGTGAGCTTTTTGCGTATCCGCGCCAATTTCTCTCTGCACAGCTTTATACAGTCGTGCCACTATGTGTGTGTTATCTGTAGCAGTTATTAGTAGTTGTAGCATCTCTAGAGAGGGGGCTCATTCGAAAATGTGGGATAAAGTACCTGGATCGCTGCACCTAATCTATGATAAGCAAATTTGAATAGTATTATTTGATTGCTTACATATGCCAAATCGGTCGGAGCTAGAAGTGTCCCATTCGGGTATATATCACCCATCGTCGTAATGCCAATCTGCTCCAACAGTTCCATACCACCCTTCTCTTGTGTTACCGATAAAGTGGGATGTTGTGCTAGTGGAAGATTCGGTGTGTATATTGGGGTTTTATCTGTGAGTTGACTAATTCGTCTCCATGCCAAGGACGTCGTGCGGACCGTATCAATTTCGTGTTTGCTCAGATGAGCTCTGAAGTGTGGCAGTACATTTGCCAAGTTGATGGGATGGGCATCGCCATCCTCCACTGCGAGGTGTGGCATATATTTCACTGGGTGGTACCAGTAGAAAGCATACTGAGCCTGTATGCATAGATAATATAGGTAGAGATCAGGGACTGTAAAACCCCCTGAGGCGTATGGTAATGTCATCGTGTGTAAGTTTATCCTGACTTGTTTGCCCGCCCATATTGATTTATTCAGTAAGGAGTGTGATCGGTTAAAAATAGGGGCTGGGGGAGTGATGGGAATGTTGGTGAAGCGATATAGAAGTTTGGGCAGGATTACCATTTTCACTAGAGATATCCTATCCGCCAGAGTCAAGGGTAATGTGATCCATCGGTCTATTTGTGTGCTTAATTTATCAATCACGGTACCATAGTTACTTCGAATCACTAATTCAGAGTCGCGGTGTATCCAAATGCCAAGATATTTTATAGGATCCTCCTGCCAAACCAATGGGAAGTCCATGTGTGGAGGTTTTGTGTTGGGTGTCAATGGTATCACTGCTGATTTAGACCGGTTTATTTGTAAACCAGATTGGCATCCAAATTTGATGTATTCTCGAAGTATCGGAGAGAGGTTGTTGCTTGGGTCCCTAATATAAAGCACCATATCATCCGCGTACAATGATGTGCCAATGGGGCGCAAAGTAACACGTAAGGATGTAAATGCATAGTTCTGGCGTATTTTACAGGCTAGGGGTTCCAGCACAATGGCAAATAGTAAAGGTGACAGCGGGCAGCCCTGTCGCGTCCCTCTTTGTATCGGTATCACATCCAATATGTGTCTGTTAACTTTTATGCGAGCAGTGGGTGTCGTGTAAAGGAGTTTGATTCATTGTATTAACATTGGTGGGAGACCTATCCGCTGGAGAATGGTGAAGAGGTAGGTCCATTCAACAGAGTCAAAAGCCTTAGCCGCGGCTAGTAACACAGCCACAGCCTCCAACTCCAGGTTCAGTTGATGGAATAAGGCGAATATTGTACACAGATTATGTGCAGTGGATCGGGATGGGATAAACCCAGATTGATCTGGTAAGACAATAGTGGTCATGAATGGGTGGATCCTAGTTGCAATTATCTTAGCTAGTATTTTTGCGTCTGTGTTTATTAAGGAGAGCGGCCTATAGGATTCTGCTATTTCCGGGTTTTTGTCTGGTTTCAGTAATGCGACTATAAGCGCTTCACGCAGTGTTGGGGGAAGGAGTTTATTATTATATGCTTCGTCATACATTTCCAATAGGTATGGGTTAATTAGTTCAGAGTAAGTTTTGTAGAATTACCCTGTGTAGTCATCTGGGCCTGGTGTTTGTCCATTTGGGAGAGTCTTTATAGCATCCTGCACTTCCTCTATAGTGATCGGACATGCTAGATATTCACGCTGACTATCTGACAGCCATTCTAGTGCTATATCTTCCACATAATCCAGAATCTCTTGTGCGTGCGCCGTGTCTCGTGTTTTACATAGTGCGCCGTAGCTATCCATGAACGTCTGTAGAATGCCTGCCGTATCGTAATGTTCTGTGTTTTTATAATCCACCATTCTAAGTATAGTGTGTTGTTTTAGCTCTGTGCGTATTTTTTGTGCAAGTATGCTTCCCGGTCGACCTCCTTTGCCCATCCTGCTGCCCTATGTCGTCTCGTTATATATTTCACTTCGTCATCTGCTAAAGTTTTGTAAGTGTTTATTTCATCTTTAATAGCGCTTAAGATGTCTGCCTTATGTGTAGTATCGTACTCTGCTTCAAATGTTTTAATTCGTGTTTCACATTGTGTCAACTGGGTACGAATATCCTTAAGGATTTCCGCCGTTGTACTTATGCAGACACCCCGTAATGTAGCCTTAAAGGCTTCCCATAGTGTGCTCACACTTTCTACCGACTGCTTATTAGTGGCGAAGTAGTCTTTTATTGCATTGTGTAGTGTTTCAGCATAAAGCGGGTCCAGTAAGGCTGTCGCATTAAATCGTCATACAAACGGTGGTGGGGTGTATGTCGGGACGTGTATAGTCAGCTGGACAGGTTTATTGTCCGATAATGTTTTTGGGAGGTGCTTGACATCTTGGGTCCAAGTACACACCTGTTCCGTTATAAGCCAATAGTCAATTCTGGAGCAGCTATTATGCACAGTTGAGGAGTGAGTGCTATCCAGTCTATGTGGGTTGCGCATGCGCCATATGTCATGTAGTCGAAATTCATTCATGCCACGCTTCAGTGCTGCAGCCGCTCATTGGTGATGTTCAGTCGTATCTTGCGATCTGTCGCATGTACTGTCTAGTGCGACATTCATGTCACCGCCACAAATGAGTTCCATATCTGGAAGCTCTCGTATTTTGGTTTGGATTTTCACAAAGAAATCGGGATCATCCACATTCAGGCCATATGTGTTAACGAGTCCTACCCTTGTGCCCTGCAATATACCTGTAATTATGACATAGCGCCCTTGCTCATCAAGTAGTATTTGTTCTTGTATAAAGTGAGTCCCTTTTTGCACTAGTGTCATCACTCCACCCGCATACGCAGAATAAGAGGATGAGGCCACTAATTCCGCCCATCTCTTCCCAAAGCTATCTGCCTTATTTTTGAGTTGGTGTGTCTCCTGCAGCATGGCTATATCTATACCATGTCTATCTAAGTACGCAAATATCTGTCTAATTTTCCTGGGGTTATTGAGAACTCTGACATTCCAGATCGCAAGTGTTAGAGGCTTAGGTGTAACATTAGTGTACATTGTCATAACTCCTGTTATAATTAAGGATGAATAATCTTGTGCTGCTTTGTCAGCTTGTGAACATTGCTATCTGAATGTTGAAGAGAGATACAGTGTTTTTGCATAAAGTGATAATGGAAAACAACAATGGTCCGATGACTTTAGGAAACAATGAAATAGTACATAAAGACCCCGTTCCCAACCCTCCTCCCATCCCTCCCACTTCTCCATCCCAATTATGACGAAGACAGTCCCCTTTAGAAAAAAATAAGCCCCCCCGCTCCCCCACCCGTCCCGTCGAAAAAAGAGGAAAGAATAACTTTTGCTGTGGTGCACATAGGTGGGCGGAAACTGCCAGCCGGATACCCCAAGGACATTTGTCTTCTAGGTGGTCTCGACACTATCATATAGCGACAATCCTGACAACACTAGTCTCCATCATGAAGTGGTCAACACATTAACAACACAGGTTGAATAGAATGGTCATCTTCAAAAGGATAAGTATACATTTTAGTAATCATGACATTGGTTATACTAGCAATTCGGAAACAACAATTTCTCCAATACTTATCGGTAATATTCTGCAACGATCATCACT
Source organism: Triturus cristatus (assembly GCF_964204655.1). Lineage (NCBI taxonomy): Eukaryota > Metazoa > Chordata > Amphibia > Caudata > Salamandridae > Triturus > Triturus cristatus. The sequence continues at coordinate 213,008,784 of NC_140579.1, forward strand.
CAGTTCGCCATATAGTGTTCAAGTATACAGGCATCGTAGGCCTCTCAATTATTCAATTTCTGAGGTTCCAGAGGGCTCTTCCAGCACATCCCTAGGTGATTTTCGGCGCGCAGGCTGAGTCCCTCTCTTCTGCAGGTACTTGAGAACCTCTTTAGGGTCATTGTAGATTGCGGTTTTCCCACCATCAGAAATTCTCAGTCTAGCTGGATAAATCATTGCATATTGAATGTTCTGGTCTCTCACCTTCTTTTTGGTCTCTATAAATTTTTCCTTGCCTCCTGGACTTGCGGTGTAAAATCTGGGTAAATGGATATGTCCATGCCTTGGTGTTTTAAGACCCGGTTCTCGTGCTTTCCGTAGCACTGCATCCCGGTCCCTGTAAATTAGTATCTTGGCAATAATGGGCTGTGGTCTTGCCCCGGTCGGTGGTGCAGGGGCCAATGATCTATGGGCTCTTTCTACGATAAAGACGTCAGAGAAGGTTTCTTTGCCCATTAGTGTGATAAGCAATTGCTCGATGTAGCGGTCCATAGGTCCTGTGCTGGTCGTTTCCGCAATTCCCATAAGGCAAATATTGCTGCGGCGAGATCTCGCTTCAAGATCTTCAGCTTTTGCCATTAGTGCATCCATATTTTTGTCGAGTTTGCTTTGTTTGGTTTCTATTTGTCGTTGCGCGTCTTCCGCATCTGATATGCGTCGCTCTGCCATGTCAATGCGCTCAGTGTGTCGGTCGAGGCGCTCGGACATGCGGTCCACGCGGTTAGTGAGATTATCTATTTTGCCGTCTATGTTGGATAAGGTGTTCTGTATCGAAGAGAACATAGCTTGTACATCTCCCATAGCCGCTCCACCCGCAGTGGATGTGGTGTGTTGTGTAAAACACACAAGATGATGGACGGAATGCTGCACATTGGCAAAACATTCACCCCCAGTCACAGATCTGGGTTTAATTCATCGTTATTTTGCTCACCACGCCACCCCAGTTCAGACATGGCCATATGCAAATCAGTCTTGAACCTGTGCCTCATGGGAACAGTCCAGCCCGAACTGCCAAGCCATGTCTTCCCTGGACCGGAATCAAGCATCCTAGGACCGGTTTTGGGGTTTCACCCCTCTTCAGCCAGGATAGCTTGACTCCAGTGGCATAGTGAGCACGGGACCCACGTCTGGGCATACCCTTCCCACATAGGGCGAACAGCAAAACACACATGATGATGGACGGAATGTTGCACATTGGCAAAACATTCACCCCCAGTCACAGATCTGGGTTTAATCCATCGTTATTTTGCTCACCACGCCATCCCAGTTCATACATGGCCATTTGCAAATCAGTCTTGACCTTGCTGCAGATCAGAGCATATAAATTCTCCCTACTTCCATGGACAGAGTAATTCCACAGTAATACGCGCATACACTCACCATACGCTAGGGCCCATCACACACCAACATTCATTCTATTACTCTATCCACACTAAATATACGAGAGAACTCCTGAATCAATCTGCATCTAAACTGAGGTCAATGCAACCTAATTGATTTGTCTCGAGTCATGATTTAAACAATAAGAACACATTTGAGATCTCAATAAATTGACAAAGAAATAACCACCCGACACTAATTCAAACAAAGGTTATTTTATCTAAATTAGTTCAAATGAAAGTCATCTAATAGCAAAATCATTATTCTCATAGTTACCTATTCTAGCTAAATGTCGTATTTAGGTCAGGACAGGTCTCTCAAAGGGTCTCCCGAGTCGCCGTCCTCTTGATCAGCATCGATCCTCTCGAGCATAAGTTCAGGAAGAAGTGGCCTTAGACCCTCACTAGTCTAACTATATTTATACTAAAACTTACACATTAAAAGTTACAAACAAGCTCTAAACGTCCGTTGAGCAGAGCGAGCAGGAAAGGATGTTGGCTCGCAACATTTAGAAAAAACCTCCGCTCTCGAATATCTCAAAAATAAAAACACGGAAAAAGGAAGCACAAACTAAATCCGCAACATTCATGGATGCTCTTCTCCGGATTTATAGTGAAGCCACCGCAAGTTAATCAAAATGTTCATTGTGACAATTGTTCTCTTCCAAGGATATCTGGCGATGAGCCCAGAGCTGCTGTCTTTTCATAACTTTTAGCTTCAGACAGAGGCCGAGGTCATGTTTCCAACCATATTCAGCGAGGCCTCTCTTCGTATTTCATCTACTCAAATGCAGGCTGTAAATGTCGGCCATTTTTCAATAGGCCAAAATGGACAATCTTAATTAAAAGAAACACAAAACAACGTTACTACATCGTATTGATTATACAGTGTTAATTCCCACTAATACCTTTATGTGTATGTAATTATCTAGCCTTTTGCGACATAAAAAAGCATTAAAGCATATTATTTAAAGCGCCAACACATAACAAATAGTACTTTAGTCACACGTAATTAATTAATTTGCTCACCAACTTAGTTCACGTATTAATCAAGCCATGCAATTGCATTCCCACGTATAATCCTTTCATTAGTAAGGTTGATTAGTCAAAAACACTCGACAAAAATTAATATTTAATAATTATTCGTTAGTAATTTTAATTGTGACATATCGAAATATAAACTGAAGTTTGAGTTTAAATGGAAAACCCTGCTCCAGCAATCCCCCCTTTGGTGATATATCATCACCACAAAAATTCAACCCAAAATGTAGTCCCCATTTTTAAGGAGAAATTCAAATGTCTTTTTGCATTTATACTACACTCCAGTTTCTCTTTCATCATCCCTTTTCGTTTCTAAATACATGCTCTCTCTAAATTCTTCTAATTCTATTTCTTGTGGGTCTCTTTTTGACTTCTTTTGTCTCTTTCCAACATTTTCTTTTAATATTTTCTTTTTACTTCTCCTGTATTTACAACATAAACACCCTAATCTAAGAATCAATAAAGCAACTATCACACATGTCAATGGAAATAATATTTTACCAAAAATGGTACTACCTATCTTAGCAATAAAATTCTTAACAGCAATCATCTTATTAGCCATTTTAGTCCAGATACTTTAAGCTTCCAGTGGTACTAATTCTTCATGCAAATCAGTAATATTTTTGATATAGATCTTTAGATCTTTGCTTTCATCAGGAATGTAAGTGCAACAATGTTGAACTTTCAGCATTCCACAGACTCCACCCTCTTTGGCCAATAGAATATCAAGGGCAAGTCGATTTTGCATAGACATGGCGCGTAAGGCAACCATCTCCGTGTTTACCAACAGAAACCCTCCAGCGGTGCTTGTCGATAAGCGATCCACCACTGTTGACAGCTTCCGAATTCCATATGCATTTAATGAAATTCCCACTGCTGGAATCAAAGCTCCAAAAATATCTCCTACAATTTCTGACCAAGTTTCTCTTTTAAAGCGTGTTCGTAGATTAATCTGTTCTGCATCTTCTATTCTATCCATATGAAAAATCTTTGGAAAGACCAGGCCAACATAACATGTGCCATACCAATGGTCAGGCAACCTGTAATAAGCCTTATTCCCACAAATATAATACACTCCCGGGAAAACTGGATCTTCTCCTCCTTTGAATCCCCATCCTGTTGCAATAAAGTATGTATAATGGCACTCACTAGTCCCAACAAAATAGTTATCATATTGGGATTTCCTTCTGGTAATGCATAGTTTACCCTTCTGTGGTGCATCTAAAGCCAAAGTTGGACTGGCCCCATTTTTCAACTCTTTTCCCATCTCAATGTCCCACACTGTTTCACTCATTTTATATCCTCCTGCCTTTTCATGCATGCTCATTCTCCTTTTCTCTGCCATATCTAGGAAAGCTTTCTATTCTTCCTTCAAACTACAAGTTAAATTGTTTCTAAAAATGTAATCTAATGTTAATTCTTCTGTTTCAATAAAAATCTCACCAAAAATGTTAGCTTCTTTAGCAGGATTCAGTTTTTTATTCATAGGCAATTGCCCAAAAATGTTATCCTTATTAGACATTTCATAATCTATTTTCCCTAACAAATAAAAAATACTACTCAACACACTACATGAAATCCCATACGTAGCTGGAAGATGATGATAAGTAACTCCCTCCGAAACGGATGCAGGCAATTGCATACAGACGTAACAATCCCTTACTTCCATTGTCTTTACGTATTCATACAACAATTTTGAAAAAACATTGCTAGAAAAATCATTAATTGATCTATCCTTATGTATGTATATGTTACTAATTCTAGTTGGCACTACTTTCTGTGATCTCTTCTCTATGTTAGTCATATTCTCAGTATGTATTCCCAAAGTATCTATTGTAACTCTAAAAGTAACTAATAAAGCAAGCACACTCAATAGTAGCATTAATAGTCCTGTACAGCAGCAGCACATTCTACACCATCTTTTCAAGAAGGTACATCTACTTTGATTATTTTCTGTGTTAGCCATCTTATTACTTTGGCAGTGTCTTTTGACTTAGCCTCTACTACTCCACTACTGAATCCCTAGAACAAAATCTGTTAATTTTAAAACTCTTCTTTTTCACTCTTCCCCAAGTGACTCCTTTAGTTCACTCAATTTGGATTTTCATCACTTTTCACTTCTTCTTCAGCAACATCAAATTGTATCAGATCCTGAACATCCTGAGCATCTGACTCTTCTCCAATGTCAGTCAAGATAACTTTCAGGATTCCAACAGTTTTCTCCTCCTCAACCACTCTCCGTAAGGTCCCCTCTGGATTTCCTTGACTTTCTGCCTCTTCTTCTCCTTCAGACAGCGCCACATACGTCCATTCCGGTGACCTATACTTCTGGTTGGGCTTTCTGATTCTCTTGATCTCCTCTGGTTCGTTTGATTTCTTCTGTTCTTCCTCTTTCGCTTGATTCTGACTTGACACCTCGTTCACCTGTTCAGCTTTCGATGAATTCACTCGTGTCAGTCGATATCTCAGCCTCTTTATCTTGTTAGGCCAAAGATCTCCCTTTACACTTCTTTTCTGCTTCACCTCTCTATTATTTCTTTCTCCAATCCAAGTTCTCTTTCTCAGAACTCGACCCTCCGGTATCTCATTCTCACTCTCATCTGATTCTGTCTCATTTGCCTCTTGTTCATCAACGATTCTCTCTTTTTCCACAGTCTTCTTCTCCACTGATTGAGATTTCCCTGCTACTGTCCCTCCTCGGGTCTCCGACATGCAATCTTCTTGCTGTCTACTTGTCCCTTCACCTAGCTTGTCAGGAATGTTCCCTACACCTCCTCGGGGGTCTTCCGCAATCTGTCCCTCTCTATCTACTTCTGACCCTACTTCTCTAGAAGTAATCTCAGGTGGATCCTCAATCTCTTCATCTGACTCAGGTGTAGTCTCTGTGGAATCACTCTTTTCTTCTCTTTCTTTCTCTTTTCCTTTTTCACTACTCGTTGGAACTTCAGGCACTTTCCCAGAATCTGAACTCTCTTCTGAGGTTCGCAGTGTTCCTCTTGAAGCTTCTTTTGGTAAGAAAAAAGAATCACCTGACTCTCTTTCTGACTCTCTTTCCCCCCTTTCAGGATTCTTTTTTCTTTTCACTGTTTCAGTGTCTGCATCATCACTGGAATCTGACTCTTCAAAGTACTCTTTTCCAGTCCCATCCTTTGGATTCGGAACTCTCAGAGTATGACTTGCATGAACCCAGTTCTTCACTCCAGCACACTTCACAGCAGTCGTTGTAGTCAGAATGACTTGTCTTGGCCTTCCCCACCTTGGAACCAAGCAATTTCTTCTCCTGTGCACTTTTATTCTCACCCAATCCCCTGGACTCAGATCATGGGCTTGCTTCTTTTCAAGTGTAGTGGCGTCTTCTCCAACCTGGTGAAACACAGAATGAACTGCGTCAGCCAGGCCTTTACAGTAATCCAAAATCATGTCATCAGTTATAGTCATCAGCTTGTTGACAGGCACGAATGCATGTCTCATTGCACGTCCCATCAATATTTCATGTGGACTCAACCCTGTAGTTCTATCTGGAGTAGATCTAATAGTCATTAGCACCAGAGGCAAGACATCAGGCCATTTCATTCCAGTGGCTAAACACATTTTACCAATTCTGTTTTTAATTGTACCGTTCTGTTCAACAACGCCAGAAGCCTCTGGCCTGTATGCACAATGTAGCTTCTGCTGTATGCCCAATGCTTCACAAATTAAACTCATGAGCTCATTGTAGAAGTATCCCCCTCTGTCTGACTCAATTGTCACTGGGAACCCGTACCTAGGAATCAACTCTCTTAACAGTAACTTGGCCACTGTTATTCCATCATTTCTCCTAGTCGGATGTGCTTCCACCCATCTTGAGAACAAACAGACTACCACTAGAACATACCTCAATCTATTGACTTGGGGCATTTCAATGAAATCTATTTGCATTCTGGTAAAAGGACCTCCTTCTCTGCCTATTGTTCCTAGGCTCACCACTGTTTTCTTTCCGGTATTGAATTGCTGACAAATCAAACATCTTTGACAGATGCTCTCTGCAATCAGCCTGAACTTTGCATTGTACCAGGTTTGTTTGAAGGACCTAATCATAGCATCCCTCCCCAAGTGTCCCTGGCCATGATACATTCTTGCCATTGTTGACAACATGGAATTTGGCATGACTGGTCTTCCATCTCTATAGATCCAAACATGATCTTTCTCCCTTGGTGCACAACCTGCTTTGATCCAATCTCTCATTTCCTCATCTCCTGCTTCATCTTGCAACTGTTTCACCTCATCCCATGTTTCCAGGACATTAGTAAACATCACTGAACAAAAAGACATTTCCTTCTCTCTTCCCTTGTTAATCGAATTATCGTTCTTTGCACAATACTGTGCTATGTCATTTGCGAACCGATTACCAAGAGTAACAAAATCATTTCCCTGTCCATGAGCAGCACATTTTACAACTGCTAGTTCTTTAGGCAGCTGTATCGCCTCAAGCAATTTCCCAATCACTTCAGCATTCTTTATAGGAGTTCCACTCGAGGTCAGGAAACCTCTCTGTAGCCAAAGCTGGCCAAAGTCATGAACAACTCCAAATTCGTATTGACTATCAGTCATCACAGTCACTCTCATATTTTTCCCAATCTTGCAAGCTTTTGTCAATGCTATCAATTCAGCCACTTGAGCAGATTTAACTCCCTTCAAAGATGAAGCCTCCATAACTTCTGAGACTTTACACACCGCATATGCTGCACTCAGCACACCTTCTTCTGTTCTTAAACATGATCCATCCACAAACAGCACATGATCACTCTCAGGCAGTGGCAGATCTCTTATGTCTGGTCTCGGTTTTGTACAGTAATCAAGCACATCCAAGCAATCATGATCAACATCATCTCTCACACTCACATTTTCAGCATCTGGCAAAAGTGTCGCTGGATTCACATTCACACATCTCTCAAGAGTCACATTTGATGCTCCCAGAATGATTTTCTCATATTTAGTCAGCCGACTATGTGACATATATTGAGTCCTGCTTCTTGTCAAAAGAATTGCCACATCATGAGGTACGAATACCCTTACAGGATATCCCATTATTATACCCTCACTCTGTTCCAAGCTTCTGCATGTAGCAGCTACTGCTTTCAGGCAACCTGGTAAACCCACAGCTACTGGGTCAAGTGTTGATGAGAAGTACGCAATTGGCCTTCTCAGACGTCCATGTTTCTGGATTAACACTGAAAGTGCACATCCATTTCTCTCACTACAGTACAGTTCAAACTCCTTCTCATAGTCTGGCATTCCCAGAGCAGGAGCTTCACATAATCTGCTCTTCAATTCTTCAAATGCTGCCATTTGCTCTGCATTCAGTTCCAAGGGGTCCTTTACCTCACTTTTGGTCAATTTAATCAGTGGCTTTGCTATCAGGGAAAAATTACTTATCCACTGACGACAATAACCCACCATTCCCAGAAACATTCTTACTTCTCTCTGGGTCATTGGGGCTCTCATTCCTCTGATAATTTTGATCCTGTCATTGGTCACTTTCCTCTGACCTTTTTCAATATTGTGTCCAAGATAATGTACCTCTTTCTTGCAAAATTGCAATTTGGCTGGTGATACCTTTAACCCTCCATCTGCCAGATGATTCAGTAAAGCTGTGGTATCTACTTCACAAGCTTCACGTGTCTTTGATGCCACAAGTAGGTCATCAATATACTGTACTAGTACTGAGCTTTCAGGCATGATCAAACTCTCCAAAGACTTTTTCAGCAACTGATTGAATGTTGAAGGACTCTCTGTATACCCCTGTGGGATTCGGCACCATGCCAAAATACGCTGTCCAAACCGAAATGCAAAAATCGGCTGGCTGTCATGATGCAATGGAATTGAAAAGAAAGCATGACACAAATCAATTACTGTGTACCATTCAGCATCATGAGGAATCTGATACAAAATCACTGACGGATTTGGCACAATGGGACTGCATGGTACCACAATTTTGTTAACTTTTCTCAAATCTTGTACTATTCTGAACTTCCCATTAGGTTTCTTTAACCCCATTATCGGTGAATTACATGGGCTACTCAGTAACTCTCTCAAAACACCCTGCTGAATCATCTTGTCAATTATAGGTGTTATTCCTTCAATTATCTCTGGTGTCAATCTGTACTGTGGGATATTCGGATAAGTGATTCCCTCTTTCACTGTAATCTTTACTGGATCTACATTATTCATCAATCCCACATCTTCTCCAGTAAAATCCCAAACTGCTGCTTTTACTGTATTTCTCAACTCTTGAGGCAAATCATCTGGATTAAACACAGCATATGTTCCAACAATCTCACTTTCTCTATTATCTAGAGTCATCCTGTACAAAACATCCTCATCTGGTGTCTCAAAAGCTATTCCATCCGGAGTACAAAAAATTGTGCAATTCATTTTACACAATAAGTCCCTACCTAACAAGTTCACTGGACTAGTGTCGCACACCACAAACCTGTGCATATCTGAAAATTTCCCTATCCTTACCCTTACTGGTTCAGTAAGACGAGTCTTAATCTGTGTATTAGCTACACCAACCACTTGGATTGCTTTATCCGAGAGAGGAAGATTTCTTATATCTGCTGACCTGACAGTTGATCTCGTCGCTCCTGTGTCTACTAAAAAAGTAACACTTTCCCCATTTATTTTCCCATCCACAAATGGTCCTGCCTGGTCTATTTCTAGAGTTGCTCCAAGTATGCACTCTTCCTCCTCTCTTCGGCACCGTCAGTAGTCCCCTTCAGACTCACTCCCCTCATTCTTTAACCAGTATTGCTGTACTGGGTTAGTACGTCTCGGTTTGTTTACCTGCTCATCATTGTAGAATCCTGAATCCTGGTTATATTTCTGAGACCCTCTGTTCTGCGGCAAGGGCGGTTTCGGCTCTTGATTCTGCTGCTTGACAACCTTCTGTTGTTGCTGCTGATGATTACACCCCTCATTCTGCACCTGCTGATTCAAAGATTTATTCTCATTACTCACTAATGGTGGATTCGTACACTTGGATCTCCAATGCCCCAATTGTCCACAGATGTGACATGGGAATTTCTTCTTGGCCTCTTCTAAATTCCCCTTTCCTTTTCCTGTACCATATCTAGGCCTATTTCCTGGATTATTTGCTTGTTCCACCCGCTGTGCTTCTTGTCTTTCTGCAACTTTCACCTGTGCCCACATTGCTTTCTCCTTCAGCTTTCTTTGCTCTGCCTCAATTTCATCACTGAAGTACTTCGCATGTCTCAAGATCTCATCAATCTTCTTACTCTGCCAATCAACTGTGTGCTCACGAATCATTTCACTGATTTCAGGTCTCAAGCCATATACAAATCTGTATACAAAATGACTCAAATCCTTATCACCCAGGTGTTCATCTCCACTGAACTGTTTAAAAGCCAATATCAACCTTTCATAGAAAGCATGAACTGATTATTTTGCTTCCTGATGTGTTCGATCTATCTTAACCCAATCTGTCTCCTTAGGGGGTACCTTATTCTTCAGGAACACAATAACCTGCTCGTATTTCTTTATTACCTCCGGGTCTGGAGCTCCTGTTCTCTGATCTCTTGGGTATTCCTTAGCAGGCCAATCTACAACTATTTTACACTCTGCCCACAAGTCTGCTGGAACAATTATATCAAACAGACTATTCAGGTCAATCCACAGCACTTTTGACAATTTCACAAACCTATCTACCTGCCTATACCACTCGACGGGCTTTTCTCTCAGTCGAGGGAAATCATTCGTAAATTACAAAATATCCTGTCTAGTCCATGGGACATGTACATATCCTCCTCCAGGAATTTCCCTCATAGGATAGGCATCCACTGTTTTTTCCTTTTCTCTCATGGGAAATGCTGAGTAAGTCCTGTCCACTGAATCTTCCCTTTTCTTATACCACCTATCCTTCCACTTTTCCACGTCACCCCATTTTCGCAATAAGGAAATCATTTCCTTAATCTGCCCTGTTCTGCCAACACCATTTAGATTCTCGATATCTTTATCAGAAAAATCCACTCAGTAAGGCTTCTGCAAAGCTTTCACCTTATCCATGTCAACTCCCATTTCACTCGCTATACCCTTTAACCTATCATATGTACTCTTAGCCCTCCAGGTGATACTCTTGCACATGAATAACAACTCTCCATCATGATGATTTTTCAACATTTCTGTAGGAATTGTGCCTGCTATAAGTTCCTCCAATTCTATGCGCAACCTGGCTACATCAATTGCCTGAGAATCTTTATCCTTCTTTTGGAGAACTTTCAACCAATCATTCAAATCCTCAGCCGTTATTTCTGTAGACCTTTTCACTGTACCCACTTGTTCTGCCATCCTCTGTGGTTCCAAAATTGATCCTCCTAAACAACCAGTATTCAATCCTGAATTAGGCTGTACATTTGACCCTCCACTACATGTGTCATGTCTCAGCTGTCTCAAATGATTCTCTTCCGTCCTTATTTCTGACCCTTCTGGAGAACTAACTAGTCCATTACCCACATATGGAACTGTCAAACCACTTTCACCCATTCTTTGCTTATCAAAAATAGGCATAACCGGACCTATGGTTACAGGAACTGTAACTGCTTCTAGATTCTTTGTCAATTCTCTAATTTTCTCAGTCAATTCGGATGTGGTTTTTGCTAATTCTCTTGTTTTCTCGTCCCCGATTGCATTCTCTCTCTCTCGCTCTCTCTCTCTCTCCCTTTCCATGAAAGAGCTACCACTTTTCAGATCTGGTGTCGCAATTTCTGTTTTAACGATTCGCAAAGTATCTCTTATGGGAGTAGCAACTGGTGTTCTCTCTTCTGGTTCTGGTCTATATGGAGGTGGTCTCTTATAGATCATGTCATCCATGACTTCATCCTCATAGTCATTAGCCCCATACCTTCTCAATTCTGCATCAGGTACCTTTTCCGTACCTTTCCTCCCTTCTGTTTCTTCAACAGTTCTCATTGGATATAGTCCCTCTGACATACTAGCATCTCGCCATCTCCTCATTCGATCATGATGAGTTTCACGATCATATTTTCTCCCAAAAATATACCTATAATTACCTCCACTCCTCTGCTTTTCTCGCTCATGCACCTCATCTTCCCATTCTACCAATGCCTCGAACTGTGTCGGCCTTGGTCTAGACTCTAGACACATCATCTTTTCCCGTAAATTTCTCAACACGGCCAGATTAAATGAACCATGTTCCGGAAATGCTAGAACACCATCTTCTTTAGTGTACTTAGCCCAATTGTCTAACCAAATACAGGTATGATACCCATATTTCGCAACCATGAAGGATGCAGGTGTTCTTGTCGGAGGTAGTAATTCACCTTCTCTAGTTATTATGTCCTTATCCTTGTCGAACCACTTTTTAATTTTACCGAACAAGGATTTCTTCTTCTTTTCCTCTGTTTGGTAATACATTTTCGTGTTTACCACAACCCTCTAGTCCTTTCCGCAACTGTACGATCTTTTGTCCAATAACAGCGCGACTCACACCAACGCACCAATCCCGGAGCGTCTACGTCACCCTGTACTTCTTCCAATCCCTGCGCGGCTCACACCAACGCACCAATCACAGCACTTTCGCTGTTCTAACCCACTGTCCAATCACAGCGCGGTCTTTCTGATGTCAGTAGTCGCTGCAGTCGCTTCTACTCCTGTCTCTTGTCACTTGTCTACCCCTCCTTTACAAAGCCTTCTTGGTAGACTCTGTTTTAGATTCTACAAATCTATTAGTTACAACATATAAACATCTCCATTGTCTGCTCCGCTAACCACAGAATAGTAAAGACCTTTCTCACAAGAATCCCGCTTCTCTCCAGAACAGCGCTTACCTCTGCTCCACTACGGAATTATTACTTTCGTTGACACAGTAGCACATCCCTCTACTCTGCCCTTCTAACATGCATTCATTAACTGTTTCTCCCGGAATGCTCCTAAGAGTTTCACAATCAACTAAATGCTCATACATTCACACACTTTCACACCAGAAAATGTAGCACATGTACACAGAATCCTGTTTTTCCCGAGAACAGCGAACAATCTGTCCTGCTACAGAATTATAACACACGTTAACCAAGCAGCGCTTACCTCTGCCCAGTCCTTCAAACAAGCTCAGAGAATACCTATTACTCCTCCAGCGGTAAGCTTTAACGGCAAACCTTACGGATCCCTGGGACTTAAGACCAGAGTTTCATAGATAACCTTTGCTACCATACACACTCCTTTTATACAAAAGAATATATCTCTAGTAGTAACACACGGCGATGTCACTGATTCCGAACCCAGACAATGCGACACGCAACTTCAATTGTCACACGCTTTTCCCTGCATACGTACAGGGCCAACAATCCCGTCTTTCCCGAGAGCAGCACTCACTTCCCTCTGCCCTACTACGGAACCGTCACCAGCTCCCCACGTTCCAGAAGCCGTACACACTACATATAATTCAATACGACGACTTCAACATTTAGTATTAGTACATGTATCAACATCAATCAATAAATCAATAAATCCGAAAGCCTATGTACAAGCAATCTATCAGATCAAGACAATAATCAAAACCATCATACTGCTACCAGGAAACTGCTGCAGATCAAAGCATATAAATTCTCCCTACTTCCATGGACAGAGTAATTCCACAGTCATACGCGCATACACTCACCATACGCTAGGGCCCATCACACACCAACATTCATTCTATTACTCTATCCACACTAAATATACGAGAGAACTCCTGAATCAATCTGCATCTAAACTGAGGTCAATGCAACCTAATTGATTTGTCTCGAGTCATGATTTAAACAATAAGAACACATTTGAGATCTCAATAAATTGACAAAGAAATAACCACCCGACACTGTAATTCAAACAAAGGTTATTTTATCTAAATTAGTTCAAATGAAAGTCATCTAATAGCAAAATCATTATTCTCATAGTTACCTATTCTAGCTAAATGTCGTATTTAGGTCAGGACAGGTCTCTCAAAGAGTCTCCCGAGTCGCCGTCCTCTTGATCAGCATCGATCCTCTCGAGCATAAGTTCAGGAAGAAGTGGCCTTAGACCCTCACTAGTCTAACAATATTTATACTAAAACTTACACATTAAAAGTTACAAACAAGCTCTAAACGTCCGTTGAGCAGAGCGAGCAGGAAAGGATGTTGGCTCGCAACATTTAGAAAAAACCTCCGCTCTCGAATATCTCAAAAATAAAAACACGGAAAAAGGAAGCACAAACTAAATCCGCAACATTCATGGATGCTCTTCTCCGGAATTATAGTGAAGCCACCGCAAGTTTATCAAAATGTTCATTGTGACAATTGTTCTCTTCCAAGGATATCTGGCAATGAGCCCAGAGCTGCTGTCTTTTCATAACTTTTAGCTTCAGACAGAGGCCGAGGTCATGTTTCCAACCATATTCAGCGAGGCCTCTCTTCGTATTTCATCTACTCAAATGCAGGCTGTAAATGTCGGCCATTTTTCAATAGGCCAAAATGGACAATCTTAATTAAAAGAAACACAAAACAACGTTACTACATCGTATTGATTATACAGTGTTAATTCCCACTAATACCCTTATGTGTATGTAATTATCTAGCCTTTTGCGACATAAAGAAGCATTAAAGCATATTATTTAAAGCGCCAACACATAACAAATAGTACTTTAGTCACACGTAATTAATTAATTTGCTCACCAACTTAGTTCACGTATTAATCAAGCCATGCAATTGCATTCCCACGTATAATCCTTTCATTAGTAAGGTTGATTAGTCAAAAACACTCGACAAAAATTAATATTTAATAATTATTCGTTAGTAATTTTAATTGTGACATATCGAAATATAAACTGAAGTTTGAGTTTAAATGGAAAACCCTGCTCCAGCACCTCATGGGAACAGTCCAGCCCGAACTGCCAAGCCATGTCTTCCCTGGACCGGAATCAAGCATCCTAGGACCGGTTTCGGGGTATCCCCCTCTTCAGCCAGGATAGCTTGACTCCAGTGGCTTAGTGAGCACGGGACCCACGTATGGGCATACCCTTCCCACATAGGGCGAACAGCAAAACACACAAGATGATGGACGGAATGTTGCACATTGGCAAAACATTCACCCCCAGTCACAGATCTGGGTTTAATCCATCGTTATTTTGCTCACCACGCCACCGCAGTTCAGACATGGCCATATGCAAATCAGTCTTGACCCTGTGCCTCATGGGAACAGTCCAGCCCGAACTGCCAAGCCATGTCTTCCCTGGACCAGAATCAAGCATCCTAGGACCGGTTTCGGGGTTTGTTGTGTATCCTGGTGCCCCTCTGGATCGTTCTCAGGCGGTTTCTTTTGCTGGTCAAATGTCAGCTTGGGCTGATTCCTGTCAGGCTTCGACATATTGTGCGGTTGTGTATCAGACCAATTTCTGAAGTATCGCCTTCGTAATTTTACACCAGTGCGCAGGTGCACAGGCCGCCCTCCTGGGAATACAGTGGCTAGTAGTGAAGGTAAGCGGAGCTGCCACCAAGTTCAGGGTTCTTATGCAATCCTGCAAATGCCCTGGTTGACACCATACACCGCTGCAGGTATACAGTGCACAAGTGCGCGGTTATCAGCAGAACAACGCCGGGAGTGGATAATATTGCGACCACACCAGTGCAAGCGACCAACTGCAAGCGCCACAGCAGGTTTCGGCTGAGTGAGTGTCCTGTTTGTAGGCTATAGCAGAGTAGGGATGCGGTGAGTCGTGTTGCAGATCAGTACCTTGAAATATCAGTTGATCCCGTATTATGCACTCAATTAGCCATCTTTAGTATCGACCCTCACCACGCACTGTATAGAGGTATGGTGGCAATCTTCTTGCGCTGCAGTCTGCTTGCAGCGTCCCGGCGCACACTCCGTATGAAGCAGGCTGGAAGGCGGTGCTCAGGAGACACCAACGTGGTGGTGCTCACCCACAATGTATGTCTTTACCACCCCTGTTTAGCGTGCAATGCGGAGCATGGAGGCCCTCACCTCATCCGCCTCCTATTCAGCCTAGAGCAGGCCACAGGGAACCCAGCGCTAATTTCCCTTGCTGTCCCGCATCGGTGAGAGGAACGCTAGCTGGCGTGCTTGTGCACCGCGGGCTCACCGCAGCGCGTGATTGTCGGAGTGTCTCTCGAGCAGGGCAATAGGACCTCCCGATCACATGAATCCAACTGCCACACGCCTCACACCGTCCCCTCAGTAGTTAGTAGCGTAGAATTACAGAGTGCGCGGCTAGCAGGTCTCACCTCGAAACGCCTATGCTTTCAGCCAGATTTCAGCCAGACAGCACCTCCACCAGATTCAGTAGCCGATCTCTGCTTAGCTTCCGCGAGACAGCGGTTTCAATTCGGGGATCGTAGCGGGCGCGCTCTAGTCTGTAGCCGCCCAATATCGTGCGTTTCTTCATGGGCAGGGTTACATCAGAATTCTACGCTCAGGCCGCGTCTCGGTCAGGTTTTTTGGAAGACGTCTTTCTTTAATTATAATGCACTACAGGGCATATAATTTGGTTCAATATAACGGCTAGATGTTCCGGTTGCCCATTCTCTTACATTTACCACTTCAGGAGCATCGCGATGCAGGATACATGCAGGATAATGCGAGCAACCGAAGGAGCTCACTTAGGAAGCGGCCATCTTCGAGCGTTGCTAGCTCCGCTCCTCCATCTAATTTCTTGCATTTCATCCCGCACGGTTTAATGGCTTTTCAGCTCAACAATTTATCCTGATCATCCCAAAACTGTACTTAAAACAGTCTCCAAAGGTGATTTCTCTTTTCTCTGTAGCAGTTCAGTACAGCAATCACCCCCTCACCTACACACAGAATATATGACTTGTTCAATCATTCACTGGTTCGCTCACTCACTTATTTGCTCACTTATTACGTCTAACGCACACATTTTCTCACTTACTCATCGTCCATCTGCACAGGAAGTGACATCACTGCATTTCCCATCATTCATCTGTACAAGAAGTGACATTACCGGTTTCCTGCCAAAACCATCTTTACAAGAAGAATCCAAGCAGAGGACTTTATTAACCATCATACTACTACACATCATCCACTGCCCCCACTTCCCTCTCACCTCCCAGGGCCTATTTAACAGCAACCGCAGTGCACCAAAGGCAAGCCTGGCTGCACCCATCTACACCTGGACTGTGCCCAGCATCAGGAGCCCTCTTGCTTCCCACCACTAACTTACTACACTCCTCTGCACTCTCAACCCTAGCCACCGCTTGCCGCACTGCTGACACACCACACCAAGAAACATGGACTGAGCATTCATGCACCTCCTGCAAGTTCTAATACACTCTCCTACAACCTACACCCACCACTTCCACACCAACAGCGCCCAGCACCCCACTCACTCATAGTCTCACAAACCAGCCACTGGCTCATGCTCACACAGACCAACCCCCAAATATCACACCATACTAGCATGCATGCTTGCTCAACAGACATGCCACTGGGACCTACTGCACAACCATGCTCCTGACCTGCTTTGCCTCACAGAAATATGGCTAAACCCAACCTCTGCACTGGACATCACTACAGCCATAACACCTCATCAGGCAAAGCCGTCAGCAGAAGCCCAGAGGTGGAGTTGCCATCATAATCAAAGACAAGCATCACCTACACAGACATCTGCACCAGTTACATGGAACACCTCACGTTCAAAATACGCATCACAGCCGACTTCTTCTTCAGACACAGACCACCAGGACCTGTGTCAATTTTGCCAGAGATATCACAGACTTCGTCACACTACTCATCAACACCTGTAACTTCATCATCTTCAGAGACCATAACCTTTACCCAGAAGACCACACAGACCAAAACTCTACAACTGTTCTAGGAAACCTCTGAAACCTCAGACTCACCCAGCATGTTACTGCACCCACCCACATTGCTGGATACCTATTGGACAGAATTTTCTCTTCAATCAGCAACATCACAGTCGACAAGCCAGCAACTATGACAAGGATGGACCATGCCCTCGTCAGTTTCAGTGCACCCATTTCGTACCACCACAGACCTACCTTCACCGGACCCTCCTACTCAAGCTTGAAAAGTTTCATAAAAGAGGACTGGGCTTCCATCCTTTCCACATGCTGGCCCAAGTGCATCAGCAACTTGCTGAATGCCATCAAGAACGTCAACAACTGGATCGCTGCATACATCAACACCCATGCTTCCGTCAAGCACAACCCAGCGGCAAGAGCCTGACCACAGGCTAGTTGGTGCACAGGCTAATGAAACATCACTACAAGAAACTGAAGTGCAAATTGAGAACAAATCAAGACATCACAGATTCAGACATTTTCAAATTCACTAAAAGACGCTACCAGCAGAAATGGAACACCAAGTACAGAGCTCTTGCAGACCACTTCAATGTCAGAAAAAACAGCAGCAAGGAAATCTTTATGGTCATCAAAGATTTCACTGCGCCTCCTGTCTCCTCCAGCAACCTCACCCCCTTGCAAGACCTTTACATAAGCTCTAAGCATTTTTCTGTAACAAAATCACCTCCATATACAGCAACTTTGACCCTCAGCTTGACCCAGTCACCATTGCAAATCAACTTCCCATCACGGCAGAAGACCAAACGATGACCTCATGACCTGCCATCACCATCATCAAAACTGTTGGTACCATGAAGACCAATCATTCCAGGGCCCCATCTGACCTTCCCTCCCCCCCCCACGCCTTTACCATAGGACCCCTACCAATCAGGGAAACATTAACACTCACTCCCATCCTCACTAGCTTCATCGACTCCGCCACATTTCTGAACATCTGGAAAAACACCACTGTCACACGCCTGCTCAAGAGACCATCTGCCGACCCAGCCACACTCTCCAACTACAGACCCATCTCCCCCCTTGGACCTGGCCAAGGTCTTAGAGAAACTAATCAACCAATAACCTATCTGCAACCTCAGCAACCACAAGCTCATCAACGTCACACATTGTTGATTTAAACCCAACCGTAGTACAGAAACACCACTTATCACTGACAAAGATTGCATCCACATGATCCTTGACAGAGGGGACATGACAGTCCCCCTCACTCTCCTGGACCTCTCTGCAGGACTTGACATGGTCTCACACCCCATCCTCATCAGGCATCTGCATAAATTGGCAACCAGGGAATGGCATTGTGCTGGATCTGCTCCTTCTTAACAAATAGAACACCAGCTGTCAGCCTGTCACCTTATTCTTTGGAAGTCCACAAACTCTGCGGATTGCCTCGAGGCTCATTGCTCAGCTCCACCCTCTTCACGCTGTCCAACGTCACCCAAGCACACAACATCAACATACTTGCCTACGTTGAAGATACACAACTTATACTCTCTATCTCAGACAAGACCCCCATCACAAGAAACAAGTTCAGCTCCTGAATGACTGAAGCTGCTAATTGAATGAAAGCCTACAATCTCAACCTCAATACTGTTAAGACAGAATTAGTGATCCTTAGCAAAACACCCCGCCATGGGACTCCAACTGGTGGCTAGCTGATCTCTCACCCACACCTATACACAGCACCCGTTCCAGGAACCTCAGAATCATCATCAACAGCAAACTGGACATTATCATACAAGTCATTGCCATCACTGCATCTCGCCTCCACAAATGGAAGATACTGAGGAAGAACTTCAGATGGCTTCCAAGCAATACCAGAAAAATCATCACTCCCTAGTCACCAACAAGTTGCACTCTGGGAACACTCTCTACGCCGGTATCTCCAAGCAACCAGAAATCCATAGACACATTCATCCTTAACCTCCCAAACAGACCTCATTTTACACCATACCTCAGAGAGCTCCACTGGTTCCTGAAACACAAGCACACTAATTTCAGACTCCTCATGTACACATTCACGGCTATACACAACTTAGACCCCCCCTACCTGAACAGTTGCATCTGCTTTAGCCAACCACTCAGACACCTCCGCTCTGCAGGACTCCTGCAATCACACATCCACACATCCACAGAACCAGATCAGGAGGACAAGCTTTCTCTTACATCTCTCCTAAAGTGTGGGCCCAACCTCCCACTCCACATCAGAGCCTCCTCCTCTCTTATTGAATTCTGCAACCTACCAGTTAACCAACCTATCCTAGGCAGGGCTAGACATAGACACCTGCTTAGCACCAGTGTGTGTGCCTTTTGCTCTTTCACTCCACGTTTTTGTCAAACTTTCACCCGTTTTTCTGCTTGCTGTCTCTTTCTCCCTTGTGCCTTTGAGCTCCTTTCATTTGTTTTTTCACTCTTTTTACCGTTTTTCTTTTGCTTTTGCTTTCACCCTTTTTTTACCTTTCAGCTCATGTTCTTGTGCCTTTTTCACCTGTTTCAAGCCGTCTGTCCTTTCTGTCGCACTCCCTGTAGCTCCCCACCCCTCCTCCACTATGTCTCGATCCCATGCCTCTGCATCCCCACCCAATGCATCCACACTCCTCCCCCTTTCCAGGATCTAATTAATGTTGGCTGTTGCATATCCACGCATCAGGCACCCCAGGGGCAAACCTGCAGTGCTCCTTCAATCTTTCAACCTGAGACACACCTCTTCCTGCTGCTGCTGCACTGCACCACACACCATGGTTGGAGCCTTCACCTGCACGCACTGACGGTTCACCTGCTGCAGCCTACCCACACACCACACTCAAGCACATGCAACAATATCAACACCCCCAACTAAAACCACATGCTACAGCAAACCCGCACCCCAACACTAACTCGCAAGCATGCTTCTCAAAATACAATCTTTCAGCAAACACGCAATCGAAATCTGGGACCTACTGAGGAGTGACACACCAGACCTCCTCTTCCTGATGGAAACTTGGTTCACCTCCACATCGCCACCTGATATCACTGCAACAATCCAAGAGGACTACAAGATTGCATGATACAACAGCATTCACCAGTCAGGAGGAGTACTCGCAGTCATCTACAAAGCCTTTGTCAAGTGCTCTATGTCGACAGACGGCGACACTCCATTCATGGAACGTGTTCACTTCAAGCTGCAAATCTTTGAAATTTCACCCTGACTGGAACCCTCGTCTACTGAACCCCTGGACCGTCGGCTACCTTCACCAGCCTCATCACGACCTTCATCGCCCCTCCCACCATTGACTCCAAAGCCTTCATACTCCTCGGTGACCTCAACTTCTACTTGGAAGACAGGACTGAACCCCTGCTCGACAGCACTCAAAAACCTGAACACTATTGGACTAATCCAGCTCATCACAGAACCAACACACATCGCAGGACACACACTGGACACCATCTTCTCTCCCAGCAACAGCATCAAGTACAACTCCACCTCACTGCTCACATGGACCGACCACTCCATCATCCACTTCCAAATCAACACTCCCCAAGTCAATGAACCAACCAGTTCAGCCTACCAAGCTGCAGCTGGAGCAAAATCTCTGAAGAAGACTGGCTCAACTTTCTCTGCATGGATAAACCTAACCCCACAGACAACCTCAACAAGGACATTGATAAATTCAACAACTGTATCAAGAACTGTGCAGAGTGTCTCGCCCCCATGAAAACAAACATGCAAAGAAGAACTAACAAGCAGACCGGCTGGTACTCAGAGGACCTCCAAGACTCCAAATGGCACTGCAAAGAGCTAGAAAGAATATGGATAGCCAGCCATGATACCACCGACAGAACCACCTACAAGGCTGCACTCAGATGCTACTACCAGCAACTAAAAGACACCAAGTAGAAAGTGCTAGACGAATGCATCGAAGGGCACTCCAATGGCTGCAAGGAGATCTTCTTGATCATCAAGGACTTCACCACACACTCGTCCTCTGTCAACAGCATCACCCTCTTCCAGTGAACTCTGCAATGACCTATCAAATGCCTTCTCCAACAAAATCACAAATATCTATAGCAACTCCGCACAATAACCAGACCAAAGCGATCTCATTGTAAACCTGCCCATCACCAACAAAGATGACCACCTGACTGAATGGAGAACTCTCACCAAAAAAGATACAGTGACGATCATGCAGACCATACACTCAGTAGCCCCAACAGACCCATGCCCCCACCATGTCTTAAACTTTGGAGCATCACACATCAGCACCACTCTCACCCACATCATCAGCACCTCCATCACATCCACCATATTCCCAGAAGATTGGAAGCATGCAGTAGTCAACATCCTCCTCAAGAAGCCACTGGCTGACCTGAGCCAACTAAGAAACTTCTGTTCTTAATCCCTGCTCCCCAGCCCAGACAAAGTAATAGAGATGGCCATCAACAAGCAACTCACAACCTACTTTAAACACCACCACCTACCAGACAACCATTAATCAGGTTTCAGAGAAAAACAAAGCACTGAAACAGCACTCATTGCAGTCACCGATGACATCAGGACCATCCTAGACTGAGGGAAAATAGCTGCCTCATCCTGCTTAACCTCTCCACAGAACTCTACACAGTCTCCCACAACACACTCATCAGAAGACACCATGAGTTTGGCACCCAAAGACCTGCGCTCAACTGGATCTGCTTCTTCCTCATGGGAAGAACCCAAAAAGTCAGATTGACACCCTTCACATTGGAGACCAAGAGCCTGATCTGCAAAGTTCCCAAGTATTTTTCTCTCAACCCTACTGTATTCAAAGTCTACATATTCCACTCACCTACATCATCCAATCCCAAGGCATCACCCTCATCTCCGAAGCAGACGACACCCAACTCATCCTCTCCTTGACAGACAAGACAACCACCACCAGAGCCAACGTCACCAATTGCATGGCCATGGTAGCAGAATGGATGACAACCAACTGCTTAAAACTCAACTCCGATAAGACAGAATAACTGGTCTTTGGAAACAGGACCTCCACATGAAATACCACCTGTTGGCTGCCAGAGGTAGGATCAATACCCACTGATCATGCCAGAAATCTGGGGATCATCCAGAATGACAGGCTCAACATGAGAGCACAAGTCATCACAGTGAGTGCTGCCTGCTTCCACATCCTGCATATGCTACAAAAGATCTCCAAGTGGCAGCCACAGATCACCAGACGCACCATCATGCAAGCACTCCTTACAAGCATACTCGACTATGGCAACACACTATAAACTGGAATCTCCAAGCAACTCCTAGACAGACTTAAGCCCATCCAGAATGCCGCAGCAAGAACTTATACTCAAAAGCACGCCAAATTTCCCTCTAGGGAGATTTGGCTGCTTTTCCACTTGTTCGTACTCTGCACGGGTTAAGGACTCAGGCTCAATTAATGCCGGACCGCTAGTGGTGAATTTCTGGCTGAAACCCCTGGTCTTCTAGATTGCATCAGAGAACAGCTTGGGAGGGCGTATTTATTTCGCACTCCTTGTCTCTTTTGCTCCTGAAAGCGTTTTTTATTTTTGTGTCGGGCTGTGGTTCCTTCAACACTGGAGGTGGATTTAGACAATCACCACGTGCCTGAATGGTGAGCCATAGAGATTCATTCAGACTTAATAAGGCAGATCATAAGAAACTGAGAAAAATGTTTACTCATTTTGTATCATACATTGTTAAGGAGCAGAAACTGGGGCTGGCATTAACAGATAAAACCTTAACAAGCAAAGACTTCACATTCAATATCAGCTCCGATATTTGCAGCTCCACCAACCAGCGACACTGAGAGCTCAAACAAAGGATGGCCAAGCTACAGAATTTGGGAATGAAGTTGCAATTAAGATTTTCAGCTATGCCTAGGATTATGTGGCGGAATGAAATATATAATATCAGAAAGGCAGAACAGTCAGAAGAGCTTATTGAGACATTGTGAAGCTCAATTTAGGGGAGAGCGATGCACTCACACCTTTTACCTTCGAAGAGTTAGGAAAGGTACAAACAGTTAGTCAGATATTGGGAAACAGGTGTTGGCAGGGGTTCCTGGTCGCGATCTAGTTAGGTAGGCAAGAGGAGGCTGCTCTTTCTCCCATATCGCCGGCAAGACCTGGAACGACCTGCCCCTCCACCTCTGAACAGCCCCCTCGCTGGCAGACTGAAGAAAGAAACTCAAGGCCTGGGGTGACAGTGCCACACTCTACAAATACTGGTTGATTGATTGATTGATTGATTGAAGCCATACTCTTCAAAAGCTTGGAGTTCACAAGAAATAATAGTTACATTTGAGACTTAGGCATTATTAACGTTATTGTTATCTGTGATGAAGATGCAACACTTCCTCACCTTCAAAACGCTTCAAACAATGCCTTCCTTCAAAAGAAGGATGTCTAGTACTAAGCACTTTTGCATAATCATTGCGCACATAGCAAGTAGCTCAGTTTTTATTTGTGGGAGGACAGTGGTAATATTGGAAGGGAGGAGATCCATCCATAAGCGTAGATAACATTCTAATCTTCACATCATTTATAGCCACTCCAATAGATTGAACCTTACCTCCTAATACATCTAGCATGATCTGTCCAAAACTACATCACCTTCTTCAAACTACCAGCATCATTCTTCTCATTCACATGATGGACAATTTCAGATTAGTAGAGACACATACTTTAGCCATCTTATTTTTAATGGTTCCCTTCATTTCCTCTGCAATTCCAGGTGACGGAGGATGATAATTGCAATGGAAAGTTTGCTTATTTCGAAGATCTGTTTCAATAGAGGTTGGCAGGCCAAAACATAGAATTAACTCTCTCAACAAGATTTTGGCATTGTCATGCTGTCATATCTCTGAGTTGGGTAGGCTTGACCCCATTCAGAGAACAAGCCGACAATCACTAGAACATATTTAAGTCTGTTGTAAACAGGCATCACAATGAACTCCGTTTGAAATCTAGTAAATGGGACCTCTGATTTGCCAATTCATGATAACAATGGTACTCTTTCCCTGATTATTATTAATCTGTCAAATGACACATCGCTGATACAGGTCTTCTGATACATTTCTGATTTTTGTATTACACCAATACTTTCTGAAAGCTCTGGCCATTGAATCCCTCCCTACATGTGTTTGGCAACACAAATAGTGAGTGGTTAATTTAGTCTGGGAGTACATTTTATATTCAGGGGTAAGACTTACATCATTGAAGCTCCTTTGGACCCAGATAATTCCAATTTTGTTTTTTGTCTTCTGGTACCTCCTTCTAGAGATCTCTCAAATTGCTTAATGCGGCCTGTATTCAATTTAACAGAAAACAATTCACGTCATTTTAATTTTCTCCAGTGTTTGCAGTCGATTAAATATGTCCTGATTCTTACACTGTGATTTACTTATTTGATCTCACAGTTGCATTCTCAAGTGTGTAATATTTTACCACTTGGTAGGCATACATGTTCCCAATCATGAATATGTCATCATCAGCCTTATTGACCATTGCAATTTCTCTTGTTCTTTGTATTACTTCCAAAAGATCAAGAATATAGGAACCGTTCCGGATGGGAGTACCAGAAGATGTTATAAATCTCATTTGTGACCATAGCTGCCCAAAATCATGTCCCACTTCAAATCCTTACTGGTTTCCTGTGTAAATCATCACGTTCAATTTATCTGCAAGGCAGCAAGCTCTTATCAGTGCAATCATCTGCCACTTGTACTGAAGTTACATTAGGCAAGTATGATGCTTCAATAATTAAAGAAATAGAAAAGACTCCATGAGCAGCATTTAGTGCTCTCAGAAGGTCTGCCAGACAAGAACCATCTACAAACAAAGTCAGATCAGCCATTTCAAGAGGAACATCTTTAATTTATGGTTTTGGCTTGGCACATAATTCTGCAACATTGACAAAATCATGATCAGGATTCTAATCATCATCGTAATCTTCTATTCTCCCCTAAACCAGTAGCAGCATTGCAGTGTTCAGAGAATTACACCTCCTGATCGAGATATGTTCTGCTGCCAATATGATTTACTCAAACCTCAAAGTGGCTGTTTGTCAGGTGCCGAGTTCTGGTATGGGTGAGCAAATTTTAAAATGAATGAGGAACAAACACAATGAGTGTATATCCTACTACAATCCCCTCACCTTGTTCAACTGCAATGGAAACAGCTGCAACCGTGTTCAGGCAAACATGAAGAACTACAGCTCCTGTATCTAATGTAGCAAACAAAATAAGCAATAGATCTTGTTATCTTCCCTTGCCAATTAAATTACCAGGACTTAAATCACACAATTTGAACTGATGATTGTTCCCAATTGACCTATTTTACCTGGAACATTTGCCCTAACCTGACTAACAATTTGTTTATTGCTAATGCCCATAACTTGGACTCCTCTTCCTAAGTAAGAGCAGGGTTAGGACCTCCACAGAACGAACTTTAGAGCAGGTAGCACCAGTTGCAATCAAAAATGACACTTGGTGGCCATACACCTCACTATCTACATATAGGCCACTCTGGTCTACCTTTAGGACTGCACCAATCATGCATTCCCCCTGTGCACAGTCATTGCGAATTCGTGTCTGGAGACAACTGAGGTAATCATTGCTAAGAATCAATGGAATCTGTTGTTACCCTGGATTTTATGCCATTTTATTTATCATGTTTTGTGGCATCATTCAAGCTACAGGGATGTTGAATGGAACTTCCCTTGATTTTAGACATTCTGCATAGGGGTCAGTGGGCAGGGGCACAATTTGCTGTAGTTGCATTTCGCTGTATCTGGGAGCAAAATCGTGCTGGACTCGATCTGGATTCAGTCTACATTCTTGCTTCCACTTCCCGATTTTACCACACAAAAAAGTACAAGCAGTGCTCTTGTTCAGCAAATTAATATTTGCATTCCTTCCAGAATTATTAACATTCGCTCTACCACAACCCTGTATCTGGGCCATCTTATTCCTCATTCTGAGACCTTGCATAGGATGTAATACATCCATTCAAAAATTGTCAGCATGCACAAAATCTGAATCAGAACCTATTGTCTGATTTCTATTACTTCTCTGAATCTCCTTTGTCTGTGCAATCAACTTCTCCTTAAACGTTGTCTGTTTTGCATCAAAACAGTCTCTATTATATTTAGCATACTTCAAAATCTCATCAAATCACTTACTTTGCCAGGACATCACATACTGCTGAATATGAGAACTAAGCTCTGGACGCAACCTCGAAACAAAAGCTGATACAGATCTGCTAAAACCTTCTTTCTCGGGTTCCTCAACTCCACTGTACTTGCTATAAATCTGTATAAGCCTCGAATAATAAGCATACACTGATTTTTTTTGGCTCTTGTGTAGCACTCATTATCTTTGCCCAGTTCAATTCCTTCTTTGGTCTGGCACTTTTCTTTACAAATATATATTAAAGTAGGTACTTTTCAACAACCACCTCAGCTGGAGCATTTTATGGCGGAACTTTAGTTGGTTCTCCAGTCAGCCAAGCAATCGCAGCCTTCACTCTGCCCATAAATCACTAGGAACAAAAAATGTCAGATTGTGCATCCCAATCAATGTAAAACATTTTAGAAACTGTTACCTGTCTTTGAACATCATTGTACCACTTGTCAGGTTCCTCCCTGAGTTTTGGAAAATTTGCCATAAAGATCACCCCTAGTCCAAGGCACATGCATATAACCCCTTCCATGCACTTCTCTGAAAGAAAAATTCTGACACCCATCTCTGGTTCCAGATCACTAAAGACCATATTTGCTATCTTCCCGCTCTTTGACTTTTGTTTTCCATAGCAACTTTCTCTTTCCACTTTTGATTGTATTCCTTTAAGTCCCTCCAGTCCTTAGTTTTATCAACTAAGGGCTACATGTATCAAAATTATAAATTGCGAATACCCAATTGTGAATTCCTGAAAATCGCAATTAGGTAATCCCTATTTACAATATATGAAACTCAAAGAGTTTCAGATAGCGATTCCTAGGGGTTTGCAAATCGCTCTACCTCATTAATATTAATAAGGTAGATCGTAATTTGCGACCCCCTAGGAATCGCAAAACGCACGGGGATGGTGGCTTGCTGAGGTCAGCAGACCACCCTGTCCGTGAATGCTTTTAAATAAAGCAATCTTTTTTTTTGTAAAGCAGCCTGTTTTTCATAAAGGAAAACGAGATGCTTTACAAAAAGTCAAATGAAAAGTTTTCTTTTCATTTTTTAAGACCAGGCAGTGGTCCGTGGGACCACTGCCTGCTTTAAAAAAACGCTGTAACAAACATTCACAAAGGGGAAGCGGTCCCTTAAGGACCCCTTCCCATTTGCGAATGGGTTACAACCTACTTAAAGCACTCGTACTTGGTTTACCCGATGCACCCATGTCAGGTGCAAACATAGAACCCACTTGTGTATTTTGCACAGAGGAGATCATTAAAAAAGTTAGCCTTTCATTTGAATCCAGTTTCTTTGTTCTTGTTTCTCTATCACCCTTGTCACCTTTCTTTTTGTTTGTTAATTAATTAACTATTGCAGGGAAAACTCATATTCCTTCTATCTTTTTCCCAAGATCTCTCTTGATTATTCCATTTATTTTCTAGCCACCGCTTCAGTGAACCCTTATCATGTTTCTTTCATTTGTTTTTCTCTTTCTCTGTGGTCATTCAATGCCATTTGTTTAATGCATTGTCTACCTCAAGAAATCTAGCTTTCTAAAGTTAAACGCACCCTCTAAAGGAAACTGCAAGTCCTTGTCGGCAGAGGTATCTTCATGCCGATCTCAAATCTATGTGCATATATGAAGCCCAAGTAGTAAAAATGCCATTGTTTTGCTGAAGGGAGGAGTGGTTTATTGCTAATTTGTGAATAATTTCATGCCTCACATGGTTCTAGTTTCACACTTCAAGGGAACAACTTTTTGGTTTGTCATATAAGAACGTCATTTAATATATAAAAGACAAATTTGTTTTGGGATTTTGAGTCAACTTCTTTGCTTGTATGTGGGCTAATTCATGTGCATAAGGAGATGTGTAAATTCCACATTACAGTTTCACGTTAATATGAGACTTTCAAAGGATCATGCGAAAACAGTTTTACATGCGGTGGGAGAACATTGCATGCTCGAATAAGGACAACGTGATACTACTCAGGCACATTTCATGCAGATATTGGCACACCAACAGTGATTTAAGGGTATGGGGTCATGGCTCAAATGTTAGGGGGTGGCATTTCAGCAGTTATTTAGTGGCTCTGTAAAATATTTGCACAACTTTTCCACTTAAACCTGTTGTGAGCATGCACCAAGTTTTTTGTTTTGTGGAACTACTGTGTAGGATGTTCTTTCTATTTTTTTCAATCAAAGCTTCAGACAAGGATGGGGTAGGAAGTGTTTCAAAGAGCACTTTGTTTGTGGATTTCCCAAGCGCATCTTTAAAAAAGAATTCCATTTGATGAAGCCAATTGGGCTGGCAATATGTGAAATGTGAGTCTGTTGCTTTGGGCAAGCAGCAAAACAAAATATTCCCCACACCTTGTTCTCTTAGTGCCTCAGAAATGTCACTTTTAAATGTTTAAAGGGCTACCTAAAAAGGTGCATTTAAATAAGTTAATAAAACAATAAAAAGGTTGTCTCTTGCAAAGTATTTTATAGACACAATACAGTCAATACATATCAGTTAGCATCTCCTAATAAGGAATGAACACTGTTTCCTACTCCACAGCAGAGGGTTACAAATGACAGCAAGCATAAGTTTAACACTGGAGAATATAGAGAATGGATCCAACGATGTAGCAGTAGAAAAGTGAACTCGTTCTAAGCCGGTATAAACAGTGGAAATGCTGTTCTACCAGCAAAGGGTGCAAAGAGGAGGCTGCTGTCGTTTTACCACAAGAGAACCAAGTCTGCCACTCATTCTACCTCCACGGAGGGCAGGTAAAGCAAGCTATGCATGTGACTATCGGAAGGGGATAATAGTGTCAATCTGTCACCAGAAGTGATAGACTTTAAACTGCTAAATTACTGCAGTTCTATTGCGAAAATAACACAAATCAGCATGTTATGACCATTGCATCAGAACACGACATTGGGACTTCGGGCAACATTGCCATTGCAATTCCACCAGGAGAGAGAGCGAAAACAAACAATACTTTGTCAACACGAGTGCGAGTAAGGACTAAAAAAAAAATACATCTGGAAACTGAACCTCAGAGAGGGCAAGAAATACACCTACTCATTGCAGTAAACCGTGTCTAGTGGCTGAGCGGACTAATGAATCCACTCCACAAACTTGTGTTTCATCTCATGGCCACAGGCTCAAATCTCGGCGGCTCAACTCCGCCTTTCATCCTCCCAAGGTCGATACAATGAGTGCCACTGAGTTGGGTAACAATAGACACCTGTTATTCGGTGACGAAATGCCCCAAGGAGTGTACTTGCACTTTACAAATACACATGTATTGATTGTTACGACTACTGGAGACTGGCACGTGACAACAACTCCAATGGAAAAACAGCCCAAGAGCGACAACTGGACAACTAAGATACTGCAACCAACACTAATCAAACAAACGTATTATCGTTTGGTGTTAGTATGAAATAAACATAACCAGCGCCATAGCACCGCCCTCCCCCGAACCCCCCATCAAAAGCTGAAAGAGCCCAAAAAGGGACAACTATATCACCAAAGAGACGGGCTACCAGCACACTGTACAAAATGAAAGCAAAAACAAGAAACCTCAGTACACAAACCGCGCCACCAGGCCAGTGTGTTGTGTGGATAGCGCGCGTCGTTAAATTTATCCGGGCTACGTCGATCCTGCATCTGGCTCCCAAATTCGTATCCGGTGGTCAGTGGACACTAAGAAAACGCACTATAAATTCAACTTTATACATTTCCAATATACCACCCCAGTGTGGCAGCAGACACTTCCAGCTGCTGTACTGAGGCTCCAAGGCATGGTCTCCATAGAAAGTTTCCTAGAGTGAATCCGGACGCCCCTCTAACACCAAGACCCCTGGTGAGTCAAAGCACGTGCATATGCTGTGTCTTCAGCTAAGCTGTTAGACAGGCGCATGCGTGCACAAAGCGAAAGTAAATACCGTGCGGCAACGAAAGCAAAGCGCGTGCATATGCTGTGTCTTCAGCTAAGCTGTTAGACAGACGTATGCATGCACATGTCATGTCCTGTCCCCCTTCATCCACCAAACCGACAACAATAGGTCTCGCCAAGGCGTGCAGCGCATGCGCTGCGTCGCTAGGCGAGACCTAAAAAGAAGGAAGAAGGTAGAAGACGAAGACAAGCAACCATCAGACACCTCAAGGCCCCCTACCCCTAGAGCCTTCAGTGTTATAGAGTAGGGTGCCTACTACTTACAAGATTCCAGGTTACATTTCTCCTCAAAATCAATACTGTTCGCCCCCAAGATTCCATGACACACACAAGGCGCCACCATGTTTGGGTTTCTATATGCACATAAAGCTAAAGCATCTAACTTTTAATCATTTCATATTACACTTGCGTGCAAAGCAAGGCGTAAAGTGCGACAGTGCAAATATTCAGTCGTGGTAACATCAGGACCCAAAAGGGCAGGATAGGGAGCCGATGAGTCCTGGTTCTCCCTAGCAGCTCGCCATGACAGTGCAAGTGTTCAATGATGTGAGGTTAACATAGCCTTACGCTACGTGCAAAATTATGCGTAAAGTGCACCAGTGCTGGTGATCAATGATGGGGGGATCGGAACCCAATAAGGCGAGATAGGGATTTGATGAGTCCTGGTTCTTCCAAGCAACCCGCCATAATATGGGTGGATTCCACAGACTCAGGGCAGCCTCTCTTGGCCAACCTTACATTTGTAGGACAGGTGGATGCATGTCTAGGTCTAAATGGTGAAGCCCACCCTGGGGTATCACCCCGCAAGGGTCAGAGGTCGCCTTACCTTTGTAGGACAGGTGGATGTGGGCCGTGGTCGGAAGGATCGACAGCACCCAACAGAAGCACCCCACAAGGGTCAGAGGTCACCTTACATTTGTAGGACAAGTGGACGCGTGTCTAGGTCTAAGTGGTGGAGCCCACCCTGGGGTAGCACACTGCAAGGGTCAGAAGTCGCCTTACCTTTGTAGGACAGGTGGATGCGGGCAGTGGTCGGATGGCTCGACAGCACCAAACAGCAGCACCCCACAAGGGTCAGCAGGCGGAGTACCCGGCGGGCTGCCATGACATCTGTGTCTGCGCATGAAGCTGGCTGCAAGACAGAAGAGGGTTACACATGAGGACCAGCACATAGAGGCAACCATTACAGAGGCAGGCATCACAGAGTCAGCCATCAAAGAGGCAGCCATTACAGAGGCAGGCATCACAGAGGCAGCCATTACAGAGGCAGGCATTACAGAGGCGGGCATCACAGAAGCAGCCATTAAAGAGACAGGATTTATTTATCGAGTTTTCTTCTCTGCTTGGACGTTACTCCAGGGATTGATAGGCCCCTTTACAGATGTTTTACTTACATACAAACGTTAACATAAAATATACATTCAGATAATAAAATATTTACATTTTGATTTACTTTGACGGAAGCTGAATGCATATTTTAAAGCCCTGGCTTGTGGGAGTAAAAGATTCAGGGAGGTAAACATACAAGATTAGAGGGGGGGGTCACCTGGGCTGTAATGTAAGCACTCCAGCATTGAGGGGCTGCAGTTACTGAGAGGGCTTAAGATAGAGATTGGTGGCATACGGGATGGGCGGTGGCAACAACTGTTTAGGTAGAATATTTTACGGGGGGAGGGGGTTTACGGTTTTGTGAAATGCTCAACTCATTTACATACATGCCAATAGACCCGCCTGAAATTGCTTTTTCCACAATAGAAGTCAATGGGGAATTTTCGTTCTCCCGATTTTTTATTTTAAATCTCCCACGTCCCTGTCCTAAAATGTTGAAGAGGGGTTTTGGAGCTTGGAATGGTGGATAGCAGTAACCATCACCATGAGGGCGGCCATCATGAAGAGGGGTTTTTGAACTTGGAATGGTGGATAGCAGTAACCATCACCATGAGGGCGGCCATCTTGAAGAGGGGTTTTGGAGCTTGGAATGGTGGATAACCGTAACCATCACCATGAGGTCGGCCATCTTCAAGAGGGGTTTTGGAGCTTGGAATGGTGGATAGCAGTAATCATCACCATGAGGAAGCCATCTTGAAGAGGGGTTTTGGAGCTTGGAATGGTGGATAACGGTAACTGTCACCATGAGGGCGGCCATCTTGAAAAGGGGTTTTGGAGCTTGGAATGGTGGATTGCAGTAACCATCACCATGAAGTCGGCCATCTTAAAGAGAAGTTTTGGAGCTTGGAATGGTGGATAACAGTAACCATCTAGCTGCTGCACTGTGAACGGGTAAAGACAATGTCAATGAGTACTATGATGTTTTAAGGCCTGACAACGGCAATACCAATAAATGCAATGTCAACGTATGCCGTAGTCTGTGACCATATGACAATGTCAATACTCATAAATACTTCAGTGTATGTCACAATCTATGCCTCCACAACAGCCATGATACCGGCAGAAGCAAAGTCAATGTATGCAATAATCTATGTACAACGACAATGGTGTTACCAGTTAAAGCAATATCAATGTATGTCATGACCTAGGAATACATAACTATGTCAAATTCGGTAAAAATATTACCAATGTTCTCCGACAACTGTACACAAGCTATTGAGAATGTCAATAAAAATGACACCAGTGGCTGCCATATTATTTTCAGGAGTTCTAATGAACTCATCATTGCTGTTGGATTTACCCAGGGTGACCTCCCAATCAACCTCGAGTCAGAGATACGTGGTCAGACAGGCCCTGCGATTCGCACCCACGCCTATCGAATAACAGGTCACAGGTGGGATATCTCTTAACGGAAAGATAAACGCACACTCAGGGAAAACACTGCTGGATGTCACAGATAGATATTTACACCTCAAACTGGTCCGTGGCATTTGGCCTCAATAAAACACGTTTGGCCAAAGGCTTGTGCTCCCCAAAAATACCACAAAGCTAGATGCCACATGCAGATACAAATACTCAGCCAATCAAGACATGACATGGACACCACACATTGTGTTCATGAGTTCTTCATGCCGGACATCTGGACACACACACACTGGCCCAAAATATTCAAGATCCTTTTACTTAATTGTAGATCCCTACCTAAGCATTCCACCGAGCTGCACATATTATTGACTACAGAATGTCCAGGTATCCTGTTTCTTACTGAAACTTGGACCAACTCCAACTCTGGTCCGGATATCATTCAAACTCTTCCGCTGGACTATCTAATACAAAGGTTGGACAGGCCGACAGGGGTAGGAGGTGGAGTAGCCATCGTCTATAAAAACAATTTGACCTATCGAACTTTTGGAAGTCCTTTGATTGAGTGTGAAAACCTCATGTTTTCTGTTGGTTTCACCCCTCTGCTCTCTCTCTCAGGCATCCTTATATACCGCCCCCCTGGACCTTCGGCCCAGTTTTTATCCTCCTTACCCGAAACAATCACTAATTTAACCACTACGGCCTCCAATTTTGTTATCCTAGGGGATTTGTATATCTGACATCTAAAAGTGCTGCAGAATTCTCCGCCGATCTTGCAGCTCTCCAACTCTTGCAAAGAGTATCTTATGCTACTCACGTGAAAGGACACCTTCTTGACCCTGTCTTTTCAAATCAGCAGGAGCTGCACTGTCGGGAGCCCATACCTATCCCCTGGTCTGATCATTATTTGATCTCTCTCAGTTGGTCACACCTATACACAGCACCCGTTCCAGGAACCTCAGAATCATCATCAACAGCAAACTGGACATTATCATACAAGTCATTGCCATCACTGCATCTCGCCTCCACAAATGGAAGATACTGAGGAAGAACTTCAGATGGCTTCCAAGCAATACCAGAAAAATCATCACTCCCTAGTCACCAACAAGTTGCACTCTGGGAACACTCTCTACGCCGGTATCTCCAAGCAACCAGAAATCCATAGACACATTCATCCTTAACCTCCCAAACAGACCTCATTTTACACCATACCTCAGAGAGCTCCACTGGTTCCTGAAACACAAGCACACTAATTTCAGACTCCTCATGTACACATTCACGGCTATACACAACTTAGACCCCCCCTACCTGAACAGTTGCATCTGCTTTAGCCAACCACTCAGACACCTCCGCTCTGCAGGACTCCTGCAATCACACATCCACACATCCACAGAACCAGATCAGGAGGACAAGCTTTCTCTTACATCTCTCCTAAAGTGTGGGCCCAACCTCCCACTCCACATCAGAGCCTCCTCCTCTCTTATTGAATTCTGCAACCTACCAGTTAACCAACCTATCCTAGGCAGGGCTAGACATAGACACCTGCTTAGCACCAGTGTGTGTGCCTTTTGCTCTTTCACTCCACGTTTTTGTCAAACTTTCACCCGTTTTTCTGCTTGCTGTCTCTTTCTCCCTTGTGCCTTTGAGCTCCTTTCATTTGTTTTTTCACTCTTTTTACCGTTTTTCTTTTGCTTTTGCTTTCACCCTTTTTTTACCTTTCAGCTCATGTTCTTGTGCCTTTTTCACCTGTTTCAAGCCGTCTGTCCTTTCTGTCGCACTCCCTGTAGCTCCCCACCCCTCCTCCACTATGTCTCGATCCCATGCCTCTGCATCCCCACCCAATGCATCCACACTCCTCCCCCTTTCCAGGATCTAATTAATGTTGGCTGTTGCATATCCACGCATCAGGCACCCCAGGGGCAAACCTGCAGTGCTCCTTCAATCTTTCAACCTGAGACACACCTCTTCCTGCTGCTGCTGCACTGCACCACACACCATGGTTGGAGCCTTCACCTGCACGCACTGACGGTTCACCTGCTGCAGCCTACCCACACACCACACTCAAGCACATGCAACAATATCAACACCCCCAACTAAAACCACATGCTACAGCAAACCCGCACCCCAACACTAACTCGCAAGCATGCTTCTCAAAATACAATCTTTCAGCAAACACGCAATCGAAATCTGGGACCTACTGAGGAGTGACACACCAGACCTCCTCTTCCTGATGGAAACTTGGTTCACCTCCACATCGCCACCTGATATCACTGCAACAATCCAAGAGGACTACAAGATTGCATGATACAACAGCATTCACCAGTCAGGAGGAGTACTCGCAGTCATCTACAAAGCCTTTGTCAAGTGCTCTATGTCGACAGACGGCGACACTCCATTCATGGAACGTGTTCACTTCAAGCTGCAAATCTTTGAAATTTCACCCTGACTGGAACCCTCGTCTACTGAACCCCTGGACCGTCGGCTACCTTCACCAGCCTCATCACGACCTTCATCGCCCCTCCCACCATTGACTCCAAAGCCTTCATACTCCTCGGTGACCTCAACTTCTACTTGGAAGACAGGACTGAACCCCTGCTCGACAGCACTCAAAAACCTGAACACTATTGGACTAATCCAGCTCATCACAGAACCAACACACATCGCAGGACACACACTGGACACCATCTTCTCTCCCAGCAACAGCATCAAGTACAACTCCACCTCACTGCTCACATGGACCGACCACTCCATCATCCACTTCCAAATCAACACTCCCCAAGTCAATGAACCAACCAGTTCAGCCTACCAAGCTGCAGCTGGAGCAAAATCTCTGAAGAAGACTGGCTCAACTTTCTCTGCATGGATAAACCTAACCCCACAGACAACCTCAACAAGGACATTGATAAATTCAACAACTGTATCAAGAACTGTGCAGAGTGTCTCGCCCCCATGAAAACAAACATGCAAAGAAGAACTAACAAGCAGACCGGCTGGTACTCAGAGGACCTCCAAGACTCCAAATGGCACTGCAAAGAGCTAGAAAGAATATGGATAGCCAGCCATGATACCACCGACAGAACCACCTACAAGGCTGCACTCAGATGCTACTACCAGCAACTAAAAGACACCAAGTAGAAAGTGCTAGACGAATGCATCGAAGGGCACTCCAATGGCTGCAAGGAGATCTTCTTGATCATCAAGGACTTCACCACACACTCGTCCTCTGTCAACAGCATCACCCTCTTCCAGTGAACTCTGCAATGACCTATCAAATGCCTTCTCCAACAAAATCACAAATATCTATAGCAACTCCGCACAATAACCAGACCAAAGCGATCTCATTGTAAACCTGCCCATCACCAACAAAGATGACCACCTGACTGAATGGAGAACTCTCACCAAAAAAGATACAGTGACGATCATGCAGACCATACACTCAGTAGCCCCAACAGACCCATGCCCCCACCATGTCTTAAACTTTGGAGCATCACACATCAGCACCACTCTCACCCACATCATCAGCACCTCCATCACATCCACCATATTCCCAGAAGATTGGAAGCATGCAGTAGTCAACATCCTCCTCAAGAAGCCACTGGCTGACCTGAGCCAACTAAGAAACTTCTGTTCTTAATCCCTGCTCCCCAGCCCAGACAAAGTAATAGAGATGGCCATCAACAAGCAACTCACAACCTACTTTAAACACCACCACCTACCAGACAACCATTAATCAGGTTTCAGAGAAAAACAAAGCACTGAAACAGCACTCATTGCAGTCACCGATGACATCAGGACCATCCTAGACTGAGGGAAAATAGCTGCCTCATCCTGCTTAACCTCTCCACAGAACTCTACACAGTCTCCCACAACACACTCATCAGAAGACACCATGAGTTTGGCACCCAAAGACCTGCGCTCAACTGGATCTGCTTCTTCCTCATGGGAAGAACCCAAAAAGTCAGATTGACACCCTTCACATTGGAGACCAAGAGCCTGATCTGCAAAGTTCCCAAGTATTTTTCTCTCAACCCTACTGTATTCAAAGTCTACATATTCCACTCACCTACATCATCCAATCCCAAGGCATCACCCTCATCTCCGAAGCGGACGACACCCAACTCATCCTCTCCTTGACAGACAAGACAACCACCACCAGAGCCAACGTCACCAATTGCATGGCCATGGTAGCAGAATGGATGACAACCAACTGCTTAAAACTCAACTCCGATAAGACAGAATAACTGGTCTTTGGAAACAGGACCTCCACATGAAATACCACCTGTTGGCTGCCAGAGGTAGGATCAATACCCACTGATCATGCCAGAAATCTGGGGATCATCCAGAATGACAGGCTCAACATGAGAGCACAAGTCATCACAGTGAGTGCTGCCTGCTTCCACATCCTGCATATGCTACAAAAGATCTCCAAGTGGCAGCCACAGATCACCAGACGCACCATCATGCAAGCACTCCTTACAAGCATACTCGACTATGGCAACACACTATAAACTGGAATCTCCAAGCAACTCCTAGACAGACTTAAGCCCATCCAGAATGCCGCAGCAAGAACTTATACTCAAAAGCACGCCAAATTTCCCTCTAGGGAGATTTGGCTGCTTTTCCACTTGTTCGTACTCTGCACGGGTTAAGGACTCAGGCTCAATTAATGCCGGACCGCTAGTGGTGAATTTCTGGCTGAAACCCCTGGTCTTCTAGATTGCATCAGAGAACAGCTTGGGAGGGCGTATTTATTTCGCACTCCTTGTCTCTTTTGCTCCTGAAAGCGTTTTTTATTTTTGTGTCGGGCTGTGGTTCCTTCAACACTGGAGGTGGATTTAGACAATCACCACGTGCCTGAATGGTGAGCCATAGAGATTCATTCAGACTTAATAAGGCAGATCATAAGAAACTGAGAAAAATGTTTACTCATTTTGTATCATACATTGTTAAGGAGCAGAAACTGGGGCTGGCATTAACAGATAAAACCTTAACAAGCAAAGACTTCACATTCAATATCAGCTCCGATATTTGCAGCTCCACCAACCAGCGACACTGAGAGCTCAAACAAAGGATGGCCAAGCTACAGAATTTGGGAATGAAGTTGCAATTAAGATTTTCAGCTATGCCTAGGATTATGTGGCGGAATGAAATATATAATATCAGAAAGGCAGAACAGTCAGAAGAGCTTATTGAGACATTGTGAAGCTCAATTTAGGGGAGAGCGATGCACTCACACCTTTTACCTTCGAAGAGTTAGGAAAGGTACAAACAGTTAGTCAGATATTGGGAAACAGGTGTTGGCAGGGGTTCCTGGTCGCGATCTAGTTAGGTAGGCAAGAGGAGGCTGCTCTTTCTCCCATATCGCCGGCAAGACCTGGAACGACCTGCCCCTCCACCTCTGAACAGCCCCCTCGCTGGCAGACTGAAGAAAGAAACTCAAGGCCTGGGGTGACAGTGCCACACTCTACAAATACTGGTTGATTGATTGATTGATTGATTGAAGCCATACTCTTCAAAAGCTTGGAGTTCACAAGAAATAATAGTTACATTTGAGACTTAGGCATTATTAACGTTATTGTTATCTGTGATGAAGATGCAACACTTCC
The DNA here is from genome assembly GCF_964204655.1 of Triturus cristatus. Classification (NCBI taxonomy): domain Eukaryota; kingdom Metazoa; phylum Chordata; class Amphibia; order Caudata; family Salamandridae; genus Triturus; species Triturus cristatus. The sequence continues at coordinate 213,047,594 of NC_140579.1, forward strand.
TCACCTTCAAAACGCTTCAAACAATGCCTTCCTTCAAAAGAAGGATGTCTAGTACTAAGCACTTTTGCATAATCATTGCGCACATAGCAAGTAGCTCAGTTTTTATTTGTGGGAGGACAGTGGTAATATTGGAAGGGAGGAGATCCATCCATAAGCGTAGATAACATTCTAATCTTCACATCATTTATAGCCACTCCAATAGATTGAACCTTACCTCCTAATACATCTAGCATGATCTGTCCAAAACTACATCACCTTCTTCAAACTACCAGCATCATTCTTCTCATTCACATGATGGACAATTTCAGATTAGTAGAGACACATACTTTAGCCATCTTATTTTTAATGGTTCCCTTCATTTCCTCTGCAATTCCAGGTGACGGAGGATGATAATTGCAATGGAAAGTTTGCTTATTTCGAAGATCTGTTTCAATAGAGGTTGGCAGGCCAAAACATAGAATTAACTCTCTCAACAAGATTTTGGCATTGTCATGCTGTCATATCTCTGAGTTGGGTAGGCTTGACCCCATTCAGAGAACAAGCCGACAATCACTAGAACATATTTAAGTCTGTTGTAAACAGGCATCACAATGAACTCCGTTTGAAATCTAGTAAATGGGACCTCTGATTTGCCAATTCATGATAACAATGGTACTCTTTCCCTGATTATTATTAATCTGTCAAATGACACATCGCTGATACAGGTCTTCTGATACATTTCTGATTTTTGTATTACACCAATACTTTCTGAAAGCTCTGGCCATTGAATCCCTCCCTACATGTGTTTGGCAACACAAATAGTGAGTGGTTAATTTAGTCTGGGAGTACATTTTATATTCAGGGGTAAGACTTACATCATTGAAGCTCCTTTGGACCCAGATAATTCCAATTTTGTTTTTTGTCTTCTGGTACCTCCTTCTAGAGATCTCTCAAATTGCTTAATGCGGCCTGTATTCAATTTAACAGAAAACAATTCACGTCATTTTAATTTTCTCCAGTGTTTGCAGTCGATTAAATATGTCCTGATTCTTACACTGTGATTTACTTATTTGATCTCACAGTTGCATTCTCAAGTGTGTAATATTTTACCACTTGGTAGGCATACATGTTCCCAATCATGAATATGTCATCATCAGCCTTATTGACCATTGCAATTTCTCTTGTTCTTTGTATTACTTCCAAAAGATCAAGAATATAGGAACCGTTCCGGATGGGAGTACCAGAAGATGTTATAAATCTCATTTGTGACCATAGCTGCCCAAAATCATGTCCCACTTCAAATCCTTACTGGTTTCCTGTGTAAATCATCACGTTCAATTTATCTGCAAGGCAGCAAGCTCTTATCAGTGCAATCATCTGCCACTTGTACTGAAGTTACATTAGGCAAGTATGATGCTTCAATAATTAAAGAAATAGAAAAGACTCCATGAGCAGCATTTAGTGCTCTCAGAAGGTCTGCCAGACAAGAACCATCTACAAACAAAGTCAGATCAGCCATTTCAAGAGGAACATCTTTAATTTATGGTTTTGGCTTGGCACATAATTCTGCAACATTGACAAAATCATGATCAGGATTCTAATCATCATCGTAATCTTCTATTCTCCCCTAAACCAGTAGCAGCATTGCAGTGTTCAGAGAATTACACCTCCTGATCGAGATATGTTCTGCTGCCAATATGATTTACTCAAACCTCAAAGTGGCTGTTTGTCAGGTGCCGAGTTCTGGTATGGGTGAGCAAATTTTAAAATGAATGAGGAACAAACACAATGAGTGTATATCCTACTACAATCCCCTCACCTTGTTCAACTGCAATGGAAACAGCTGCAACCGTGTTCAGGCAAACATGAAGAACTACAGCTCCTGTATCTAATGTAGCAAACAAAATAAGCAATAGATCTTGTTATCTTCCCTTGCCAATTAAATTACCAGGACTTAAATCACACAATTTGAACTGATGATTGTTCCCAATTGACCTATTTTACCTGGAACATTTGCCCTAACCTGACTAACAATTTGTTTATTGCTAATGCCCATAACTTGGACTCCTCTTCCTAAGTAAGAGCAGGGTTAGGACCTCCACAGAACGAACTTTAGAGCAGGTAGCACCAGTTGCAATCAAAAATGACACTTGGTGGCCATACACCTCACTATCTACATATAGGCCACTCTGGTCTACCTTTAGGACTGCACCAATCATGCATTCCCCCTGTGCACAGTCATTGCGAATTCGTGTCTGGAGACAACTGAGGTAATCATTGCTAAGAATCAATGGAATCTGTTGTTACCCTGGATTTTATGCCATTTTATTTATCATGTTTTGTGGCATCATTCAAGCTACAGGGATGTTGAATGGAACTTCCCTTGATTTTAGACATTCTGCATAGGGGTCAGTGGGCAGGGGCACAATTTGCTGTAGTTGCATTTCGCTGTATCTGGGAGCAAAATCGTGCTGGACTCGATCTGGATTCAGTCTACATTCTTGCTTCCACTTCCCGATTTTACCACACAAAAAAGTACAAGCAGTGCTCTTGTTCAGCAAATTAATATTTGCATTCCTTCCAGAATTATTAACATTCGCTCTACCACAACCCTGTATCTGGGCCATCTTATTCCTCATTCTGAGACCTTGCATAGGATGTAATACATCCATTCAAAAATTGTCAGCATGCACAAAATCTGAATCAGAACCTATTGTCTGATTTCTATTACTTCTCTGAATCTCCTTTGTCTGTGCAATCAACTTCTCCTTAAACGTTGTCTGTTTTGCATCAAAACAGTCTCTATTATATTTAGCATACTTCAAAATCTCATCAAATCACTTACTTTGCCAGGACATCACATACTGCTGAATATGAGAACTAAGCTCTGGACGCAACCTCGAAACAAAAGCTGATACAGATCTGCTAAAACCTTCTTTCTCGGGTTCCTCAACTCCACTGTACTTGCTATAAATCTGTATAAGCCTCGAATAATAAGCATACACTGATTTTTTTTGGCTCTTGTGTAGCACTCATTATCTTTGCCCAGTTCAATTCCTTCTTTGGTCTGGCACTTTTCTTTACAAATATATATTAAAGTAGGTACTTTTCAACAACCACCTCAGCTGGAGCATTTTATGGCGGAACTTTAGTTGGTTCTCCAGTCAGCCAAGCAATCGCAGCCTTCACTCTGCCCATAAATCACTAGGAACAAAAAATGTCAGATTGTGCATCCCAATCAATGTAAAACATTTTAGAAACTGTTACCTGTCTTTGAACATCATTGTACCACTTGTCAGGTTCCTCCCTGAGTTTTGGAAAATTTGCCATAAAGATCACCCCTAGTCCAAGGCACATGCATATAACCCCTTCCATGCACTTCTCTGAAAGAAAAATTCTGACACCCATCTCTGGTTCCAGATCACTAAAGACCATATTTGCTATCTTCCCGCTCTTTGACTTTTGTTTTCCATAGCAACTTTCTCTTTCCACTTTTGATTGTATTCCTTTAAGTCCCTCCAGTCCTTAGTTTTATCAACTAAGGGCTACATGTATCAAAATTATAAATTGCGAATACCCAATTGTGAATTCCTGAAAATCGCAATTAGGTAATCCCTATTTACAATATATGAAACTCAAAGAGTTTCAGATAGCGATTCCTAGGGGTTTGCAAATCGCTCTACCTCATTAATATTAATAAGGTAGATCGTAATTTGCGACCCCCTAGGAATCGCAAAACGCACGGGGATGGTGGCTTGCTGAGGTCAGCAGACCACCCTGTCCGTGAATGCTTTTAAATAAAGCAATCTTTTTTTTTGTAAAGCAGCCTGTTTTTCATAAAGGAAAACGAGATGCTTTACAAAAAGTCAAATGAAAAGTTTTCTTTTCATTTTTTAAGACCAGGCAGTGGTCCGTGGGACCACTGCCTGCTTTAAAAAAACGCTGTAACAAACATTCACAAAGGGGAAGCGGTCCCTTAAGGACCCCTTCCCATTTGCGAATGGGTTACAACCTACTTAAAGCACTCGTACTTGGTTTACCCGATGCACCCATGTCAGGTGCAAACATAGAACCCACTTGTGTATTTTGCACAGAGGAGATCATTAAAAAAGTTAGCCTTTCATTTGAATCCAGTTTCTTTGTTCTTGTTTCTCTATCACCCTTGTCACCTTTCTTTTTGTTTGTTAATTAATTAACTATTGCAGGGAAAACTCATATTCCTTCTATCTTTTTCCCAAGATCTCTCTTGATTATTCCATTTATTTTCTAGCCACCGCTTCAGTGAACCCTTATCATGTTTCTTTCATTTGTTTTTCTCTTTCTCTGTGGTCATTCAATGCCATTTGTTTAATGCATTGTCTACCTCAAGAAATCTAGCTTTCTAAAGTTAAACGCACCCTCTAAAGGAAACTGCAAGTCCTTGTCGGCAGAGGTATCTTCATGCCGATCTCAAATCTATGTGCATATATGAAGCCCAAGTAGTAAAAATGCCATTGTTTTGCTGAAGGGAGGAGTGGTTTATTGCTAATTTGTGAATAATTTCATGCCTCACATGGTTCTAGTTTCACACTTCAAGGGAACAACTTTTTGGTTTGTCATATAAGAACGTCATTTAATATATAAAAGACAAATTTGTTTTGGGATTTTGAGTCAACTTCTTTGCTTGTATGTGGGCTAATTCATGTGCATAAGGAGATGTGTAAATTCCACATTACAGTTTCACGTTAATATGAGACTTTCAAAGGATCATGCGAAAACAGTTTTACATGCGGTGGGAGAACATTGCATGCTCGAATAAGGACAACGTGATACTACTCAGGCACATTTCATGCAGATATTGGCACACCAACAGTGATTTAAGGGTATGGGGTCATGGCTCAAATGTTAGGGGGTGGCATTTCAGCAGTTATTTAGTGGCTCTGTAAAATATTTGCACAACTTTTCCACTTAAACCTGTTGTGAGCATGCACCAAGTTTTTTGTTTTGTGGAACTACTGTGTAGGATGTTCTTTCTATTTTTTTCAATCAAAGCTTCAGACAAGGATGGGGTAGGAAGTGTTTCAAAGAGCACTTTGTTTGTGGATTTCCCAAGCGCATCTTTAAAAAAGAATTCCATTTGATGAAGCCAATTGGGCTGGCAATATGTGAAATGTGAGTCTGTTGCTTTGGGCAAGCAGCAAAACAAAATATTCCCCACACCTTGTTCTCTTAGTGCCTCAGAAATGTCACTTTTAAATGTTTAAAGGGCTACCTAAAAAGGTGCATTTAAATAAGTTAATAAAACAATAAAAAGGTTGTCTCTTGCAAAGTATTTTATAGACACAATACAGTCAATACATATCAGTTAGCATCTCCTAATAAGGAATGAACACTGTTTCCTACTCCACAGCAGAGGGTTACAAATGACAGCAAGCATAAGTTTAACACTGGAGAATATAGAGAATGGATCCAACGATGTAGCAGTAGAAAAGTGAACTCGTTCTAAGCCGGTATAAACAGTGGAAATGCTGTTCTACCAGCAAAGGGTGCAAAGAGGAGGCTGCTGTCGTTTTACCACAAGAGAACCAAGTCTGCCACTCATTCTACCTCCACGGAGGGCAGGTAAAGCAAGCTATGCATGTGACTATCGGAAGGGGATAATAGTGTCAATCTGTCACCAGAAGTGATAGACTTTAAACTGCTAAATTACTGCAGTTCTATTGCGAAAATAACACAAATCAGCATGTTATGACCATTGCATCAGAACACGACATTGGGACTTCGGGCAACATTGCCATTGCAATTCCACCAGGAGAGAGAGCGAAAACAAACAATACTTTGTCAACACGAGTGCGAGTAAGGACTAAAAAAAAAATACATCTGGAAACTGAACCTCAGAGAGGGCAAGAAATACACCTACTCATTGCAGTAAACCGTGTCTAGTGGCTGAGCGGACTAATGAATCCACTCCACAAACTTGTGTTTCATCTCATGGCCACAGGCTCAAATCTCGGCGGCTCAACTCCGCCTTTCATCCTCCCAAGGTCGATACAATGAGTGCCACTGAGTTGGGTAACAATAGACACCTGTTATTCGGTGACGAAATGCCCCAAGGAGTGTACTTGCACTTTACAAATACACATGTATTGATTGTTACGACTACTGGAGACTGGCACGTGACAACAACTCCAATGGAAAAACAGCCCAAGAGCGACAACTGGACAACTAAGATACTGCAACCAACACTAATCAAACAAACGTATTATCGTTTGGTGTTAGTATGAAATAAACATAACCAGCGCCATAGCACCGCCCTCCCCCGAACCCCCCATCAAAAGCTGAAAGAGCCCAAAAAGGGACAACTATATCACCAAAGAGACGGGCTACCAGCACACTGTACAAAATGAAAGCAAAAACAAGAAACCTCAGTACACAAACCGCGCCACCAGGCCAGTGTGTTGTGTGGATAGCGCGCGTCGTTAAATTTATCCGGGCTACGTCGATCCTGCATCTGGCTCCCAAATTCGTATCCGGTGGTCAGTGGACACTAAGAAAACGCACTATAAATTCAACTTTATACATTTCCAATATACCACCCCAGTGTGGCAGCAGACACTTCCAGCTGCTGTACTGAGGCTCCAAGGCATGGTCTCCATAGAAAGTTTCCTAGAGTGAATCCGGACGCCCCTCTAACACCAAGACCCCTGGTGAGTCAAAGCACGTGCATATGCTGTGTCTTCAGCTAAGCTGTTAGACAGGCGCATGCGTGCACAAAGCGAAAGTAAATACCGTGCGGCAACGAAAGCAAAGCGCGTGCATATGCTGTGTCTTCAGCTAAGCTGTTAGACAGACGTATGCATGCACATGTCATGTCCTGTCCCCCTTCATCCACCAAACCGACAACAATAGGTCTCGCCAAGGCGTGCAGCGCATGCGCTGCGTCGCTAGGCGAGACCTAAAAAGAAGGAAGAAGGTAGAAGACGAAGACAAGCAACCATCAGACACCTCAAGGCCCCCTACCCCTAGAGCCTTCAGTGTTATAGAGTAGGGTGCCTACTACTTACAAGATTCCAGGTTACATTTCTCCTCAAAATCAATACTGTTCGCCCCCAAGATTCCATGACACACACAAGGCGCCACCATGTTTGGGTTTCTATATGCACATAAAGCTAAAGCATCTAACTTTTAATCATTTCATATTACACTTGCGTGCAAAGCAAGGCGTAAAGTGCGACAGTGCAAATATTCAGTCGTGGTAACATCAGGACCCAAAAGGGCAGGATAGGGAGCCGATGAGTCCTGGTTCTCCCTAGCAGCTCGCCATGACAGTGCAAGTGTTCAATGATGTGAGGTTAACATAGCCTTACGCTACGTGCAAAATTATGCGTAAAGTGCACCAGTGCTGGTGATCAATGATGGGGGGATCGGAACCCAATAAGGCGAGATAGGGATTTGATGAGTCCTGGTTCTTCCAAGCAACCCGCCATAATATGGGTGGATTCCACAGACTCAGGGCAGCCTCTCTTGGCCAACCTTACATTTGTAGGACAGGTGGATGCATGTCTAGGTCTAAATGGTGAAGCCCACCCTGGGGTATCACCCCGCAAGGGTCAGAGGTCGCCTTACCTTTGTAGGACAGGTGGATGTGGGCCGTGGTCGGAAGGATCGACAGCACCCAACAGAAGCACCCCACAAGGGTCAGAGGTCACCTTACATTTGTAGGACAAGTGGACGCGTGTCTAGGTCTAAGTGGTGGAGCCCACCCTGGGGTAGCACACTGCAAGGGTCAGAAGTCGCCTTACCTTTGTAGGACAGGTGGATGCGGGCAGTGGTCGGATGGCTCGACAGCACCAAACAGCAGCACCCCACAAGGGTCAGCAGGCGGAGTACCCGGCGGGCTGCCATGACATCTGTGTCTGCGCATGAAGCTGGCTGCAAGACAGAAGAGGGTTACACATGAGGACCAGCACATAGAGGCAACCATTACAGAGGCAGGCATCACAGAGTCAGCCATCAAAGAGGCAGCCATTACAGAGGCAGGCATCACAGAGGCAGCCATTACAGAGGCAGGCATTACAGAGGCGGGCATCACAGAAGCAGCCATTAAAGAGACAGGATTTATTTATCGAGTTTTCTTCTCTGCTTGGACGTTACTCCAGGGATTGATAGGCCCCTTTACAGATGTTTTACTTACATACAAACGTTAACATAAAATATACATTCAGATAATAAAATATTTACATTTTGATTTACTTTGACGGAAGCTGAATGCATATTTTAAAGCCCTGGCTTGTGGGAGTAAAAGATTCAGGGAGGTAAACATACAAGATTAGAGGGGGGGGTCACCTGGGCTGTAATGTAAGCACTCCAGCATTGAGGGGCTGCAGTTACTGAGAGGGTTTAAGATAGAGATTGGTGGCATACGGGATGGGCGGTGGCAACAACTGTTTAGGTAGAATATTTTACGGGGGGAGGGGGTTTACGGTTTTGTGAAATGCTCAACTCATTTACATACATGCCAATAGACCCGCCTGAAATTGCTTTTTCCACAATAGAAGTCAATGGGGAATTTTCGTTCTCCCGATTTTTTATTTTAAATCTCCCACGTCCCTGTCCTAAAATGTTGAAGAGGGGTTTTGGAGCTTGGAATGGTGGATAGCAGTAACCATCACCATGAGGGCGGCCATCATGAAGAGGGGTTTTTGAACTTGGAATGGTGGATAGCAGTAACCATCACCATGAGGGCGGCCATCTTGAAGAGGGGTTTTGGAGCTTGGAATGGTGGATAACCGTAACCATCACCATGAGGTCGGCCATCTTCAAGAGGGGTTTTGGAGCTTGGAATGGTGGATAGCAGTAATCATCACCATGAGGAAGCCATCTTGAAGAGGGGTTTTGGAGCTTGGAATGGTGGATAACGGTAACTGTCACCATGAGGGCGGCCATCTTGAAAAGGGGTTTTGGAGCTTGGAATGGTGGATTGCAGTAACCATCACCATGAAGTCGGCCATCTTAAAGAGAAGTTTTGGAGCTTGGAATGGTGGATAACAGTAACCATCTAGCTGCTGCACTGTGAACGGGTAAAGACAATGTCAATGAGTACTATGATGTTTTAAGGCCTGACAACGGCAATACCAATAAATGCAATGTCAACGTATGCCGTAGTCTGTGACCATATGACAATGTCAATACTCATAAATACTTCAGTGTATGTCACAATCTATGCCTCCACAACAGCCATGATACCGGCAGAAGCAAAGTCAATGTATGCAATAATCTATGTACAACGACAATGGTGTTACCAGTTAAAGCAATATCAATGTATGTCATGACCTAGGAATACATAACTATGTCAAATTCGGTAAAAATATTACCAATGTTCTCCGACAACTGTACACAAGCTATTGAGAATGTCAATAAAAATGACACCAGTGGCTGCCATATTATTTTCAGGAGTTCTAATGAACTCATCATTGCTGTTGGATTTACCCAGGGTGACCTCCCAATCAACCTCGAGTCAGAGATACGTGGTCAGACAGGCCCTGCGATTCGCACCCACGCCTATCGAATAACAGGTCACAGGTGGGATATCTCTTAACGGAAAGATAAACGCACACTCAGGGAAAACACTGCTGGATGTCACAGATAGATATTTACACCTCAAACTGGTCCGTGGCATTTGGCCTCAATAAAACACGTTTGGCCAAAGGCTTGTGCTCCCCAAAAATACCACAAAGCTAGATGCCACATGCAGATACAAATACTCAGCCAATCAAGACATGACATGGACACCACACATTGTGTTCATGAGTTCTTCATGCCGGACATCTGGACACACACACACTGGCCCAAAATATTCAAGATCCTTTTACTTAATTGTAGATCCCTACCTAAGCATTCCACCGAGCTGCACATATTATTGACTACAGAATGTCCAGGTATCCTGTTTCTTACTGAAACTTGGACCAACTCCAACTCTGGTCCGGATATCATTCAAACTCTTCCGCTGGACTATCTAATACAAAGGTTGGACAGGCCGACAGGGGTAGGAGGTGGAGTAGCCATCGTCTATAAAAACAATTTGACCTATCGAACTTTTGGAAGTCCTTTGATTGAGTGTGAAAACCTCATGTTTTCTGTTGGTTTCACCCCTCTGCTCTCTCTCTCAGGCATCCTTATATACCGCCCCCCTGGACCTTCGGCCCAGTTTTTATCCTCCTTACCCGAAACAATCACTAATTTAACCACTACGGCCTCCAATTTTGTTATCCTAGGGGATTTGTATATCTGACATCTAAAAGTGCTGCAGAATTCTCCGCCGATCTTGCAGCTCTCCAACTCTTGCAAAGAGTATCTTATGCTACTCACGTGAAAGGACACCTTCTTGACCCTGTCTTTTCAAATCAGCAGGAGCTGCACTGTCGGGAGCCCATACCTATCCCCTGGTCTGATCATTATTTGATCTCTCTCAGTTGGTCCCCCAAGGTGGCTATCCCTTTCGCTCGACCTGTAAAGAAAACTACCCGTTGCTGAGGGAAACTGCAGCTAGAAGAATGGGCTCTCTCCTTAGATGGCAGTGTACCCTCAATGAATCCAATCCCGGAAGTGGCCAATGACCAATTTGATCATTGGATGGAAGACACTTTAGATCTAGTTCTCCCTAAAAAGACCTATAAAGTGAAGGTAGACCCCAATAAATCTGCCTGGTACACTCCTCTGTTACGGAAATTAAAACACATTTGTAAAAAGGCGGAGATAGCACGCAGGAAAGACTTCTCCCCCTCTAGGAAAAAAGAATATAAAGACACTATCAAAGCTTACAAAATGGAAATAAAAAAATCCCAAGCTTGTTATTATAGCAGAAAAATCTCCTGTGCAGCAAACTAATCCCGTGAAACCTTCCGTATTGTCAAGGAACTCACACAAGGTATAGCTGCCCCTGATGCTCTTGAGCCAACTGATGAACGCTGTAACGAGCTTGCGGACTACTTTCATAACAAAATTCAATCCATTCGAATTTTGTTCACAGAACCTGACTTAAACTCCTTTCCCGAAGCAATAACTGTCAGGAGGGAGACTCACCTACTGGAAGCATTTCCTCCCTTGAACAAAGAAACATTCCTTATCATCTCTGCCCTGGTCAAGAGTGGATCACCTCGAGATCCTGTTCCCCCTAAAATTCTGAGATCCGTAGCTGGTTCGGTCGGCCCATTCCTCATAGATATGATTAACTCCTCTCTATCTTCTGGAATGGTCCTTCCCTCATGGAAAAAGGCGTTGGTAAAAGCATTGTTGAAGAAGCCTGGCCTAGATCCAGACTGTCTTGCAAACTATCGTCCCATTTCGCTTTTACCTTGGGTTAGTAAAATTGCTGAGAAGTTTGTCAACATGGTTCTCTCCAAGCACCTGGAAGTGGGTAAGCTCCTACATTCAACTCAAACCGGATTCCGCCCCTCTCAAGGGACTGAGACAGCTCTATTGGCCGTCGTAGAGGACTCAAGAAGAATCCTTGATGCAGGGGGCTCCTTAGCCATGATACTGTTAGACCTCAGCGCGACATTTGATACGGTGAATCACCGCATTTTATTCCACCGACTTAAGGAGTTGGGTGTAACAGGAATAGCGCTGGACTGGTTGTGTTCCTTCCTGGTGGATAGGTCCTACCAGGTTTTTGGGGGTGAGGCCATTTCAAGTCCTAGACCTCTGCATTGTGGAGTGCCTCAGGGGTCATCCCTGAGCCCCACTCTTTTTAACGCCTGGACTATGGTAATGCTCTCTATCTTGGTGCCTTCGGTGCGGTTTTAAAAAACTTCAAACTATGCAAAATTGTGCCACCCGGATCCTTGAGGGTGTCCCTAGGCGTCAATCAGCTAAATCCGCCTTTAGATCCTTACATTGGCTTCCTATCCAAGAAAGGGATTATTTTAAAGCTCTGTGCACCACTCACAAGATGCTTGGGGGTAAGGGACAGGATATTATTTCATCTTCTGTCCGACCCCACAAAGTCCATAGACAGTTACGCTCAAATGATCTTCATCTTGCGGCTGTTCCCAGAATTAGGAGGTCCAGAAGCGGCGGACGGCTTTTTTCTTATAATGCCTCCAAACTCTGGAATTCATTGCAGCTGCATCTGCGTAAAGAATCAGACCACTCCATCTTTTGTAAGAGGCTTAAGACCTTGCTTTTTCCACACTGATCTCCATAGCCTATTGTGGTTCGACCCTAGCACTGGGATGCCTCCGGGTAACCACGTGCTTTATAAATGCTACTTCATTTAATTTCATTTCACTAGCTCCCTTCGACATTGAGAGCCATCTGTGTCCTTATCAGATGGCCAAACGTGTTAAATTTATAACTGCAATGCCTTGGAACGCAGACTTTGTTTTATGTTACTACACAAGATGTGTATAAAACCAGCCAAAACTTTGTACACCGAGAGACTTTCCACAGCAGCATTCTGCTGAGCCTCTCCCGGCCGCTGCGCTTAATTAAACCAACTTGTTTGTGTTTTGCCAAATGCCTGTTGTCTTTTCACTTCTTTAAGGTAAATTCATATCTAAGCAACACAGCCATCTTGAAGAGGGGTTTAGAAGCTTGGAATGCAGGATAGCAGTAACCACATAGCTGCTGCACCATGAAAGCAGTACAAAAAGATGTGGTCAAGGTAGCAAAGAACTTATTTGCAAAATAATATATAGTAGCAAACACCAGTTGTTTGTTGTGGCACAAGTCCAATTTATTCACTTTTTGAGACAGAGCATCTAATGCAATTGTATTCAAAGCAAATGCTATTAGCTGCTAAATGCTTTGAATACAATTGCATTAGATGCTCTGTCTCAAAAAGTGAATACATTGGACTTATGCCACAACAAACAATTGGTGTTTGCTACTATATATTGTTTTGCAAATAAGTTTTTTGCTACCTTGACCAAATCTTTTTGTACTGCATTTTGACCCAGGTTGGGTAGTATGTATGGGTTACCCCCTTAATACTTAATGCACCATGAAAGCAGCCATCTTGAAGAGGGGTTTTGGAGCTTGGAAAGGTAGATTGCAGTAACCATCTAGCTGCTGCACCGAGGACCGCTCTAAGGACATTCCTCTTGAAGAGGGGTTTTGGAGCTTGGAATGTGGGACAGCAGTAACCAGCAGCACGAGGGAAGCCATCTTGAAGAGGGGTGTTGGAGTTTGGAATGGTGGATAGCAGTAACCATCTAGTTGCTGCACCATGAGACCAGTCCTCTTTAAGAGGGGTTTTAGAGCTTGGAATGGTGGCTAGTAGTAACCATGTAGCTGCTGCACCAAGGACCACTCTGAGGGCAGCCATCTTGAAGACGGGTTTTCGAGTGTGGAATCGGTGCCAGCAGTAACCATCTACCTGCTGCACCATGAGAGTAGCCATCTTGAAGAGGAGTTTTGGAGCTTGGAAAGGTGGATAGCATTAAACATCTAGCTGCTGCATCGAGGACCTCTCTATGAGGGCAGCCATCTTGTAGAGGGGTTTTGGAGCGTAGAAAGGTGGATAGCAGTAACCATCTAGCTGCTGCACAGAGGACCGCTCTGAGGGCAGCCATCTTGAAGAGGGGTTTTCGAGTGTGGAATGGGTGATAGCAGTAACCATCTAGCTGCTGCACCATGAGAGAGCAGCCATCTTGAAGAGGTTTTTTGGCGCTTGAAATGCAGAGTAGCAGAAACTAGCACCATGAGGGCGGTCATCTTGAAGATCGGTTTGGAGCTTGGAACAGTGGATAACAGTAACCATGTAGCTGCTGCAGCGAGGACAACTCTGAGGGCAGCGGATACTGAGCAATGATATTCCAGCATGGACCCGTGTTACAGCCAATGCTTGTTTTCAACCCTCAGCGGCTGTGACATGATAATTGACTTTATGAATTTCGGTATATAGTGCACAATTTTTGCTACAGCGTTAACACGGGGTCAAGAATTAGATTAGTTTCACGCAAGAGCCAAAGGATTCTGTAACTTGGAGAGCTTTGAGGTTAGGGCACTGTTTTTGCAGGTTTTCACCCAAGTCTCTATTTGAATCAAATAGTCCTTCATGATGTACATACTTTATAGTTTTACAATGGTTTTTGGGTAAATTTGTGTTTGTGAGTCTTCTGCATATTTGAGCTAGGATGAGGATTTTAGGAACTCTGCCTGAGGTTCAAAGCGAGTAAGTGTCGTTCATCCTCACGGTGTGATTTCAGTCACTTTAGAACTGCCCCAGTGGTGTGGCAAGGTCAGGTGGTACCCGGTGCGGAAAATTTCTTGTCACCCCCAGCTTGACAAAAAGCAAAAATATGTTCGTTTTTTAAACACATTTTTTGCCATTTTGTCACCCCCTCAGTGATGACACCCGGGGCGGCCTGCACCCACCGCACCCCCTTCCTACGCCACTGACTGCCCCCCCCCCACACAAAGGTGAGTCAAGAGCGTGTAAGTCAGGGTCAACTGTACTCAAGGTCACTTAAGGGTCACGTTGGATCAGTAAACCCGCTTCACCCTCATCCATCGCCTGATCGATGCGTCACTCATGTTTAGCGGTGCTGCTTCCCTGCTGTGCCCTGACGTGAACCCACATCAATAGTCACTTTGAGGTTCTTTTTCAGTGATGTGTTGACTTTTGTTGTGTGACACAACTTGAGTCTGTCCGCCATTGGTTGCATTTGGTGTTGAGGACGGTGGCTTTGAAGGGGGAACGGGCAGCTTCTTTCAGTGAATGAGTTTGTTTCAAAATCAAAATCATGGTAACCCGGCAGAGGAATTAAAAGAGAGGTAGACCTCATAGGGGAAATGTAAGAGCACCCAGCAGGTACATGAACAGCCTCAGCAAGTCCAAGCGCCGCTGCAAACAACTTAGAAGAAAATGGAGACTCGACAAAAACACCACCGTAAGATCCACATATAAAGCTGTCCTCAACCTCTACCACCAACAACTACGAGACACAAAGAAAAAGGCCCTAACTCCGAGACTCAAAGCCAGCTCCAACAACCGGAAAGAACTCTTCACCATCGTTAAGAAGTTCTCCGATCCCACAGCTTCCAACGACGACATCATCCCATCCCAAGCACTCTGCAACAACCTCTCAAACTTCTTTGAACAGAAGACTGCCAAGATCTACACATTCGACCCACAGCATACTGATATGAACTCCCCCGAGCAGTCAGACACCTCCTTCATTGCCAAGCAGCAGCTAAGCAATTGGATGCAATTGAAATTGGATATCTGCCTTCCTCACGGACAGAACCCAGTGAGTAAGACTTTCCCCCTACACATCAGAACCCAAGAAACTCATCTGCAGAGTCCCTCAAGGATCGTCTCTCAGCCCAACACTCTTCAATGTCTACATGATGTCCCTTGTGGACATCGTCAGACAGGATCGGATTGGTAAGGCAAACACTCAGGCAAAGGGACTGTATCTGATTGGTAGCTATGGGACACTATTTAGCCCACCGTGGTGGCCGATCTGGGCAGTGTCTGTGCTGTACGGATCCTGCCAGCAGTCCAGTGGTGTCCTGAGCGGCCGTTCCAGAGGCCGATGGGACTCTATTACCTCCCTTTTACCAGCGGGCGGAGGTTGCATTCTCAGACTCTCGGTGGGCCGGCCCATTAATGTATCATTATTCAGCAGGGGTAGGGGGCCTCAGCAGATGTGGCCTCCCTTATATTCAGATGTGGTTCACCGGTGTGAACTAATCTGGGCAACAAGAGTCCTGGCAACATATTTTTTATCTCAGTAAAGTTAAGTAACATGCCTCTTTTAGAGGAACCCCGCCTTCTGTTTATAATATTTGAAACACCAAAGCAGAGTTATGCGAAAAGGCGCAATCCGCAAAGGTGTCCCACTTTTTTTTGGGAGCCCGGGCCTATTTTTGATCCCAATCCAATCCTGTTGTCAGAGCCCACGGCATCAACACAGAATCCGACGCCCATGACACACCGCTCATCCTCTCACTTTCCAACTCAACCAGCACCGTCCAAGCAAAATTTCGGCAACTGCATGAGCAACATCGCTGCTTGGATGAAAAACAACTGCGTCTTCGGCAATAGCCAATCCCCCTGGGACGCCTCATGGTGGCCCTTAGAACTTGGCCTCCGACACCTGTGGATCATGCGAAGAGAATTTGGATCATCCTGGACACCAACTTCTCTTTGAGTAGACAGATCAACGCCGTCGCCTCATCATGCGTCCACATCCTGCGAACCCCAAGCAAGATTTTCCACTGGATCCCACTGAACACCAGACCAGGCTCTTATCAGAAGCAAACACAAGGAGAAGATGGATGGAGCGCTGAGACTTTTCAGACACTCACCCCCAGTCACAGATCTGGGTTGAATCCATCATCTTCGCCACCCCTGTTCAGACTCAGCTATATGCAAATCAGTCTTGACCCTGTGCCTCTTGGGAACAGACCAGCCCGAACTGCCAAGACAGGTCTTCACTGGACCGGAAGCAAACATCCTGGGACCGGGTTCAGGGTTTCATACCTCATCAGCCAAGCTAGCATGAATCCAGTGGCAAAGTGAGCAAGGGACCCACATTTGGGCTTTCCCTGCCAACTTAGGGCAACAAATACAAATGGAGCAAATGATAGACTGAGCGATTAACAATGCAAACGTTCACCCCCAGTCACAAAGATCACTTTACCACTGGATTCAAGCTAGCCTGGCTGATGAGGGGTGTTATCCCGAAAACAGTCATAGGATGCTTGTTTCTCAAAGCTTCTCAGACAAGCATTGGCATAGCCAATAGGTCTTGCCTTTGGGGACTTATAAGTGTTTAGCCAGAGCCAAGTGTGGCTGCTGTGCAACTTGCTGAAAACTTTTAATAAAAAAGTGTCAGAAGCATTTATGTTACCTTATATATGACCAAGATGGCATTATGTACAACTGAACGACCATATTAAAAAAGTATTTACAATAAAACATGTCCTCAGTTTTCTTTTGTTCTTGCAAAGCTGGCAACTTGTTTCTGCCTATTCCAATTGTTGTTTGTTAAAGCTTTTTTTTGAGGTGGCATAAACAATCGGAGGGTGAAGGTTGGGAAATAGTACCTGTATTATAACACTAGCAGCGGCCAGACGCTAGGGGAGAATCAACAGATGACAGATTCTGAGAGCAGGCTGAGGTGGTGCTGAGGGATGCTGAGGTGGTAGTGGTGGTGGTGACTGGTGCGGAGACGATGCTGAGGTGATGCTGAATGATACTCAGGTCTTGCTGAGTGATGATGATGTGGTGGTATACTAGTGCAAAGGCGATGCTGAGTGATGCTGTGGTGGCGCTGAGTGATGCTGCGGTGGCGCTGAGTGATGCTGCGGTGGCGCTGAGTGATGCTATAGTGGTGCTGAGTGATGCTGTGGTGGTGCTGAGTGATGCTGTGGTGGTGCTGAGTGAAATTGTTGTGGCGCTGAGTGATGATGTGGTGGCCCTGAGTGATGCTGTGGTGGCCCTGAGTGATGCTGTGGTGGTGCTGAGTGATGCTGTGGTGGCGCTGAGTGATGCTGTGGTGGCGCTGAGTAATGCTATGGTGGCGCTGAGTAATGCTATGGTGGCGCTGAGTAATGCTGTGGTGGCCCTAAGTGATGCTGTGGTGGTCCTGAGTGATGCTGTGGTGGTGCTGAGTGAGGCTGTGGTGGTGCAGAGTGATGCTGTGGTAACACAGAGTTCGTTACACTGTGCTTAAAAACTGTTGTGTAAGGGGAGCTGATTTCCGTGTGAAGCGCTACAATGCCCTTGATTCAAGTTTGCGCTATAATTATGCGGAACAGGCAAGCGGGTGTGGCCTAATGTAATGTAATCAGACAATATCAGGTGAAAGCACTACGTATTCACAGCTCAGGGAGTGCCTCTTCTTATGAAAAATCTCCTGATACCACACCCGTTGCGGCTAGGGCTGCGGATGTTAGAACTGGGTAACTAGGTTAGAATCTCGGCTCAGGCGCTGCATCGTGTGATTCCGTGCAAATCGCTTCATTACACTGTGCTTAAAAACTGTTGTGTAACGGGAGCTGATTTCCGTGTGAAGCGCTATAATGCACTTGGTTCAAGTTTGAGCTATAATTATGCGGGACAGGCAAGCGAGTGTGGCCTAATGTAATGTAATCAGACAATATCAGGTGAAAGCACTACGTATTCACAGCTCAGGGAGTGCTTCTTCTTATGACAAATCTCCTAATATCACACCCATTGCGGCTAGCGCTGCGAATGTTCGAAATGGGTAACAAGGTTGGAATCTCAGATCAGGCGCAGCATCTTGTGATTCCGTGCAAATCGCTTCTTTACACTGTGCTTAAAAATTGTTGTGTAAGGGGAGCTGATTTCCGTGTGAAGCACTATAATGCCCTTGGTTCAAGTTTGCGCTATAATTATGAGGGAGAGGCAAGCGGGTGTGGCCTAATATAATGTAATCGGACAATATCAGGTGAAAGCACTACGTATTCACACCTCAGTGAGTGCTTCTTCTTATGACAAATCTCCTAATATCACACCCATTGCGGCTAGGGCTGCGAATGTTAGAACTGGGTAACTAGGTAAGAATCTCGGCTCAGGCGCTGCATCTTGTGATTCCGTGCAAATCGCTTCGTTACACTGTGCTTAACAACTGTTGTGTAAGGGGAGCTGATATCCGTGTGAAGCGCTTTAATGTCCTTGGTTCAAGTTTGCGCTATAATTATGCGGGACAGGCAAGCGGTGTGGCCTAATGTAATGTCATCGGACAATAACAGGTGAAAGCACTACATATTCACAGCTCAGGGAGTGCTTCTTCTTATGACAAATCTCCTAATATCACACCCGTTGCATCTAGCACTGCGAATGTTAGAACTGGGTAACTAGGTTAGAATCTCGGCTCAGGCGCAGCAACTTGTGATTCCGTGCAAATCGCTTCGTTACACTGTGCTTAAAAACTGTTGTGGAAGGGGAGCTGATTTCCGTGTGTAACGCTATAATGCCCTTGGTTCAAGTTTGCGCTATAATTATGCGGGACAGGCAAGCGGGTGTGGCTTAATGTAATGTAATCGGACAATATCAGGTGAAAGCACTAAGTATTCACAGCTCAGGGAGTGCTTCTTCTTATGACAAATCTCCTAATATCACACCCGTTGCGGGTAGGGCTGCGGATGTTAGAACTGGGTAACTAGGTTAGAATCTCGGCTCAGGCGCTGCATCTTGTGATTCCGTGCAAATCGCTTCGTTACACTGTGCTTAAAAACTGTTGTGTAAGGGGAGCTGATTTCCGTGTGTAGCGCTATAATGCCCTTGGTTCAAGTTTGCGCTATAATTATGCGGGACAGGCAAGCGGGTGTGGCCTAATGTAATGTAGTCGGACAATATCAGGTGAAAGCACTACGTATTCACAGCTCAGGGAGTGCTTTTTCTTATGACAAATCTCCTAACATCACACCCGTTGCAGCTAGTGCTGCGGATGTTAGAACTGGGTAACTAGGTTAGAATCTCGGATCAGGCGCAGCATCTTGTGATTCCGTGCAAATCGCTTCGTTACACTGTGCTTAAAAACTGTTGTGTAAGGGGAGCTGATTTCCGTGTGTAGCGCTATAATGCCCTTGGTTCAAGTATGCGCTATAATTATGCGGGACAGGCAAGCGGGTGTGGCCTAATGTAATGTAATCGGACAATATCAGGTGAAAGCACTACGTATTCACAGCTCAGGGAGTGCTTCTTCTTATGACAAATCTCCTAATATCACACCCGTTGCAGCTAGGGCTGCGGATGTTAGAACTGGGTAACTAGATTAGAATCTCGGCTCAGGCGCAGCATCTTGTGATTCCGTGCAAATCGCTTGGTTACACTGTGCTTAAAAACTGTTGAGGAAGGGGAGCTGATTTCCGTGTGTATCGCTATAATCCCCTTGGTTCAAGTTTGCGCTGTAATTATGCGGGACAGGCAAGTGGGTGTGGCCTAATGTAATGTAATCGGACAATATCAGGTGAAAGCACTACGTATTCACAGCTCAGGGAGTGCTTCTTCTTATGACAAATCTAATATCACACCCGTTGCGGCTAGGGCTGCGAATGTTAGAACTGGGTAACTAGGTTAGAATCTCGGCTCAGGCGCAGCATCTTGTGATTCCGTGCAAATCGCTTCATTACACTGTGCTTAAAAACTGTTGTGTAAGAGGAGCTGATTTCCGTGTGAAGCGCTATAATGCCCTTGGTTCAAGTTTGCGCTATAATTATGCGGGACAGGCAAGCGGGTGTGGCCTAATGTAATGTAGTCGGACAATATCAGGTGAAAGCACTACGTATTCACAGCTCAGGGAGTGCTTTTTCTTATGACAAATCTCCTAACATCACACCTGTTGCAGCTAGTGCTGCGAATGTTAGAACTGGGTAACTAGGTTAGAATCTCGGCTCAGGCGCAGCATCTTGTGATGCCGTGCAAATCGCTTTGTTACACTGTGCTTAACAACTGTTGTGTAAGGGGAGCTGATTTCCGTGTGAAGCACTATAATGCCCTTGGTTCAAGCTTGCGCTATAATTATGCGGGACAGGCAAGCGGATGTGGCCTAATGTAATGTAATTAGACAATATCA
The DNA here is from genome assembly GCF_964204655.1 of Triturus cristatus. NCBI lineage: Eukaryota > Metazoa > Chordata > Amphibia > Caudata > Salamandridae > Triturus > Triturus cristatus. Next base: position 213,068,107 of record NC_140579.1, read on the forward strand.
GGTGAAAGCACTACGTATTCACAGCTCAGGGAGTGCTTCTTCTTATGTCAAATCTCCTAATATCACACCTGTTGCGGCTAGGGTTGCGGATGTTAGAACTGGGTAACTAGGTTAGAATCTCGGCTCAGGCGCTGCATCTTGTGATTCCGTGCAAATCGCTTTGTTACACTATGCTTAAAAACTGTTGTGTATGGGGAGCTGATTTCCGTGTGTAGCGCTATAATGCCCTTGGTTCAAGTTTGCGCTATAATTCTGTTAGACATGCAAGCGAGTGTGGCCTAATGTAATGTAATCGGACAATATCAGGTGAAAGCACTACGTATTCACAGCTCAGGGAGTGCTTCTTCTTATGACAAATCTCCTAATACCACACCCGTTGCAGCTAGGGCTGTGGATGTTAGAACTGGGTAACTAGATTAGAATCTCGGCTCAGGCGCAGCATCTTGTGATTCTGTGCAAATCGCTTCGTTACACTGTGCTTAAAAACTGTTGTGTAAGGGGAGCTGATTTCCGTGTGTAGCGCTATAATGCCCTTGGTTCAAGTTTGCGCTATAATTATGCGGGACAGGCAAGCGGGTGTGGCCTAATGTAATGTAATCGGACAATATCAGGTGAAAGCACTACGTATTCACAGCTCAGGGAGTGCTTTTTCTTATGACAAATCTCCTAACATCACACCCGTTGCGGCAAGAGCTGCGGATGTTAGAACTGGGTAACTAGGTTAGAATCTCGGCTCAGGCGCAGTATATTGTGATTCCGTGCAAATCGCTTCATTACACTGTGCTTAAAAACTGTTGTGTAAGGGGAGCTGATTTCCGTGTGAAGTGCTATAATGCCCTTGATTTAAGTTTGCGCTATAATTATGCAGGACAGGCAAACGGGTGTGGCCTAATATAATGTAATCGGACAATATCAGGTGAAAGCACACCGTATTCACAGCTCAGGGAGTGCTTCTTCTTATGACAAATCTCCTAATATAACACCCATTGCGGCTAGGGCTGCGGATGTTAGAACTGGGTAACTAGGTTAGAATCTCGGTTCAGGCGCAGCATCTTGTGATTCTGTGCAAATTGCTGTGTTACGCTGTGCTTAAAAACTGTTGTGTAAGGGGAGCTGATTTCCGTGTGAAGCGCTATAGTGCCTTCGGTTCAAGTTTGTGCTAGAATTATGCGGGACAGGCAAGCGGGTGTGGCCTAATGTAATGTAATCGGACAATATCAGGTGAAAGCACTACGTATTCACAGCTCAGGGAGTGCTACTTCTTATGACAAATCTCCTAATATCACACCCGTGGCAGCTAGGGCTGCGGATGTTAGAACTGGGTAACTAGATTAGAATCTCGGCTCAGGTGCAGCATCTTGTGATTCAGTGCAAATCGCTTCGTTACACTGTGCTTAAAAACTGTTGTGTAAGGAGAGCTGATTTTCGTGTGAAGCGCTATAATGCCCTTGGTTCAAGTTTGCGCTATAATTATGCCTGACAGGCAAGAGGTTGTGGCCTAATGTAATGTAATCGGACAATATCAGGTGAAAGCACTACGTATTCACAGCTCTGGGAGTGCTTTTTCTTATGCCAAATCTCCAAACATCACACCCGTTGCGGGTAGGGCTGCGGATGTTAGAACTGGGTAACTAGGTTAGAATCTCGGCTCAGGCGCAGCATCTTGTGATTCCATGCAAATCGCTTCATTACACTGTGCTTAAAAACTGTTGTGTAAGAGGAGCTGATTTCCGTGTGAAGCGCTATAATGCCCTTGGTTCAAGTTTGTGCTATAATTATGCGGGACAGGCAAGCGGATGTGGCCTAATGTAATGTAATCGGACAGTATCAGGTGAAAGCACTACGTATTCACAGCTCAGGGAATGCTTCTTCTTATGACAAATCTCCTAATATCACACCCGTTGCAGCTAGGGCTGCGGATGTTAGAAGTGGGTAACTAGATTAGAATCTCGGCTCAGGCGCAGCATCTTGTGATTCCGTGCAAATCGCTTGGTTACACTGTGCTTAAAAACTGTTGAGGAAGGGGAGCTGATTTCCGTGTGTAGCGCTAAAATCCCCTTGGTTCAAGTTTGCGCTATAATTATGCGGGACAGGCAAGTGGGTGTGGCCTAATGTAATGTAATCGGACAATATCAGGTGAAAGCACTACTTATTCACAGCTCAGGGAGTGCTTCTTCTTATTTCAAATCTAATATCACACCCGTTGCGGCTAGGGCTGCGGATGTTAGAACTGGGTAACTAGGTTAGAATCTCGGTTCAGGCGCAGCATCTTGTGATTCCGTGCAAATCGCTTCGTTACACTGTGCTTAAAAACTGTTGTGTAAGGGGAGCTGATTTCCGTGTGTAGCGCTATAATGCCCTTGGTTCAAGTTTGCGCTATAATTCTGTTGGACAGGCAAGCGGGTGTGGCCTAATGTAATGTAATCGGACAATATCAGGTGAAAGCACTTCGTATTCCCAGCTCAGGGAGTGCTTCTTCTTATGACAAATCTCCTAATATGACACCCGTTGCAGCTAGGGCTGCGGATGTTAGAACTGGGTAACTAGATTAGAATCTCTGCTCAGGCGCAGCATCTTGTGATTCCGTGCAAATCGCTTCGTTACACTGTGCTTAAAACTGTTGTGCAAGGGGAGCTGATTTCTGTGTGTAGCGCTATAGTGCCTTCGGTTCAAGTTTGCGCTATAATTATGCGGGACAGGCAAGCGGGTGTGGCCTAATGTAATGTAATCGGACAATATCAGGTGAAAGCACTACGTATTCACAGCTCAGGGAGTGCTTCTTCTTATGACAAATCTCCTAATATCACACCCGTTGCGGGTAGGGCTGCGGATGTTAGAACTGGGTAACTAGGTTAGAATCCTGGCTCAGGCGCAGCATCTTGTGATTCCGTGCAAATCGCTTTGTTACACTGTGCTTAAAAACTGTTGTGTAAGGGGAGCTGATTTCCGTGTGTAGCGCTATAATGCCCTTGGTTCAAGTTTGCGCTATAATTATGCGGGACAGGCAAGTGGGTGTGTGTGAGAAGTTGGCCTGGTATATGATGCTCACTAGTTAAAGTGATCACCTTGTACCATGCCAAGCAACCCTTATGGTGTGGTTGTAAGTCAACCTTTTCGGACTAGCTGCCCTAGTGGAAGCGTAGGCTAAGCAGTCTTTGAGGCTAAACTCGTGAAGCGTGTTAAGCCAGCTGTTTTACCAAATGCAACCCCCTTTTATACCAATGAAAGGACACCACACAGATATATATTCAAAATATATATGTATTTATTTCTCAAAGTAACCCCTAGTCTCTTTATGAGCACAGGAGCACAAATCGTCAAACAAGATTACAGTAGAATACACAGAAGTTGCACTTTATATGGATAGGCCCTGGTGGCCGCTCGAACCATATACTAAAATAGTGGTATAAGTACCACGAACAGAAAAGGTAAAAGGCCTAGGGCCTCTAGAATCGCTGGGCCTACAAGGAGCTAACTTCAGTTAGTGACCAGGAGGTCCACGGGTGGCGTGTGCAGAGCAAATAGTCACACGCGTGCTCCCATAGGTTTCAATGGGTGCGTAAAAAGTACAAAGTTAGTGCAAAGAGGATCTTCCGGATGGACTAGGAACTCAAGATTTGGAACACAGGCACTAGAGATGTAATACTACACTTGGGCACAGGAGTGCCAGCTTTACCTCACCCACAGGAAGCGGGTGCACAGGCCTCGAAGTGCGTCGGGTTTCTTCTATCTGTTCCGTGGGGCCTGAAGACAAAGATGCTGCAGGCGGTCGGTCCGGGAGAGATGCGGTGGATCCAAGAGTGGATCGGAGATGTTGAAGACCTGTAAGCAGAGGGGACAGTGTTCACAGTCACTAGCCAGTGACCAGCGTGGCACCAGGTGGGTACCAGGCAATGTCGGGTGCAAACAGGAAGAAAGGTGTAGCTTGTCTCTGCAGCCACGTGGTCCCTGGAGGTCGACGACGTCCAGGAGTCGGTTCACGAGCTGTCCCACGCAGGCTCTCGCTGTCGGCGGTGTCGGCGACTTGATCGAAGTAAACAAGCCTTGGCAAAAGCAATTGTTGTGGAGAACAAGATAAGCTGATGGTTCTGACCAGCAAGGTCAGAGGGACTGCTCCTTTGGAGGGGAGCAAGGGCCAGTCTGGAGCAACTAGACCAGCGGTGTATTTCGTGAAGTTCGTCGCCAAGATGGCTACTAGCCAGCGGGCCAGCAACCGGTTAGGCACGTCGAGTGGCAAAATGCAGAAGGGCCCCACGCAGATCGTGGAGATGCTGGAGGGCTCACCTTTGGTGCAGATGCTGCTCGAGGGTTGGGCTTCTCAGATCCCAAAGCACAACTTGGAGGGAGCCTCGGTTGTTGCACTTGTCAGCTTGTCGTGGTCGTTTCAAGATGGCTGGCTCCACGTGTCTCGGTGCCTCCACGGGTCTCCTCTTTTCAGGGACTGTGGATCGGGCGGTGAGAGGTCTGGAGATCCAGGTCTTGTCAGTCTCTGGGCTCGGGCTCTGGCGGGAGGCGGCGGCAAAGCAGACATTGATTCGCTGGATGGTGCTTGCGTTAGCAAGGTGGTCACTCCCTGACCACAGGGGAGATTTCCTTCAGTCTTCTGTGCAGCAGAATGTCGAAGTTCCCGTCTTCTTCTTAGTTTCAAGTTGATTCCAGGATGTCTGAAGTCTTAGGACACAGCTCCTACCTTTATGCGGATTCTAGGGGCCGGACTACCTGCTAGGTCCCCCCCTATGGGTGGGACCAGGAAGGGGGGTGGTTACACCCCCAATCCTTTGTCCAGCTCGCCCCAGGCCCGGGACTGGTGTGCCCCAGGACCGGTTTGAACTGGCATATGCACCGAGGCTCCTTGTGAGCCACAGGCATGTCTGGTTTCTTTCAAGCCCTACCTGACCAATACACAAAATCCTGTCTGGGGTGGTGCATGCACCTCCCCTGGCAGGAAACCCTTTGTCCACACCTCCCAAGCTGGAAGGACTCCCAGCAGCAGGAGGGCAGACTTGTGTCTGTGGTGGCAGCATCCATTTTGTGGAGCTGAGGCTATGTCTGATTTTACCCGGGTTTCAGGTACTGTACATGTCGTGTCCCTCTAGAAGGGTGGAATGCTAACCCCATCGCCAGAATTGGCGAGGGGTTAGTATTCCAATTCGTATGACACCTTACTCGACATGTTTTGATAAAGCCAAACCAAAGTTAGCATTTAACCGCGGGGTTCATAATGCACTTAAGAGTATATGGTATGACGATATCTGGAAACAGTAGAAGGAAGTTGTTCCGACTGCAGACAGGCTCAGCTCATGCCAGAGCACCATCTCACATGGAACCCAGCACTCTGCCTTCAGGATTGTTAAGGCCTGCCATAGGAGTGACTTATAGGTTACCAGGTGTCCCATTTAAGGTTAGGTATAGGTATACTACACCTAAGTAAGAGGTGATTACACCAACTTACCCCAGCTGAGTGATCAGCCAGTTGTGTCAGATTGTTAGGCCAAGCCTGGGGTGGCATAATACATGCTTCAGCCCCTGGCAGGCCTTGGGTACACCAATGCCCTGGGTACCTAGTGTACACTGGTACAGGGGCTGACAGGGTGATCCAACCAATTGGGTATGTACCTAGGGTACATGGAGTCCATTTTAAAGAGAGAACAGCCAGGCTGAGATCCTGAATAGCAGGATCTCAGGCCAACTAAGTCGAAAAACCAGCTAGACACTAGGCAAAAATTTGGGGGTAACCATAGTCAGATATCCACCTTCCTACACAACCCCCCCCCCCCAAACGAAGGGAGATAAGGCTGACCTTGACCAGGAAAGCCTATATTGCCCAAGTGGCCATATAAGGAGGAACCAGCACTGGCATGGTTACCCCCTGTCTCATGGTCCACTAAGCAATCCCTCACCCTAAGGGTATCAGAGGGTCTCCACCATAGGGAATCTCTACCTTTGGTGTGTCTTGGCAAAGTAAAAGGCGGGTGTTGAGATGGAGTACTGAAGTGAGTGTCCTCAAAGTGAGGCCTCAGCTTCCTCCAATCCCCCTCCACCATGGATGCCTTTCTTTCCTGAACTGAGTTGCACTGTGCTCTCAAGGTCAGCCTCTGGCTACCTAAAGCTGGAGGCTGGGTCCCTTTTTGTGGGCTTACTGGAGGGACAGGTCAGGTCTGGGGCCCTAAGGTCCCATGTTTGCCTGTGCCCAACAGAATCCCTCTGGGGGAGGTCCCTAACTACCTGTAAAGGGGATCCCTCAGGAATGTTTTCACCCATCACCTGACTAGGGCTACTAGCCAGGCAATCCTCATTCTTTTGATGGGGGGGTTCTTGTGGACAGGGGCCCTCTTGGGGTCCACTGGCCTCCCTGACCTCTGCAGCCCTGGGCTGACTGAGGCAGGGTAGAGAGAGGCAGGCTACCTGCACCAGACTGGGTCCCACCTTGGAAGGGGCCACTGACATCAGAGGCTCTGCCAGGCCAGGCCTGGCTACCTCTGGGGCAGTTCCTTCACAAGGGGTGAGGTCAGCTCCCTGAGGAGGCTGACTTTTTCCTAATGTCTGGGGAGAGGGAGACTTTTCTTCCTCCCCACTACTCTCTGTTTGTGTGGAGTGATCCATAGTTTCAGGCTTCACTACACCTATGTCAGTCTGAGTATAGGCTGAGACCATTACAGCCTTGCCAACCTTTTCAGGGGGGCACTCAGTTTGTGTTTGAGCTGTGACTGTCACAGCTCTGCCAGTCTCTACAGGGAAGTCTGTCTGTGCCTGGGCTGTGGCTACCACTGCCCTTCCAACCTTTCCAGGGAGGAAATCTATTTGGACAGGGGTTGTGAATGGCACAACCCCACTACCCTTTTGTGAAAGGCCTACCATTTTAGAATGGGTGTCTTGTTCAACTCCAGCCCAAGCTGAGAGTTCTAAGTCATTCCCCAGTAAGCAGTCTACAGGCAAGGTTGGGGACACTGCCACCCTTTTAGGGCCAGTGACACCTCCCCAGCTGAGACATACCTCTGCCATGGGATGACTGTTCTGTTTGCCATCAATGTTGGTCACCTGGTAGGAGAAACCAGGCAAAAGCTGCTCAGAGGGAACTAGCCAATGGGCCACCATTGTGATGCTAGCTCCAGTGTCTCTGTAGGCCTCAGCTTTTGTACCATTGATGTAGGGCTCCTGTCTGTACCTACCCAAAGTGTTGGGACAGGCAGTGAAGTTGGCAAACCCCATGCCACCATCACAGACAAGAGTAGTTGCTGTAGGGGAATTGGCTAAGCCAGCGTCCCCCTATGTTCCCCAAGTAAACCCACCCAAATTTTTGGGGGCACTCCCACCACCTGGGGGATTACTGCTGACAGTAATAGGTGGTGTGACAGGAGTAGTTGGAGGAACAGTTTTGTTTGTAGCCCTTGGGCAACTGCTGTCAGTTTTCCAATGCCCAGGAGTTTTACACTCATGGCAGTAAGGCTTTTTACCTGTGGTAGAGGAGGGAGCTTGGGACCCACCACCCTGTGTGGAGTTTTGGGGCCCTGAGGAAGATTTCTCTTTTGCTTTATCCCCACCCTTCTCTTGAGGTTTGGTGGTATCTTTCTTTTGGTCACCACCCTGATTCTTAGGTCTGATCCTGGTCCTGACCCATTTATCTGCCCTCTTTCCCAATTCTTGGGGAGAGGTCAAATCTGAGTCTACCATGTGTTGATGGAGGAGCTGGTTTTGACAGTTACTTAAAATCTGTTCTCTCATCATCAAATTGTACAATCCTGTATAATCAGATACCTTACTTCCCAGCAACCAACCCTCCAAAGCCTTAGTGGCACATTCAACATATTCAGACCAGTCCTGAGTCTGTGTCTTCTGGGTGTCTCTGAACATTAACCTGTACTGTTCAGTGGTTAAGCCTAACCCATCAACTAGGACACTCTTCAGGACTCTGTAGTTTCTGACATCCTCCTCCCTAACAGTGAGGAGTCTGTCTCTGCCTCTTCCTTCAAAGGAGAGCCAGAGGATTGCTGCCCACTGGTCTTCAGGAACCTGCTGTACTTTGCAGGCTCTCTCAAGAGCAGTTATCCATTTGTGGATATCATCCCCACTTTTGTAGGGGGGCACAACCTTAGACAGGTTCCTATTATCAAAGACCCTATCTTTGTCCTTAGGGACAATGCTGCCACCAGTGGGTATAGACCCACTCTCTCTAGGTTGCCTAGCCTTCCTCAGTTTTTCTTCCATCAGGGCTACCTCTAGCTCCTGCTTCCTGATCCTCAGCTGGGCTTCCTGCATTCTGGCCTCATGTTCCCTCCTCTGAGGGGTGGTCATCCTTTTCCTGGAGTGACCTTGAGAGCCTCTAGAGCCATGAGAAGCATTGGAGTCATCTGAGCGATTCCTTTGCCTCCCAAGCCCTGTGTTAAGTCCACTGGGGAGATCCAATGGGGTAAACCCATTGTCAGTCCCCAATAGCCTTAGTTTAGCTGGGCCAAGTATAACACTTGGCACTGGGCTAGTTCTCCCTTCATCATCACTACTTTCTGTATCAGCACCTTTATCACTCTCATCCCCTGTGGTATTATTGCCATCTAAGGGGTGACTATTGGAACTGGGTACCTCTGTAGCATCTTCAGAAGGGGGGCCTCCTGTTCCTGTCCCTAAGGGGGCTAACTGGGAAGCTTTCTTGAGTTCTCTCTGATTCTCATCATTTTGCAAGAGTTCTCTGAGCTCAGCAGAGGTAGGGTTCTTGGGCTGTTTAAGGCCTCTAAGAGTTGCCAAATGCCTGAGCTCATTCTGATTAAGGGTAGCAAAGATGGATGGTGCCCTCTGGGGGTCACTCTCAACAGAGATGGGTACAGTGGACCCCTCTGCCCCAGCCATTGCTCTTAAGTGTGGGTGGATGTGTTGCAATCTACCTACACTTGGGTTTACCTACTAAACCTATCTAGTAGTTGTAGTCAGGGTGTGCTACTCCCTTTGCTCTACAACAACTAAGTTCAGTATAACTTATGTATATCTAATCTTGTTTTATATGTACCTACAGGTACCTATGTGATCTTTCAATTGGTAACCAAGAGATTACAATGGTAAAACACAGCAAGCTCAAATCCAACCGCTGCTCACCAATGTGAGAAGTTGGCCTGGTATATGATGCTCACTAGTTAAAGTGATCACCTTGTACCATGCCAAGCAACCCTTATGGTGTGGTTGTAAGTCAACCTTTTCGGACTAGCTGCCCTAGTGGTAGCGTAGGCTAAGCAGTCTTTGAGGCTAAACTCGTGAAGCGTGTTAAGCCAGCTGTTTTACCAAATGCAACCCCCTTTTATACCAATGAAAGGACACCACACAGATATATATTCAAAATATATATGTATTTATTTCTCAAAGTAACCCCTAGTCTCCTTATGAGCACAGGAGCACAAATCGTCAAACAAGATTACAGTAGAATACACAGAAGTTGCACTTTATATGGATAGGCCCTGGTGGCCGCTCGAACCATATACTAAAATAGTGGTATAAGTACCACGAACAGAAAGGGAAAAGGCCTAGGGCCTCTAGAATCGCTGGGCCTACAAGGAGCTAACTTCAGTTAGTGACCAGGAGGTCCACGGGTGGCGTGTGCAGAGCAAATAGTCACACGCGTGCTCCCATAGGTTTCAATGGGTGCGTAAAAAGTACAAAGTTAGTGCAAAGAGGATCTTCCGGATGGACTAGGAACTCAAGATTTGGAACACAGGCACTAGAGATGTAATACTACACTTGGGCACAGGAGTGCCAGCTTTACCTCACCCACAGGAAGCGGGTGCACAGGCCTCGAAGTGCGTCGGGTTTCTTCTATCTGTTCCGTGGGGCCTGAAGACAAAGATGCTGCAGGCGGTCGGTCCGGGAGAGATGCGGTGGATCCAAGAGTGGATCGGAGATGTTGAAGACCTGTAAGCAGAGGGGACAGTGTTCACAGTCACTAGCCAGTGACCAGCGTGGCACCAGGTGGGTACCAGGCAATGTCGGGTGCAAACAGGAAGAAAGGTGTAGCTTGTCTCTGCAGCCACGTGGTCCCTGGAGGTCGACGACGTCCAGGAGTCGGTTCACGAGCTGTCCCACGCAGGCTCTCGCTGTCGGCGGTGTCGGCGACTTGATCGAAGCAAACAAGCCTTGGCAAAAGCAATTGTTGTGGAGAACAAGATAAGCTGATGGTTCTGACCAGCAAGGTCAGAGGGACTGCTCCTTTGGAGGGGAGCAAGGGCCAGTCTGGAGCAATCAGACCAGTGGTGTATTTTGTGAAGTTCGTCGCCAAGATGGCTACTAGCCAGCGGGCCAGCAACCGGTTAGGCGCGTCGAGTGGCAAAATGCAGAAGGGCCCCACGCAGATCGTGGAGATGCTGGAGGGCTCACCTTTGGTGCAGATGCTGCTCGAGGGTTGGGCTTCTCAGATCCCAAAGCACAACTTGGAGGGAGCCTCGGTTGTTGCACTTGTCAGCTTGTCGTGGTCGTTTCAAGATGGCTGGCTCCACGTGTCTCGGTGCCTCCACGGGTCTCCTCTTTTCAGGGACTGTGGATCGGGCGGTGAGAGGTCTGGAGGTCCAGGTCTTGTCAGTCTCTGGGCTTGGGCTCCGGCGGGAGGCGGCGGCAAAGCAGACGTTGATTCGCTGGATGGTGCTTGCGTTAGCAAGGTGGTCACTCCCTGACCACAGGGGAGATTTCCTTCATTCTTCTGTGCAGCAGAATGTCGAAGTTCCCGTCTTCTTCTTAGTTTCAAGTTGATTCCAGGATGTCTGAAGTCTTAGGACACAGCTCCTACCTTTATGCGGATTCTAGGGGCCGGACTACCTGCTAGGTCCCCCCCTATGGGTGGGACCAGGAAGGGGGGTGGTTACACCCCCAATCCTTTGTCCAGCTCGCCCCAGGCCCGGGACTGGTGGGCCCCAGGACCGGTTTGAACTGGCATATGCACCGAGGCTCCTTGTGAGCCACAGGCATGTCTGGTTTCTTTCAAGCCCTACCTGACCAATACACAAAATCCTGTCTGGGGTGGTGCATGCACCTCCCCTGGCAGGAAACCCTTTGTCCACACCTCCCAAGCTGGAAGGACTCCCAGCAGCAGGAGGGCAGACTTGTGTCTGTGGTGGCAGCATCCATTTTGTGGAGCTGAGGCTATGTCTGATTTTACCCGGGTTTCAGGTACTGTACATGTCGTGTCCCTCTAGAAGGGTGGAATGCTAACCCCGTCGCCAGAATTGGCGAGGGGTTAGTATTCCAATTCGTATGACACCTTACTCGACATGTTTTGATAAAGCCAAACCAAAGTTAGCATTTAACCGCGAGGTTCATAATGCACTTAAGAGTATATGGTATGACGATATCTGGAAACAGTAGAAGGAAGTTGTTCCGACCACTGCAGACAGGCTCAGCTCATGCCAGAGCACCATCTCACATGGAACCCAGCACTCTGCCTTCAGGATTGTTAAGGCCTGCCATAGGAGTGACTTATAGGTTACCAGGTGTCCCATTTAAGGTTAGGTATAGGTATACTACACCTAAGTAAGAGGTGATTACACCAACTTACCCCAGCTGAGTGATCAGCCAGTTGTGTCAGATTGTTAGGCCAAGTCTGGGGTGGCATAATACATGCTTCAGCCCCTGGCAGGCCTTGGGTACACCAATGCCCTGGGTACCTAGTGTACACTGGTACAGGGGCTGACAGGGTGATCCAACCAATTGGGTATGTACCTAGGGTACATGGAGTCCATTTTAAAGAGAGAACAGCCAGGCTGAGATCCTGACTAGCAGGATCTCAGGCCAACTAAGTCGAAAAACCAGCTAGACACTAGGCAAAAATTTGGGGGTAACCATAGTCAGATATCCACCTTCCTACAGTGTGGCCTAATGTAATGTAATCAGACAATATCAGGTGAAAGCACTACGTATTCACAGCTCAGGGGTGCTTTTTCTTATGACAAATCTCCTAACATAACACCCGTTGCGGCAAGTGCTGCGGATGTTAGAACTGGGTAACTAGTTTAGAATCTCGGCTCAGGCGCAGCATATTGTCATTCCGTGTAAATCGCTTCATTACACTGTGCTTAAAAACTGTTGGGTAAAGGGAGCTGATTTCCATGTGAAGCGCTATAATGCCCTTGGTTTAAGTTTGCGCTATAATTATGCGGGACAGGCAAACGGGTGTGGCCTAATATAATGTAATCAGACAATATCAGGTGACAGCACCACGTATTCACAGCTCAGGGAGTGCTTCTTCTTATGACAAATCTCCTAATATCACACCCGTTGCGGCTAGGGCTGCGGATGTTAGAACTGGGTAACTAGGTTAGAATCTCGGTTCAGGCGCAGCATCTTGTGATTCCGTGCAAATCGCTTCGTTACACTGTGCTTAAAAACTGTTGTGTAAGGGGAGCTGATTTCCGTGTGTAGCGCTATAATGCCTTCGGTTCAAGTTTGCGCTATAATTATGCGGGACAGGCAAGCGGGTGTGGCCTAATGTAATGTAATCGGACAATATCAGGTGAAAGCACTATGTATTCACAGCTCAGGGAGTGCTACTTCTTATGACAAATCTCCTAATATCACACCCGTGGCAGCTAGGGCTGCGGATGTTAGAACTGGGTAAGTAGGTTAGAATCTCGGCTCAGGCGCAGCATCTTGTGATTCCGTGCAAATCGCTTCATTACAATGTGCTTAAAAACTGTTGTGTAAGAGGAGCTGATTTCCGTGTGAAGCGCTATAATGCCCTTGGTTCAAGTTTGCGCTATAATTCTGTTGGACATGCAAGTGGGTGTGGCCTAATGTGATGTAATCGGAAAATATCAGGTGAAAGCACTACGTATTCACTGCTCAGGGAGTGCTTCTTCTTATCACAAATCTCCTAATATCACACCTGTTGCAGCTAGGGCTGTGGATGTTAGAACTGGGTAACTAGATTAGAATCTCGGCTCAAGCGCAGCATCTTGTGATTCCGTGCAAATCGCTTTGTTACACTGTGCTTAAAAACTGTTGTGTAAGGGGAGCTGATTTCCGTGTGTAGCGCTATAATGCCCGTGGTTCAAGTTTGCGCTATAATTATGCGGGACAGGCAAGCGGGTGTGGCCTAATGTAATGTAATCGGACAATATCAGGTGAAAGCACTACGTATTCACAGCTCAGGGGGTGCTTTTTCTTATGACAAATCTCCTAACATAACACCCGTTGCGGCAAGTGCTGCGGATGTTAGAACTGGGTAACTAGTTTAGAATCTCGGCTCAGGCGCAGCATATTGTGATTCCGTGTAAATCGCTTCATTACACTGTGCTTAAAAACTGTTGGGTAAAGGGAGCTGATTTCCATGTGAAGCGCTATAACGCCCTTGGTTTAAGTTTGCGCTATAATTATGCGGGACAGGCAAACGGGTGTGGCCTAATATAATGTAATCGGACAATATCAGGTGACAGCACCACGTATTCACAGCTCAGGGAGTGCTTTTTCTTATGACAAATCTCCTAATATCACACCCGTTGCGGCTAGGGCTGCGGATGTTAGAACTGGGTAACTAGGTTAGAATCTCGGTTCAGGCGCAGCATCTTGTGATTCCGTGCAAATCGCTTCGTTACACTGTGCTTAAAAACTGTTGTGTAAGGGGAGCTGATTTCCGTGTGTAGTGCTATAATGCCCTTGGTTCAAGTTTGCGCTATAATTCTGTTGGACAGGCAAGCGGGTGTGGCCTAATGTAATGTAATCGGACAATATCAGGTGAAAGCACTTCGTATTCCCAGCTCAGGGAGTGCTTCTTCTTATGACAAATCTCCTAATATGACACCCGTTGCAGCTAGGGCTTCGGATGTTAGAACTGGGTAACTAGATTAGAATCTCGGCTCAGGCGCAGCATCTTGTGATTCCGTGCAAATCGCTTCGTTACACTGTGCTTAAAACTGTTGTGCAAGGGGAGCTGATTTCTGTGTGTAGCGCTATAGTGCCTTCGGTTCAAGTTTGCGCTATAATTATGCGGGACAGGCAAGCGGGTGTGGCCTAATGTAATGTAATCGGACAATATCAGGTAAAAGCACTATGTATTCACAGCTCAGGGAGTGCTACTTCTTATGACAAATCTCCTAATATGACACCCGTTCCAGCTAGGGCTTCGGATGTTAGAACTGGGTAACTAGATTAGAATCTCGGCTCAGGCGCAGCATCTTGTGATTCCGTGCAAATCGCTTGGTTACACTGTGCTTAAAAACTGTTGAGGAAGGGGAGCTGATTTCCGTGTGTATCGCTATAATGCCCTTGGTTCAAGTTTGCGCTATAATTCTGTTAGACATGCAAGCGAGTGTGGCCTAATGTAATGTAATCGGACAATATCAGGTGAAAGCACTACGTATTCACAACTCAGGGAGTGCTTCTTCTTATGACAAATCTCCTAATACCACACCCGTTGCAGCTAGGGCTGTGGATGTTAGAACTGGGTAACTAGATTAGAATCTCGGCTCAGGCGCAGCATCTTGTGATTCCGTGCAAATCGCTTCGTTACACTGTGCTTAAAAACTGTTGTGTAAGGGGAGCTGATTTCCGTGTGTAGCGCTATAATGCCCTTGGTTCAAGTTTGCGCTATAATTATGCGGGACAGGCAAGCGGGTGTGGCCTAATGTAATGTAATCGGACAATATCAGGTGAAAGCACTACGTATTCACAGCTCAGGGAGTGCTTTTTCTTATGACAAATCTCCTAACATCACACCCGTTGCGGCAAGAGCTGCGGATGTTAGAACTGGGTAACTAGGTTAGAATCTCGGCTCAGGCGCAGCATATTGTGATTCCGTGCAAATCGCTTCGTTACACTGTGCTTAACAACTGTTGTGTAAGGGGAGCTGATTTCCGTGTGTAGCGCTATAATGCCCTTGATTTAAGTTTGCGCTATAATTATGCAGGACAGGCAAACGGGTGTGGCCTAATATAATGTAATCGGACAATATCAGGTGAAAGCACACCGTATTCACAGCTCAGGGAGTGCTTCTTCTTATGACAAATCTCCTAATATAACACCCATTGCGGCTAGGGCTGCGGATGTTAGAACTGGGTAACTAGGTTAGAATCTCGGTTCAGGCGCAGCATCTTGTGATTCCGTGCAAATTGCTTTGTTACGCTGTGCTTAAAAACTGTTGTGTAAGGGGAGCTGATTTCCGTGTGAAGCGCTATAGTGCCTTCGGTTCAAGTTTGCGCTATAATTATGCGGGACAGGCAAGCGGGTGTGGCCTAATGTAATGTAATCGGACAATATCAGGTGAAAGCACTACGTATTCACAGCTCAGGGAGTGCTACTTCTTATGACAAATCTCAAAATATCACACCCGTGGCAGCTAGGGCTGCGGATGTTAGAACTGGGTAACTAGGTTAGAATCTCGGCTCAGGCGCAGCATCTTGTGATTCCGTGCAAATCGCTTCGTTACACTGTGCTTAAAAACTGTTGTGTAAGGAGAGCTGATTTTCGTGTGAAGCGCTATAATGCCCTTGGTTCAAGTTTGTGCTATAATTATGCCTGACAGGCAAGAGGGTGTGGCCTAATATAATGTAATCGGACAATATCAGGTGAAAGCACTACGTATTCACAGCTCTGGGAGTGCTTTTTCTTATGACAAATCTCCTAACATCACACCCGTTGCGGGTAGGGCTGCGGATGTTAGAACTGGGTAACTAGGTTAGAATCTCGGCTCAGGCGCAGCATCTTGTGATTCCGTGCAAATCGCTTCATTACACTGTGCTTAAAAACTGTTGTGTAAGAGGAGCTGATTTCCGTGTGAAGCGCTATAATGCCCTTGGTTCAAGTTTGTGCTATAATTCTGTTGGACATGCAAGCGGGAGTGGCCTAATGTGATGTAATCGGACAATATCAGGTGAAAGCACTACGTATTCACTGCTCAGGGAGTGCTTCTTCTTATCACAAATCTCCTAATATCACACCTGTTGCAGCTAGGGCTGCGGATGTTAGAACTGGGTAACTAGATTAGAATCTCGGCTCAGGCGGAGCATCTTGTGATTCCGTGCAAATCGCTTTGTTACACTGTGCTTAAAAACTGTTGTGTAAGGGGAGCTGATTTCCGTGTGTAGGGCTATAATGCCCTTGGTTCAAGTTTGAGCTATAATTATGCGGGACAGGCAAGCGGGTGTGGCCTAATGTAATGTAATCGGACAATATCAGGTGAAAGCACTACGTATTCACTGCTCAGGGAGTGCTTCTTCTTATCACAAATCTCCTAATATCACACCTGTTGCAGCTAGGGCTGCGGATGTTAGAACTGGGTAACTAGATTAGAATCTCGGCTCAGGCGGAGCATCTTGTGATTCCGTGCAAATCGCTTTGTTACACTGTGCTTAAAAACTGTTGTGTAAGGGGAGCTGATTTCCGTGTGTAGGGCTATAATGCCCTTGGTTCAAGTTTGAGCTATAATTATGCGGGACAGGCAAGCGGGTGTGGCCTAATGTAATGTAATCGGACAATATCAGGTGACAGCACCACGTATTCACAGCTCAGGGAGTGCTTCTTCTTATGACAAACCTCCTAATATCACATCCGTTGCGGCTAGGGCTGCGGATGTTAGAACTGGGTAACTAGGTTAGAATCTTGGTTCAGGCACAGCATCTTGTGATTCCGTGCAAATTGCTTTGTTACGCTGTGCTTAAAAACTGTTGTGTAAGAGGAGCTGATTTCCGTTTGAAGCGCTATAGTGCCCTCGGTTCAAGTTTGCGCTATAATTATGAGGGACAGGCAAGCGGGTGTGGCCTAATGTAATGTAATCGGACAATATCAGGTGAAAGCACTACGTATTCACAGCTCAGGGAGTGCTACTTCTTATGACAAATCTCCTAATATCACACACGTGGCAGCTAGGGCTGCGGATGTTAGAACTGGGTAAGTAGGTTAGAATCTCGGCTCAGGCGCAGCATCTTGTGATTCCGTGCAAATCGCTTCGTTACACCGTGCTTAAAAACTGTGGTGTAAGGAGAGCTGATTTTCATGTGAAGCGCTATAATGCCCTTGGTTCAAGTTTGCGCTATAATTATGCCTGACAGGCAAGCGGGTGTGGCCTAATGTAATGTAATCGGACAATATCAGGTGAAAGCACTACGTATTCACAGCTCAGTGAGTGCTTCTTCTTATGACAAATCTCCTAATATGACACCTGTTGCGGCTAGGGCTGCGGATGTTAGAACTGGGTAACTAGGTTAGAATCTCGGTTCAGGCGCAGCATCTTGTGATTCCGTGCAAATCGCTTCGTTACACTGTGCTTAAAAACTGTTGTGTAAGGGGAGCTGATTTCCGTGTGTAGCGCTATAATGCCCTTGGTTCAAGTTTGCGCTATAATTCTGTTGGACAGGCAAGCGGGTGTGGCCTAATGTAATGGAATCGGACAATATCAGGTGAAAGCACTTCGTATTCCCAGCTCAGTGAGTGCTTCTTCTTATGACAAATCTCCTAATATCACACCCGTTGCAGCTAGGGCTGCGGATGTTAGAACTGGGTAACTAGGTTAGAATCTCGGTTCAGGCGCAGCATCTTGTGATTCCCTGCAAATTGCTTTGTTACGCTGTGCTTAACAACTGTTGTGTAAGGGGAGCTGATTTCCGTGTGAAGCGCCATAATTCCCTTGGTTCAAGTTTGCGCTATAATTATGCGGGACAGGCAAGCGGGTGTGGCCTAATGTAATCGGACAATATCAGGGGAAAGCACTACGTATTCACAGCTCAGGGAGAGCTTCTTCTTATGACAAATCTCCTAATATCACACCCGTTGAAGCTAGGGCTGCGGATGTTAGAACTGTTAGAATCTCGGCTCAGGCGCAGCATCTTGTGATTACGTGCAAATCGCTTCGTTACACTGTGCTTAACAACTGTTGTGTAAGGGGAGCTGATTTCCGTGTGTAGCGCTATAATGTCCTTGGTTCAAGTTTGCGCCATAATTATGCGGGACAGGCAAGCGGGTGTGGCTTAATGTAATGTAATCGGACAATATCAGGTGAAAGCACTACGTATTCACAGCTCAGGGAGTGCTTCTTCTTATGACAAATCTCCTAATATAACACCCGTTGCGGCTAGGCCTGCGAATGTTAGAACTGGGTAACTAGGTTAGAATCTCGGCTCCGGTGCAGCATCTTGTGATTCCGTGCAAATCGCTTCGTTACACTGTGCTTAACAACTGTTGTGTGAGGGGAGCTGATTTCTGTGTGAAGCGCTATAATGCCCTTGGTCTAAGTTTGCGCTATAATTATGCGGGACAGGCAAGCGGGTGTGGCCTAATGTAATGTAATCGGACAATATCAGGTGAAAGCACTACGTATTCACAGCTCAGGGAGTGCTTCTTCTTATGACAAATCTCCTAATATCACACCCGTTGCGGCTAGGGCTGCGGATGTTAGAACTGGGTAACTAGGTTAGAATCTCGGTTCAGGCGCAGCATCTTGTGATTCCGTGCAAATTGCTTTGTTACGCTGTGCTTAAAAACTGATGTGTAAGGGGAGCTGATTTCCGTGTGAAGCGCCATAATGCCCTTGGTTCAAGTTTGCGCTATAATTATGCGGGACAGGCAAGCGGGTGTGGCCTAATGTAATGTAATCGGACAATATCAGGTGAAAGCACTACGTATTCACAGCTCAGGGAGTGCTTTTTCTTATGACAAGTCTCCTAACATCACACCCGTTGCAGCTAGGGCTGCGGATGTTAGAACTGGGTAACTAGGTTAGAACCTCGGCTCAGGCGCAGCATGTTGTGATTCCGTGCAAATCGCTTCGTTACACTGTGCTTAAAACTGTTGTGCAAGGGGAGCTGATTTCTGTGTGTAGTGCTATAATGTCCTTGGTTCAAGTTTGCGCTATAATTATGCGGGACAGGCAAGCGGGTGTGGCTTAATGTAATCGGACAATATCAGGTGAAAGCACTATGTATTCACAGCTCAGGTAGTGCTTCTTCTTATGACAAATCTCCTAATATCACACCCGTTGCGGCTAGGGCTGCGAATGTTAGAACTGGGTAACTAGGTTAGAATCTCAGCTCAGGCACAGCAACTTGTGATTCCGTGCAAATCGCGTCCTTACACTGTGCTTAAAAATTGTTGTGTAAGGGGAGCTGATTTCCATGTGAAACGCTATAATACCCTTGGTTCAAGTTTGCGCTATAATTATGCGGGACATGCAAGCAGGTGTGGCCTAATGTAATGTAATCGGACAATATCAGTTGAAGGCACTACGTATTCACAGCTCTTGGAGTGCTTCTTCTTATGACAAATCTCCTAATATCACACCCGTTGCGGCTTGGGCTGCGGATGTTAGAACTGGGTAACTAGGTTAGAATCTCGGTTCAGGCGCAGCATCTTGTGATTCCATGCAAATCGCTTCGTTACACTGTGCTTAACAACTGTTGTGTAAGGGGAGCTGATTTCCGTGTGAAGCGCTATAATGCCCTTGGTCTAAGTTTGCGCTATAATTATGCGGGACAGGCAAGCGGGTGTGGCCTAATGTAATGTAATCGGACAATATCAGGTGAAAGCACCACGTATTCACAGCTCAGGGAGGGCTTCTTCTTATGACAAATCTCCTAATATCACACCCGTTGAAGCTAGGGCTGCGGATGTTAGAACTGTTAGAATCTCGGCTCAGGCGCAGCATCTTGTGATTACGTGCAAATCGCTTCGTTACACTGTGCTTAACAACTGTTGTGTAAGGGGAGCTGATTTCCGTGTGTAGCGCTATAATGCCCTTGGTTCAAGTTTGCGCTATAATTATGCGGGACAGGCAAGCGGGTGTGGCCTAATGTAATGTAATCGGACAATATTAGGTGAAAGCACTACGTATTCACAGCTCAGGGAGTGCTTCTTCTTATGACAAATCTCCTAATATCACACCCGTTGCGGCTAGGGCTGCGGATGTTAGAACTTTTAGAATCTCGGTTCAGGCGCAGGATCTTGTGATTCCATGCAAATTGCTTCGTTACACTGTGCTTAACAACTGTTGTGTAAGGGGAGCTGATTTCCGTGTGTAGCGCTATAATGCCCTTGGTTCAAGTTTGCGCTATAATTATGCGGGACATGCAAGCGGGTGTGGCCTAATGTAATGTAATCGGACAATATCAGTTGAAGGCACTACGTATTCACAGCTCTTGGAGTGCTTCTTCTTATAACAAATCTCCTAATATCACACCCGTTGCGGCTTGGGCTGCGGATGTTAGAACTGGGTAACTAGGTTAGAATCTCGGTTCAGGCGCAGCATCTTTTGATTCCATGCAAATCGCTTCGTTACACTGTGCTTAACAACTGTTGTGTAAGGGGAGCTGATTTCCGTGTGAAGCGGTATAATGCCCTTGGTCTAAGTTTGCGCTATAATTATGCGGGACAGGCAAGCGGGTGTGGCCTAATGTAATGTAATCGGACAATATTAGGTGAAAGCACTACGTATTCACAGCTCAGGGAGTGCTTCTTCTTATGACAAATCTCCTAATATCACACCCGTTGAAGCTAGGGCTGCGGATGTTAGAACTGTTAGAATCTCGGCTCAGGCGCAGCATCTTGTGATTACGTGCAAATCGCTTCGTTACACTGTGCTTAACAACTGTTGTGTAAGGGGAGCTGATTTCCGTGTGTAGCGCTATAATGCCCTTGGTTCAAGTTTGCGCTATAATTATGCGGGACAGGCAAGCGGGTGTGGCCTAATGTAATGTAATCGGACAATATCAGGTGAAAGCACTACGTATTCACAGCTCAGGGGGTGCTTTTTCTTATGACAAATCTCCTAACATAACACCCGTTGCGGCAAGTGCTGCGGATGTTAGAACTGGGTAACTAGTTTAGAATCTCGGCTCAGGCGCAGCATATTGTGATTCCGTGTAAATCGCTTCATTACACTGTCCTTAAAAACTGTTGGGTAAAGGGAGCTGATTTCCATGTGAAGCGCTATAACGCCCTTGGTTTAAGTTTGCGCTATAATTATGCGGGACAGGCAAACGGGTGTGGCCTAATATAATGTAATCGGACAATATCAGGTGACAGCACCACGTATTCACAGCTCAGGGAGTGCTTTTTCTTATGACAAATCTCCTAATATCACACCCGTTGCGGCTAGGGCTGCGGATGTTAGAACTGGGTAACTAGGTTAGAATCTCGGTTCAGGCGCAGCATCTTGTGATTCCGTGCAAATCGCTTCGTTACACTGTGCTTAAAAACTGTTGTGTAAGGGGAGCTGATTTCCGTGTGTAGTGCTATAATGCCCTTGGTTCAAGTTTGCGCTATAATTCTGTTGGACAGGCAAGCGGGTGTGGCCTAATGTAATGTAATCGGACAATATCAGGTGAAAGCACTTCGTATTCCCAGCTCAGGGAGTGCTTCTTCTTATGACAAATCTCCTAATATGACACCCGTTGCAGCTAGGGCTTCGGATGTTAGAACTGGGTAACTAGATTAGAATCTCGGCTCAGGCGCAGCATCTTGTGATTCCGTGCAAATCGCTTCGTTACACTGTGCTTAAAACTGTTGTGCAAGGGGAGCTGATTTCTGTGTGTAGCGCTATAGTGCCTTCGGTTCAAGTTTGCGCTATAATTATGCGGGACAGGCAAGCGGGTGTGGCCTAATGTAATGTAATCGGACAATATCAGGTGAAAGCACTATGTATTCACAGCTCAGGGAGTGCTACTTCTTATGACAAATCTCCTAATATGACACCCGTTCCAGCTAGGGCTTCGGATGTTAGAACTGGGTAACTAGATTAGAATCTCGGCTCAGGCGCAGCATCTTGTGATTCCGTGCAAATCGCTTGGTTACACTGTGCTTAAAAACTGTTGAGGAAGGGGAGCTGATTTCCGTGTGTATCGCTATAATGCCCTTGGTTCAAGTTTGCGCTATAATTCTGTTAGACATGCAAGCGAGTGTGGCCTAATGTAATGTAATCGGACAATATCAGGTGAAAGCACTACGTATTCACAACTCAGGGAGTGCTTCTTCTTATGACAAATCTCCTAATACCACACCCGTTGCAGCTAGGGCTGTGGATGTTAGAACTGGGTAACTAGATTAGAATCTCGGCTCAGGCGCAGCATCTTGTGATTCCGTGCAAATCGCTTCGTTACACTGTGCTTAAAAACTGTTGTGTAAGGGGAGCTGATTTCCGTGTGTAGCGCTATAATGCCCTTGGTTCAAGTTTGCGCTATAATTATGCGGGACAGGCAAGCGGGTGTGGCCTAATGTAATGTAATCGGACAATATCAGGTGAAAGCACTACGTATTCACAGCTCAGGGAGTGCTTTTTCTTATGACAAATCTCCTAACATCACACCCGTTGCGGCAAGAGCTGCGGATGTTAGAACTGGGTAACTAGGTTAGAATCTCGGCTCAGGCGCAGCATATTGTGATTCCGTGCAAATCGCTTCGTTACACTGTGCTTAACAACTGTTGTGTAAGGGGAGCTGATTTCCGTGTGTAGCGCTATAATGCCCTTGATTTAAGTTTGCGCTATAATTATGCAGGACAGGCAAACGGGTGTGGCCTAATATAATGTAATCGGACAATATCAGGTGAAAGCACACCGTATTCACAGCTCAGGGAGTGCTTCTTCTTATGACAAATCTCCTAATATAACACCCATTGCGGCTAGGGCTGCGGATGTTAGAACTGGGTAACTAGGTTAGAATCTCGGTTCAGGCGCAGCATCTTGTGATTCCGTGCAAATTGCTTTGTTACGCTGTGCTTAAAAACTGTTGTGTAAGGGGAGCTGATTTCCGTGTGAAGCGCTATAGTGCCTTCGGTTCAAGTTTGCGCTATAATTATGCGGGACAGGCAAGCGGGTGTGGCCTAATGTAATGTAATCGGACAATATCAGGTGAAAGCACTACGTATTCACAGCTCAGGGAGTGCTACTTCTTATGACAAATCTCAAAATATCACACCCGTGGCAGCTAGGGCTGCGGATGTTAGAACTGGGTAACTAGGTTAGAATCTCGGCTCAGGCGCAGCATCTTGTGATTCCGTGCAAATCGCTTCGTTACACTGTGCTTAAAAACTGTTGTGTAAGGAGAGCTGATTTTCGTGTGAAGCGCTATAATGCCCTTGGTTCAAGTTTGTGCTATAATTATGCCTGACAGGCAAGAGGGTGTGGCCTAATATAATGTAATCGGACAATATCAGGTGAAAGCACTACGTATTCACAGCTCTGGGAGTGCTTTTTCTTATGACAAATCTCCTAACATCACACCCGTTGCGGGTAGGGCTGCGGATGTTAGAACTGGGTAACTAGGTTAGAATCTCGGCTCAGGCGCAGCATCTTGTGATTCCGTGCAAATCGCTTCATTACACTGTGCTTAAAAACTGTTGTGTAAGAGGAGCTGATTTCCGTGTGAAGCGCTATAATGCCCTTGGTTCAAGTTTGTGCTATAATTCTGTTGGACATGCAAGCGGGAGTGGCCTAATGTGATGTAATCGGACAATATCAGGTGAAAGCACTACGTATTCACTGCTCAGGGAGTGCTTCTTCTTATCACAAATCTCCTAATATCACACCTGTTGCAGCTAGGGCTGCGGATGTTAGAACTGGGTATCTAGATTAGAATCTCGGCTCAGGCGGAGCATCTTGTGATTCCGTGCAAATCGCTTTGTTACACTGTGCTTAAAAACTGTTGTGTAAGGGGAGCTGATTTCCGTGTGTAGGGCTATAATGCCCTTGGTTCAAGTTTGCGCTATAATTATGCGGGACAGGCAAGCGGGTGTGGCCTAATGTAATGTAATCGGACAATATCAGGTGAAAGCACTACGTATTCACAGCTCAGGGGGTGCTTTTTCTTATGACAAATCTCCTAACATAACACCCGTTGCGGCAAGTGCTGCGGATGTTAGAACTGGGTAACTAGTTTAGAATCTCGGCTCAGGCGCAGCATATTGTGATTCCGTGCAAATCGCTTCATTACACTGTGCTTAAAAACTGGTGGGTAAAGGGAGCTGATTTCCATGTGAAGCGCTATAATGCCCTTGGTTTAAGTTTGCGCTATAATTATGCGGGACAGGCAAACGGGTGTGGCCTAATATAATGTAATCGGACAATATCAGGTGACAGCACCACGTATTCACAGCTCAGGGAGTGCTTCTTCTTATGACAAACCTCCTAATATCACATCCGTTGCGGCTAGGGCTGCGGATGTTAGAACTGGGTAACTAGGTTAGAATCTTGGTTCAGGCACAGCATCTTGTGATTCCGTGCAAATTGCTTTGTTACGCTGTGCTTAAAAACTGTTGTGTAAGAGGAGCTGATTTCCGTTTGAAGCGCTATAGTGCCCTCGGTTCAAGTTTGCGCTATAATTATGAGGGACAGGCAAGCGGGTGTGGCCTAATGTAATGTAATCGGACAATATCAGGTGAAAGCACTACGTATTCACAGCTCAGGGAGTGCTACTTCTTATGACAAATCTCCTAATATCACACACGTGGCAGCTAGGGCTGCGGATGTTAGAACTGGGTAAGTAGGTTAGAATCTCGGCTCAGGCGCAGCATCTTGTGATTCCGTGCAAATCGCTTCGTTACACCGTGCTTAAAAACTGTGGTGTAAGGAGAGCTGATTTTCATGTGAAGCGCTATAATGCCCTTGGTTCAAGTTTGCGCTATAATTATGCCTGACAGGCAAGCGGGTGTGGCCTAATGTAATGTAATCGGACAATATCAGGTGAAAGCACTACGTATTCACAGCTCAGTGAGTGCTTCTTCTTATGACAAATCTCCTAATATGACACCTGTTGCGGCTAGGGCTGCGGATGTTAGAACTGGGTAACTAGGTTAGAATCTCGGTTCAGGCGCAGCATCTTGTGATTCCGTGCAAATCGCTTCGTTACACTGTGCTTAAAAACTGTTGTGTAAGGGGAGCTGATTTCCGTGTGTAGCGCTATAATGCCCTTGGTTCAAGTTTGCGCTATAATTCTGTTGGACAGGCAAGCGGGTGTGGCCTAATGTAATGGAATCGGACAATATCAGGTGAAAGCACTTCGTATTCCCAGCTCAGTGAGTGCTTCTTCTTATGACAAATCTCCTAATATCACACCCGTTGCAGCTAGGGCTGCGGATGTTAGAACTGGGTAACTAGGTTAGAATCTCGGTTCAGGCGCAGCATCTTGTGATTCCCTGCAAATTGCTTTGTTACGCTGTGCTTAACAACTGTTGTGTAAGGGGAGCTGATTTCCGTGTGAAGCGCCATAATTCCCTTGGTTCAAGTTTGCGCTATAATTATGCGGGACAGGCAAGCGGGTGTGGCCTAATGTAATCGGACAATATCAGGGGAAAGCACTACGTATTCACAGCTCAGGGAGAGCTTCTTCTTATGACAAATCTCCTAATATCACACCCGTTGAAGCTAGGGCTGCGGATGTTAGAACTGTTAGAATCTCGGCTCAGGCGCAGCATCTTGTGATTACGTGCAAATCGCTTCGTTACACTGTGCTTAACAACTGTTGTGTAAGGGGAGCTGATTTCCGTGTGTAGCGCTATAATGTCCTTGGTTCAAGTTTGCGCCATAATTATGCGGGACAGGCAAGCGGGTGTGGCTTAATGTAATGTAATCGGACAATATCAGGTGAAAGCACTACGTATTCACAGCTCAGGGAGTGCTTCTTCTTATGACAAATCTCCTAATATAACACCCGTTGCGGCTAGGCCTGCGAATGTTAGAACTGGGTAACTAGGTTAGAATCTCGGCTCCGGTGCAGCATCTTGTGATTCCGTGCAAATCGCTTCGTTACACTGTGCTTAACAACTGTTGTGTGAGGGGAGCTGATTTCTGTGTGAAGCGCTATAATGCCCTTGGTCTAAGTTTGCGCTATAATTATGCGGGACAGGCAAGCGGGTGTGGCCTAATGTAATGTAATCGGACAATATCAGGTGAAAGCACTACGTATTCACAGCTCAGGGAGTGCTTCTTCTTATGACAAATCTCCTAATATCACACCCGTTGCGGCTAGGGCTGCGGATGTTAGAACTGGGTAACTAGGTTAGAATCTCGGTTCAGGCGCAGCATCTTGTGATTCCGTGCAAATTGCTTTGTTACGCTGTGCTTAAAAACTGATGTGTAAGGGGAGCTGATTTCCGTGTGAAGCGCCATAATGCCCTTGGTTCAAGTTTGCGCTATAATTATGCGGGACAGGCAAGCGGGTGTGGCCTAATGTAATGTAATCGGACAATATCAGGTGAAAGCACTACGTATTCACAGCTCAGGGAGTGCTTTTTCTTATGACAAGTCTCCTAACATCACACCCGTTGCAGCTAGGGCTGCGGATGTTAGAACTGGGTAACTAGGTTAGAACCTCGGCTCAGGCGCAGCATGTTGTGATTCCGTGCAAATCGCTTCGTTACACTGTGCTTAAAACTGTTGTGCAAGGGGAGCTGATTTCTGTGTGTAGTGCTATAATGTCCTTGGTTCAAGTTTGCGCTATAATTATGCGGGACAGGCAAGCGGGTGTGGCTTAATGTAATCGGACAATATCAGGTGAAAGCACTATGTATTCACAGCTCAGGTAGTGCTTCTTCTTATGACAAATCTCCTAATATCACACCCGTTGCGGCTAGGGCTGCGAATGTTAGAACTGGGTAACTAGGTTAGAATCTCAGCTCAGGCACAGCAACTTGTGATTCCGTGCAAATCGCGTCCTTACACTGTGCTTAAAAATTGTTGTGTAAGGGGAGCTGATTTCCATGTGAAACGCTATAATACCCTTGGTTCAAGTTTGCGCTATAATTATGCGGGACATGCAAGCAGGTGTGGCCTAATGTAATGTAATCGGACAATATCAGTTGAAGGCACTACGTATTCACAGCTCTTGGAGTGCTTCTTCTTATGACAAATCTCCTAATATCACACCCGTTGCGGCTTGGGCTGCGGATGTTAGAACTGGGTAACTAGGTTAGAATCTCGGTTCAGGCGCAGCATCTTGTGATTCCATGCAAATCGCTTCGTTACACTGTGCTTAACAACTGTTGTGTAAGGGGAGCTGATTTCCGTGTGAAGCGCTATAATGCCCTTGGTCTAAGTTTGCGCTATAATTATGCGGGACAGGCAAGCGGGTGTGGCCTAATGTAATGTAATCGGACAATATCAGGTGAAAGCACCACGTATTCACAGCTCAGGGAGGGCTTCTTCTTATGACAAATCTCCTAATATCACACCCGTTGAAGCTAGGGCTGCGGATGTTAGAACTGTTAGAATCTCGGCTCAGGCGCAGCATCTTGTGATTACGTGCAAATCGCTTCGTTACACTGTGCTTAACAACTGTTGTGTAAGGGGAGCTGATTTCCGTGTGTAGCGCTATAATGCCCTTGGTTCAAGTTTGCGCTATAATTATGCGGGACAGGCAAGCGGGTGTGGCCTAATGTAATGTAATCGGACAATATTAGGTGAAAGCACTACGTATTCACAGCTCAGGGAGTGCTTCTTCTTATGACAAATCTCCTAATATCACACCCGTTGCGGCTAGGGCTGCGGATGTTAGAACTGTTAGAATCTCGGTTCAGGCGCAGCATCTTGTGATTCCATGCAAATTGCTTCGTTACACTGTGCTTAACAACTGTTGTGTAAGGGGAGCTGATTTCCGTGTGTAGCGCTATAATGCCCTTGGTTCAAGTTTGCGCTATAATTATGCGGGACATGCAAGCGGGTGTGGCCTAATGTAATGTAATCGGACAATATCAGTTGAAGGCACTACGTATTCACAGCTCTTGGAGTGCTTCTTCTTATAACAAATCTCCTAATATCTCACCCGTTGCGGCTTGGGCTGCGGATGTTAGAACTGGGTAACTAGGTTAGAATCTCGGTTCAGGCGCAGCATCTTTTGATTCCATGCAAATCGCTTCGTTACACTGTGCTTAACAACTGTTGTGTAAGGGGAGCTGATTTCCGTGTGAAGCGGTATAATGCCCTTGGTCTAAGTTTGCGCTATAATTATGCGGGACAGGCAAGCGGGTGTGGCCTAATGTAATGTAATCGGACAATATTAGGTGAAAGCACTACGTATTCACAGCTCAGGGAGTGCTTCTTCTTATGACAAATCTCCTAATATCACACCCGTTGAAGCTAGGGCTGCGGATGTTAGAACTGTTAGAATCTCGGCTCAGGCGCAGCATCTTGTGATTACGTGCAAATCGCTTCGTTACACTGTGCTTAACAACTGTTGTGTAAGGGGAGCTGATTTCCGTGTGTAGCGCTATAATGCCCTTGGTTCAAGTTTGCGCTATAATTATGCGGGACAGGCAAGCCGGTGTGGCCTAATGTAATGTAATCGGACAATATTAGGTGAAAGCACTACGTATTCACAGCTCAGGGAGTGCTTCTTCTTATGACAAATCTCCTAATATCACACCCGTTGAAGCAAGGGCTGCGGATGTTAGAACTGTTAGAATCTCGGTTCAGGCGCAGCATCTTGTGATTCCATGCAAATCGCTTCGTTACACTGTGCTTAACAACTGTTGTGTAAGGGGAGCTGATTTCCGTGTGTAGCGCTATAATGCCCTTGGTTCAAGTTTGCGCTATAATTATGCGGGACAGGCAAGCGGGTGTGGCCTAATGTAATGTAATCGGACAATATCAGGTGAAAGCACTACGTATTCACAGCTCAGGGAGTGCTTTTTCTTATGACAAGTCTCCTAACATCACACCCGTTGCAGCTAGGGCTGCGGATGTTAGAACTGGGTAACTAGGTTAGAACCTCGGCTCAGGCGCAGCATGTTGTGATTCCGTGCAAATCGCTTCGTTACACTGTGCTTAAAACTGTTGTGCAAGGGGAGCTGATTTCTGTGTGTAGTGCTATAATGTCCTTGGTTCAAGTTTGCGCTATAATTATGCGGGACAGGCAAGCGGGTGTGGCTTAATGTAATCGGACAATATCAGGTGAAAGCACTATGTATTCACAGCTCAGGTAGTGCTTCTTCTTATGACAAATCTCCTAATATCACACCGTTGCGGCTAGGGCTGCGAATGTTAGAACTGGGTAACTAGGTTAGAATCTCAGCTCAGGCACAGCAACTTGTGATTCCGTGCAAATCGCGTCCTTACACTGTGCTTAAAAATTGTTGTGTAAGGGGAGCTGATTTCCATGTGAAACGCTATAATACCCTTGGTTCAAGTTTGCGCTATAATTATGCGGGACATGCAAGCAGGTGTGGCCTAATGTAATGTAATCGGACAATATCAGTTGAAGGCACTACGTATTCACAGCTCTTGGAGTGCTTCTTCTTATGACAAATCTCCTAATATCACACCCGTTGCGGCTTGGGCTGCGGATGTTAGAACTGGGTAACTAGGTTAGAATCTCGGTTCAGGCGCAGCATCTTGTGATTCCATGCAAATCGCTTCGTTACACTGTGCTTAACAACTGTTGTGTAAGGGGAGCTGATTTCCGTGTGAAGCGCTATAATGCCCTTGGTCTAAGTTTGCGCTATAATTATGCGGGACAGGCAAGCGGGTGTGGCCTAATGTAATGTAATCGGACAATATCAGGTGAAAGCACCACGTATTCACAGCTCAGGGAGGGCTTCTTCTTATGACAAATCTCCTAATATCACACCCGTTGAAGCTAGGGCTGCGGATGTTAGAACTGTTAGAATCTCGGCTCAGGCGCAGCATCTTGTGATTACGTGCAAATCGCTTCGTTACACTGTGCTTAACAACTGTTGTGTAAGGGGAGCTGATTTCCGTGTGTAGCGCTATAATGCCCTTGGTTCAAGTTTGCGCTATAATTATGCGGGACAGGCAAGCGGGTGTGGCCTAATGTAATGTAATCGGACAATATTAGGTGAAAGCACTACGTATTCACAGCTCAGGGAGTGCTTCTTCTTATGACAAATCTCCTAATATCACACCCGTTGCGGCTAGGGCTGCGGATGTTAGAACTGTTAGAATCTCGGTTCAGGCGCAGCATCTTGTGATTCCATGCAAATTGCTTCGTTACACTGTGCTTAACAACTGTTGTGTAAGGGGAGCTGATTTCCGTGTGTAGCGCTATAATGCCCTTGGTTCAAGTTTGCGCTATAATTATGCGGGACATGCAAGCGGGTGTGGCCTAATGTAATGTAATCGGACAATATCAGTTGAAGGCACTACGTATTCACAGCTCTTGGAGTGCTTCTTCTTATGACAAATCTCCTAATATCACACCCGTTGCGGCTTGGGCTGCGGATGTTAGAACTGGGTAACTAGGTTAGAATCTCGGTTCAGGCGCAGCATCTTGTGATTCCATGCAAATCGCTTCGTTACACTGTGCTTAACAACTGTTGTGTAAGGGGAGCTGATTTCCGTGTGAAGCGGTATAATGCCCTTGGTCTAAGTTTGCGCTATAATTATGCGGGACAGGCAAGCGGGTGTGGCCTAATGTAATGTAATCGGACAATATTAGGTGAAAGCACTACGTATTCACAGCTCAGGGAGTGCTTCTTCTTATGACAAATCTCCTAATATCACACCCGTTGAAGCTAGGGCTGCGGATGTTAGAACTGTTAGAATCTCGGCTCAGGCGCAGCATCTTGTGATTACGTGCAAATCGCTTCGTTACACTGTGCTTAACAACTGTTGTGTAAGGGGAGCTGATTTCCGTGTGTAGCGCTATAATGCCCTTGGTTCAAGTTTGCGCTATAATTATGCGGGACAGGCAAGCGGGTGTGGCCTAATGTAATGTAATCGGACAATATTAGGTGAAAGCACTACGTATTCACAGCTCAGGGAGTGCTTCTTCTTATGACAAATCTCCTAATATCACACCCGTTGAAGCTAGGGCTGCGGATGTTAGAACTGTTAGAATCTCGGTTCAGGCGCAGCATCTTGTGATTCCATGCAAATGGCTTCGTTACACTGTGTTTAACAACTGTTGTGTAAGGGGAGCTGATTTCCGTGTGTAGCGCTATAATGCCCTTGGTTCAAGTTTGCGCTATAATTCTGTTGGACATGCAAGCGGGTGTGGCCTAATGTAATGTAATCGGACAATATCAGGTGAAAGCACTACGTATTCACAGCTCAGGGAGTGCTTCTTCCTATGAAAAATCTCCTAATATCACACCCGTTGCAGCTAGGGTTGTGGATGTTAGAACTGGGTAACTAGATTAGAATCTCGGCTCAGGCGCAGCATCTTGTGATTCCGTGCAAATCGCTTCGTTACACTGTGCTTAAAAACTGTTGTGTAAGGGGAGCTGATTTCCGTGTGAAGCGCCATAATGCCCTTGGTTCAAGTTTGCGCTATAATTATGCGGGTGTGGCCTAATGTAATGTAATCGGACAATTTCAGGTGAAAGCACTACGTATTCACAGCTCAGGGAGTGCTTTTTCTTATGACAAGTCTCCTAACATCACACCCGTTGCAGCTAGGGCTGCGGATGTTAGAACTGGGTAACTAGGTTAGAACCTCGGCTCAGGCGCAGCATGTTGTGATTCCGTGCAAATCGCTTCATTACACTGTGCTTAAAAACTGTTGTGTAAGGGCAGCTGATTTCCATGGGAAGCGCTATAATGCCCTTGGTTCAAGTTTGCGCTATAATTATGCGGGACAGGCAAGTGGGTGTGGCCTAATGTAATGTAATCGGACAATATCAGGTGAAAGCACTTCGTATTCCCAGCTCAGGGAGTGCTTCTTCTTATGACAAATCTCCTAATATCACACCCGTTGCGGCTAGGGCTGCGGATGTTAGAACTGGGTAACTAGATTAGAATCTCGGCTCAGGCGCTGCATCTTGTGATTCCGTGCAAATCGCTTCGTTACACTGTGCTTAAAAACTGTTGTGTAAGGGGAGATGATTTCCGTGTGTAGCGCTATAATGCCCTTGGTTCAAGTTTGCGCTATAATTCTGTTGGACATGCAAGCGGGTGTGGCCTAATGTAATGTAATCAGACAATATCAGTTGAAGGCACTACGTATTCACAGCTCTTGGAGTGCTTCTTCTTATGACAAATCTCCTAATATCACACCCGTTGCGGCTTGGGCTGCGGATGTTAGAACTGGGTAACTAGGTTAGAATCTCGGTTCAGGCGCAGCATATTGTGATTAAGTGCAAATCGCTTCGTTACACTGTGCTTAACAACTGTTGTGTAAGGGGAGCTGATTTCCGTGTGAAGCGCTATAATGCCCTTGGTCTAAGTTTGCGCTATAATTATGCGGGACAGGCAAGCGTGTGTGGCCTAATGTAATGTAATCGGACAATATCAGGTGAAAGCACCACGTATTCACAGCTCAGGGAGGGCTTCTTCTTATGACAAATCTCCTAATATCACACCCGTTGAAGCTAGGGCTGCGGATGTTAGAACTGTTAGAATCTCGGCTCAGGCGCAGCATCTTGTGATTACGTGCAAATCGCTTCGTTACACTGTGCTTAACAACTGTTGTGTAAGGGGAGCTGATTTCCGTGTGTAGCGCTATAATGCCCTTGGTTCAAGTTTGCGCTATAATTATGCGGGACAGGCAAGCGGGTGTGGCCTAATGTAATGTAATCGGACAATATTAGGTGAAAGCACTACGTATTCACAGCTCAGGGAGTGCTTCTTCTTATGACAAATCTCCTAATATCACACCCGTTGCGGCTAGGGCTGCGGATGTTAGAACTGTGAGAATCTCGGTTCAGGCGCAGCATCTTGTGATTCCATGCAAATTGCTTCGTTACACTGTGCTTAACAACTGTTGTGTAAGGGGAGCTGATTTCCGTGTGTAGCGCTATAATGCCCTTGGTTCAAGTTTGCGCTATAATTATGCGGGACATGCAAGCGGGTGTGGCCTAATGTAATGTAATCGGACAATATCAGTTGAAGGCACTACGTATTCACAGCTCTTGGAGTGCTTCTTCTTATGACAAATCTCCTAATATCACACCCGTTGCGGCTTGGGCTGCGGATGTTAGAACTGGGTAACTAGGTTAGAATCTCGGTTCAGGCGCAGCATCTTGTGATTCCATGCAAATCGCTTCGTTACACTGTGCTTAACAACTGTTGTGTAAGGGGAGCTGATTTCCGTGTGAAGCGGTATAATGCCCTTGGTCTAAGTTTGCGCTATAATTATGCGGGACAGGCAAGCGGGTGTGGCCTAATGTAATGTAATCGGACAATATTAGGTGAAAGCACTACGTATTCACAGCTCAGGGAGTGCTTCTTCTTATGACAAATCTCCTAATATCACACCCGTTGAAGCTAGGGCTGCGGATGTTAGAACTGTTAGAATCTCGGCTCAGGCGCAGCATCTTGTGATTACGTGCAAATCGCTTCGTTACACTGTGCTTAACAACTGTTGTGTAAGGGGAGCTGATTTCCGTGTGTAGCGCTATAATGCCCTTGGTTCAAGTTTGCGCTATAATTATGCGGGACAGGCAAGCGGGTGTGGCCTAATGTAATGTAATCGGACAATATTAGGTGAAAGCACTACGTATTCACAGCTCAGGGAGTGCTTCTTCTTATGACAAATCTCCTAATATCACACCCGTTGAAGCTAGGGCTGCAGATGTTAGAACTGTTAGAATCTCGGTTCAGGCGCAGCATCTTGTGATTCCATGCAAATCGCTTCGTTACACTGTGCTTAACAACTGTTGTGTAAGGGGAGCTGATTTCCGTGTGTAGCGCTATAATGCCCTTGGTTCAAGTTTGCGCTATAATTATGCGGGACAGGCAAGCGGGTGTGGCCTAATGTAATGTAATCGGACAATATCAGGTGAAAGCACTACGTATTCACAGCTCAGGGAGAGCTTCTTCTTATGACAAATCTCCTAATATCACACCCGTTGAAGCTAGGGCTGCGGATGTTAGAACTGTTAGAATCTCGGCTCAGGCGCAGCATCTTGTGATTACGTGCAAATCGCTTCGTTACACTGTGTTTAACAACTGTTGTGTAAGGGGAGCTGATTTCCGTGTGTAGCGCTATAATGCCCTTGGTTCAAGTTTGCGCTATAATTCTGTTGGACATGCAAGCGGGTGTGGCCTAATGTAATGTAATCGGACAATATCAGGTGAAAGCACTACGTATTCACAGCTCAGGGAGTGCTTCTTCTTATGAAAAATCTCCTAATATCACACCCGTTGCAGCTAGGGTTGTGGATGTTAGAACTGGGTAACTAGATTAGAATCTCGGCTCAGGCGCAGCATCTTGTGATTCCGTGCAAATCGCTTCGTTACACTGTGCTTAAAAACTGTTGTGTAAGGGGAGCTGATTTCCGTGTGAAGCGCCATAATGCCCTTGGTTCAAGTTTGCGCTATAATTATGCGGGTGTGGCCTAATGTAATGTAATCGGACAATTTCAGGTGAAAGCACTACGTATTCACAGCTCAGGGAGTGCTTTTTCTTATGACAAGTCTCCTAACATCACACCCGTTGCAGCTAGGGCTGCGGATGTTAGAACTGGGTAACTAGGTTAGAACCTCGGCTCAGGCGCAGCATGTTGTGATTCCGTGCAAATCGCTTCATTACACTGTGCTTAAAAACTGTTGTGTAAGGGCAGCTGATTTCCATGGGAAGCGCTATAATGCCCTTGGTTCAAGTTTGCGCTATAATTATGCGGGACAGGCAAGCGGGTGTGGCCTAATGTAATGTAATCGGACAATATCAGGTGAAAGCACTTCGTATTCCCAGCTCAGGGAGTGCTTCTTCTTATGACAAATCTCCTAATATCACACCCGTTGCGGCTAGGGCTGCGGATGTTAGAACTGGGTAACTAGATTAGAATCCCGGCTCAGGTGCTGCATCTTGTGATTCCGTGCAAATCGCTTCCTTACACTGTGCTTAAAAACTGTTGTGTAAGGGGAGCTGATTTCCGTGTGTAGCGCTATAATGCCCTTGGTTCAAGTTTGCGCTATAATTCTGTTGGACATGCAAGCGGGTGTGGCCTAATGTAATGTAATCAGACAATATCAGGTGAAAGCACTACGTATTCACAGGTCAGGGAGTGCTTTTTCTTATGACAAATCTCCTAACATCACACCCGTTGTGGCAAGTGCTGTGGATGTTAGAACTGGGTAACTAGGTTAGAATCTAGGCTCAGGCGCAGCATATTGTGATTAAGTGCAAATCGCTTCATTACACTGTGCTTAAAAACTGTTGTGTAAGGGGAGCTGATTTCCGTGTGAAGCGCTATAATGCCCTTGGTTTAAGTTTGCGCTATAATTATGCGGGACAGGCAAATGGGTGTGGCCTAATATAATGTAATCGGACAATATCAGGTGAAAGCACACCGTATTCACAGCTCAGGGAGTGCTTCTTCCTATGACAAATCTCCTAATATCACACCCGTTGCGGCTAGGGCTGCGGATGTTAGAACTGGGTAACTAGGTTAGAATCTCGGCTCAGGCGCAGCATCTTGTCATTCCGTGCAAATCGCTTCGTTACACTGTGCTTAAAACTGTTGTGCAAGGGGAGCTTATTTCTGTGTGTAGCGCTATAATGTCCTTGGTTCAAGTTTGCGCTATAATTATGCGGGACAGGCAAGCGGGTGTGGCCTAATGTAATGTAATCGGACAATATCAGGTGAAAGCACTTCGTATTCCCAGCTCAGGGAGTGCTTCTTCTTATGACAAATCTCCTAATATCACACCCGTTGCAGCTAGGGCTGCGGATGTTAGAACTGGGTAACTAGGTTAGAATCTCGGTTCAGGCGCAGCATCTTGTGATTCCGTGCAAATCGCTTCGTTACACTGTGCTTAAAAACTGTTGTGTAAGGGGAGCTGATTTCCGTGTGTAGCGCTATAATGCCCTTGGTTCAAGTTTGCGCTATAATTCTGGTGGACAGGCAAGCGGGTGTGGCCTAATGTAATGTAATCGGACAATATCAGGTGAAAGCACTTCGTATTCCCAGCTCAGGGAGGGCTTCTTCTTATGACAAATCTCCTAATATGACACCCGTTGCAGCTAGGGCTGCGGATGTTAGAACTGGGTAACTAGATTAGAATCTCGGCTCAGGCGCAGCATCTTGTGATTCCGTGCAAATTGCTTCGTTACACTGTGCTTAAAACTGTTGTGCAAGGGGAGCTGATTTCTGTGTGTAGCGCTATAATGTCCTTGGTTCAAGTTTGCGCTATAATTATGCGGGACAGGCAAGCGGGTGTGGCCTAATGTAATGTAATCGGACAATATCAGGTGAAAGCACTTCGTATTCCCAGCTCAGGGAGTGCTTCTTCTTATGACAAATCTCCTAATATGACACGCGTTGCAGCTAGGGCTGCGGATGTTAGAACTGGGTAACTAGATTAGAATCTCGGCTCAGGCGCAGCATCTTGTGATTCCGTGCAAATCGCTTCGTTACACTGTGCTTAAAAACTGTTGTGTAAGGGGAGCTGATTTCAGTGTGAAGCGCTATAGTGCCCTCGGTTCAAGTTTGCGCTATAATTATATGGGACAGGCAAGCGGGTGTGGCCTAATGTAATGTAATCGGACAATAACAGGTGAAAGCACTACATATTCACAGCTCAGGGAGTGCTTCTTCTTATGACAAATCTCCTAATATCACACCCATTGCGGCTAGCGCTGCGAATGGTCGAACTGGGTAACTAGGTTAGAATCTCAGCTCAGGCGCAGCAACTTGTGATTCCGTGCAAATCGCGTCCTTACACTGTGCTTAAAAACTGTTGTGGAAGGGGAGCTGATTTCCATGTGAAACGCTATAATACCCTTGGTTCAAGTTTGCGCTATAATTATGCGGGACAGGCAAGCGGGTGTGGCGTAATGTAATGGAATCGGACAATATCAGTTGAAAGCACTACGTATTCACAGCTCAGGGAGCGCTTCTTCTTATGACAAATCTCCTAATATCACACCCGTTGCGGCTAGGGCTGCGGATGTTAGAACTGAGTAACTAGGTTAGAATCTCGGTTCAGGCGCAGCATCTTGTGATTACGTGCAAATCGCTTTGTTACACTGTGCTTAACAACTGGTGTGTAAGGGGAGCTGATTTCCGTGTGTAGCGCTATAATGCCCTTGGTTCAAGTTTGCGCTATAATTATGCGGGACAGGCAAGCGGGTGTGGCCTAATGTAATGTAATCGGACAATATCATGTGAAAGCACTATGTATTCACAGCTCAGGGACTGCTTCTTCTTATGACAAATCTCCTAATATCACACCCGTTGCGGCTAGGGCTGCGAATGTTAGAACTGGGTAACTAGGTTAGAATCTTGCTTCAGGCGCAGCATCTTGTGATTCCGTGCAAATTGCTTTGTTACGCTGTGCTTAAAAACTGTTGTGTAAGGGGAGCTGATTTCCGTGGGAAGCGCTATAGTGCCTTCGGTTCAAGTTTGCGCTATAATTATGCGGGACAGGCAAGCGGATGTGGCCTAATGTAATGTAATTGGACAATATCAGGTGAAAGCACTACGTATTCACAGCTCAGTGAGTGCTTCTTCTTATGACAAATCTCCTAATATCACACCCGTTGTGGCTAGGTCTGCGGATGTTAGAA
This sequence comes from Triturus cristatus, assembly GCF_964204655.1. Classification (NCBI taxonomy): domain Eukaryota; kingdom Metazoa; phylum Chordata; class Amphibia; order Caudata; family Salamandridae; genus Triturus; species Triturus cristatus. The sequence goes on from NC_140579.1 coordinate 213,105,453, forward strand.
CTGGGTAACTAGGTAAGAATCTCGGCTCAGGCGCTGCATCTTGTGATTCCGTGCAAATCGCTTAATTACACTGTGCTTAAAAACTGTTGTGTAAGAGGAGCTGATTTCCGTGTGAAGCGCTATAATGCCCTTGGTTCAAGTTTGCGCTATAATTATGCGGGACAGGCAAGCGGATGTGGCCTAATGTAATGTAATCAGACAATATCAGGTGAAAGCACTACGTATTCACAGCTCAGGGAGTGCTTCTTCTTATGACAAATCCCCTAATATCACACCCGTTGCGGCTAGGGCTGCAGATGTTAGAAGTGGGTAACTAGATTAGAATCTCGGCTCAGGCGCAGCATCTTGTGATTCCGTGCAAATCGCTTTGTTACACTGTGCTTAAAAAATGTTGTGTAAGGGGAGCTGATTTCCGTGTGTAGCGCTGTAAATGCCCTTGGTTAAAGTTTGCGCTATAATTATGCGGGACAGGCAAGCGGGTGTGGCCTAATGTAATGTAATCAGACAATATCAGTTGAAAGCACTACGTATTCACAGCTCAGGGAGTGCTTCTTCTTATGACAAATCTCCTAATATCACACCCTCTGCAGCTAGGGCTGAGGATGGTAGAACTGGGTAACTAGATTAGAATCTCGGCTCAGGCGCAGCATCTTGTGATTCCGTGCAAATCGCTTCGTTACACTGTGCTTAAAAACTGTTGTGTAAGGGGAGCTGATTTCCGTGTGTAGCGCTATAAACCTCTTGGTTCAAGTTTGCCCTATAATTATGCGGGACAGGCAAGTGGGTGTGGCCTAATGTAATGTAATCGGACAATATCAGGTGAAAGCACTACGTATTCACAGCTCAGTGAGTGCTTCTTCTTATGACAAATCTAATATCACACCCGTTGCGGCTAGGGCTGCGGATGTTAGAACTGGGTAACTAGGTTAGAATCTCGGTTCATGCGCAGCATCTTGTGATTCCGTGCAAATCGCATCGTTACACTGTGCTTAAAAACTGTTGTGTAAGGGGAGCTGATTTCCGTGTGTAGCGCTATAATGCCCTTGGTTCAAGTTTGCGCTATAATTCTGTTGGACAGGCAAGCGGGTGTGGCCTAATGTAATGTAATCGGACAATATCAGGTGAAAGCACTACGTATTCACAGCTCAGTGAGTGCTTCTTCTTATGACAAATCTCCTAATATGACACCCGTTGCAGCTAGGGCTGCGGATGTTAGAACTGGGTAACTAGATTAGAATCTCGGCTCAGGCGCAGCATCTTGTGATTCCGTGCAAATCGCTTAATTAAACTGTGCTTAAAAACTGTTGTGTAAGAGGAGCTGATTTCCGTGTGAAGCGCTATAATGCCCTTGGTTCAAGTTTGCGCTATAATTATGCGGGCAGGCAAGTGGGTGTGGCCTAATGTAATGTAATCGGACAATATCAGGTGAAAGCACTACGTATTCACAGCTCAGGGAGTGCTTCTTCTTATGACAAATCTCCTAATATCACACCCGTTGCATCTAGCACTGCGAATGTTAGAACTGGGTAACTAGATTAGAATCTCAGCTCAGGCGCAGCAACTTGTGATTCCGTGCAAATCGCGTCGTTACACTGTGCTTAAAAACTGTTGTGTAAGGGGAGCTGATTTCCATGTGAAATGCTAAAATGCCCTTGGTTCAAGTTTGCGCTATAATTATGCGGGACAGGCAAGCGGGTGTGGCCTAATGTAATGTAATCGGACAATATCAGTTGAAAGCACTACGTATTCACAGCTCAGGGAGCGCTTCTTCTTATGACAAATCTCCTAATATCACACCCGTTGTGGCTAGGGCTGCGGATGTTAGAACTGGGTAACTAGGTTAGAATCTCGGCTCAGGCGCAGCATCTTGTGATTCCGTGCAAATAGCTTTGTTACGCTGTGCTTAAAAACTGTTGTGTAAGGGGAGCTGATTTCCGTGTGAAGCGCCATAATGCCCTTGGTTCAAGTTTGCGCTATAATTATGCGGGACAGGCAAGCGGGTGTGGCCTAATGTAATCGGACAATATCAGGGGAAAGCACTACGTATTCACAGCTCAGGGAGTGCTTCTTCTTATGACAAATCTCCTAATATCACACCCGTTGAAGCTAGGGCTGCGGATGTTAGAACTGGGTAACTAGGTTAGAATCTTGGCTCAGGCGCAGCATCTTGTGATTACGTGCAAATCGCTTCGTTACACTGTGCTTAACAACTGTGTTGTAAGGGGAGCTGATTTCCGTGTGTAGCACTATAATGCCCTTGGTTTAAGTTTGCGCTATAATTATGCGGGACAGGCAAGCGGGTGTGGCCTAATGTAATGTAATCAGAGAATATCAGGTGAAAGCACTACGTATTCACAGCTCAGGGAGTGCTTCTTCTTATGACAAATCTCCTAATATCACACCCTCTGCAGCTAGGGCTGAGGATGTTAGAACTGGGTAACTACATTAGAATCTCGGCTCAGGCGCAGCATCTTGTGATTCCGTGCAAATCGCTTCGTTACACTGTGCTTAACAACTGTTGTATAAGGGGAGCTGATTTCCGTGTGAAGTGCTATAATGCCCTTGGTTTAAGTTTGGGCTATAATTATGCGGGACAGGCAAGCGGGTGTGGCTTAATGTAATGTAATCGGACAATATCAGGTGAAAGCACTACGTATTCACAGCTCAGTGAGTGCTTCTTCTTATGACAAATCTCCTAATATCACACCCATTGCGGCTAGCCCTGCGAATGTTCGAAATGGGTAACTAGATTAGAATCTCAGCTCAGGCGCAGCATCTTGTGATTCCGTGCAAATCGCTTTGTTACACTGTGCTTAAAAACTGTTGTGTAAGGGGAGCTGATTTCCGTGTGTAGCGCTATAATCCTCTTGGTTCAAGTTTGCGCTATAATTATGCGGGACAGGCAAGTGGGTGTGGCCTAATGTAATGTAATCGGACAATATCAGGTGAAAGCACTACGTATTCACAGCTCAGTGAGTGCTTCTTCTTATGACAAATCTAATATCACACCCGTTGCGGCTAGGGCTGCGGATGTTAGAACTGGGTAACTAGGTTAGAATCTCGGTTCATGCGCAGCATCTTGTGATTCCGTGCAAATCGCTTCGTTACACTGTGCTTAAAAACTGTTGTGTAAGGGGAGCTGATTTCCGTGTGTAGCGCTATAATGCCCTTGGTTCAAGTTTGCGCTATAATTCTGTTGGACAGGCAAGCGGGTGTGGCCTAATGTAATGTAATCGGACAATATCATGTGAAAGCACTACGTATTCACAGCTCAGGGAGTGCTTCTTCTTATGACAAATCTCCTAATATCACACCCATTGCGGCTAGGTCTGCGGATGTTAGAACTGGGTAACTAGGTTAGAATCTCAGCTCAGGCGCAGCATCTTGTGATTCCGGGCAAATCGTTTCGTTACACTGTGCTTAACAACTACTTGTGTAAGGGGAGCTGATTTCCGTGTGAAGCGCTATAATGCCCTTGGTTCAAGTTTGCGCTATAATTATGCGGGACAGGCAAGCGGGTGTGGCCTAATGTAATGTAATCGGACAATATCAGGTGAAAGCACTACGTATTCACAGCTCAGGGAGTGCTTCTTCTTATGACAAATCTCCTAATATCACACCCGTTGCGGCTAGCGCTGCGAATGGTCGAACTGGGTAACTAGGTTAGAATCTCGGCTCAGGCGCAGCATCTTGTGATTCCGTGCAAATCGCTTAGTTACACTGTGCCTAAAAACTCTTGTGTAAGGGGAGCTGATTTCCATGTGAAGCGCTATAATGCCCGTGGTTCAAGTTTGCGCTATAACTATGCGGGACAGGCAAGCGGGTGTGGCCTAATATAATGTAATCGGACAATATCAGGTGAAAGCACCACGTATTCACAGCTCAGGGAGTGCTTCTTCTTATGACAAATCTCCTAATATGACACCCGTTGCAGCTAGGGCTGCGGATGTTAGAACTGGGTAACTATATTAGAATCTCGGCTCAGGCGCAGCATCTTGTGATTCCGTGCAAATCGCTTCGTTACACTGTGCTTAAAAGCTGTTGTGCAAGGGGAGCTGATTTCAGTGTGTGGAGCTATAATGCCCTTGGTTCAAGTTTGCGCTATAATTATGCGGGACAGGCAAGCGGGTGTGGCCTAATATAATGTAATCGGACAATATCAGGTGAAAGCACTATGTATTCACAGCTCAGGGAGTGCTTTTTCTTATGACAAATCTCCTAACATCACACCCGTTGTGGCTAGGGCTGCGGATGTTAGAACTGGGTAACTAGGTTAGAATCTCGGCTCAGGCGCAGCATATTGTGATTCCGTGCAAATCGCTTAGTTACACTGTGCCTAAAAACTGTTGTGTAAGGGGAGCTGATTTCCGTGTGAAGCGCTATAATGCCCTTGGTTAGGTTTGCGCTATAATTATGCGGGTCAGGCAAGCGGATGTGGCCTAATGTAATGTAATCGGACAATATCAGGTGAAAGCACCACGTATTCACAGCTCAGTGAGTGCTTCTTCTTATGACAAATCTCCTAATATGACACCTGTTGCAGCTAGGGCTGCGGATGGTCGAACTGGGTAACTAGGTTAGAATCTCGGCTCAGGCGCAGCATCTTGTGATTCCGTGCAAATCGCTTAGTTAGACTGTGCTTAAAAACTGTTGTGTCAGGGGAGCTGATTTCCGTGTGAAGCGCTATAATGCCCTTGGTTCAAGTTTGCGCTATAATTATGCGGGTCAGGCAAGCGGATGTGGCCTAATGTAATGTAATCGGACAATATCAGGTGAAAGCACCACGTATTCACAGCTCAGTGAGTGCTTCTTCTTATGACAAATCTCCTAATATGACACCCGTTGCAGCTAGGGCTGCGGATGTTAGAACTGGGTAACTAGATTAGAATCTCGGCTCAGGCACAGCATCTTGTGATTCCGTGCAAATCGCTTCGTTACACTGTGCTTAAAAGCTGTTGTGCAAGGGGAGCTGATTTCCGTGTGAAGCGCTATAATGCCCTTGGTTCAAGTTTGCGCTATGATTATGCGGGACAGGCAAGCGGGTGTGGCCTAATGTAATGTAATCGGACAATATCAGGTGAAAGCACTATGTATTCACAGCTCAGGGAGTGCTTCTTCTTATGACAAATCTCTTAATATCACACCAGTTGAGCTAGGCCTGCGGATGTTAGAACTGGGTAACTAGTTTAGAATCTCGGCTCAGGCGCAGCATCTTGTGATTCCGTGCAAATCGCTTAGTTACACTGTGCCTAAAATCTGTTGTGTAAGGGGAGCTGATTTCCATGTGAAGCGCTATAATGCCCTTGGTTCAAGTTTGCGCTATAACTATGCGGGACAGGCAAGCGGGTGTGGCCTAATATAATGTAATCGGACAATATCAGGTGAAAGCACCACGTATTCACAGCTCAGGGAGTGCTTCTGCTTATGACAAATCTCCTAATATGACACCCGTTGCAGCTAGGGCTGCGGATGTTAGAACTGGGTAACTAGATTCGAATCTCGGCTCAGGCGCAGCATCTTGTGATTCCGTGCAAATCGCTTCGTTACACTGTGCTTAAAAGCTGTTGTGCAAGGGGAGCTGATTTCCGTGTGAAGCGCTATAATGCCCTTGGTTCAAGTTTGCGCTATAATCATGCGGGACAGGCAAGCGGGTGTGGCCTAATGTAATATAATCGGACAATATAAGGTGAAAGCACTACGTATTCAGAGCTCAGGGAGTACTTCTTCTTATGACAAATCTCCTAATATCACACCCGTTGAGGCTAGAGCTGCGGATGTTAGAACTGGGTAACTAGGTTAGAATCTCGGCTCAGGCGCAGCATCTTGTCATTCCGTGCAAATCGCTTCGTTACACTGTGCTTAAAACTGTTGTGCAAGGGGAGCTTATTTCTGTGTGTAGCGCTATAATGTCCTTGGTTCAAGTTTGCGCTATAATTATGCGGGACAGGCAAGCGGGTGTGGCCTAATGTAATGTAATCGGACAATATCAGGTGAAAGCACTTCGTATTCCCAGCTCAGGGAGTGCTTCTTCTTATGACAAATCTCCTAATATCACACCCGTTGCAGCTAGGGCTGCGGATGTTAGAACTGGGTAACTAGGTTAGAATCTCGGTTCAGGCGCAGCATCTTGTGATTCCGTGCAAATCGCTTCGTTACACTGTGCTTAAAAACTGTTGTGTAAGGGGAGCTGATTTCCGTGTGTAGCGCTATAATGCCCTTGGTTCAAGTTTGCGCTATAATTCTGGTGGACAGGCAAGCGGGTGTGGCCTAATGTAATGTAATCGGACAATATCAGGTGAAAGCACTTCGTATTCCCAGCTCAGGGAGGGCTTCTTCTTATGACAAATCTCCTAATATGACACCCGTTGCAGCTAGGGCTGCGGATGTTAGAACGGGGTAACTAGATTAGAATCTCGGCTCAGGCGCAGCATCTTGTGATTCCGTGCAAATTGCTTCGTTACACTGTGCTTAAAACTGTTGTGCAAGGGGAGCTGATTTCTGTGTGTAGCGCTATAATGTCCTTGGTTCAAGTTTGCGCTATAATTATGCGGGACAGGCAAGCGGGTGTGGCCTAATGTAATGTAATCGGACAATATCAGGTGAAAGCACTTCGTATTCCCAGCTCAGGGAGTGCTTCTTCTTATGACAAATCTCCTAATATGACACCCGTTGCAGCTAGGGCTGCGGATGTTAGAACTGGGTAACTAGATTAGAATCTCGGCTCAGGCGCAGCATCTTGTGATTCCGTGCAAATCGCTTCGTTACACTGTGCTTAAAAACTGTTGTGTAAGGGGAGCTGATTTCAGTGTGAAGCGCTATAGTGCCCTCGGTTCAAGTTTGCGCTATAATTATATGGGACAGGCAAGCGGGTGTGGCCTAATGTAATGTAATCGGACAATAACAGGTGAAAGCACTACATATTCACAGCTCAGGGAGTGCTTCTTCTTATGACAAATCTCCTAATATCACACCCATTGCGGCTAGCGCTGCGAATGGTCGAACTGGGTAACTAGGTTAGAATCTCAGCTCAGGCGCAGCAACTTGTGATTCCGTGCAAATCGCGTCCTTACACTGTGCTTAAAAACTGTTGTGGAAGGGGAGCTGATTTCCATGTGAAACGCTATAATACCCTTGGTTCAAGTTTGCGCTATAATTATGCGGGACAGGCAAGCGGGTGTGGCGTAATGTAATGGAATCGGACAATATCAGTTGAAAGCACTACGTATTCACAGCTCAGGGAGTGCTTCTTCTTATGACAAATCTCCTAATATCACACCCGTTGCGGCTAGGGCTGCGGATGTTAGAACTGAGTAACTAGGTTAGAATCTCGGTTCAGGCGCAGCATCTTGTGATTACGTGCAAATCGCTTTGTTACACTGTGCTTAACAACTGGTGTGTAAGGGGAGCTGATTTCCGTGTGTAGCGCTATAATGCCCTTGGTTCAAGTTTGCGCTATAATTATGCGGGACAGGCAAGCGGGTGTGGCCTAATGTAATGTAATCGGACAATATCATGTGAAAGCACTATGTATTCACAGCTCAGGGACTGCTTCTTCTTATGACAAATCTCCTAATATCACACCCGTTGCGGCTAGGGCTGCGAATGTTAGAACTGGGTAACTAGGTTCGAATCTTGCTTCAGGCGCAGCATCTTGTGATTCCGTGCAAATTGCTTTGTTACGCTGTGCTTAAAAACTGTTGTGTAAGGGGAGCTGATTTCCGTGGGAAGCGCTATAGTGCCTTCGGTTCAAGTTTGCGCTATAATTATGCGGGACAGGCAAGCGGATGTGGCCTAATGTAATGTAATTGGACAATATCAGGTGAAAGCACTACGTATTCACAGCTCAGTGAGTGCTTCTTCTTATGACAAATCTCCTAATATCACACCCGTTGTGGCTAGGTCTGCGGATGTTAGAACTGGGTAACTAGGTAAGAATCTCGGCTCAGGCGCTGCATCTTGTGATTCCGTGCAAATCGCTTAATTACACTGTGCTTAAAAACTGTTGTGTAAGAGGAGCTGATTTCCGTGTGAAGCGCTATAATGCCCTTGGTTCAAGTTTGCGCTATAATTATGCGGGACAGGCAAGCGGATGTGGCCTAATGTAATGTAATCAGACAATATCAGGTGAAAGCACTACGTATTCACAGCTCAGGGAGTGCTTCTTCTTATGACAAATCCCCTAATATCACACCCGTTGCGGCTAGGGCTGCAGATGTTAGAAGTGGGTAACTAGATTAGAATCTCGGCTCAGGCGCAGCATCTTGTGATTCCGTGCAAATCGCTTTGTTACACTGTGCTTAAAAAATGTTGTGTAAGGGGAGCTGATTTCCGTGTGTAGCGCTGTAAATGCCCTTGGTTAAAGTTTGCGCTATAATTATGCGGGACAGGCAAGCGGGTGTGGCCTAATGTAATGTAATCAGACAATATCAGTTGAAAGCACTACGTATTCACAGCTCAGGGAGTGCTTCTTCTTATGACAAATCTCCTAATATCACACCCTCTGCAGCTAGGGCTGAGGATGGTAGAACTGGGTAACTAGATTAGAATCTCGGCTCAGGCGCAGCATCTTGTGATTCCGTGCAAATCGCTTCGTTACACTGTGCTTAAAAACTGTTGTGTAAGGGGAGCTGATTTCCGTGTGTAGCGCTATAAACCTCTTGGTTCAAGTTTGCCCTATAATTATGCGGGACAGGCAAGTGGGTGTGGCCTAATGTAATGTAATCGGACAATATCAGGTGAAAGCACTACGTATTCACAGCTCAGTGAGTGCTTCTTCTTATGACAAATCTAATATCACACCCGTTGCGGCTAGGGCTGCGGATGTTAGAACTGGGTAACTAGGTTAGAATCTCGGTTCATGCGCAGCATCTTGTGATTCCGTGCAAATCGCATCGTTACACTGTGCTTAAAAACTGTTGTGTAAGGGGAGCTGATTTCCGTGTGTAGCGCTATAATGCCCTTGGTTCAAGTTTGCGCTATAATTCTGTTGGACAGGCAAGCGGGTGTGGCCTAATGTAATGTAATCGGACAATATCAGGTGAAAGCACTACGTATTCACAGCTCAGTGAGTGCTTCTTCTTATGACAAATCTCCTAATATGACACCCGTTGCAGCTAGGGCTGCGGATGTTAGAACTGGGTAACTAGATTAGAATCTCGGCTCAGGCGCAGCATCTTGTGATTCCGTGCAAATCGCTTAATTAAACTGTGCTTAAAAACTGTTGTGTAAGAGGAGCTGATTTCCGTGTGAAGCGCTATAATGCCCTTGGTTCAAGTTTGCGCTATAATTATGCGGGCAGGCAAGTGGGTGTGGCCTAATGTAATGTAATCGGACAATATCAGGTGAAAGCACTACGTATTCACAGCTCAGGGAGTGCTTCTTCTTATGACAAATCTCCTAATATCACACCCGTTGCATCTAGCACTGCGAATGTTAGAACTGGGTAACTAGATTAGAATCTCAGCTCAGGCGCAGCAACTTGTGATTCCGTGCAAATCGCGTCGTTACACTGTGCTTAAAAACTGTTGTGTAAGGGGAGCTGATTTCCATGTGAAATGCTAAAATGCCCTTGGTTCAAGTTTGCGCTATAATTATGCGGGACAGGCAAGCGGGTGTGGCCTAATGTAATGTAATCGGACAATATCAGTTGAAAGCACTACGTATTCACAGCTCAGGGAGCGCTTCTTCTTATGACAAATCTCCTAATATCACACCCGTTGTGGCTAGGGCTGCGGATGTTAGAACTGGGTAACTAGGTTAGAATCTCGGCTCAGGCGCAGCATCTTGTGATTCCGTGCAAATAGCTTTGTTACGCTGTGCTTAAAAACTGTTGTGTAAGGGGAGCTGATTTCCGTGTGAAGCGCCATAATGCCCTTGGTTCAAGTTTGCGCTATAATTATGCGGGACAGGCAAGCGGGTGTGGCCTAATGTAATCGGACAATATCAGGGGAAAGCACTACGTATTCACAGCTCAGGGAGTGCTTCTTCTTATGACAAATCTCCTAATATCACACCCGTTGAAGCTAGGGCTGCGGATGTTAGAACTGGGTAACTAGGTTAGAATCTTGGCTCAGGCGCAGCATCTTGTGATTACGTGCAAATCGCTTCGTTACACTGTGCTTAACAACTGTGTTGTAAGGGGAGCTGATTTCCGTGTGTAGCACTATAATGCCCTTGGTTTAAGTTTGCGCTATAATTATGCGGGACAGGCAAGCGGGTGTGGCCTAATGTAATGTAATCAGAGAATATCAGGTGAAAGCACTACGTATTCACAGCTCAGGGAGTGCTTCTTCTTATGACAAATCTCCTAATATCACACCCTCTGCAGCTAGGGCTGAGGATGTTAGAACTGGGTAACTAGATTAGAATCTCGGCTCAGGCGCAGCATCTTGTGATTCCGTGCAAATCGCTTCGTTACACTGTGCTTAACAACTGTTGTATAAGGGGAGCTGATTTCCGTGTGAAGTGCTATAATGCCCTTGGTTTAAGTTTGGGCTATAATTATGCGGGACAGGCAAGCGGGTGTGGCTTAATGTAATGTAATCGGACAATATCAGGTGAAAGCACTACGTATTCACAGCTCAGTGAGTGCTTCTTCTTATGACAAATCTCCTAATATCACACCCATTGCGGCTAGCCCTGCGAATGTTCGAAATGGGTAACTAGATTAGAATCTCAGCTCAGGCGCAGCATCTTGTGATTCCGTGCAAATCGCTTCGTTACACTGTGCTTAAAAACTGTTGTGTAAGGGGAGCTGATTTCCGTGTGTAGCGCTATAATCCTCTTGGTTCAAGTTTGCGCTATAATTATGCGGGACAGGCAAGTGGGTGTGGCCTAATGTAATGTAATCGGACAATATCAGGTGAAAGCACTACGTATTCACAGCTCAGTGAGTGCTTCTTCTTATGACAAATCTAATATCACACCCGTTGCGGCTAGGGCTGCGGATGTTAGAACTGGGTAACTAGGTTAGAATCTCGGTTCATGCGCAGCATCTTGTGATTCCGTGCAAATCGCTTCGTTACACTGTGCTTAAAAACTGTTGTGTAAGGGGAGCTGATTTCCGTGTGTAGCGCTATAATGCCCTTGGTTCAAGTTTGCGCTATAATTCTGTTGGACAGGCAAGCGGGTGTGGCCTAATGTAATGTAATCGGACAATATCATGTGAAAGCACTACGTATTCACAGCTCAGGGAGTGCTTCTTCTTATGACAAATCTCCTAATATCACACCCATTGCGGCTAGGTCTGCGGATGTTAGAACTGGGTAACTAGGTTAGAATCTCAGCTCAGGCGCAGCATCTTGTGATTCCGGGCAAATCGTTTCGTTACACTGTGCTTAACAACTACTTGTGTAAGGGGAGCTGATTTCCGTGTGAAGCGCTATAATGCCCTTGGTTCAAGTTTGCGCTATAATTATGCGGGACAGGCAAGCGGGTGTGGCCTAATGTAATGTAATCGGACAATATCAGGTGAAAGCACTACGTATTCACAGCTCAGGGAGTGCTTCTTCTTATGACAAATCTCCTAATATCACACCCGTTGCGGCTAGCGCTGCGAATGGTCGAACTGGGTAACTAGGTTAGAATCTCGGCTCAGGCGCAGCATCTTGTGATTCCGTGCAAATCGCTTAGTTACACTGTGCCTAAAAACTCTTGTGTAAGGGGAGCTGATTTCCATGTGAAGCGCTATAATGCCCGTGGTTCAAGTTTGCGCTATAACTATGCGGGACAGGCAAGCGGGTGTGGCCTAATATAATGTAATCGGACAATATCAGGTGAAAGCACCACGTATTCACAGCTCAGGGAGTGCTTCTTCTTATGACAAATCTCCTAATATGACACCCGTTGCAGCTAGGGCTGCGGATGTTAGAACTGGGTAACTATATTAGAATCTCGGCTCAGGCGCAGCATCTTGTGATTCCGTGCAAATCGCTTCGTTACACTGTGCTTAAAAGCTGTTGTGCAAGGGGAGCTGATTTCAGTGTGTGGAGCTATAATGCCCTTGGTTCAAGTTTGCGCTATAATTATGCGGGACAGGCAAGCGGGTGTGGCCTAATATAATGTAATCGGACAATATCAGGTGAAAGCACTATGTATTCACAGCTCAGGGAGTGCTTTTTCTTATGACAAATCTCCTAACATCACACCCGTTGTGGCTAGGGCTGCGGATGTTAGAACTGGGTAACTAGGTTAGAATCTCGGCTCAGGCGCAGCATATTGTGATTCCGTGCAAATCGCTTAGTTACACTGTGCCTAAAAACTGTTGTGTAAGGGGAGCTGATTTCCGTGTGAAGCGCTATAATGCCCTTGGTTAGGTTTGCGCTATAATTATGCGGGTCAGGCAAGCGGATGTGGCCTAATGTAATGTAATCGGACAATATCAGGTGAAAGCACCACGTATTCACAGCTCAGTGAGTGCTTCTTCTTATGACAAATCTCCTAATATGACACCTGTTGCAGCTAGGGCTGCGGATGGTCGAACTGGGTAACTAGGTTAGAATCTCGGCTCAGGCGCAGCATCTTGTGATTCCGTGCAAATCGCTTAGTTAGACTGTGCTTAAAAACTGTTGTGTCAGGGGAGCTGATTTCCGTGTGAAGCGCTATAATGCCCTTGGTTCAAGTTTGCGCTATAATTATGCGGGTCAGGCAAGCGGATGTGGCCTAATGTAATGTAATCGGACAATATCAGGTGAAAGCACCACGTATTCACAGCTCAGTGAGTGCTTCTTCTTATGACAAATCTCCTAATATGACACCCGTTGCAGCTAGGGCTGCGGATGTTAGAACTGGGTAACTAGATTAGAATCTCGGCTCAGGCACAGCATCTTGTGATTCCGTGCAAATCGCTTCGTTACACTGTGCTTAAAAGCTGTTGTGCAAGGGGAGCTGATTTCCGTGTGAAGCGCTATAATGCCCTTGGTTCAAGTTTGCGCTATGATTATGCGGGACAGGCAAGCGGGTGTGGCCTAATGTAATGTAATCGGACAATATCAGGTGAAAGCACTATGTATTCACAGCTCAGGGAGTGCTTCTTCTTATGACAAATCTCTTAATATCACACCAGTTGAGCTAGGCCTGCGGATGTTAGAACTGGGTAACTAGTTTAGAATCTCGTCTCAGGCGCAGCATCTTGTGATTCCGTGCAAATCGCTTAGTTACACTGTGCCTAAAATCTGTTGTGTAAGGGGAGCTGATTTCCATGTGAAGCGCTATAATGCCCTTGGTTCAAGTTTGCGCTATAACTATGCGGGACAGGCAAGCGGGTGTGGCCTAATATAATGTAATCGGACAATATCAGGTGAAAGCACCACGTATTCACAGCTCAGGGAGTGCTTCTGCTTATGACAAATCTCCTAATATGACACCCGTTGCAGCTAGGGCTGCGGATGTTAGAACTGGGTAACTAGATTCGAATCTCGGCTCAGGCGCAGCATCTTGTGATTCCGTGCAAATCGCTTCGTTACACTGTGCTTAAAAGCTGTTGTGCAAGGGGAGCTGATTTCCGTGTGAAGCGCTATAATGCCCTTGGTTCAAGTTTGCGCTATAATCATGCGGGACAGGCAAGCGGGTGTGGCCTAATGTAATATAATCGGACAATATAAGGTGAAAGCACTACGTATTCAGAGCTCAGGGAGTACTTCTTCTTATGACAAATCTCCTAATATCACACCCGTTGAGGCTAGAGCTGCGGATGTTAGAACTGGGTAACTAGGTTAGAATCTCGGCTCAGGTGCAGCATCTTGTGATTCTGTGCAAATCGCTTCGTTACCCTGTGCTTAAAAACTGTTGTGTAAGGGGAGCTGATTTCCGTGTGTAGCGCTATAATGCCCTTGATTCAAGTTTGCGCTATAATTATGCGGGACAGGCAAGCGGGTGTGGCCTAATGTAATGTAATGGGACAATATCAGGTGAAAGCACTATGTATTCACAGCTCAGGGAGTGCTTCTTCTTATGCCAAATCTCCTAATATCACACCCGTTGCGGGTAGGGCTGCGGATGTTAGAATTGGGTAACTAGGTTAGAATCTCGGCTCCGGTGCAGCATCTTGTGATTCCGTGCAAATCGCTTCATTACACTGTGCTTAAAAACTGTTATGTAAGGGGAGCTGATTAGCGTGTGAAGCGCTATAATGCCCTTGGTTCAAGTTTGCGCTATAATTATGCGGGTCAGGCAAGCGGATGTGGCCTAATGGAATGTAATCGGACAATATCAACTGAAAGCACTACGTATTCACAGCTCAGTGAGTGCTTCTTCTTATGACAAGTATCCTAATATCACACCCGTTGCGGCTAGCGCTGCGAATGTTCGAACTGGGTAACTAGGTTAGAATCTCGGCTCAAGCGCAGCATCTTGTGATTCCGTGCAAATCGCTTCGTTACACTGTGCTTAAAAGCTGTTGTGCAAGGGGAGCTGATTTCCGTGTGATGCGCTATAATGCCCTTGGTTCAAGTTTGCGCTATAATGATGCGGGACACGCAAGCGGGTGTGGCCTAATGTAATCGGACACTATCAGGTGAAAGCACTACGTATTCACAGCTCAGGGAGTGCTTCTTCTTATGACAAATCTCTTAATATCACACCAGTTGAGCTAGGCCTCCGGATGTTAGAACTGGGTAACTAGGATAGAATCTCGGCTCAGGCGCAGCATCTTGTGATTCCGTGCAAATCGCTTCATTACACTCTGCTTAAAAACTGTTGTGTAAGGGGAGCTGATTTCCGTGTGAAGCGCTATAATGCCCTTGGTTCAAGTTTGCGCTATAATTATGCGGGACAGGCATGCGGATGTGGCCTAATGTAATATAATCGGAAAATATCAGGTGAAAGCACTACGTATTCACAGCTCAGGGAGTGCTTCTTCTTATGACAAATCTCCTAATATCACACCCGTTGCGGCTAGCGCTGCGGATGTTAGAACTGGGTAACTAGGTTAGAATCTCGGCTCAGGCGCAGCATCTTGTGATTCCGTGCAAATCGCTTTGTTATACTGTGCTTAACAACTGTTGTGTAAGGGGAGCTGGTTTCCGTGTGAAGCGCTATAATGCCCTTGGTTCAAGTTTGCACTATAATTATGCGGGACAGGCAAGCGGATGTGGCCTAATGTAATGTAATCGGACAATATCAGGTGAAAGCACTACGTATTCACAGCTCAGGGAGTGCTTCTTCTTATGACAAATCTCCTAATATCACACCCGTTGCGGCTAGCGCTGCGGATGTTAGAACTGGGTAACTAGGTTAGAATCTCGGCTCAGGCGCAGAATCTTGTGATTCAGTGCAAATCGCTTTGTTACACTGTGCTTACCAACTGTTGTGTAAGGGGAGCTGATTTCCGTGTAAAGCGCTATAATGCCCTTGGTTCAAGTTTGCGCTATAATTATGCGGGACAGGCAAGCGGATGTGGCCTAATGTAATGTTATCGGACAATATCAGGTGAAAGCACTACGTATTCACAGCTCAGGGAGTGCTTCTTCTTATGACAAATCTCCTAATATCACACCCGTTGCGGCTAGCGCTGCGAATGGTCGAACTGGGTAACTAGGTTAGAATCTCGGCTCAGGCGCAGCATCTTGTGGTTCCGTGCAAATCGCTTAGTTACACTGTGCCTAAAAACTGTTGTGTAAGGGGAGCTGATTTCCATGTGAAGCGCTATAATGCCCGTGGTTCAAGTTTGCGCTATAACTATGCGGGACAGGCAAGCGGGTGTGGCCTAATATAATGTAATCGGACAATATCAGGTGAAAGCACTATGTATTCACAGCTCAGGGAGTGCTTTTTCTTATGAAAAATCTCCTAACATCACACCCGTTGCGGCTAGGGCTGCGGATGTTAGAACTGGGTAACTAGGTTAGAATCTCGGCTCAGGCGCAGCATATTGTGATTCCGTGCAAATCGCTTAGTTACACTGTGCCTAAAAACTGTTGTGTAAGGGGAGCTGATTTCCGTGTGAAGCGCTATAATGCCCTTGGTTCAAGTTTGCGCTATAATTATGCGGGTCAGGCAAGCGGATGTGGCCTAATGTAATGTAATCGGACAATATCAGGTGAAAGCACCACGTATTCACAGCTCAGTGAGTGCTTCTTCTTATGACAAATCTCCTAATATGACACCCGTTGCAGCTAGGGCTGCGGATGTTAGAACTGGGTAACTAGATTAGAATCTCGGCTCAGGCGCAGCATCTTGTGATTCCGTGCAAATCGCTTCGTTACACTGTGCTTAAAAGCTGTTGTGCAAGGGGAGCTGATTTCCGTGTGAAGCGCTATAATGCCCTTGGTTCAAGTTTGCGCTATATTTATGCGGGACAGGCAAGCGGATGTGGCCTAATATAATGTTATCGGACAATATCAGGTGAAAGCACTACGTATTCACAGCTCAGGGAGTGCTTCTTCTTATGACAAATCTCCTAATATCACACCTGTTGCCGCTAGCGCTGCGAATGGTCGAACTGGGTAACTAGGTTAGAATCTCGGCTCAGGCGCAGCATCTTGTGATTCCGTGCAAATCGCTTAGTTACACTGTGCCTAAAAACTGTTTTGTAAGGGGAGCTGATTTCCGTGTGAAGCGCTATAATGCCCTTGGTTCAAGTTTGCGCTATAATTATGCGGGTCAGGCAAGCGGATGTGGCCTAATGTAATGTAATCGGACAATATCAGGTGAAAGCAGCACGTATTCACAGCTCAGTGAGTGCTTCTTCTTATGACAAATCTCCTAATATGACACCCGTTGCAGCTAGGGCTGCGGATGTTAGAACTGGGTAACTAGATTAGAATCTCGGCTCAGGCGCAGCATCTTGTGATTCCGTGCAAATCGCTTCATTACACTGTGCTTAAAAACTGTTGTGTAAGGGGAGCTGATTTCCTTGTGAAGCACTATAATGCCCTTGGTTCAAGTTTGCGCTGTAATTATGCGGGACAGACAAGCGGATGTGGCCTAATGTAATGTAATCGGACAATATCAGGCGAAAGCACTACGTATTCACAGCTCAGGGAGTGCTTCTTCTTATGACAAATCTCCTAATATCACACCCATTGCGGCTAGGTCTGCGGATGTTAGAACTGGGTAACTAGGTTAGAATCTCGGCTCCGGTGCAGCATCTTGTGATTCCGTGCAAATCGCTTCGTTACACTGTGCTTAAAAGCTGTTGTGCAAGGGGAGCTGATTTCCGTGTGATGCGCTATAATGCCCTTGGTTCAAGTTTGCGCTATAATTATGCGGGACACGCAAGCGGGTGTGGCCTAATGTAATCGGACACTATCAGGTGAAAGCACTACGTATTCACAGCTAAGGGAGTGCTTCTTCTTATGACAAATCTCTTAATATCACACCAGTTGAGCTAGGCCTCCGGATGTTAGAACTGGGTAACTAGGATAGAATCTCGGCTCAGGCGCAGCATCTTGTGATTCCGTGCAAATCGCTTCATTACACTCTGCTTAAAAACTGTTGTGTAAGGGGAGCTGATTTCCGTGTGAAGCGCTATAATGCCCTTGGTTCAAGTTTGCGCTATAATTATGCGGGACAGGCATGCGGATGTGGCCTAATGGAATATAATCGGAAAATATCAGGTGAAAGCACTACGTATTCACAGCTCAGGGAGTGCTTCTTCTTATGACAAATCTCTTAATATCACACCAGTTGAGCTAGGGAGGCGGATGTTAGAACTGGGTAACTAGGTTAGAATCTCGGCTCAGGCGCAGAATCTTGTGATTCCGTGCAAATCGCTTTGTTACACTGTGCTTACTAACTGTTGTGTAAGGGGAGCTGATTTCCGTGTAAAGCGCTATAATGCCCTTGGTTCAAGTTTGCGCTATAATTATGCGGGACAGGCAAGCGGATGTGGCCTAATATAATGTAATCGGACAATATCAGGTGAAAGCACCACGTATTCACAGCTCAGGGAGTGCTTCTTCTTATGACAAATCTAATATGACACCCGTTGCAGCTAGGGCTGCGGATGTTAGAACTGGGTAACTATATTAGAATCTCGGCTCAGGCGCAGCATCTTGTGATTCCGTGCAAATCGCTTCGTTACACTGTGCTTAAAAGCTGTTGTGCAAGGGGAGCTGATTTCAGTGTGTGGAGCTATAATGCCCTTGGTTCAAGTTTGCGCTATAATTATGCGGGACAGGCAAGCGGGTGTGGCCTAATATAATGTAATCGGACAATATCAGGTGAAAGCACTATGTATTCACAGCTCAGGGAGTGCTTTTTCTTATGACAAATCTCCTAACATCACACCCGTTGCGGCTAGGGCTGCGGATGTTAGAACTGGGTAACTAGGTTAGAATCTCGGCTCAGGCGCAGCATATTGTGATTCCGTGCAAATCGCTTAGTTACACTGTGCCTAAAAACTGTTGTGTAAGGGGAGCTGATTTCCGTGTGAAGCGCTATAATGCCCTTGGTTCAAGTTTGCGCTATAATTATGCGGGTCAGGCAAGCGGATGTGGCCTAATGTAATGTAATCGGACAATATCAGGTGAAAGCACCACGTATTCACAGCTCAGTGAGTGCTTCTTCTTATGACAAATCTCCTAATATGACACCCGTTGCAGCTAGGGCTGCGGATGTTAGAACTGGGTAACTAGATTAGAATCTCGGCTCAGGCGCAGCATCTTGTGATTCCGTGCAAATCGCTTCGTTACACTGTGCTTAAAAGCTGTTGTGCAAGGGGAGCTGATTTCCGTGTGAAGCGCTATTATGCCCTTGGTTCAAGTTTGCGCTATAAATATGCGGGACAGGCAAGCGGATGTGGCCTAATGTAATGTTATCGGACAATATCAGGTGAAAGCACTACGTATTCACAGCTCAGGGAGTGCTTCTTCTTATGACAAATCTCCTAATATCACACCTGTTGCGGCTAGCGCTGCGAATGGTCGAACTGGGTAACTAGGTTAGAATCTCGGCTCAGGCGCAGCATCTTGTGATTCCGTGCAAATCGCTTAGTTACACTGTGCCTAAAAACTGTTGTGTAAGGGGAGCTGATTTCCGTGTGAAGCGCTATAATGCCCTTGATTCAAGTTTGCGCTATAATTATGCGGGACAGGCAAGCGGGTGTGGCCTAATGTAATGTAATGGGACAATATCAGGTGAAAGCACTATGTATTCACAGCTCAGGGAGTGCTTCTTCTTATGCCAAATCTCCTAATATCACACCCGTTGCGTGTAGGGCTGCGGATGTTAGAATTGGGTAACTAGGTTAGAATCTCGGCTCCGGTGCAGCATCTTGTGATTCCGTGCAAATCGCTTCATTACACTGTGCTTAAAAACTGTTATGTAAGGGGAGCTGATTAGCGTGTGAAGCGCTATAATGCCCTTGGTTCAAGTTTGCGCTATAATTATGCGGGTCAGGCAAGCGGATGTGGCCTAATGGAATGTAATCGGACAATATCAACTGAAAGCACTACGTATTCACAGCTCAGTGAGTGCTTCTTCTTATGACAAATATCCTAATATCACACCCGTTGCGGCTAGCGCTGCGAATGTTCGAACTGGGTAACTAGGTTAGAATCTCGGCTCAAGCGCAGCATCTTGTGATTCCGTGCAAATCGCTTTGTTACACTGTGCTTAAAAGCTGTTGTGCAAGGGGAGCTGATTTCCGTGTGATGCGCTATAATGCCCTTGGTTCAAGTTTGCGCTATAATTATGCGGGACACGCAAGCGGGTGTGGCCTAATGTAATCGGACACTATCAGGTGAAAGCACTACTTATTCACAGCTCAGGGAGTGCTTCTTCTTATGACAAATCTCTTAATATCACACCAGTTGAGCTAGGCCTCCGGATGTTAGAACTGGGTAACTAGGATAGAATCTCGGCTCAGGCGCAGCATCTTGTGATTCCGTGCAAATCGCTTCATTACACTCTGCTTAAAAACTGTTGTGTAAGGGGAGCTGATTTCCGTGTGAAGCGCTATAATGCCCTTGGTTCAAGTTTGCGCTATAATTATGCGGGACAGGCATGCGGATGTGGCCTAATGGAATGTAATCGGACAATATCAGGTGAAAGCACTACGTATTCACAGCTCAGGGAGTGCTTCTTCTTATGACAAATCTCCTAATATCACACCCATTGCGGCTATGTCTGTGGATGTTAGAACTGGGTAACTAGGTTAGAATCTCGGCTCAGGCGCAGCATCTTGTGATTCCGTGCAAATCGCTTTGTTATACTGTGCTTAACAACTGTTGTGTAAGGGGAGCTGATTTCCGTGTGAAGCGCTATAATGCCCTTGGTTCAAGTTTGCGCTATAATTATGCGGGTCAGGCAAGCGGATGTGGCCTAATGGAATGTAATCGGACAATATCAACTGAAAGCACTACGTATTCACAGCTCAGTGAGTGCTTCTTCTTATGACAAATATCCTAATATCACACCCGTTGCGGCTAGCGCTGCGAATGTTCGAACTGGGTAACTAGGTTAGAATCTCGGCTCAAGCGCAGCATCTTGTGATTCCGTGCAAATCGCTTCGTTACACTGTGCTTAAAAGCTGTTGTGCAAGGGGAGCTGATTTCCGTGTGATGCGCTATAATGCCCTTGGTTCAAGTTTGCGCTATAATTATGCGGGACACGCAAGCGGGTGTGGCCTAATGTAATCGGACACTATCAGTTGAAAGCACTACGTATTCACAGCTCAGGGAGTGCTTCTTCTTATGACAAATCTCTTAATATCACACCAGTTGAGCTAGGCCTCCGGATGTTAGAACTGGGTAACTAGGATAGAATCTCGGCTCAGGCGCAGCATCTTGTGATTCCGTGCAAATCGCTTCATTACACTCTGCTTAAAAACTGTTGTGTAAGGGGAGCTGATTTCCGTGTGAAGCGCTATAATGCCCTTGGTTCAAGTTTGCGCTATAATTATGCGGGACAGGCATGCGGATGTGGCCTAATGTAATATAATCGGAAAATATCAGGTGAAAGCACTACGTTTTCACAGCTCAGGAAATGCTTCTTCTTATGACAAATCTCCTAATATCACACCCATTGCGGCTAGGTCTGTGGATGTTAGAACTGGGTAACTAGGTTAGAATCTCGGCTCAGGCGCAGCATCTTGTGATTCCATGCAAATCGCTTTGTTATACTGTGCTTTACAACTGTTGTGTAAGGGGAGCTGATTTCCGTGTGAAGCGCTATAATGCCCTTGGTTCAAGTTTGCGCTATAATTATGCGGGTCAGGCAAGCGGATGTGGCCTAATGGAATGTAATCGGACAATATCAACTGAAAGCACTACGTATTCACAGCTCAGGGAGTGCTTCTTCTTATGACAAATCTCCTAATATCACACCCATTGCGGCTATGTCTGTGGATGTTAGAACTGGGTAACTAGGTTAGAATCTCGGCTCAGGCGCAGCATCTTGTGATTCCGTGCAAATCGCTTTGTTATACTGTGCTTAACAACTGTTGTGTAAGGGGAGCTGATTTCCGTGTGAAGCGCTATAATGCCCTTGGTTCAAGTTTGCGCTATAATTATGCGGGTCAGGCAAGCGGATGTGGCCTAATGGAATGTAATCGGACAATATCAACTGAAAGCACTACGTATTCACAGCTCAGTGAGTGCTTCTTCTTATGACAAATATCCTAATATCACACCCGTTGCGGCTAGCGCTGCGAATGTTCGAACTGGGTAACTAGGTTAGAATCTCGGCTCAAGCGCAGCATCTTGTGATTCCGTGCAAATCGCTTCGTTACACTGTGCTTAAAAGCTGTTGTGCAAGGGGAGCTGATTTCCGTGTGATGCGCTATAATGCCCTTGGTTCAAGTTTGCGCTATAATTATGCGGGACACGCAAGCGGGTGTGGCCTAATGTAATCGGACACTATCAGGTGAAAGCACTACTTATTCACAGCTCAGGGAGTGCTTCTTCTTATGACAAATCTCTTAATATCACACCAGTTGAGCTAGGCCTCCGGATGTTAGAACTGGGTAACTAGGATAGAATCTCGGCTCAGGCGCAGCATCTTGTGATTCCGTGCAAATCGCTTCATTACACTCTGCTTAAAAACTGTTGTGTAAGGGGAGCTTATTTCCGTGTGAAGCGCTATAATGCCCTTGGTTCAAGTTTGCGCTATAACTATGCGGGACAGGCAAGCGGGTGTGGCCTAATATAATGTAATCGGACAATATCAGGTGAAAGCACCACGCTTTCACAGCTCAGGAAATGCTTCTTCTTATGACAAATCTCCTAATATCACACCCATTGCGGCTAGGTCTGTGGATGTTAGAACTGGGTAACTAGGTTAGAATCTCGGCTCAGGCGCAGCATCTTGTGATTCCGTGCAAATCGCTTAGTTACACTGTGCCTAAAAACTGTTGTGTAAGGGGAGCTGATTTCCATGTGAAGCGCTATAATGCCCGTGGTTCAAGTTTGCGCTATAACTATGCGGGACAGGCAAGCGGGTGTGGCCTAATATAATGTAATCGGACAATATCAGGTGAAAGCACCACGTATTCACAGCTCAGTGAGTGCTTCTTCTTATGACAAATCTCCTAATATGACACCCGTTGCAGCTAGGGCTGAGGATGTTAGAACTGGGTAACTAGATTAGAATCTCGGCTCAGGCGCAGCATCTTGTGATTCCGTGCAAATCGCTTCGTTACACTGTGCTTAAAAGCTGTTGTGCAAGGGGAGCTGATTTCCGTGTGAAGCGCTATAATGCCCTTGGTTCAAGTTTGCGCTATAAGTATGCGGGACAGGCAAGCGGATGTGGCCTAATGTAATGTTATCGGACAATATCAGGTGAAAGCACTACGTATTCACAGCTCAGGGAGTGCTTCTTCTTATGACAAATCTCCTAATATCACACCTGTTGCGGCTAGCGCTGCGAATGGTCGAACTGGGTAACTAGGTTAGAATCTCGGCTCAGGCGCAGCATCTTGTGATTCCGTGCAAATCGCTTAGTTACACTGAGCCTAAAAACTGTTGTGTAAGGGGAGCTGATTTCCGTGTGAAGCGCTATAATGCCCTTGGTTCAAGTTTGCGCTATAATTATGCGGGTCAGGCAAGCGGATGTGGCCTAATGTAATGTAATCGGACAATATCAGGTGAAAGCACCACGTATTCACAGCTCAGTGAGTGCTTCTTCTTATGACAAATCTCCTAATATGACACCCGTTGCAGCTAGGGCTGCGGATGTTAGAACTGGGTAACTAGATTAGAATCTCGGCTCAGGCGCAGCATCTTGTGATTCCGTGCAAATCGCTTCGTTACACTGTGCTTAAAAGCTGTTGTGCAAGGGGAGCTGATTTCCGTGTGAAGCGCTATAATGCCCTTGGTTCAAGTTTGCGCTATAATTATGCGGGACAGTCAAGCGGGTGTGGCCTAATGTAATGTAATCGGACAATATCAGGTGAAAGCACTATGTATTCACAGCTCAGGGAGTGCTTCTTCTTATGACAAATCTCTTAATATCACACCAGTTGAGCTAGGCCTGCGGATGTTAGAACTGGGTAACTAGTTTATAATCTCGGCTCAGGCGCAGCATCTTGTGATTCCGTGCAAATCGCTTCATTACACTGTGCTTAAAAACTGTTGTGTAAGGGGAGCTGATTTCCTTGTGAAGCGCTATAATGCCCTTGGTTCAAGTTTGCGCTGTAATTATGCGGAACAGACAAGCGGATGTGGCCTAATGTAATGTAATCGGACAATATCAGGTGAAAGCACTACGTATTCACAGCTCAGGGAGTGCTTCTTCTTATGACAAATCTCCTAATATCACACCCATTGCAGCTAGGTCTGCGGATGTTAGAACTGGGTAACTAGGTTAGAATCTCAGCTCAGGCGCAGCATCTTGTGATTCCGTGCAAATCGTTTCGTTACACTGTGCTTAACAACTACTTGTGTAATGGGAGCTGATTTCCGTGTGAAGCGCTATAATGCCCTTGGTTCAAGTTTGCGCTATAATTATGCGGGACAGGCAAGCGGGTGTGGCCTAATAATGTAATCGGACAATATCAGGTGAAAGCACTACGTATTCACAGCTCAGGGAGTGCTTCTTCTTATGACAAATCTCCTAATATCACACCCATTGCGTCGAGGCCTGCGGATGTTAGAACTGGGTAACTAGGTTAGAATCTCAGCTCAGGCGCAGCATCTTATGATTCCGTGCAAATCGCTTTGTTACACTGTGCTTAACAACTGTTGTGTAAGGGAAGCTGATTTCCCTGTGAAGCGCTATAATGCCCTTGGTTCAAGTTTGCGCTATAACTATGCGGGACAGGCAAGCGGGTGTGGCCTAATATAATGTAATCGGACAATATCAGGTGAAAGCACTACGTATTCACAGCTCAGGGAGGGCTTTTTCTTATGACAAATCTCCTAATATCACACCCGTTGCAGCTAGGGCTGCAGATGTTAGAACTGGGTAACTAGATTAGAATCTCGGCTCAGGCGCAGCATCTTGTGATTCCGTGAAAATCGCATCATTACACTGTGCTTAAAAGCTGTTGTGCAAGGGGAGCTGATTTCCGTGTGAAGCGCTATAATGCCCTTGGTTCAAGTTTGCGCTATAATTATGCGGGACAGGCAAGCGGATGTGGCCTAATGTAATGTTATCGGACAATATCAGGTGAAAGCACTACGTATTCACAGCTCAGGGAGTGCTTCTTCTTATGACAAATCTCCTAATATCACACCCGTTGCGGCTAGCGCTGCGAATGGTCGAACTGGGTAACTAGGTTAGAATATCGGCTCAGGCGCAGCATCTTGTGATTCCGTGCAAATCGCTTAGTTAGACTGTGCCTAAAAACTGTTGTGTCAGGGGAGCTGATTTCCGTGTGAAGCGCTATAATGCCCTTGGTTCAAGTTTGTGCTATGACTATGCGGGACAGGCAAGCGGGTGTGGCCTAATATAATGTAATCGGACAATATCAGGTGAAAGCACTACGTATTCACAGCTCAGGGAGTGCTTCTTCTTATGACAAATCTCCTAATATCACACCCATTGCTTCGAGGCCTGCGGATGTTAGAACTGGGTAACTAGGTTAGAATCTCGGCTCAAGCGCAGCATCTTATGATTCCGTGCAAATCGCTTTGTTACACTGTGCTTAACAACTGTTGTGTAAGGAGAGCTGATTTCCGTGTGAAGCGCTATAATGCCCTTGGTTCAAGTTTGCGCTATAATTATGCGGGACAGGCAAGCGGATGTGGCCTAATGTAATGTAATCAGACAATATCAGGTGAAAGCACCACGTATTCACACCTCAGGGAGTGCTTCTTCTTATGACAAATCTCCTAATATCACACCCATTGCGGCTAGGTCTGTGGATGTTAGAACTGGGTAACTAGGTTAGAATCTCGGCTCAGGCGCAGCATCTTGTGATTCCGTGCAAATCGCTTTGTTATACTGTGCTTAACAACTGTTGTGTAAGGGGAGCTGATTTCCGTGTGAAACGCTATAATGCCCTTGGTTCAAGCTTGCGCTATAATTATGCGGGACAGGCAAGCGGATGTGGCCTAATGTAATGTAATCGGACAATATCAGGTGAAAGCACTACGTATTCACAGCTCAGGGAGTGCTTCTTCTTATGACAAATCTCCTAATATGACACCCGTTGCAGCTAGGGCTGCGGATGTTAGAACTGGGTAACTAGTTTAGAATCTCGGCTCAGGCGCAGCATCTTGTGATTCCGTGCAAATCGCTTCATTACACTGTACTTAAAAACTGTTGTGTAAGGGGAGCTGATTTCCTTGTGAAGCGCTATAATGCCCTTGGTTCAAGTTTGCGCTGTAATTATGCGGGACAGACAAGCGGATGTGGCCTAATGTAATGTAATCGGACAATATCAGGTGAAAGCACTACGTATTCACAGCTCAGGGAGTGCTTCTTCTTATGACAAATCTCCTAATATCACACCCATTGCGGCTAGGTCTGCGGATGTTAGAACTGGGTAACTAGGTTAGAATCTCAGCTCAGGCGCAGCATCTTGTGATTCCGTGCAAATCGTTTCGTTACACTGTGCTTAACAACTACTTGTGTAAGGGGAGCTGATTTCCGTGTGAAGCGCTATAATGCCCTTGGTTCAAGTTTGCGCTATAATCATGCGGGACAGGCAAGCGGGTGTGGCCTAATGTAATATAATCGGACAATATAAGGTGAAAGCACTACCTATTCAGAGCTCAGGGAGTACTTCTTCTTATGACAAATCTCCTAATATCACACCCGTTGAGGCTAGAGCTGCGGATGTTAGAACTGGGTAACTAGGTTAGAATCTCGGCTCAGGTGCAGCATCTTGTGATTCTGTGCAAATCGCTTCGTTACCCTGTGCTTAAAAACTGTTGTGTAAGGGGAGCTGATTT
The DNA here is from genome assembly GCF_964204655.1 of Triturus cristatus. Taxonomy (NCBI): domain Eukaryota; kingdom Metazoa; phylum Chordata; class Amphibia; order Caudata; family Salamandridae; genus Triturus; species Triturus cristatus. Next base: position 213,131,729 of record NC_140579.1, read on the forward strand.
CCGTGTGTAGCGCTATAATGCCCTTGATTCAAGTTTGCGCTATAATTATGCGGGACAGGCAAGCGGGTGTGGCCTAATGTAATGTAATGGGACAATATCAGGTGAAAGCACTATGTATTCACAGCTCAGGGAGTGCTTCTTCTTATGCCAAATCTCCTAATATCACACCCGTTGCGTGTAGGGCTGCGGATGTTAGAATTGGGTAACTAGGTTAGAATCTCGGCTCCGGTGCAGCATCTTGTGATTCCGTGCAAATCGCTTCATTACACTTTGCTTAAAAACTGTTATGTAAGGGGAGCTGATTAGCGTGTGAAGCGCTATAATGCCCTTGGTTCAAGTTTGCGCTATAATTATGCGGGTCAGGCAAGCGGATGTGGCCTAATGGAATGTAATCGGACAATATCAACTGAAAGCACTACGTATTCACAGCTCAGTGAGTGCTTCTTCTTATGAAAAATATCCTAATATCACACCCGTTGCGGCTAGCGCTGCGAATGTTCGAACTGGGTAACTAGGTTAGAATCTCGGCTCAAGCGCAGCATCTTGTGATTCCGTGCAAATCGCTTCGTTACACTGTGCTTAAAAGCTGTTGTGCAAGGGGAGCTGATTTCCGTGTGATGCGCTATAATGCCCTTGGTTCAAGTTTGCGCTATAATTATGCGGGACACGCAAGCGGGTGTGGCCTAATGTAATCGGACACTATCAGGTGAAAGCACTACGTATTCACAGCTCAGGGAGTGCTTCTTCTTATGACAAATCTCTTAATATCACACCAGTTGAGCTAGGCCTCCGGATGTTAGAACTGGGTAACTAGGATAGAATCTCGGCTCAGGCGCAGCATCTTGTGATTCCGTGCAAATCGCTTCATTACACTCTGCTTAAAAACTGTTGTGTAAGGGGAGCTGATTTCCGTGTGAAGCGCTATAATGCCCTTGGTTCAAGTTTGCGCTATAATTATGCGGGACAGGCATGCGGATGTGGCCTAATGTAATATAATCGGAAAATATCAGGTGAAAGCACTACGTTTTCACAGCTCAGGGAGTGCTTCTTCTTATGACAAATCTCCTAATATCACACCCATTGCGGCTATGTCTGAGGATGTTAGAACTGGGTAACTAGGTTAGAATCTCGGCTCAGGCGCAGAATCTTGTGATTCCGTGCAAATCGCTTTGTTACACTGTGCTTACCAACTGTTGTGTAAGGGGAGCTGATTTCCATGTGAAGCGCTATAATGCCCGTGGTTCAAGTTTGCGCTATAACTATGCGGGACAGGCAAGCGGGCGTGGCCTAATATAATGTAATCGGACAATATCAGGTGAAAGCACCACGTATTCACAGCTCAGGGAGTGCTTCTTCTTATGACAAATCTCCTAATATGACACCCGTTGCAGCTAGGGCTGCGGATGTTAGAACTGGGTAACTATATTAGAATCTCGGCTCAGGCGCAGCATCTTGTGATTCCGTGCAAATCGCTTCGTTACACTGTGCTTAAAAGCTGTTGTGCAAGGGGAGCTGATTTCAGTGTGTGGAGCTATAATGCCCTTGGTTCAAGTTTGCGCTATAATTATGCGGGACAGGCAAGCGGGTGTGGCCTAATATAATGTAATCGGACAATATCAGGGGAAAGCACTATGTATTCACAGCTCAGGGAGTGCTTTTTCTTATGACAAATCTCCTAACATCACACCCGTTGCGGCTAGGGCTGCGGATGTTAGAACTGGGTAACTAGGTTAGAATCTCGGCTCAGGCGCAGCATATTGTGATTCCGTGCAAATCGCTTAGTTACACTGTGCCTAAAAACTGTTGTGTAAGGGGAGCTGATTTCCGTGTGAAGCGCTATAATGCCCTTGGTTCAAGTTTGCGCTATAATTATGCGGGTCAGGCAAGCGGATGTGGCCTAATGTAATGTAATCGGACAATATCAGGTGAAAGCACCACGTATTCACAGCTCAGTGAGTGCTTCTTCTTATGACAAATCTCCTAATATGACACCCGTTGCAGCTAGGGCTGCGGATGTTAGAACTGGGTAACTAGATTAGAATCTCGGCTCAGGCGCAGCATCTTGTGATTCCGTGCAAATCGCTTCGTTACACTGTGCTTAAAAGCTGTTGTGCAAGGGGAGCTGATTTCCGTGTGAAGCGCTATAATGCCCTTGGTTCAAGTTTGCGCTATAATTATGCGGGACAGGCAAGCGGGTGTGGCCTAATGTAATGTAATCGGACAATATCAGGTGAAAGCACTACGTATTCACAGCTCAGGGAGTGCTTCTTCTTATGACAAATCTCCTAATATCACACCCATTGCGGCTAGGTCTGCGGATGTTAGAACTGGGTAACTAGGTTAGAATCTCAGCTCAGGCGCAGCATCTTGTGATTCCGTGCAAATCGTTTCGTTACACTGTGCTTAACAACTACTTGTGTAAGGGGAGCTGATTTCCGTGTGAAGCGCTATAATGCCCTTGGTTCAAGTTTGCGCTATAATTATGCGGGACAGGCAAGCGGGTGTGGCCTAATGTAATGTAATCGGACAATATCAGGTGAAAGCACTACGTATTCACAGCTCAGGGAGTGCTTCTTCTTATGACAAATCTCCTAATATCACACCCATTGCGGCTAGGTCTGCGGATGTTAGAACTGGGTAACTAGGTTAGAATCTCAGCTCAGGCGCAGCATCTTGTGATTCCGTGCAAATCGTTTCGTTACACTGTGCTTAACAACTACTTGTGTAAGGGGAGCTGATTTCCGTGTGAAGCGCTATAATGCCCTTGGTTCAAGTTTGCGCTATAATTATGCGGGACAGGCAAGCGGGTGTGGCCTAATGTAATGTAATCGGACAATATCAGGTGAAAGCACTACGTATTCACAGCTCAGGGAGTGCTTCTTCTTATGACAAATCTCCTAATATCACACCCATTGCGTCGAGGCCTGCGGATGTTAGAACTGGGTAACTAGGTTAGAATCTCGGCTCAGGCGCAGCATCTAATGATTCCGTGCAAATCGCTTTGTTACACTGTGCTTAACAACTGTTGTGTAAGGGAAGCTGATTTCCCTGTGAAGCGCTATAATGCCCTTGGTTCAAGTTTGCGCTATAACTACGCGGGACAGGCAAGCGGGTGTGGCCTAATATAATGTAATCGGACAATATCAGGTGAAAGCACTACGTATTCACAGCTCAGGGAGTGCTTTTTCTTATGACAAATCTCCTAATATCACACCCATTGCAGCTAGGGCTGAGGATGTTAGAACTGGGTAAATAGGTTAGAATCTCGGTACAGGCGCAGCATCTTGTGATTCCGTGCAAATCGCTTCATTACACTGTGCTTAAAAACTGTTGTGTAAGGGGAACTGATTTCCGTGTGATGCGCTATAATGCCCTTGGTTCAAGTTTGCGCTATAATTATGCGGGACAGGCAAGCGGGTGTGGCCTAATGTAATGTAATCGGACAATCTCAGGTGAAAGCACTACGTATTCACAGCTCAGGGAGTGCTTCTTCTTATGACAAATCTCTTAATATCACACCAGTTGAGCTAGGCCTCCGGATGTTAGAACTGGGTAACTAGGATAGAATCTCGGCTCAGGCGCAGCATCTTGTGATTCCGTGCAAATCGCTTCATTACACTCTGCTTAAAAACTGTTGTGTAAGGGGAGCTGATTTCCGTGTGAAGCGCTATAATGCCCTTGGTTCAAGTTTGCGCTATAATTATGCGGGACAGGCAAGCGGGAGTGGCCTAATATAATGTAATCGGACAATATCAGGTGAAAGCACTATGTATTCACAGCTCAGGGAGTGCTTTTTCTTATGACAAATCTCCTAACATCCCACCCGTTGCGGCTAGGGCTGCGGATGTTAGAACTGGGTAACTTGGTTAGAATCTCGGCTCAGGCGCAGCATATTGTGATTCCGTGCAAATCGCTTCAATACACTGTGCTTAAAAACTGTTGTGTAAAGGGAGCTGATTTCCGTGTGAAGCGCTATAATGCCCTTGGTTTAAGTTTGCGCTATAATTATGCGGGACAGGCAAGCGGATGTGGCCTAATGTAATGTAATCGGACACTATCAGGTGAAAGCACTACGTATTCAGAGCTCAGGGAGTGCTTCTTCTTATGACAAATCTCTTAATATCACACCAGTTGTGGCGAGGTCTGCGGATGTTAGAACTGGGTAACTAGGTTAGAATCTCGGCTCAGGCGCAGCATCTGTGATTCCGTGCAAATCGTTTCGTTACACTGTGCTTAACAACTGTTGTGTAAGGGGAGCTGATTTCCGTGTGAAGCGCTATAATGCCCTTGGTTCAAGTTTGCGCTATAATTATGCGGGACAGGCAAGCGGGTGTGGCCTAATGTAATGTAATAGGACAATGTCAGGTGAAAGCACTACGTATTCACAGCTCAGGGAGTGCTTCTTCTTATGACAAATCTCCTAACATCACACCCGTTGCGGCTAGGGCTGCAAATGTTATAACTGGGTAACTAGGTTAGAATCTCGGCTCAGGAGCAGCATCTTGTGATCCCGTGCAAATCGCTTCATTACACTGTGCTTAAAAACTGTTGTGTAAGGGGAGCTGATTTCCGTGTGAAGCGCTATAATGCCCTTGGTTCAAGTTTGCGCTATAATCATGCGGGACAGGCAAGCGGGTGTGGACTAATGTAATATAATCGGACAATATCAGGTGAAAGCACTACGTATTCACAGCTCAGGGAGTACTTCTTCTTATGACAAATCTCCTAATATCACACCCGTTGCGGCTAGGGCTGCGGATGTTAGAACTGGGTAACTAGGTTAGAATCTCGGCTCAGGTGCAGCATCTTGTGATTATGTGCAAATCGCTTCGTTACCCTGTGCTTAAAAACTGTTGTGTAAGGGGAGCTGATTTCCGTGTGTAGCGCTATAATGCCCTTGATTCAAGTTTGCGCTATAATTATGCGGGACAGGCAAGCGGGTGTGGCCTAATGTAATGTAATGGGACAATATCAGGTGAAAGCACTACGTATTCACAGCTCAGGGAGTGCTTCTTCTTATGCCAAATCTCCTAATATCACACCCGTTGCGGGTAGGGCTGCGGATGTTAGAATTGGGTAACTAGGTTAGAATCTCGGCTACGGTGCAGCATCTTGTGATTCCGTGCAAATCGCTTCATTACACTGTGCTTAAAAACTGTTGTGTAAGGGGAGCTGATTTCCGTGTGAAGCGCTATAATGCCCTTGGTTCAAGTTTGCGCTATAGTTATGCGGGTCAGGCAAGCGGATGTGGCCTAATGGAATGTAATCGGACAATATCAACTGAAAGCACTACGTATTCACAGCTCAGTGAGTGCTTCTTCTTATGAAAAATATCCTAATATCACACCCGTTGCGTCTAGCGCTGCGAATGTTCGAACTGGGTAACTAGGTTAGAATCTCGGCTCAAGCGCAGCATCTTGTGATTCCGTGCAATTCGCTTCGTTACACTGTGCTTAAAAACTGTTGTGTAAGCGGAGCTGATTTCCGTGTGAAGCGCTATAATGCCCTTGGTTCAAGTTTGCGCTATAATTATGCGGGACAGGCAAGCGGGTGTGGCCTAATTTAATGTAATCGGACAATATCAGGTGAAAGCACTACGTATTCACAGCTCAGGGAGTGCTTCTTCTTATGACAAATCTCCTAATATCACACCCATTGCTTCGAGGCCTGCGGATGTTAGAACTGGGTAACTAGGTTAGAATCTCGGCTCAGGCGCAGAATCTTGTGATTCCGTGCAAATCGCTTTGTTACACTGTGCTTACCAACTGTTGTGTAAGGAGAGCTGATTTCCGTGTGAAGCGCTATAATGCCCTTGGTTCAAGTTTGCGCTATAACTATGCGGGACAGGCAAGCGGGTGTGGCCTAATATAATGTAATCGGACAATATCAGGTGAAAGCACTACGTATTCACAGCTCAGGGAGTGCTTCTTCTTATGACAAATCTCCTAATATCACACCCATTGCTTCGAGGCCTGCGGATGTTAGAACTGGGTAACTAGATTAGAATCTCGGCTCAGGCGCAGAATCTTGTGATTCCGTGCAAATCGCTTAGTTACACTGTGCCTAAAAACTGTTGTGTAAGGGGAGCTGATTTCCATGTGAAGCGCTATAATGCCCTTGGTTCAAGTTTGCGCTATAACTATGCGGGACAGGCAAGCGGGTGTGGCCTAATATAATGGAATCGGACAATATCAGGTGAAAGCACCACGTATTCACAGCTCAGGGAGTACTTCTTCTTATGACAAATCTCCTAATATGACACCCGTTGCAGATAGGGCTGCGGATGTTAGAACTGGGTAACTAGATTCGAATCTCGGCTCAGGCGCAGCATCTTGTGATTCCGTGCAATTCGCTTCGTTACACTGTGCTTAAAAACTGTTGTGTAAGCGGAGCTGATTTCCGTGTGAAGCGCTATAATGCCCTTGGTTCAAGTTTGCGCTATAATTATGCGGGACAGGCAAGCGGGTGTGGCCTAATTTAATGTAATCGGACAATATCAGGTGAAAGCACTACGTATTCACAGCTCAGGGAGTGCTTCTTCTTATGACAAATCTCCTAATATCACACCCATTGCTTCGAGGCCTGCGGATGTTAGAACTGGGTAACTAGGTTAGAATCTCGGCTCAGGCGCAGAATCTTGTGATTCCGTGCAAATCGCTTTGTTACACTGTGCTTACCAACTGTTATGTAAGGAGAGCTGATTTCCTTGTGAAGCGCTATAATGCCCTTGGTTCAAGTTTGCGCTATAACTATGCGGGACAGGCAAGCGGGTGTGGCCTAATATAATGTAATCGGACAATATCAGGTGAAAGCACTACGTATTCACAGCTCAGGGAGTGCTTCTTCTTATGACAAATCTCCTAATATCACACCCATTGCTTCGAGGCCTGCGGATGTTAGAACTGGGTAACTAGATTAGAATCTCGGCTCAGGCGCAGAATCTTGTGATTCCGTGCAAATCGCTTAGTTACACTGTGCCTAAAAACTGTTGTGTAAGGGGAGCTGATTTCCATGTGAAGCGCTATAATGCCCTTGGTTCAAGTTTGCGCTATAACTATGCGGGACAGGCAAGCGGGTGTGGCCTAATATAATGGAATCGGACAATATCAGGTGAAAGCACCACGTATTCACAGCTCAGGGAGTACTTCTTCTTATGACAAATCTCCTAATATGACACCCGTTGCAGATAGGGCTGCGGATGTTAGAACTGGGTAACTAGATTCGAATCTCGGCTCAGGCGCAGCATCTTGTGATTCCGTGCAAATCGCTTCGTTACACTGTGCTTAAAAGCTGTTGTGCAAGGGGAGCTGATTTCCGTGTGTGGAGCTATAATGCCCTTGGTTCAAGTTTGCGCTATAATTATGCGGGACAGGCAAGCGGGTGTGGCCTAATATAATGTAATCGGACAATATCAGGTGAAAGCACTATGTATTCACAGCTCAGGGAGTGCTTTTTCTTATGAAAAATTGTAGGAGAGTAGGGTCTGCTATCCTATGGTCACCCCAAATTTTTGCTTTTTGCTTCACTGGTTTTTGACATATTGAGGCTCTGGGCCTGCCAATCAGACCCCCAGCCTGCTGTTCTCTCTACTAAATTTACACTATGCACCCTAGGTGCATAACCAATTGGAAGTGGATCACCCTGTCAGCCCCTGTACCAGTGTACACTAGGTACCCAGGGCATTGGTGTACCCAAGGCCTGCCAGGGGCTGAAGCATGTATTATGCCACCCCAGGCTTGGCCTAACAAATTTGACACAACTGGCTGATCACTCAGCTGGGGTAAGTTGGTGTAACCACCTCTTACTTAGGTGTAGTATACCTATACCTAACCTTAAATGGGACACATGTTAACCTATAAGTCACTCCTATGGCAGGCCTTAACAATCCTGAAGGCAGAGTGCTTGGTTCCATGTGAGATGGTGCTCTGGCATGAGCTGAGCCTGTCTGCAGTGGTCGGAACAACTTCCTTCTACTGTTTCCAGATATCGTCATACCATATACTCTTAAGTGCATTATGAACCTCGCGGTTAAATGCTAACTTTGGTTTGGCTTTATCAAAACATGTCGAGTAAGGTGTCATACGAATTGGAATACTAACCCCTCGCCAATTCTGGTGACGGGGTTAGCATTCCACCCTTCTAGAGGGACACGACATGTACAGTACCTGAAACCCGGGTAAAATCAGACATAGCCTCAGCTCCACAAAATGGATGCTGCCACCACAGACACAAGTCTGCCCTCCTGCTGCTGGGAGTCCTTCCAGCTTGGATGGTGTGGACAAAGGGTTTCCTGCCAGGGGAGGTGCATGCACCACCCCAGACAGGATTTTGTGTATTGGTCAGGTAGGGCTTGAAAGGAACCAGACATGCCTGAGGCTCACAAGGAGCCTCGGTGCATATGCCAGTTCAAACCGGTCCTGGGGCACACCAGTCCCGGGCCTGGGGCGAGCTGGACAAAGGATTGGGGGTGTAACCACCCCCCTTCCTGGTCCCACCCTTAGGGAGGGACCTAGCAGGTAGTCCGGCCCCTAGAATCCGCTTAAAGGTAGGAGCTGTGTCCTAAGACTTCAGACATCCTGGAATCAACTTGAAACTAAGAAGAAGACGGGAACTTCGACATTCTGCTGCACAGAAGACTGAAGGAAATCTCCCCTGTGGTCAGGGAGTGACCACCTTGCTAACGCAAGCACCATCCAGCGAATCAACGTCTGATTTGCCGCCGCCTCCCGCCGGAGCCCGAGCCCAGAGACTGACAAGACCTGGACCTCCAGACCTCTCACCGCCCGATCCACAGTCCCTGAAAAGAAGAGACCCGTGGAGGCACCGAGACACGTGGAGCCAGCCATCTTGGAACGACGACGACAAGCTGCAAGCGCAACAACTGAGGCTCCCTCCAAGTTGTGCTTTGGGATCTGAGAAGCCCAACACCCGAGCAGCATCTGCACCAAAGGTGAGCCCTCCAGCATCTCCACGATCTGCGTGGGGCCCTTCTGCATTTTGCCACGCGACGCGCCTAACCGGTTACTGGCCCGCTGGCTAGTGGCCATCTTGGCGACGAACTTCAGGAAATACACCGCTGGTCTGGTTGCTCCAGACTGGCCCTTGCTCCCCTCCAAAGGAGCAGTCCCTCTGACCTTGCTGGTCAGAACCATCAGCTTATCTTGTTCTCCGCAACAATTGCTTTTGCCAAGGCTTGTTTGCTTCGATCAAGTCGCCGACACCGCCGACAGCGAGAGCCTGCGTGGGACAGCTCGTGAACCGACTCCTGGACGTCGTCGACCTCCAGGGACCACGTGGCTGCAGAGACAAGCTACACATTTCTTCCTGTTTGCACCCGACATCGCCTGGTACCCACCTGGTGCCACGCTGGTCACTGGCTAGTGACTGTGAACACTGTCCCCTCTGCTTACAGGTCTTCTACAACTCCGATCCACCCTTGGATCCACCGCATCTCTCCCGGACCGACCGCCTGCAGCATCTTTGTCCACAGGCTCCACGGAACAGATAGAAGAAACCCGACGCACTTCGAGGCCTATGCACCCGCTTCCTGTGGGTGAGGTAAAGCTGGCACTCCTGTGCCCAAGTGTAGTATTACATCTCTAGTGCCTGTGTTCCAAATCTTCAGTTCCTAGTCCATCCGGAAGATCCTCTTTGCAGTAACTTTGTACTTTTTACGCACCCATTGAAACCTATGGGAGCACGCGTGTGACTATTTGCTCTGCACACGCCACCCGTGGACCTCCTGGTCACTAACTGAAGTTAGCTCCTTGTAGGCCCAGCGATTCTAGAGGCCCTAGGCCTTTTTCCTTTTCTGTTCGTGGTACTTATACCACTATTTTAGTATATGGTTTGAGCGGCCACCAGGGCCTATCCATATAAAGTGCAACTTCTGTGTATTCTACTGTAATCTTGTTTGACGATTTGTGCTCCTGTGCTCATAAAGAGACTAGGGGTTACTTTGAGAAATAAATACATATATATTTTGAATATATATCTGTGTGGTGTCCTTTCATTGGTATAAAAGGGGGTTGCATTTGGTAAAACAGCTGGCTTAACACGCTTCACGAGTTTAGCCTCAAAGACTGCTTAGCCTACGCTACCACTAGGGCAGCTAGTCCGAAAAGGTTGACTTACAACCACACCATAAGGGTTGCTTGGCATGGTACAAGGTGGTCACTTTAACTAGTGAACATCATATACCAGGCCAACTTCTCACACAAATCTCCTAACATCACACCCGTTGCGGCTAGGGCTGCGGATGTTAGAACTGGGTAACTAGGTTAGAATCTCGGCTAAGGCGCAGCATATTGTGATTCCGTGCAAATCGCTTCATTACACTCTGCCTAAAAACTGTTGTGTAAGGGGAGCTGATTTCCGTGTGAAGCGCTATAATGCCCTTGGTTCAAGTTTGCGCTATAATTATGCGGGTCAGGCAAGCGGATGTGGCCTAATGTAATGTAATCGGACAATATCAGGTGAAAGCACCACGTATTCACAGCTCAGTGAGTGCTTCTTCTTATGACAAATCTCCTAATATGACACCCGTTGCAGCTAGGGCTGCGGATGTTAGAACTGGGTAACTAGATTAGAATCTCGGCTCAGGCGCAGCATCTTGTGATTCCGTGCAAATCGCTTCGTTACACTGTGCTTAAAAGCTGTTGTGTAAGGGGAGCTGATTTCCGTGTGAAGCGCTATAATGCCCTTGGTTCAAGTTTGCGCTATAATTATGCGGGACAGGCAAGCGGATGTGGCCTAATGTAATGTTATCGGACAATATCAGGTGAAAGCACTACGTATTCACAGCTCAGGGAGTGCTTCTTCTTATGACAAATCTCCTAATATCACACCCGTTGCGGCTAGCGCTGCGAATGGTCGAACTGGGTAACTAGGTTAGAATCTCGGCTCAGGCGCAGCATCTTGTGATTCCGTGCAAATCGCTAGTTACACTGTGCCTAAAAACTGTTGTGTAAGGGGAGCTGATTTCCGTGTGAAGCGCTATAATGCCCTTGGTTCAAGTTTGCGCTATAATTATGCGGGTCAGGCAAGCGGATGTGGCCTAATGTAATGTAATCGGACAATATCAGGTGAAAGCACCACGTATTCACAGGTCAGTGAGTGCTTCTTCTTATGACAAATCTCCTAATATGACACCTGTTGCAGCTAGGGCTGCGGATGTTAGAACTGGGTAACTAGATTAGAATCTCGGCTCAGGCGCAGCATCTTGTGATTCCGTGCAAATCGCTTCGTTACACTGTGCTTAAAAGCTGTTGTGCAAGGGGAGCTGATTTCCGTGTGAAGCACTATAATGCCCTTGGTTCAAGTTTGCGCTATAATTATGCGGGTCAGGCAAGCGGATGTGGCCTAATGTAATGTAATCGGACAATATCAGGTGAAAGCACCACGTATTCACAGCTCAGGGAGTGCTTCTTCTTATGACAAATCTCCTAATATGACACCCGTTGCAGCTAGGGCTGCGGATGTTAGAACTGGGTAACTAGATTAGAATCTCGGCTCAGGCGCAGCATCTTGTGATTCCGTGCAAATCGCTTGGTTACACTGTGCCTAAAAACTGTTGTGTAAGGGGAGCTGATTTCCGTGTGAAGCACTATAATGCCCTTGGTTCAAGTTTGCGCTATAACTCTGCGGGACAGGCAAGCCGGTGTGGCCTAATGTAATGTAATCGGACAATATCAGGTGAAAGCACTACGTATTCACAGCTCAGGGAGTGCTACTTCTTATGACAAATCTCCTAATATCACACCCATTGCAGCTAGGGCTGAGGATGTTAGAACTGGGTAACTAGGTTAGAATATCGGTACAGGCGCAGCATCTTGTGATTCTGTGCAAATCGCTTCATTACACTGTGCTTAAAAACTGTTGTGTAAGGGGAACTGATTTCCGTGTGAAGCGCTATAATGCCCTTGGTTCAAGTTTGCGCTATAATTATGCGGGTCAGGCAAGCGGATGTGGAATAATGTAATGTAATCGGACAATATCAGGTGAAAGCACCACGTATTCACAGCTCAGTGAGTGCTTCTTCTTATGACAAATCTCCTAATATGACACCCGTTGCAGCTAGGGCTGCGGATGTTAGAACTGGGTAACTAGATTAGAATCTCGGCTCAGGCGCAGCATCTTGTGATTCCGTGCAAATCGCTTCGTTACACTGTGCTTAAAAGCTGTTGTGTAAGGGGAGCTGATTTCCGTGTGAAGCGCTATAATGCCCTTGGTTCAAGTTTGCGCTATAATTATGCGGGACAGGCAAGCGGATGTGGCCTAATGTAATGTTATCGGACAATATCAGGTGAAAGCACTACGTATTCACAGCTCAGGGAGTGCTTCTTCTTATGACAAATCTCCTAATATCACACCCGTTGCGGCTAGCGCTGCGAATGGTCGAACTGGGTAACTAGGTTAGAATCTCGGCTCAGGCGCAGCATCTTGTGATTCCGTGCAAATCGCTTAGTTACACTGTGCCTAAAAACTGTTGTGTAAGGGGAGCTGATTTCCGTGTGAAGCGCTATAATGCCCTTGGTTCAAGTTTGCGCTATAATTATGCGGGTCAGGCAAGCGGATGTGGCCTAATGTAATGTAATCGGACAATATCAGGTGAAAGCACCACGTATTCACAGGTCAGTGAGTGCTTCTTCTTATGACAAATCTCCTAATATGACACCTGTTGCAGCTAGGGCTGCGGATGTTAGAACTGGGTAACTAGATTAGAATCTCGGCTCAGGCGCAGCATCTTGTGATTCCGTGCAAATCGCTTCGTTACACTGTGCTTAAAAGCTGTTGTGCAAGGGGAGCTGATTTCCGTGTGAAGCGCTATAATGCCCTTGGTTCAAGTTTGCGCTATAATTATGCGGGTCAGGCAAGCGGATGTGGCCTAATGTAATGTAATCGGACAATATCAGGTGAAAGCACCACGTATTCACAGCTCAGTGAGTGCTTCTTCTTATGACAAATCTCCTAATATGACACCCGTTGCAGCTAGGGCTGCGGATGTTAGAACTGGGTAACTAGATTAGAATCTCGCCTCAGGCGCAGCATCTTGTGATTCCGTGCAAATCGCTTAGTTACACTGTGCCTAAAAACTGTTGTGTAAGGGGAGCTGATTTCCGTGTGAAGCACTATAATGCCCTTGGTTCAAGTTTGCGCTATAACTCTGCGGGACAGGCAAGCCGGTGTGGCCTAATGTAATGTAATCGGACAATATCAGGTGAAAGCACTACGTATTCACAGCTCAGGGAGTGCTACTTCTTATGACAAATCTCCTAATATCACACCCATTGCAGCTAGGGCTGAGGATGTTAGAACTGGGTAACTAGGTTAGAATATCGGTACAGGCGCAGCATCTTGTGATTCTGTGCAAATCGCTTCATTACACTGTGCTTAAAAACTGTTGTGTAAGGGGAACTGATTTCCGTGTGATGCGCTATAATGCTCTTGGTTCAAGTTTGCGCTATAATAATGCGGGACAGGCAAGCGGTGTGGCCTAATGTAATGTAATTGGACAATATCAGGTGCAAGCACTACGTATTCACAGCTCAGGGAATGCTTTTTCTTATGACAAATCTCCTAATATCACACCCGTTGCGGCTAGGGCTGCGGATGTTAGAACTGGGTAACTAGGTTAGAATCTCGGCTCAGGAGCAGCATATTGTGATTCCGTGCAAATCGCTTCAATACACTGTGCTTAATAACTGTTGTGTAAAGGAAGCTGATTTCCGTGTGAAGCGCTATAATGCCCTTGGTTTAAGTTTGCGCTATAATTATACGGGACAGGCAAGCGGATGTGGCCTAATGTAATGTAATCGGACACTATCAGGTGAAAGCACTACGTATTCAGAGCTCAGGGAGTGCTTCTTCTTATGACAAATCTCTTAATATCACACCAGTTGTGGCGAGGTCTGCGGATGTTAGAACTGGGTAACTAGGTTAGAATCTCGGCTCAGGCGCAGCATCTGTGATTCCGTGCAAATCGTTTCGTTACACTGTGCTTAACAACTGTTGTGTAAGGGGAGCTGATTTCCGTGTGAAGCGCTATAATGCCCTTGGTTCAAGTTTGCGCTATAATTATGCGGGACAGGCAAGCGGGTGTGGCCTAATGTAATGTAATCGGACAATGTCAGGTGAAAGCACTACGTATTCACAGCTCAGGGAGTGCTTCTTCTTATGACAAATCTCCTAACATCACACCCGTTGCGGCTAGGGCTGCAAATGTTATAACTGGGTAACTAGGTTAGAATCTCGGCTCAGGAGCAGCATCTTGTGATCCCGTGCAAATCGCTTCATTACACTGTGCTTAAAAACTGTTGTGTAAGGGGAGCTGATTTCCGTGTGAAGCGCTATAATGCCCTTGGTTCAAGTTTGCGCTATAATCATGCGGGACAGGCAAGCGGGTGTGGACTAATGTAATATAATCGGACAATATCAGGTGAAAGCACTACGTATTCACAGCTCAGGGAGTACTTCTTCTTATGACAAATCTCCTAATATCACACCCGTTGCGGCTAGGGCTGCGGATGTTAGAACTGGGTAACTAGGTTAGAATCTCGGCTCAGGTGCAGCATCTTGTGATTATGTGCAAATCGCTTCGTTACCCTGTGCTTAAAAACTGTTGTGTAAGGGGAGCTGATTTCCGTGTGTAGCGCTATAATGCCCTTGATTCAAGTTTGCGCTATAATTATGCCGCACAGGCAAGCGGGTGTGGCCTAATGTAATGTAATGGGACAATATCAGGTGAAAGCACTACGTATTCACAGCTCAGGGAGTGCTTCTTCTTATGCCAAATCTCCTAATATCACACCCGTTGCGGGTAGGGCTGCGGATGTTAGAATTGGGTAACTAGGTTAGAATCTCGGCTACGGTGCAGCATCTTGTGATTCCGTGCAAATCGCTTCATTACACTGTGCTTAAAAACTGTTGTGTAAGGGGAGCTGATTTCCGTGTGAAGCGCTATAATGCCCTTGGTTCAAGTTTGCGCTATAGTTATGCGGGTCAGGCAAGCGGATGTGGCCTAATGGAATGTAATCGGACAATATCATCTGAAAGCACTACGTATTCACAGCTCAGTGAGTGCTTCTTCTTATGAAAAATATCCTAATATCACACCCGTTGCGTCTAGCGCTGCGAATGTTCGAACTGGGTAACTAGGTTAGAATCTCGGCTCAAGCGCAGCATCTTGTGATTCCGTGCAATTCGCTTCGTTACACTGTGCTTAAAAACTGTTGTGTAAGCGGAGCTGATTTCCGTGTGAAGCGCTATAATGCCCTTGGTTCAAGTTTGCGCTATAATTATGCGGGACAGGCAAGCGGGTGTGGCCTAATTTAATGTAATCGGACAATATCAGGTGAAAGCACTACGTATTCACAGCTCAGGGAGTGCTTCTTCTTATGACAAATCTCCTAATATCACACCCATTGCTTCGAGGCCTGCGGATGTTAGAACTGGGTAACTAGGTTAGAATCTCGGCTCAGGCGCAGAATCTTGTGATTCCGTGCAAATCGCTTTGTTACACTGTGCTTACCAACTGTTGTGTAAGGAGAGCTGATTTCCGTGTGAAGCGCTATAATGCCCTTGGTTCAAGTTTGCGCTATAACTATGCGGGACAGGCAAGCGGGTGTGGCCTAATATAATGTAATCGGACAATATCAGGTGAAAGCACTACGTATTCACAGCTCAGGGAGTGCTTCTTCTTATGACAAATCTCCTAATATCACACCCATTGCTTCGAGGCCTGCGGATGTTAGAACTGGGTAACTAGATTAGAATCTCGGCTCAGGCGCAGAATCTTGTGATTCCGTGCAAATCGCTTAGTTACACTGTGCCTAAAAACTGTTGTGTAAGGGGAGCTGATTTCCATGTGAAGCGCTATAATGCCCTTGGTTCAAGTTTGCGCTATAACTATGCGGGACAGGCAAGCGGGTGTGGCCTAATATAATGGAATCGGACAATATCAGGTGAAAGCACCACGTATTCACAGCTCAGGGAGTACTTCTTCTTATGACAAATCTCCTAATATGACACCCGTTGCAGATAGGGCTGCGGATGTTAGAACTGGGTAACTAGATTCGAATCTCGGCTCAGGCGCAGCATCTTGTGATTCCGTGCAAATCGCTTCGTTACACTGTGCTTAAAAGCTGTTGTGCAAGGGGAGCTGATTTCCGTGTGTGGAGCTATAATGCCCTTGGTTCAAGTTTGCGCTATAATTATGCGGGACAGGCAAGCGGGTGTGGCCTAATATAATGTAATCGGACAATATCAGGTGAAAGCACTATGTATTCACAGCTCAGGGAGTGCTTTTTCTTATGAAAAATTGTAGGAGAGTAGGGTCTGCTATCCTATGGTCACCCCAAATTTTTGCTTTTTGCTTCACTGGTTTTTGACATATTGAGGCTCTGGGCCTGCCAATCAGACCCCCAGCCTGCTGTTCTCTCTACTAAATTTACACTATGCACCCTAGGTGCATAACCAATTGGAAGTGGATCACCCTGTCAGCCCCTGTACCAGTGTACACTAGGTACCCAGGGCATTGGTGTACCCAAGGCCTGCCAGGGGCTGAAGCATGTATTATGCCACCCCAGGCTTGGCCTAACAAATTTGACACAACTGGCTGATCACTCAGCTGGGGTAAGTTGGTGTAACCACCTCTTACTTAGGTGTAGTATACCTATACCTAACCTTAAATGGGACACATGTTAACCTATAAGTCACTCCTATGGCAGGCCTTAACAATCCTGAAGGCAGAGTGCTTGGTTCCATGTGAGATGGTGCTCTGGCATGAGCTGAGCCTGTCTGCAGTGGTCGGAACAACTTCCTTCTACTGTTTCCAGATATCGTCATACCATATACTCTTAAGTGCATTATGAACCTCGCGGTTAAATGCTAACTTTGGTTTGGCTTTATCAAAACATGTCGAGTAAGGTGTCATACGAATTGGAATACTAACCCCTCGCCAATTCTGGTGACGGGGTTAGCATTCCACCCTTCTAGAGGGACACGACATGTACAGTACCTGAAACCCGGGTAAAATCAGACATAGCCTCAGCTCCACAAAATGGATGCTGCCACCACAGACACAAGTCTGCCCTCCTGCTGCTGGGAGTCCTTCCAGCTTGGATGGTGTGGACAAAGGGTTTCCTGCCAGGGGAGGTGCATGCACCACCCCAGACAGGATTTTGTGTATTGGTCAGGTAGGGCTTGAAAGGAACCAGACATGCCTGTGGCTCACAAGGAGCCTCGGTGCATATGCCAGTTCAAACCGGTCCTGGGGCACACCAGTCCCGGGCCTGGGGCGAGCTGGACAAAGGATTGGGGGTGTAACCACCCCCCTTCCTGGTCCCACCCTTAGGGAGGGACCTAGCAGGTAGTCCGGCCCCTAGAATCCGCTTAAAGGTAGGAGCTGTGTCCTAAGACTTCAGACATCCTGGAATCAACTTGAAACTAAGAAGAAGACGGGAACTTCGACATTCTGCTGCACAGAAGACTGAAGGAAATCTCCCCTGTGGTCAGGGAGTGACCACCTTGCTAACGCAAGCACCATCCAGCGAATCAACGTCTGATTTGCCGTCGCCTCCCGCCGGAGCCCGAGCCCAGAGACTGACAAGACCTGGACCTCCAGACCTCTCACCGCCCGATCCACAGTCCCTGAAAAGAAGAGACCCGTGGAGGCACCGAGACACGTGGAGCCAGCCATCTTGGAACGACGACGACAAGCTGCAAGCGCAACAACTGAGGCTCCCTCCAAGTTGTGCTTTGGGATCTGAGAAGCCCAACACCCGAGCAGCATCTGCACCAAAGGTGAGCCCTCCAGCATCTCCACGATCTGCGTGGGGCCCTTCTGCATTTTGCCACACGACGCGCCTAACCGGTTACTGGCCCGCTGGCTAGTGGCCATCTTGGCGACGAACTTCAGGAAATACACCGCTGGTCTGGTTGCTCCAGACTGGCCCTTGCTCCCCTCCAAAGGAGCAGTCCCTCTGACCTTGCTGGTCAGAACCATCAGCTTATCTTGTTCTCCGCAACAATTGCTTTTGCCAAGGCTTGTTTGCTTCGATCAAGTCGCCGACACCGCCGACAGCGAGAGCCTGCGTGGGACAGCTCGTGAACCGACTCCTGGACGTCGTCGACCTCCAGGGACCACGTGGCTGCAGAGACAAGCTACACCTTTCTTCCTGTTTGCACCCGACATCGCCTGGTACCCACCTGGTGCCACGCTGGTCACTGGCTAGTGACTGTGAACACTGTCCCCTCTGCTTACAGGTCTTCTACAACTCCGATCCACCCTTGGATCCACCGCATCTCTCCCGGACCGACCGCCTGCAGCATCTTTGTCCACAGGCTCCACGGAAAAGATAGAAGAAACCCGACGCACTTCGAGGCCTATGCACCCGCTTCCTGTGGGTGAGGTAAAGCTGGCACTCCTGTGCCCAAGTGTAGTATTACATCTCTAGTGCCTGTGTTCCAAATCTTGAGTTCCTAGTCCATCCGGAAGATCCTCTTTGCAGTAACTTTGTACTTTTTACGCACCCATTGAAACCTATGGGAGCACGCGTGTGACTATTTGCTCTGCACACGCCACCCGTGGACCTCCTGGTCACTAACTGAAGTTAGCTCCTTGTAGGCCCAGCGATTCTAGAGGCCCTAGGCCTTTTCCCTTTTCTGTTCGTGGTACTTATACCACTATTTTAGTATATGGTTTGAGCGGCCACCAGGGCCTATCCATATAAAGTGCAACTTCTGTGTATTCTACTGTAATCTTGTTTGACGATTTGTGCTCCTGTGCTCATAAAGAGACTAGGGGTTACTTTGAGAAATAAATACATATATATTTTGAATACATATCTGTGTGGTGTCCTTTCATTGGTATAAAAGGGGGTTGCATTTGGTAAAACAGCTGGCTTAACACGCTTCACGAGTTTAGCCTCAAAGAGTGCTTAGCCTACGCTACCACTAGGGCAGCTAGTCCGAAAAGGTTGACTTACAACCACACCATAAGGGTTGCTTGGCATGGTACAAGGTGGTCACTTTAACTAGTGAACATCATATACCAGGCCAACTTCTCACACAAATCTCCTAACATCACACCCGTTGCGGCTAGGGCTGCGGATGTTAGAACTGGGTAACTAGGTTAGAATCTCGGCTAAGGCGCAGCATATTGTGATTCCGTGCAAATCGCTTCATTACACTCTGCCTAAAAACTGTTGTGTAAGGGGAGCTGATTTCCGTGTGAAGCGCTATAATGCCCTTGGTTCAAGTTTGCGCTATAATTATGCGGGTCAGGCAAGCGGATGTGGCCTAATGTAATGTAATCGGACAATATCAGGTGAAAGCACCACGTATTCACAGCTCAGTGAGTGCTTCTTCTTATGACAAATCTCCTAATATGACACCCGTTGCAGCTAGGGCTGCGGATGTTAGAACTGGGTAACTAGATTAGAATCTCGGCTCAGGCGCAGCATCTTGTGATTCCGTGCAAATCGCTTCGTTACACTGTGCTTAAAAGCTGTTGTGTAAGGGGAGCTGATTTCCGTGTGAAGCGCTATAATGCCCTTGGTTCAAGTTTGCGCTATAATTATGCGGGACAGGCAAGCGGATGTGGCCTAATGTAATGTTATCGGACAATATCAGGTGAAAGCACTACGTATTCACAGCTCAGGGAGTGCTTCTTCTTATGACAAATCTCCTAATATCACACCCGTTGCGGCTAGCGCTGCGAATGGTCGAACTGGGTAACTAGGTTAGAATCTCGGCTCAGGCGCAGCATCTTGTGATTCCGTGCAAATCACTTAGTTACACTGTGCCTAAAAACTGTTGTGTAAGGGGAGCTGATTTCCGTGTGAAGCGCTATAATGCCCTTGGTTCAAGTTTGCGCTATAATTATGCGGGTCAGGCAAGCGGATGTGGCCTAATGTAATGTAATCGGACAATATCAGGTGAAAGCACCACGTATTCACAGGTCAGTGAGTGCTTCTTCTTATGACAAATCTCCTAATATGACACCTGTTGCAGCTAGGGCTGCGGATGTTAGAACTGGGTAACTAGATTAGAATCTCGGCTCAGGCGCAGCATCTTGTGATTCCGTGCAAATCGCTTCGTTACACTGTGCTTAAAAGCTGTTGTGCAAGGGGAGCTGATTTCCGTGTGAAGCGCTATAATGCCCTTGGTTCAAGTTTGCGCTATAATTATGCGGGTCAGGCAAGCGGATGTGGCCTAATGTAATGTAATCGGACAATATCAGGTGAAAGCACCACGTATTCACAGCTCAGGGAGTGCTTCTTCTTATGACAAATCTCCTAATATGACACCCGTTGCAGCTAGGGCTGCGGATGTTAGAACTGGGTAACTAGATTAGAATCTCGGCTCAGGCGCAGCATCTTGTGATTCCGTGCAAATCGCTTAGTTACACTGTGCCTAAAAACTGTTGTGTAAGGGGAGCTGATTTCCGTGTGAAGCACTATAATGCCCTTGGTTCAAGTTTGCGCTATAACTCTGCGGGACAGGCAAGCCGGTGTGGCCTAATGTAATGTAATCGGACAATATCAGGTGAAAGCACTACGTATTCACAGCTCAGGGAGTGCTACTTCTTATGACAAATCTCCTAATATCACACCCATTGCAGCTAGGGCTGAGGATGTTAGAACTGGGTAACTAGGTTAGAATATCGGTACAGGCGCAGCATCTTGTGATTCTGTGCAAATCGCTTCATTACACTGTGCTTAAAAACTGTTGTGTAAGGGGAACTGATTTCCGTGTGAAGCGCTATAATGCCCTTGGTTCAAGTTTGCGCTATAATTATGCGGGTCAGGCAAGCGGATGTGGAATAATGTAATGTAATCGGACAATATCAGGTGAAAGCACCACGTATTCACAGCTCAGTGAGTGCTTCTTCTTATGACAAATCTCCTAATATGACACCCGTTGCAGCTAGGGCTGCGGATGTTAGAACTGGGTAACTAGATTAGAATCTCGGCTCAGGCGCAGCATCTTGTGATTCCGTGCAAATCGCTTCGTTACACTGTGCTTAAAAGCTGTTGTGTAAGGGGAGCTGATTTCCGTGTGAAGCGCTATAATGCCCTTGGTTCAAGTTTGCGCTATAATTATGCGGGACAGGCAAGCGGATGTGGCCTAATGTAATGTTATCGGACAATATCAGGTGAAAGCACTACGTATTCACAGCTCAGGGAGTGCTTCTTCTTATGACAAATCTCCTAATATCACACCCGTTGCGGCTAGCGCTGCGAATGGTCGAACTGGGTAACTAGGTTAGAATCTCGGCTCAGGCGCAGCATCTTGTGATTCCGTGCAAATCGCTTAGTTACACTGTGCCTAAAAACTGTTGTGTAAGGGGAGCTGATTTCCGTGTGAAGCGCTATAATGCCCTTGGTTCAAGTTTGCGCTATAATTATGCGGGTCAGGCAAGCGGATGTGGCCTAATGTAATGTAATCGGACAATATCAGGTGAAAGCACCACGTATTCACAGCTCAGTGAGTGCTTCTTCTTATGACAAATCTCCTAATATGACACCCGTTGCAGCTAGGGCTGCGGATGTTAGAACTGGGTAACTAGATTAGAATCTCGCCTCAGGCGCAGCATCTTGTGATTCCGTGCAAATCGCTTAGTTACACTGTGCCTAAAAACTGTTGTGTAAGGGGAGCTGATTTCCGTGTGAAGCACTATAATGCCCTTGGTTCAAGTTTGCGCTATAACTCTGCGGGACAGGCAAGCCGGTGTGGCCTAATGTAATGTAATCGGACAATATCAGGTGAAAGCACTACGTATTCACAGCTCAGGGAGTGCTACTTCTTATGACAAATCTCCTAATATCACACCCATTGCAGCTAGGGCTGAGGATGTTAGAACTGGGTAACTAGGTTAGAATATCGGTACAGGCACAGCATCTTGTGATTCTGTGCAAATCGCTTCATTACACTGTGCTTAAAAACTGTTGTGTAAGGGGAACTGATTTCCGTGTGATGCGCTATAATGCTCTTGGTTCAAGTTTGCGCTATAATAATGCGGGACAGGCAAGCGGTGTGGCCTAATGTAATGTAATTGGACAATATCAGGTGCAAGCACTACGTATTCACAGCTCAGGGAATGCTTTTTCTTATGACAAATCTCCTAATATCACACCCGTTGCGGCTAGGGCTGCGGATGTTAGAACTGGGTAACTAGGTTAGAATCTCGGCTCAGGCGCAGCATATTGTGATTCCGTGCAAATCGCTTCAATACACTGTGCTTAATAACTGTTGTGTAAAGGGAGCTGATTTCCGTGTGAAGCGCTATAATGCCCTTGGTTTAAGTTTGCGCTATAATTATACGGGACAGGCAAGCGGATGTGGCCTAATGTAATGTAATCGGACACTATCAGGTGAAAGCACTACGTATTCAGAGCTCAGGGAGTGCTTCTTCTTATGACAAATCTCTTAATATCACACCAGTTGTGGCGAGGTCTGCGGATGTTAGAACTGGGTAACTAGGTTAGAATCTCGGCTCAGGCGCAGCATCTGTGATTCCGTGCAAATCGTTTCGTTACACTGTGCTTAACAACTGTTGTGTAAGGGGAGCTGATTTCCGTGTGAAGCGCTATAATGCCCTTGGTTCAAGTTTGCGCTATAATTATGCGGGACAGGCAAGCGGGTGTGGCCTAATGTAATGTAATCGGACAATGTCAGGTGAAAGCACTACGTATTCACAGCTCAGGGAGTGCTTCTTCTTATGACAAATCTCCTAACATCACACCCGTTGCGGCTAGGGCTGCAAATGTTAGAACTGGGTAACTAGGTTAGAATCTCGGCTCAGGTGCAGCATCTTGTGATTATGTGCAAATCGCTTCGTTACCCTGTGCTTAAAAACTGTTGTGTAAGGGGAGCTGATTTCCGTGTGTAGCGCTATAATGCCCTTGATTCAAGTTTGCGCTATAATTATGCGGGACAGGCAAGCGGGTGTGGCCTAATGTAATGTAATGGGACAATATCAGGTGAAAGCACTACATATTCACAGCTCAGGGAGTGCTTCTTCTTATGCCAAATCTCCTAATATCACACCCGTTGCGGGTAGGGCTGCGGATGTTAGAATTGGGTAACTAGGTTAGAATCTCGGCTACGGTGCAGCATCTTGTGATTCCGTGCAAATCGCTTCATTACACTGTGCTTAAAAACTGTTGTGTAAGGGGAGCTGATTTCCGTGTGAAGCGCTATAATGCCCTTGGTTCAAGTTTGCGCTATAGTTATGCGGGTCAGGCAAGCGGATGTGGCCTAATGGAATGTAATCGGACAATATCAACTGAAAGCACTACGTATTCACAGCTCAGTGAGTGCTTCTTCTTATGAAAAATATCCTAATATCACACCCGTTGCGTCTAGCGCTGCGAATGTTCGAACTGGGTAACTAGGTTAGAATCTCGGCTCAAGCGCAGCATCTTGTGATTCCGTGCAATTCGCTTCGTTACACTGTGCTTAAAAACTGTTGTGTAAGCGGAGCTGATTTCCGTGTGAAGCGCTATAATGCCCTTGGTTCAAGTTTGCGCTATAATTATGCGGGACAGGCAAGCGGGTGTGGCCTAATTTAATGTAATCGGACAATATCAGGTGAAAGCACTACGTATTCACAGCTCAGGGAGTGCTTCTTCTTATGACAAATCTCCTAATATCACACCCATTGCTTCGAGGCCTGCGAATGTTAGAACTGGGTAACTAGGTTAGAATCTCGGCTCAGGCGCAGAATCTTGTGATTCCGTGCAAATCGCTTTGTTACACTGTGCTTACCAACTGTTGTGTAAGGAGAGCTGATTTCCGTGTGAAGCGCTATAATGCCCTTGGTTCAAGTTTGCGCTATAACTATGCGGGACAGGCAAGCGGGTGTGGCCTAATATAATGTAATCGGACAATATCAGGTGAAAGCACTACGTATTCACAGCTCAGGGAGTGCTTCTTCTTATGACAAATCTCCTAATATCACACCCATTGCTTCGAGGCCTGCGGATGTTAGAACTGGGTAACTAGATTAGAATCTCGGCTCAGGCGCAGAATCTTGTGATTCCGTGCAAATCGCTTAGTTACACTGTGCCTAAAAACTGTTGTGTAAGGGGAGCTGATTTCCATGTGAAGCGCTATAATGCCCTTGGTTCAAGTTTGCGCTATAACTATGCGGGACAGGCAAGCGGGTGTGGCCTAATATAATGGAATCGGACAATATCAGGTGAAAGCACCACGTATTCACAGCTCAGGGAGTACTTCTTCTTATGACAAATCTCCTAATATGACACCCGTTGCAGATAGGGCTGCGGATGTTAGAACTGGGTAACTAGATTCGAATCTCGGCTCAGGCGCAGCATCTTGTGATTCCGTGCAAATCGCTTCGTTACACTGTGCTTAAAAGCTGTTGTGCAAGGGGAGCTGATTTCCGTGTGTGGAGCTATAATGCCCTTGGTTCAAGTTTGCGCTATAATTATGCGGGACAGGCAAGCGGGTGTGGCCTAATATAATGTAATCGGACAATATCAGGTGAAAGCACTATGTATTCACAGCTCAGGGAGTGCTTTTTCTTATGAAAAATTGTAGGAGAGTAGGGTCTGCTATCCTATGGTCACCCCAAATTTTTGCTTTTTGCTTCACTGGTTTTTGACATATTGAGGCTCTGGGCCTGCCAATCAGACCCCCAGCCTGCTGTTCTCTCTACTAAATTTACACTATGCACCCTAGGTGCATAACCAATTGGAAGTGGATCACCCTGTCAGCCCCTGTACCAGTGTACACTAGGTACCCAGGGCATTGGTGTACCCAAGGCCTGCCAGGGGCTGAAGCATGTATTATGCCACCCCAGGCTTGGCCCAACAAATTTGACACAACTGGCTGATCACTCAGCTGGGGTAAGTTGGTGTAACCACCTCTTACTTAGGTGTAGTATACCTATACCTAACCTTAAATGGGACACATGTTAACCTATAAGTCACTCCTATGGCAGGCCTTAACAATCCTGAAGGCAGAGTGCTTGGTTCCATGTGAGATGGTGCTCTGGCATGAGCTGAGCCTGTCTGCAGTGGTCGGAACAACTTCCTTCTACTGTTTCCAGATATCGTCATACCATATACTCTTAAGTGCATTATGAACCTCGCGGTTAAATGCTAACTTTGGTTTGGCTTTATCAAAACATGTCGAGTAAGGTGTCATACGAATTGGAATACTAACCCCTCGCCAATTCTGGTGACGGGGTTAGCATTCCACCCTTCTAGAGGGACACGACATGTACAGTACCTGAAACCCGGGTAAAATCAGACATAGCCTCAGCTCCACAAAATGGATGCTGCCACCACAGACACAAGTCTGCCCTCCTGCTGCTGGGAGTCCTTCCAGCTTGGGAGGTGTGGACAAAGGGTTTCCTGCCAGGGGAGGTGCATGCACCGCCCCAGACAGGATTTTGTGTATTGGTCAGGTAGGGCTTGAAAGGAACCAGACATGCCTGTGGCTCACAAGGAGCCTCGGTGCATATGCCAGTTCAAACCGGTCCTGGGGCACACCAGTCCCGGGCCTGGGGCGAGCTGGACAAAGGATTGGGGGTGTAACCACCCCCCTTCCTGGTCCCACCCTTAGGGAGGGACCTAGCAGGTAGTCCGGCCCCTAGAATCCGCTTAAAGGTAGGAGCTGTGTCCTAAGACTTCAGACATCCTGGAATCAACTTGAAACTAAGAAGAAGACGGGAACTTCGACATTCTGCTGCACAGAAGACTGAAGGAAATCTCCCCTGTGGTCAGGGAGTGACCACCTTGCTAACGCAAGCACCATCCAGCGAATCAACGTCTGATTTGCCGCCGCCTCCCGCCGGAGCCCGAGCCCAGAGACTGACAAGACCTGGACCTCCAGACCTCTCACCGCCCGATCCACAGTCCCTGAAAAGAAGAGACCCGTGGAGGCACCGAGACACGTGGAGCCAGCCATCTTGGAACGACGACGACAAGCTGCAAGCGCAACAACTGAGGCTCCCTCCAAGTTGTGCTTTGGGATCTGAGAAGCCCAACACCCGAGCAGCATCTGCACCAAAGGTGAGCCCTCCAGCATCTCCACGATCTGCGTGGGGCCCTTCTGCATTTTGCCACGCGACGCGCCTAACCGGTTACTGGCCCGCTGGCTAGTGGCCATCTTGGCGACGAACTTCAGGAAATACACCGCTGGTCTGGTTGCTCCAGACTGGCCCTTGCTCCCCTCCAAAGGAGCAGTCCCTCTGACCTTGCTGGTCAGAACCATCAGCTTATCTTGTTCTCCGCAACAATTGCTTTTGCCAAGGCTTGTTTGCTTTGATCAAGTCGACGACACCGCCGACAGCGAGAGCCTGCACGGGACAGCTTGTGAACCGACTCCTGGACGTCGTCGACCTCCAGGGACCACGTGGCTGCAGAGACAAGCTACACCTTTCTTCCTGTTTGCACCCGACATCGCCTGGTACCCACCTGGTGCCACGCTGGTCACTGGCTAGTGACTGTGAACACTGTCCCCTCTGCTTACAGGTCTTCTACAACTCCGATCCACCCTTGGATCCACCGCATCTCTCCCGGACCGACCGCCTGCAGCATCTTTGTCCACAGGCTCCACGGAACAGATAGAAGAAACCCGACGCACTTCGAGGCCTATGCACCCGCTTCCTGTGGGTGAGGTAAAGCTGGCACTCCTGTGCCCAAGTGTAGTATTCCATCTCTAGTGCCTGTGTTCCAAATCTTGAGTTCCTAGTCCATCCGGAAGATCCTCTTTGCAGTAACTTTGTACTTTTTACGCACCCATTGAAACCTATGGGAGCACGCGTGTGACTATTTGCTCTGCACACGCCACCCGTGGACCTCCTGGTCACTAACTGAAGTTAGCTCCTTGTAGGCCCAGCGATTCTAGAGGCCCTAGGCCTTTTCCCTTTTCTGTTCGTGGTACTTATACCACTATTTTAGTATATGGTTTGAGCGGCCACCAGGGCCTATCCATATAAAGTGCAACTTCTGTGTATTCTACTGTAATCTTGTTTGACGATTTGTGCTCCTGTGCTCATAAAGAGACTAGGGGTTACTTTGAGAAATAAATACATATATATTTTGAATATATATCTGTGTGGTGTCCTTTCATTGGTATAAAAGGGGGTTGCATTTGGTAAAACAGCTGGCTTAACACGCTTCACGAGTTTAGCCTCAAAGACTGCTTAGCCTACGCTACCACTAGGGCAGCTAGTCCGAAAAGGTTGACTTACAACCACACCATAAGGGTTGCTTGGCATGGTACAAGGTGGTCACTTTAACTAGTGAACATCATATACCAGGCCAACTTCTCACACAAATCTCCTAACATCACACCTGTTGCGGCTAGGGCTGCGGATGTTAGAACTGGGTAACTAGGTTAGAATCTCGGCTAAGGCGCAGCATATTGTGATTCCGTGCAAATCGCTTCAATACACTCTGCCTAAAAACTGTTGTGTAAGGGGAGCTGATTTCCGTGTGAAGCGCTATAATGCCCTTGGTTCAAGTTTGCGCTATAATTATGCGGGTCAGGCAAGCGGATGTGGCCTAATGTAATGTAATCGGACAATATCAGGTGAAAGCACCACGTATTCACAGCTCAGTGAGTGCTTCTTCTTATGACAAATCTCCTAATATGACACCCGTTGCAGCTAGGGCTGCGGATGTTAGAACTGGGTAACTAGATTAGAATCTCGGCTCAGGCGCAGCATCTTGTGATTCCGTGCAAATCGCTTCGTTACACTGTGCTTAAAAGCTGTTGTGTAAGGGGAGCTGATTTCCGTGTGAAGCGCTATAATGCCCTTGGTTCAAGTTTGCGCTATAATTATGCGGGACAGGCAAGCGGATGTGGCCTAATGTAATGTTATCGGACAATATCAGGTGAAAGCACTACGTATTCACAGCTCAGGGAGTGCTTCTTCTTATGACAAATCTCCTAATATCACACCCGTTGCGGCTAGCGCTGCGAATGGTCGAACTGGGTAACTAGGTTAGAATCTCGGCTCAGGCGCAGCATCTTGTGATTCCGTGCAAATCGCTTAGTTACACTGTGCCTAAAAACTGTTGTGTAAGGGGAGCTGATTTCCGTGTGAAGCGCTATAATGCCCTTGGTTCAAGTTTGCGCTATAATTATGCGGGTCAGGCAAGCGGATGTGGCCTAATGTAATGTAATCGGACAATATCAGGTGAAAGCACCACGTATTCACAGGTCAGTGAGTGCTTCTTCTTATGACAAATCTCCTAATATGACACCTGTTGCAGCTAGGGCTGCGGATGTTAGAACTGGGTAACTAGATTAGAATCTCGGCTCAGGCGCAGCATCTTGTGATTCCGTGCAAATCGCTTCGTTACACTGTGCTTAAAAGCTGTTGTGCAAGGGGAGCTGATTTCCGTGTGAAGCGCTATAATGCCCTTGGTTCAAGTTTGCGCTATAATTATGCGGGTCAGGCAAGCGGATGTGGCCTAATGTAATGTAATCGGACAATATCAGGTGAAAGCACCACGTATTCACAGCTCAGGGAGTGCTTCTTCTTATGACAAATCTCCTAATATGACACCCGTTGCAGCTAGGGCTGCGGATGTTAGAACTGGGCAACTAGATTAGAATCTCGGCTCAGGCGCAGCATCTTGTGATTCCGTGCAAATCGCTTAGTTACACTGTGCCTAAAAACTGTTGTGTAAGGGGAGCTGATTTCCGTGTGAAGCACTATAATGCCCTTGGTTCAAGTTTGCGCTATAACTCTGCGGGACAGGCAAGCCGGTGTGGCCTAATGTAATGTAATCGGACAATATCAGGTGAAAGCACTACGTATTCACAGCTCAGGGAGTGCTACTTCTTATGACAAATCTCCTAATATCACACCCATTGCAGCTAGGGCTGAGGATGTTAGAACTGGGTAACTAGGTTAGAATATCGGTACAGGCGCAGCATCTTGTGATTCTGTGCAAATCGCTTCATTACACTGTGCTTAAAAACTGTTGTGTAAGGGGAACTGATTTCCGTGTGAAGCGCTATAATGCCCTTGGTTCAAGTTTGCGCTATATTTATGCGGGTCAGGCAAGCGGATGTGGAATAATGTAATGTAATCGGACAATATCAGGTGAAAGCACCACGTATTCACAGCTCAGTGAGTGCTTCTTCTTATGACAAATCTCCTAATATGACACCCGTTGCAGCTAGGGCTGCGGATGTTAGAACTGGGTAACTAGATTAGAATCTCGGCTCAGGCGCAGCATCTTGTGATTCCGTGCAAATCGCTTCGTTACACTGTGCTTAAAAGCTGTTGTGTAAGGGGAGCTGATTTCCGTGTGAAGCGCTATAATGCCCTTGGTTCAAGTTTGCGCTATAATTATGCGGGACAGGCAAGCGGATGTGGCCTAATGTAATGTTATTGGACAATATCAGGTGAAAGCACTACGTATTCACAGCTCAGGGAGTGCTTCTTCTTATGACAAATCTCCTAATATCACACCCGTTGCGGCTAGCGCTGCGAATGGTCGAACTGGGTAACTAGGTTAGAATCTCGGCTCAGGCGCAGCATCTTGTGATTCCGTGCAAATCGCTTAGTTACACTGTGCCTAAAAACTGTTGTGTAAGGGGAGCTGATTTCCGTGTGAAGCGCTATAATGCCCTTGGTTCAAGTTTGCGCTATAATTATGCGGGTCAGGCAAGCGGATGTGGCCTAATGTAATGTAATCGGACAATATCAGGTGAAAGCACCACGTATTCACAGGTCAGTGAGTGCTTCTTCTTATGACAAATCTTCTAATATGACACCTGTTGCAGCTAGGGCTGCGGATGTTAGAACTGGGTAACTAGATTAGAATCTCGGCTCAGGCGCAGCATCTTGTGATTCCGTGCAAATCGCTTCGTTACACTGTGCTTAAAAGCTGTTGTGCAAGGGGAGCTGATTTCCGTGTGAAGCGCTATAATGCCCTTGGTTCAAGTTTGCGCTATAATTATGCGGGTCAGGCAAGCGGATGTGGCCTAATGTAATGTAATCGGACAATATCAGGTGAAAGCACCACGTATTCACAGCTCAGTGAGTGCTTCTTCTTATAACAAATCTCCTAATATGACACCCGTTGCAGCTAGGGCTGCGGATGTTAGAACTGGGTAACTAGATTAGAATCTCGCCTCAGGCGCAGCATCTTGTGATTCCGTGCAAATCGCTTAGTTACACTGTGCCTAAAAACTGTTGTGTAAGGGGAGCTGATTTCCGTGTGAAGCACTATAATGCCCTTGGTTCAAGTTTGCGCTATAACTCTGCGGGACAGGCAAGCCGGTGTGGCCTAATGTAATGTAATCGGACAATATCAGGTGAAAGCACTACGTATTCACAGCTCAGGGAGTGCTACTTCTTATGACAAATCTCCTAATATCACACCCATTGCAGCTAGGGCTGAGGATGTTAGAACTGGGTAACTAGGTTAGAATATCGGTACAGGCGCAGCATCTTGTGATTCTGTGCAAATCGCTTCATTACACTGTGCTTAAAAACTGTTGTGTAAGGGGAACTGATTTCCGTGTGATGCGCTATAATGCTCTTGGTTCAAGTTTGCGCTATAATAATGCGGGACAGGCAAGCGGTGTGGCCTAATGTAATGTAATTGGACAATATCAGGTGCAAGCACTACGTATTCACAGCTCAGGGAATGCTTTTTCTTATGACAAATCTCCTAATATCACACCCGTTGCGGCTAGGGCTGCGGATGTTAGAACTGGGTAACTAGGTTAGAATCTCGGCTCAGGCGCAGCATATTGTGATTCCGTGCAAATCGCTTCAATACACTGTGCTTAATAACTGTTGTGTAAAGGGAGCTGATTTCCGTGTGAAGCGCTATAATGCCCTTGGTTTAAGTTTGCGCTATAATTATACGGGACAGGCAAGTGGATGTGGCCTAATGTAATGTAATCCGACACTATCAGGTGAAAGCACTACGTATTCAGAGCTCAGGGAGTGCTTCTTCTTATGACAAATCTCTTAATATCACACCAGTTGTGGCGAGGTCTGCGGATGTTAGAACTGGGTAACTAGGTTAGAATCTCGGCTCAGGCGCAGCATCTGTGATTCCGTGCAAATCGTTTCGTTACACTGTGCTTAACAACTGTTGTGTAAGGGGAGCTGATTTCCGTGTGAAGCGCTATAATGCCCTTGGTTCAAGTTTGCGCTATAATTATGCGGGACAGGCAAGCGGGTGTGGCCTAATGTAATGTAATCGGACAATGTCAGGTGAAAGCACTACGTATTCACAGCTCAGGGAGTGCTTCTTCTTATGACAAATCTCCTAACATCACACCCGTTGCGGCTAGGGCTGCAAATGTTATAACTGGGTAACTAGGTTAGAATCTCGGCTCAGGAGCAGCATCTTGTGATCCCGTGCAAATCGCTTCATTACACTGTGCTTAAAAACTGTTGTGTAAGGGGAGCTGATTTCCGTGTGAAGCGCTATAATGCCCTTGGTTCAAGTTTGCGCTATAATCATGCGGGACAGGCAAGCGGGTGTGGACTAATGTAATATAATCGGACAATATCAGGTGAAAGCACTACGTATTCACAGCTCAGGGAGTACTTCTTCTTATGACAAATCTCCTAATATCACACCCGTTGCGGCTAGGGCTGCGGATGTTAGAACTGGGTAACTAGGTTAGAATCTCGGCTCAGGTGCAGCATCTTGTGATTATGTGCAAATCGCTTCGTTACCCTGTGCTTAAAAACTGTTGTGTAAGGGGAGCTGATTTCCGTGTGTAGCGCTATAATGCCCTTGATTCAAGTTTGCGCTATAATTATGCGGGACAGGCAAGCGGGTGTGGCCTAATGTAATGTAATGGGACAATATCAGGTGAAAGCACTACGTATTCACAGCTCAGGGAGTGCTTCTTCTTATGCCAAATCTCCTAATATCACACCCGTTGCGGGTAGGGCTGCGGATGTTAGAATTGGGTAACTAGGTTAGAATCTCGGCTACGGTGCAGCATCTTGTGATTCCGTGCAAATCGCTTCATTACACTGTGCTTAAAAACTGTTGTGTAAGGGGAGCTGATTTCCGTGTGAAGCGCTATAATGCCCTTGGTTCAAGTTTGCGCTATAGTTATGCGGGTCAGGCAAGCGGATGTGGCCTAATGGAATGTAATCGGACAATATCAACTGAAAGCACTACGTATTCACAGCTCAGTGAGTGCTTCTTCTTATGAAAAATATCCTAATATCACACCCGTTGCGTCTAGCGCTGCGAATGTTCGAACTGGGTAACTAGGTTAGAATCTCGGCTCAAGCGCAGCATCTTGTGATTCCGTGCAATTCGCTTCGTTACACTGTGCTTAAAAACTGTTGTGTAAGCGGAGCTGATTTCCGTGTGAAGCGCTATAATGCCCTTGGTTCAAGTTTGCGCTATAATTATGCGGGACAGGCAAGCGGGTGTGGCCTAATTTAATGTAATCGGACAATATCAGGTGAAAGCACTACGTATTCACAGCTCAGGGAGTGCTTCTTCTTATGACAAATCTCCTAATATCACACCCATTGCTTCGAGGCCTGCGGATGTTAGAACTGGGTAACTAGGTTAGAATCTCGGCTCAGGCGCAGAATCTTGTGATTCCGTGCAAATCGCTTAGTTACACTGTGCCTAAAAACTGTTGTGTAAGGGGAGCTGATTTCCATGTGAAGCGCTATAATGCCCTTGGTTCAAGTTTGCGCTATAACTATGCGGGACAGGCAAGCGGGTGTGGCCTAATATAATGGAATCGGACAATATCAGGTGAAAGCACCACGTATTCACAGCTCAGGGAGTACTTCTTCTTATGACAAATCTCCTAATATGACACCCGTTGCAGATAGGGCTGCGGATGTTAGAACTGGGTAACTAGATTCGAATCTCGGCTCAGGCGCAGCATCTTGTGATTCCGTGCAAATCGCTTCGTTACACTGTGCTTAAAAGCTGTTGTGCAAGGGGAGCTGATTTCCGTGTGTGGAGCTATAATGCCCTTGGTTCAAGTTTGCGCTATAATTATGCGGGACAGGCAAGCGGGTGTGGCCTAATATAATGTAATCGGACAATATCAGGTGAAAGCACTATGTATTCACAGCTCAGGGAGTGCTTTTTCTTATGAAAAATTGTAGGAGAGTAGGGTCTGCTATCCTATGGTCACCCCAAATTTTTGCTTTTTGCTTCACTGGTTTTTGACATATTGAGGCTCTGGGCCTGCCAATCAGACCCCCAGCCTGCTGTTCTCTCTACTAAATTTACACTATGCACCCTAGGTGCATAACCAATTGGAAGTGGATCACCCTGTCAGCCCCTGTACCAGTGTACACTAGGTACCCAGGGCATTGGTGTACCCAAGGCCTGCCAGGGGCTGAAGCATGTATTATGCCACCCCAGGCTTGGCCTAACAAATTTGACACAACTGGCTGATCACTCAGCTGGGGTAAGTTGGTGTAACCACCTCTTACTTAGGTGTAGTATACCTATACCTAACCTTAAATGGGACACATGTTAACCTATAAGTCACTCCTATGGCAGGCCTTAACAATCCTGAAGGCAGAGTGCTTGGTTCCATGTGAGATGGTGCTCTGGCATGAGCTGAGCCTGTCTGCAGTGGTCGGAACAACTTCCTTCTACTGTTTCCAGATATCGTCATACCATATACTCTTAAGTGCATTATGAACCTCGCGGTTAAATGCTAACTTTGGTTTGGCTTTATCAAAACATGTCGAGTAAGGTGTCATACGAATTGGAATACTAACCCCTCGCCAATTCTGGTGACGGGGTTAGCATTCCACCCTTCTAGAGGGACACGACATGTACAGTACCTGAAACCCGGGTAAAATCAGACATAGCCTCAGCTCCACAAAATGGATGCTGCCACCACAGACACAAGTCTGCCCTCCTGCTGCTGGGAGTCCTTCCAGCTTGGGAGGTGTGGACAAAGGGTTTCCTGCCAGGGGAGGTGCATGCACCACCCCAGACAGGATTTTGTGTATTGGTCAGGTAGGGCTTGAAAGGAACCAGACATGCCTGTGGCTCACAAGGAGCCTCGGTGCATATGCCAGTTCAAACCGGTCCTGGGGCACACCAGTCCCGGGCCTGGGGCGAGCTGGACAAAGGATTGGGGGTGTAACCACCCCCCTTCCTGGTCCCACCCTTAGGGAGGGACCTAGCAGGTAGTCCGGCCCCTAGAATCCGCTTAAAGGTAGGAGCTGTGTCCTAAGACTTCAGACATCCTGGAATCAACTTGAAACTAAGAAGAAGACGGGAACTTCGACATTCTGCTGCACAGAAGACTGAAGGAAATCTCCCCTGTGGTCAGGGAGTGACCACCTTGCTAACGCAAGCACCATCCAGCGAATCAACGTCTGATTTGCCGCCGCCTCCCGCCGGAGCCCGAGCCCAGAGACTGACAAGACCTGGACCTCCAGACCTCTCACCGCCCGATCCACAGTCCCTGAAAAGAAGAGACCCGTGGAGGCACCGAGACACGTGGAGCCAGCCATCTTGGAACGACGACGACAAGCTGCAAGCGCAACAACTGAGGCTCCCTCCAAGTTGTGCTTTGGGATCTGAGAAGCCCAACACCCGAGCAGCATCTGCACCAAAGGTGAGCCCTCCAGCATCTCCACGATCTGCGTGGGGCCCTTCTGCATTTTGCCACGCGACGCGCCTAACCGGTTACTGGCCCGCTGGCTAGTGGCCATCTTGGCGACGAACTTCAGGAAATACACCGCTGGTCTGGTTGCTCCAGACTGGCCCTTGCTCCCCTCCAAAGGAGCAGTCCCTCTGACCTTGCTGGTCAGAACCATCAGCTTATCTTGTTCTCCGCAACAATTGCTTTTGCCAAGGCTTGTTTGCTTCGATCAAGTCGCCGACACCGCCGACAGCGAGAGCCTGCGTGGGACAGCTCGTGAACCGACTCCTGGACGTCGTCGACCTCCAGGGACCACGTGGCTGCAGAGACAAGCTACACCTTTCTTCCTGTTTGCACCCGACATCGCCTGGTACCCACCTGGTGCCACGCTGGTCACTGGCTAGTGACTGTGAACACTGTCCCCTCTGCTTACAGGTCTTCTACAACTCCGATCCACCCTTGGATCCACCGCATCTCTCCCGGACCGACCGCCTGCAGCATCTTTGTCCACAGGCTCCACGGAACAGATAGAAGAAACCCGACGCACTTCGAGGCCTATGCACCCGCTTCCTGTGGGTGAGGTAAAGCTGGCACTCCTGTGCCCAAGTGTAGTATTACATCTCTAGTGCCTGTGTTCCAAATCTTGAGTTCCTAGTCCATCCGGAAGATCCTCTTTGCAGTAACTTTGTACTTTTTACGCACCCATTGAAACCTATGGGAGCACGCGTGTGACTATTTGCTCTGCACACGCCACCCGTGGACCTCCTGGTCACTAACTGAAGTTAGCTCCTTGTAGGCCCAGCGATTCTAGAGGCCCTAGGCCTTTTCCCTTTTCTGTTCGTGGTACTTATACCACTATTTTAGTATATGGTTTGAGCGGCCACCAGGGCCTATCCATATAAAGTGCAACTTCTGTGTATTCTACTGTAATCTTGTTTGACGATTTGTGCTCCTGTGCTCATAAAGAGACTAGGGGTTACTTTGAGAAATAAATACATATATATTTTGAATATATATCTGTGTGGTGTCCTTTCATTGGTATAAAAGGGGGTTGCATTTGGTAAAACAGCTGGCTTAACACGCTTCACGAGTTTAGCCTCAAAGACTGCTTAGCCTACGCTACCACTAGGGCAGCTAGTCCGAAAAGGTTGACTTACAACCACACCATAAGGGTTGCTTGGCATGGTACAAGGTGGTCACTTTAACTAGTGAACATCATATACCAGGCCAACTTCTCACACAAATCTCCTAACATCACACCCGTTGCGGCTAGGGCTGCGGATGTTAGAACTGGGTAACTAGGTTAGAATCTCGGCTAAGGCGCAGCATATTGTGATTCCGTGCAAATCGCTTCATTACACTCTGCCTAAAAACTGTTGTGTAAGGGGAGCTGATTTCCGTGTGAAGCGCTATAATGCCCTTGGTTCAAGTTTGCGCTATAATTATGCGGGTCAGGCAAGCGGATGTGGCCTAATGTAATGTAATCGGACAATATCAGGTGAAAGCACCACGTATTCACAGCTCAGTGAGTGCTTCTTCTTATGACAAATCTCCTAATATGACACCCGTTGCAGCTAGGGCTGCGGATGTTAGAACTGGGTAACTAGATTAGAATCTCGGCTCAGGCGCAGCATCTTGTGATTCCGTGCAAATCGCTTCGTTACACTGTGCTTAAAAGCTGTTGTGTAAGGTGAGCTGATTTCCGTGTGAAGCGCTATAATGCCCTTGGTTCAAGTTTGCGCTATAATTATGCGGGACAGGCAAGCGGATGTGGCCTAATGTAATGTTATCGGACAATATCAGGTGAAAGCACTACGTATTCACAGCTCAGGGAGTGCTTCTTCTTATGACAAATCTCCTAATATCACACCCGTTGCGGCTAGCGCTGCGAATGGTCGAACTGGGTAACTAGGTTAGAATCTCGGCTCAGGCGCAGCATCTTGTGATTCCGTGCAAATCGCTTAGTTACACTGTGCCTAAAAACTGTTGTGTAAGGGGAGCTGATTTCCGTGTGAAGCGCTATAATGCCCTTGGTTCAAGTTTGCGCTATAATTATGCGGGTCAGGCAAGCGGATGTGGCCTAATGTAATGTAATCGGACAATATCAGGTGAAAGCACCACGTATTCACAGGTCAGTGAGTGCTTCTTCTTATGACAAATCTCCTAATATGACACCTGTTGCAGCTAGGGC
Source organism: Triturus cristatus (assembly GCF_964204655.1). Classification (NCBI taxonomy): domain Eukaryota; kingdom Metazoa; phylum Chordata; class Amphibia; order Caudata; family Salamandridae; genus Triturus; species Triturus cristatus. The sequence goes on from NC_140579.1 coordinate 213,168,540, forward strand.
TGCGGATGTTAGAACTGGGTAACTAGATTAGAATCTCGGCTCAGGCGCAGCATCTTGTGATTCCGTGCAAATCGCTTCGTTACACTGTGCTTAAAAGCTGTTGTGCAAGGGGAGCTGATTTCCGTGTGAAGCGCTATAATGCCCTTGGTTCAAGTTTGCGCTATAATTATGCGGGTCAGGCAAGCGGATGTGGCCTAATGTAATGTAATCGGACAATATCAGGTGAAAGCACCACGTATTCACAGCTCAGGGAGTGCTTCTTCTTATGACAAATCTCCTAATATGACACCCGTTGCAGCTAGGGCTGCGGATGTTAGAACTGGGTAACTAGATTAGAATCTCGGCTCAGGCGCAGCATCTTGTGATTCCGTGCAAATCGCTTAGTTACACTGTGCCTAAAAACTGTTGTGTAAGGGGAGCTGATTTCCGTGTGAAGCACTATAATGCCCTTGGTTCAAGTTTGCGCTATAACTCTGCGGGACAGGCAAGCCGGTGTGGCCTAATGTAATGTAATCGGACAATATCAGGTGAAAGCACTACGTATTCACAGCTCAGGGAGTGCTACTTCTTATGACAAATCTCCTAATATCACACCCATTGCAGCTAGGGCTGAGGATGTTAGAACTGGGTAACTAGGTTAGAATATCGGTACAGGCGCAGCATCTTGTGATTCTGTGCAAATCGCTTCATTACACTGTGCTTAAAAACTGTTGTGTAAGGGGAACTGATTTCCGTGTGAAGCGCTATAATGCCCTTGGTTCAAGTTTGCGCTATAATTATGCGGGTCAGGCAAGCGGATGTGGAATAATGTAATGTAATCGGACAATATCAGGTGAAAGCACCACGTATTCACAGCTCAGTGAGTGCTTCTTCTTATGACAAATCTCCTAATATGACACCCGTTGCAGCTAGGGCTGCGGATGTTAGAACTGGGTAACTAGATTAGAATCTCGGCTCAGGCGCAGCATCTTGTGATTCCGTGCAAATCGCTTCGTTACACTGTGCTTAAAAGCTGTTGTGTAAGGGGAGCTGATTTCCGTGTGAAGCGCTATAATGCCCTTGGTTCAAGTTTGCGCTATAATTATGCGGGACAGGCAAGCGGATGTGGCCTAATGTAATGTTATCGGACAATATCAGGTGAAAGCACTACGTATTCACAGCTCAGGGAGTGCTTCTTCTTATGACAAATCTCCTAATATCACACCCGTTGCGGCTAGCGCTGCGAATGGTCGAACTGGGTAACTAGGTTAGAATCTCGGCTCAGGCGCAGCATCTTGTGATTCCGTGCAAATCGCTTAGTTACACTGTGCCTAAAAACTGTTGTGTAAGGGGAGCTGATTTCCGTGTGAAGCGCTATAATGCCCTTGGTTCAAGTTTGCGCTATAATTATGCGGGTCAGGCAAGCGGATGTGGCCTAATGTAATGTAATCGGACAATATCAGGTGAAAGCACCACGTATTCACAGGTCAGTGAGTGCTTCTTCTTATGACAAATCTCCTAATATGACACCTGTTGCAGCTAGGGCTGCGGATGTTAGAACTGGGTAACTAGATTAGAATCTCGGCTCAGGCGCAGCATCTTGTGATTCCGTGCAAATCGCTTCGTTACACTGTGCTTAAAAGCTGTTGTGCAAGGGGAGCTGATTTCCGTGTGAAGCGCTATAATGCCCTTGGTTCAAGTTTGCGCTATAATTATGCGGGTCAGGCAAGCGGATGTGGCCTAATGTAATGTAATCGGACAATATCAGGTGAAAGCACCACGTATTCACAGCTCAGTGAGTGCTTCTTCTTATGACAAATCTCCTAATATGACACCCGTTGCAGCTAGGGCTGCGGATGTTAGAACTGGGTAACTAGATTAGAATCTCGCCTCAGGCGCAGCATCTTGTGATTCCGTGCAAATCGCTTAGTTACACTGTGCCTAAAAACTGTTGTGTAAGGGGAGCTGATTTCCGTGTGAAGCACTATAATGCCCTTGGTTCAAGTTTGCGCTATAACTCTGCGGGACAGGCAAGCCGGTGTGGCCTAATGTAATGTAATCGGACAATATCAGGTGAAAGCACTACGTATTCACAGCTCAGGGAGTGCTACTTCTTATGACAAATCTCCTAATATCACACCCATTGCAGCTAGGGCTGAGGATGTTAGAACTGGGTAACTAGGTTAGAATATCGGTACAGGCGCAGCATCTTGTGATTCTGTGCAAATCGCTTCATTACACTGTGCTTAAAAACTGTTGTGTAAGGGGAACTGATTTCCGTGTGATGCGCTATAATGCTCTTGGTTCAAGTTTGCGCTATAATAATGCGGGACAGGCAAGCGGTGTGGCCTAATGTAATGTAATTGGACAATATCAGGTGCAAGCACTACGTATTCACAGCTCAGGGAATGCTTTTTCTTATGACAAATCTCCTAATATCACACCCGTTGCGGCTAGGGCTGCGGATGTTAGAACTGGGTAACTAGGTTAGAATCTCGGCTCAGGCGCAGCATATTGTGATTCCGTGCAAATCGCTTCAATACACTGTGCTTAATAACTGTTGTGTAAAGGGAGCTGATTTCCGTGTGAAGCGCTATAATGCCCTTGGTTTAAGTTTGCGCTATAATTATACGGGACAGGCAAGCGGATGTGGCCTAATGTAATGTAATCGGACACTATCAGGTGAAAGCACTACGTATTCAGAGCTCAGGGAGTGCTTCTTCTTATGACAAATCTCTTAATATCACACCAGTTGTGGCGAGGTCTGCGGATGTTAGAACTGGGTAACTAGGTTAGAATCTCGGCTCAGGCGCAGCATCTGTGATTCCGTGCAAATCGTTTCGTTACACTGTGCTTAACAACTGTTGTGTAAGGGGAGCTGATTTCCGTGTGAAGCGCTATAATGCCCTTGGTTCAAGTTTGCGCTATAATTATGCGGGACAGGCAAGCGGGTGTGGCCTAATGTAATGTAATCGGACAATGTCAGGTGAAAGCACTACGTATTCACAGCTCAGGGAGTGCTTCTTCTTATGACAAATCTCCTAACATCACACCCGTTGCGGCTAGGGCTGCAAATGTTATAACTGGGTAACTAGGTTAGAATCTCGGCTCAGGAGCAGCATCTTGTGATCCCGTGCAAATCGCTTCATTACACTGTGCTTAAAAACTGTTGTGTAAGGGGAGCTGATTTCCGTGTGAAGCGCTATAATGCCCTTGGTTCAAGTTTGCGCTATAATCATGCGGGACAGGCAAGCGGGTGTGGACTAATGTAATATAATCGGACAATATCAGGTGAAAGCACTACGTATTCACAGCTCAGGGAGTACTTCTTCTTATGACAAATCTCCTAATATCACACCCGTTGCGGCTAGGGCTGCGGATGTTAGAACTGGGTAACTAGGTTAGAATCTCGGCTCAGGTGCAGCATCTTGTGATTATGTGCAAATCGCTTCGTTACCCTGTGCTTAAAAACTGTTGTGTAAGGGGAGCTGATTTCCGTGTGTAGCGCTATAATGCCCTTGATTCAAGTTTGCGCTATAATTATGCGGGACAGGCAAGCGGGTGTGGCCTAATGTAATGTAATGGGACAATATCAGGTGAAAGCACTACGTATTCACAGCTCAGGGAGTGCTTCTTCTTATGCCAAATCTCCTAATATCACACCCGTTGCGGGTAGGGCTGCGGATGTTAGAATTGGGTAACTAGGTTAGAATCTCGGCTACGGTGCAGCATCTTGTGATTCCGTGCAAATCGCTTCATTACACTGTGCTTAAAAACTGTTGTGTAAGGGGAGCTGATTTCCGTGTGAAGCGCTATAATGCCCATGGTTCAAGTTTGCGCTATAGTTATGCGGGTCAGGCAAGCGGATGTGGCCTAATGGAATGTAATCGGACAATATCAACTGAAAGCACTACGTATTCACAGCTCAGTGAGTGCTTCTTCTTATGAAAAATATCCTAATATCACACCCGTTGCGTCTAGCGCTGCGAATGTTCGAACTGGGTAACTAGGTTAGAATCTCGGCTCAAGCGCAGCATCTTGTGATTCCGTGCAATTCGCTTCGTTACACTGTGCTTAAAAACTGTTGTGTAAGCGGAGCTGATTTCCGTGTGAAGCGCTATAATGCCCTTGGTTCAAGTTTGCGCTATAATTATGCGGGACAGGCAAGCGGGTGTGGCCTAATTTAATGTAATCGGACAATATCAGGTGAAAGCACTACGTATTCACAGCTCAGGGAGTGCTTCTTCTTATGACAAATCTCCTAATATCACACCCATTGCTTCGAGGCCTGCGGATGTTAGAACTGGGTAACTAGGTTAGAATCTCGGCTCAGGCGCAGAATCTTGTGATTCCGTGCAAATCGCTTAGTTACACTGTGCCTAAAAACTGTTGTGTAAGGGGAGCTGATTTCCATGTGAAGCGCTATAATGCCCTTGGTTCAAGTTTGCGCTATAACTATGCGGGACAGGCAAGCGGGTGTGGCCTAATATAATGGAATCGGACAATATCAGGTGAAAGCACCACGTATTCACAGCTCAGGGAGTACTTCTTCTTATGACAAATCGCCTAATATGACACCCGTTGCAGATAGGGCTGCGGATGTTAGAACTGGGTAACTAGATTCGAATCTCGGCTCAGGCGCAGCATCTTGTGATTCCGTGCAAATCGCTTCGTTACACTGTGCTTAAAAGCTGTTGTGCAAGGGGAGCTGATTTCCGTGTGTGGAGCTATAATGCCCTTGGTTCAAGTTTGCGCTATAATTATGCGGGACAGGCAAGCAGGTGTGGCCTAATATAATGTAATCGGACAATATCAGGTGAAAGCACTATGTATTCACAGCTCAGGGAGTGCTTTTTCTTATGAAAAATTGTAGGAGAGTAGTGTCTGCTATCCTATGGTCACCCCAAATTTTTGCTTTTTGCTTCACTGGTTTTTGACATATTGAGGCTCTGGGCCTGCCAATCAGACCCCCAGCCTGCTGTTCTCTCTACTAAATTTACACTATGCACCCTAGGTGCATAACCAATTGGAAGTGGATCACCCTGTCAGCCCCTGTACCAGTGTACACTAGGTACCCAGGGCATTGGTGTACCCAAGGCCTGCCAGGGGCTGAAGCATGTATTATGCCACCCCAGGCTTGGCCTAACAAATTTGACACAACTGGCTGATCACTCAGCTGGGGTAAGTTGGTGTAACCACCTCTTACTTAGGTGTAGTATACCTATACCTAACCTTAAATGGGACACATGTTAACCTATAAGTCACTCCTATGGCAGGCCTTAACAATCCTGAAGGCAGAGTGCTTGGTTCCATGTGAGATGGTGCTCTGGCATGAGCTGAGCCTGTCTGCAGTGGTCGGAACAACTTCCTTCTACTGTTTCCAGATATCGTCATACCATATACTCTTAAGTGCATTATGAACCTCGCGGTTAAATGCTAACTTTGGTTTGGCTTTATCAAAACATGTCGAGTAAGGTGTCATACGAATTGGAATACTAACCCCTCGCCAATTCTGGTGACGGGGTTAGCATTCCACCCTTCTAGAGGGACACGACATGTACAGTACCTGAAACCCGGGTAAAATCAGACATAGCCTCAGCTCCACAAAATGGATGCTGCCACCACAGACACAAGTCTGCCCTCCTGCTGCTGGGAGTCCTTCCAGCTTGGGAGGTGTGGACAAAGGGTTTCCTGCCAGGGGAGGTGCATGCACCACCCCAGACAGGATTTTGTGTATTGGTCAGGTAGGGCTTGAAAGGAACCAGACATGCCTGTGGCTCACAAGGAGCCTCGGTGCATATGCCAGTTCAAACCGGTCCTGGGGCACACCAGTCCCGGGCCTGGGGCGAGCTGGACAAAGGATTGGGGGTGTAACCACCCCCCTTCCTGGTCCCACCCTTAGGGAGGGACCTAGCAGGTAGTCCGGCCCCTAGAATCCGCTTAAAGGTAGGAGCTGTGTCCTAAGACTTCAGACATCCTGGAATCAACTTGAAACTAAGAAGAAGACGGGAACTTCGACATTCTGCTGCACAGAAGACTGAAGGAAATCTCCCCTGTGGTCAGGGAGTGACCACCTTGCTAACGCAAGCACCATCCAGCGAATCAACGTCTGATTTGCCGCCGCCTCCCGCCGGAGCCCGAGCCCAGAGACTGACAAGACCTGGACCTCCAGACCTCTCACCGCCCGATCCACAGTCCCTGAAAAGAAGAGACCCGTGGAGGCACCGAGACACGTGGAGCCAGCCATCTTGGAACGACGACGACAAGCTGCAAGCGCAACAACTGAGGCTCCCTCCAAGTTGTGCTTTGGGATCTGAGAAGCCCAACACCCGAGCAGCATCTGCACCAAAGGTGAGCCCTCCAGCATCTCCACGATCTGCGTGGGGCCCTTCTGCATTTTGCCACGCGACGCGCCTAACCGGTTACTGGCCCGCTGGCTAGTGGCCATCTTGGCGACGAACTTCAGGAAATACACCGCTGGTCTGGTTGCTCCAGACTGGCCCTTGCTCCCCTCCAAAGGAGCAGTCCCTCTGACCTTGCTGGTCAGAACCATCAGCTTATCTTGTTCTCCGCAACAATTGCTTTTGCCAAGGCTTGTTTGCTTCGATCAAGTCGCCGACACCGCCGACAGCGAGAGCCTGCGTGGGACAGCTCGTGAACCGACTCCTGGACGTCGTCGACCTCCAGGGACCACGTGGCTGCAGAGACAAGCTACACCTTTCTTCCTGTTTGCACCCGACATCGCCTGGTACCCACCTGGTGCCACGCTGGTCACTGGCTAGTGACTGTGAACACTGTCCCCTCTGCTTACAGGTCTTCTACAACTCCGATCCACCCTTGGATCCACCGCATCTCTCCCGGACCGACCGCCTGCAGCATCTTTGTCCACAGGCTCCACGGAACAGATAGAAGAAACCCGACGCACTTCGAGGCCTATGCACCCGCTTCCTGTGGGTGAGGTAAAGCTGGCACTCCTGTGCCCAAGTGTAGTATTACATCTCTAGTGCCTGTGTTCCAAATCTTGAGTTCCTAGTCCATCCGGAAGATCCTCTTTGCAGTAACTTTGTACTTTTTACGCACCCATTGAAACCTATGGGAGCACGCGTGTGACTATTTGCTCTGCACACGCCACCCGTGGACCTCCTGGTCACTAACTGAAGTTAGCTCCTTGTAGGCCCAGCGATTCTAGAGGCCCTAGGCCTTTTCCCTTTTCTGTTCGTGGTACTTATACCACTATTTTAGTATATGGTTTGAGCGGCCACCAGGGCCTATCCATATAAAGTGCAACTTCTGTGTATTCTACTGTAATCTTGTTTGACGATTTGTGCTCCTGTGCTCATAAAGAGACTAGGGGTTACTTTGAGAAATAAATACATATATATTTTGAATATATATCTGTGTGGTGTCCTTTCATTGGTATAAAAGGGGGTTGCATTTGGTAAAACAGCTGGCTTAACACGCTTCACGAGTTTAGCCTCAAAGACTGCTTAGCCTACGCTACCACTAGGGCAGCTAGTCCGAAAAGGTTGACTTACAACCACACCATAAGGGTTGCTTGGCATGGTACAAGGTGGTCACTTTAACTAGTGAACATCATATACCAGGCCAACTTCTCACACAAATCTCCTAACATCACACCCGTTGCGGCTAGGGCTGCGGATGTTAGAACTGGGTAACTAGGTTAGAATCTCGGCTAAGGCGCAGCATATTGTGATTCCGTGCAAATCGCTTCATTACACTCTGCCTAAAAACTGTTGTGTAAGGGGAGCTGATTTCCGTGTGAAGCGCTATAATGCCCTTGGTTCAAGTTTGCGCTATAATTATGCGGGTCAGGCAAGCGGATGTGGCCTAATGTAATGTAATCGGACAATATCAGGTGAAAGCACCACGTATTCACAGCTCAGTGAGTGCTTCTTCTTATGACAAATCTCCTAATATGACACCCGTTGCAGCTAGGGCTGCGGATGTTAGAACTGGGTAACTAGATTAGAATCTCGGCTCAGGCGCAGCATCTTGTGATTCCGTGCAAATCGCTTCGTTACACTGTGCTTAAAAGCTGTTGTGTAAGGGGAGCTGATTTCCGTGTGAAGCGCTATAATGCCCTTGGTTCAAGTTTGCGCTATAATTATGCGGGACAGGCAAGCGGATGTGGCCTAATGTAATGTTATCGGACAATATCAGGTGAAAGCACTACGTATTCACAGCTCAGGGAGTGCTTCTTCTTATGACAAATCTCCTAATATCACACCCGTTGCGGCTAGCGCTGCGAATGGTCGAACTGGGTAACTAGGTTAGAATCTCGGCTCAGGCGCAGCATCTTGTGATTCCGTGCAAATCGCTTAGTTACACTGTGCCTAAAAACTGTTGTGTAAGGGGAGCTGATTTCCGTGTGAAGCGCTATAATGCCCTTGGTTCAAGTTTGCGCTATAATTATGCGGGTCAGGCAAGCGGATGTGGCCTAATGTAATGTAATCGGACAATATCAGGTGAAAGCACCACGTATTCACAGGTCAGTGAGTGCTTCTTCTTATGACAAATCTCCTAATATGACACCTGTTGCAGCTAGGGCTGCGGATGTTAGAACTGGGTAACTAGATTAGAATCTCGGCTCAGGCGCAGCATCTTGTGATTCCGTGCAAATCGCTTCGTTACACTGTGCTTAAAAGCTGTTGTGCAAGGGGAGCTGATTTCCGTGTGAAGCGCTATAATGCCCTTGGTTCAAGTTTGCGCTATAATTATGCGGGTCAGGCAAGCGGATGTGGCCTAATGTAATGTAATCGGACAATATCAGGTGAAAGCACCACGTATTCACAGCTCAGGGAGTGCTTCTTCTTATGACAAATCTCCTAATATGACACCCGTTGCAGCTAGGGCTGCGGATGTTAGAACTGGGTAACTAGATTAGAATCTCGGCTCAGGCGCAGCATCTTGTGATTCCGTGCAAATCGCTTAGTTACACTGTGCCTAAAAACTGTTGTGTAAGGGGAGATGATTTCCGTGTGAAGCACTATAATGCCCTTGGTTCAAGTTTGCGCTATAACTCTGCGGGACAGGCAAGCCGGTGTGGCCTAATGTAATGTAATCGGACAATATCAGGTGAAAGCACTACGTATTCACAGCTCAGGGAGTGCTACTTCTTATGACAAATCTCCTAATATCACACCCATTGCAGCTAGGGCTGAGGATGTTAGAACTGGGTAACTAGGTTAGAATATCGGTACAGGCGCAGCATCTTGTGATTCTGTGCAAATCGCTTCATTACACTGTGCTTAAAAACTGTTGTGTAAGGGGAACTGATTTCCGTGTGAAGCGCTATAATGCCCTTGGTTCAAGTTTGCGCTATAATTATGCGGGTCAGGCAAGCGGATGTGGAATAATGTAATGTAATCGGACAATATCAGGTGAAAGCACCACGTATTCACAGCTCAGTGAGTGCTTCTTCTTATGACAAATCTCCTAATATGACACCCGTTGCAGCTAGGGCTGCGGATGTTAGAACTGGGTAACTAGATTAGAATCTCGGCTCAGGCGCAGCATCTTGTGATTCCGTGCAAATCGCTTCGTTACACTGTGCTTAAAAGCTGTTGTGTAAGGGGAGCTGATTTCCGTGTGAAGCGCTATAATGCCCTTGGTTCAAGTTTGCGCTATAATTATGCGGGACAGGCAAGCGGATGTGGCCTAATGTAATGTTATCGGACAATATCAGGTGAAAGCACTATGTATTCACAGCTCAGGGAGTGCTTCTTCTTATGACAAATCTCCTAATATCACACCCGTTGCGGCTAGCGCTGCGAATGGTCGAACTGGGTAACTAGGTTAGAATCTCGGCTCAGGCGCAGCATCTTGTGATTCCGTGCAAATCGCTTAGTTACACTGTGCCTAAAAACTGTTGTGTACGGGGAGCTGATTTCCGTGTGAAGCGCTATAATGCCCTTGGTTCAAGTTTGCGCTATAATTATGCGGGTCAGGCAAGCGGATGTGGCCTAATGTAATGTAATCGGACAATATCAGGTGAAAGCACCACGTATTCACAGGTCAGTGAGTGCTTCTTCTTATGACAAATCTCCTAATATGACACCTGTTGCAGCTAGGGCTGCGGATGTTAGAACTGGGTAACTAGATTAGAATCTCGGCTCAGGCGCAGCATCTTGTGATTCCGTGCAAATCGCTTCGTTACACTGTGCTTAAAAGCTGTTGTGCAAGGGGAGCTGATTTCCGTGTGAAGCGCTATAATGCCCTTGGTTCAAGTTTGCGCTATAATTATGCGGGTCAGGCAAGCGGATGTGGCCTAATGAAATGTAATCGGACAATATCAGGTGAAAGCACCACGTATTCACAGCTCAGTGAGTGCTTCTTCTTATGACAAATCTCCTAATATGACACCCGTTGCAGCTAGGGCTGCGGATGTTAGAACTGGGTAACTAGATTAGAATCTCGCCTCAGGCGCAGCATCTTGTGATTCCGTGCAAATCGCTTAGTTACACTGTGCCTAAAAACTGTTGTGTAAGGGGAGCTGATTTCCGTGTGAAGCACTATAATGCCCTTGGTTCAAGTTTGCGCTATAACTCTGCGGGACAGGCAAGCCGGTGTGGCCTAATGTAATGTAATCGGACAATATCAGGTGAAAGCACTACGTATTCACAGCTCAGGGAGTGCTACTTCTTATGACAAATCTCCTAATATCACACCCATTGCAGCTAGGGCTGAGGATGTTAGAACTGGGTAACTAGGTTAGAATATCGGTACAGGCGCAGCATCTTGTGATTCTGTGCAAATCGCTTCATTACACTGTGCTTAAAAACTGTTGTGTAAGGGGAACTGATTTCCGTGTGATGCGCTATAATGCTCTTGGTTCAAGTTTGCGCTATAATAATGCGGGACAGGCAAGCGGTGTGGCCTAATGTAATGTAATTGGACAATATCAGGTGCAAGCACTACGTATTCACAGCTCAGGGAATGCTTTTTCTTATGACAAATCTCCTAATATCACACCCGTTGCGGCTAGGGCTGCGGATGTTAGAACTGGGTAACTAGGTTAGAATCTCGGCTCAGGCGCAGCATATTGTGATTCCGTGCAAATCGCTTCAATACACTGTGCTTAATAACTGTTGTGTAAAGGGAGCTGATTTCCGTGTGAAGCGCTATAATGCCCTTGGTTTAAGTTTGCGCTATAATTATACGGGACAGGCAAGCGGATGTGGCCTAATGTAATGTAATCGGACACTATCAGGTGAAAGCACTACGTATTCAGAGCTCAGGGAGTGCTTCTTCTTATGACAAATCTCTTAATATCACACCAGTTGTGGCGAGGTCTGCGGATGTTAGAACTGGGTAACTAGGTTAGAATCTCGGATCAGGCGCAGCATCTGTGATTCCGTGCAAATCGTTTCGTTACACTGTGCTTAACAACTGTTGTGTAAGGGGAGCTGATTTCCGTGTGAAGCGCTATAATGCCCTTGGTTCAAGTTTGCGCTATAATTATGCGGGACAGGCAAGCGGGTGTGGCCTAATGTAATGTAATCGGACAATGTCAGGTGAAAGCACTACGTATTCACAGCTCAGGGAGTGCTTCTTCTTATGACAAATCTCCTAACATCACACCCGTTGCGGCTAGGGCTGCAAATGTTATAACTGGGTAACTAGGTTAGAATCTCGGCTCAGGAGCAGCATCTTGTGATCCCGTGCAAATCGCTTCATTACACTGTGCTTAAAAACTGTTGTGTAAGGGGAGCTGATTTCCGTGTGAAGCGCTATAATGCCCTTGGTTCAAGTTTGCGCTATAATCATGCGGGACAGGCAAGCGGGTGTGGACTAATGTAATATAATCGGACAATATCAGGTGAAAGCACTACGTATTCACAGCTCAGGGAGTACTTCTTCTTATGACAAATCTCCTAATATCACACCCGTTGCGGCTAGGGCTGCGGATGTTAGAACTGGGTAACTAGGTTAGAATCTCGGCTCAGGTGCAGCATCTTGTGATTATGTGCAAATCGCTTCGTTACCCTGTGCTTAAAAACTGTTGTGTAAGGGGAGCTGATTTCCGTGTGTAGCGCTATAATGCCCTTGATTCAAGTTTGCGCTATAATTATGCGGGACAGGCAAGCGGGTGTGGCCTAATGTAATGTAATGGGACAATATCAGGTGAAAGCACTACGTATTCACAGCTCAGGGAGTGCTTCTTCTTATGCCAAATCTCCTAATATCACACCCGTTGCGGGTAGGGCTGCGGATGTTAGAATTGGGTAACTAGGTTAGAATCTCGGCTACGGTGCAGCATCTTGTGATTCCGTGCAAATCGCTTCATTACACTGTGCTTAAAAACTGTTGTGTAAGGGGAGCTGATTTCCGTGTGAAGCGCTATAATGCCCTTGGTTCAAGTTTGCGCTATAGTTATGCGGGTCAGGCAAGCGGATGTGGCCTAATGGAATGTAATCGGACAATATCAACTGAAAGCACTACGTATTCACAGCTCAGTGAGTGCTTCTTCTTATGAAAAATATCCTAATATCACACCCGTTGCGTCTAGCGCTGCGAATGTTCGAACTGGGTAACTAGGTTAGAATCTCGGCTCAAGCGCAGCATCTTGTGATTCCGTGCAATTCGCTTCGTTACACTGTGCTTAAAAACTGTTGTGTAAGCGGAGCTGATTTCCGTGTGAAGCGCTATAATGCCCTTGGTTCAAGTTTGCGCTATAATTATGCGGGACAGGCAAGCGGGTGTGGCCTAATTTAATGTAATCGGACAATATCAGGTGAAAGCACTACGTATTCACAGCTCAGGGAGTGCTTCTTCTTATGACAAATCTCCTAATATCACACCCATTGCTTCGAGGCCTGCGGATGTTAGAACTGGGTAACTAGGTTAGAATCTCGGCTCAGGCGCAGAATCTTGTGATTCCGTGCAAATCGCTTTGTTACACTGTGCTTACCAACTGTTGTGTAAGGAGAGCTGATTTCCGTGTGAAGCGCTATAATGCCCTTGGTTCAAGTTTGCGCTATAACTATGCGGGACAGGCAAGCGGGTGTGGCCTAATATAATGTAATCGGACAATATCAGGTGAAAGCACTACGTATTCACAGCTCAGGGAGTGCTTCTTCTTATGACAAATCTCCTAATATCACACCCATTGCTTCGAGGCCTGCGGATGTTAGAACTGGGTAACTAGATTAGAATCTCGGCTCAGGCGCAGAATCTTGTGATTCCGTGCAAATCGCTTAGTTACACTGTGCCTAAAAACTGTTGTGTAAGGGGAGCTGATTTCCATGTGAAGCGCTATAATGCCCTTGGTTCAAGTTTGCGCTATAACTATGCGGGACAGGCAAGCGGGTGTGGCCTAATATAATGGAATCGGACAATATCAGGTGAAAGCACTACGTATTCACAGCTCAGGGAGTGCTACTTCTTATGACAAATCTCCTAATATCACACCCATTGCAGCTAGGGCTGAGGATGTTAGAACTGGGTAACTAGGTTAGAATATCGGTACAGGCGCAGCATCTTGTGATTCTGTGCAAATCGCTTCATTACACTGTGCTTAAAAACTGTTGTGTAAGGGGAACTGATTTCCGTGTGATGCGCTATAATGCTCTTGGTTCAAGTTTGCGCTATAATAATGCGGGACAGGCAAGCGGTGTGGCCTAATGTAATGTAATTGGACAATATCAGGTGCAAGCACTACGTATTCACAGCTCAGGGAATGCTTTTTCTTATGACAAATCTCCTAATATCACACCCGTTGCGGCTAGGGCTGCGGATGTTAGAACTGGGTAACTAGGTTAGAATCTCGGCTCAGGCGCAGCATATTGTGATTCCGTGCAAATCGCTTCAATACACTGTGCTTAATAACTGTTGTGTAAAGGGAGCTGATTTCCGTGTGAAGCGCTATAATGCCCTTGGTTTAAGTTTGCGCTATAATTATACGGGACAGGCAAGCGGATGTGGCCTAATGTAATGTAATCGGACACTATCAGGTGAAAGCACTACGTATTCAGAGCTCAGGGAGTGCTTCTTCTTATGACAAATCTCTTAATATCACACCAGTTGTGGCGAGGTCTGCGGATGTTAGAACTGGGTAACTAGGTTAGAATCTCGGATCAGGCGCAGCATCTGTGATTCCGTGCAAATCGTTTCGTTACACTGTGCTTAACAACTGTTGTGTAAGGGGAGCTGATTTCCGTGTGAAGCGCTATAATGCCCTTGGTTCAAGTTTGCGCTATAATTATGCGGGACAGGCAAGCGGGTGTGGCCTAATGTAATGTAATCGGACAATGTCAGGTGAAAGCACTACGTATTCACAGCTCAGGGAGTGCTTCTTCTTATGACAAATCTCCTAACATCACACCCGTTGCGGCTAGGGCTGCAAATGTTATAACTGGGTAACTAGGTTAGAATCTCGGCTCAGGAGCAGCATCTTGTGATCCCGTGCAAATCGCTTCATTACACTGTGCTTAAAAACTGTTGTGTAAGGGGAGCTGATTTCCGTGTGAAGCGCTATAATGCCCTTGGTTCAAGTTTGCGCTATAATCATGCGGGACAGGCAAGCGGGTGTGGACTAATGTAATATAATCGGACAATATCAGGTGAAAGCACTACGTATTCACAGCTCAGGGAGTACTTCTTCTTATGACAAATCTCCTAATATCACACCCGTTGCGGCTAGGGCTGCGGATGTTAGAACTGGGTAACTAGGTTAGAATCTCGGCTCAGGTGCAGCATCTTGTGATTATGTGCAAATCGCTTCGTTACCCTGTGCTTAAAAACTGTTGTGTAAGGGGAGCTGATTTCCGTGTGTAGCGCTATAATGCCCTTGATTCAAGTTTGCGCTATAATTATGCGGGACAGGCAAGCGGGTGTGGCCTAATGTAATGTAATGGGACAATATCAGGTGAAAGCACTACGTATTCACAGCTCAGGGAGTGCTTCTTCTTATGCCAAATCTCCTAATATCACACCCGTTGCGGGTAGGGCTGCGGATGTTAGAATTGGGTAACTAGGTTAGAATCTCGGCTACGGTGCAGCATCTTGTGATTCCGTGCAAATCGCTTCATTACACTGTGCTTAAAAACTGTTGTGTAAGGGGAGCTGATTTCCGTGTGAAGCGCTATAATGCCCTTGGTTCAAGTTTGCGCTATAGTTATGCGGGTCAGGCAAGCGGATGTGGCCTAATGGAATGTAATCGGACAATATCAACTGAAAGCACTACGTATTCACAGCTCAGTGAGTGCTTCTTCTTATGAAAAATATCCTAATATCACACCCGTTGCGTCTAGCGCTGCGAATGTTCGAACTGGGTAACTAGGTTAGAATCTCGGCTCAAGCGCAGCATCTTGTGATTCCGTGCAATTCGCTTCGTTACACTGTGCTTAAAAACTGTTGTGTAAGCGGAGCTGATTTCCGTGTGAAGCGCTATAATGCCCTTGGTTCAAGTTTGCGCTATAATTATGCGGGACAGGCAAGCGGGTGTGGCCTAATTTAATGTAATCGGACAATATCAGGTGAAAGCACTACGTATTCACAGCTCAGGGAGTGCTTCTTCTTATGACAAATCTCCTAATATCACACCCATTGCTTCGAGGCCTGCGGATGTTAGAACTGGGTAACTAGGTTAGAATCTCGGCTCAGGCGCAGAATCTTGTGATTCCGTGCAAATCGCTTTGTTACACTGTGCTTACCAACTGTTGTGTAAGGAGAGCTGATTTCCGTGTGAAGCGCTATAATGCCCTTGGTTCAAGTTTGCGCTATAACTATGCGGGACAGGCAAGCGGGTGTGGCCTAATATAATGTAATCGGACAATATCAGGTGAAAGCACTACGTATTCACAGCTCAGGGAGTGCTTCTTCTTATGACAAATCTCCTAATATCACACCCATTGCTTCGAGGCCTGCGGATGTTAGAACTGGGTAACTAGATTAGAATCTCGGCTCAGGCGCAGAATCTTGTGATTCCGTGCAAATCGCTTAGTTACACTGTGCCTAAAAACTGTTGTGTAAGGGGAGCTGATTTCCATGTGAAGCGCTATAATGCCCTTGGTTCAAGTTTGCGCTATAACTATGCGGGACAGGCAAGCGGGTGTGGCCTAATATAATGGAATCGGACAATATCAGGTGAAAGCACCACGTATTCACAGCTCAGGGAGTACTTCTTCTTATGACAAATCTCCTAATATGACACCCGTTGCAGATAGGGCTGCGGATGTTAGAACTGGGTAACTAGATTTGAATCTCGGCTCAGGCGCAGCATCTTGTGATTCCGTGCAAATCGCTTCGTTACACTGTGCTTAAAAGCTGTTGTGCAAGGGGAGCTGATTTCCGTGTGTGGAGCTATAATGCCCTTGGTTCAAGTTTGCGCTATAATTATGCGGGACAGGCAAGCGGGTGTGGCCTAATATAATGTAATCGGACAATATCAGGTGAAAGCACTATGTATTCACAGCTCAGGGAGTGCTTTTTCTTATGAAAAATTGTAGGAGAGTAGGGTCTGCTATCCTATGGTCACCCCAAATTTTTGCTTTTTGCTTCACTGGTTTTTGACATATTGAGGCTCTGGGCCTGCCAATCAGACCCCCAGCCTGCTGTTCTCTCTACTAAATTTACACTATGCACCCTAGGTGCATAACCAATTGGAAGTGGATCACCCTGTCAGCCCCTGTACCAGTGTACACTAGGTACCCAGGGCATTGGTGTACCCAAGGCCTGCCAGGGGCTGAAGCATGTATTATGCCACCCCAGGCTTGGCCTAACAAATTTGACACAACTGGCTGATCACTCAGCTGGGGTAAGTTGGTGTAACCACCTCTTACTTAGGTGTAGTATACCTATACCTAACCTTAAATGGGACACATGTTAACCTATAAGTCACTCCTATGGCAGGCCTTAACAATCCTGAAGGCAGAGTGCTTGGTTCCATGTGAGATGGTGCTCTGGCATGAGCTGAGCCTGTCTGCAGTGGTCGGAACAACTTCCTTCTACTGTTTCCAGATATCGTCATACCATATACTCTTAAGTGCATTATGAACCTCGCGGTTAAATGCTAACTTTGGTTTGGCTTTATCAAAACATGTCGAGTAAGGTGTCATACGAATTGGAATACTAACCCCTCGCCAATTCTGGTGACGGGGTTAGCATTCCACCCTTCTAGAGGGACACGACATGTACAGTACCTGAAACCCGGGTAAAATCAGACATAGCCTCAGCTCCACAAAATGGATGCTGCCACCACAGACACAAGTCTGCCCTCCTGCTGCTGGGAGTCCTTCCAGCTTGGGAGGTGTGGACAAAGGGTTTCCTGCCAGGGGAGGTGCATGCACCACCCCAGACAGGATTTTGTGTATTGGTCAGGTAGGGCTTGAAAGGAACCAGACATGCCTGTGGCTCACAAGGAGCCTCGGTGCATATGCCAGTTCAAACCGGTCCTGGGGCACACCAGTCCCGGGCCTGGGGCGAGCTGGACAAAGGATTGGGGGTGTAACCACCCCCCTTCCTGGTCCCACCCTTAGGGAGGGACCTAGCAGGTAGTCCGGCCCCTAGAATCCGCTTAAAGGTAGGAGCTGTGTCCTAAGACTTCAGACATCCTGGAATCAACTTGAAACTAAGAAGAAGACGGGAACTTCGACATTCTGCTGCACAGAAGACTGAAGGAAATCTCCCCTGTGGTCAGGGAGTGACCACCTTGCTAACGCAAGCACCATCCAGCGAATCAACGTCTGATTTGCCGCCGCCTCCCGCCGGAGCCCGAGCCCAGAGACTGACAAGACCTGGACCTCCAGACCTCTCACCGCCCGATCCACAGTCCCTGAAAAGAAGAGACCCGTGGAGGCACCGAGACACGTGGAGCCAGCCATCTTGGAACGACGACGACAAGCTGCAAGCGCAACAACTGAGGCTCCCTCCAAGTTGTGCTTTGGGATCTGAGAAGCCCAACACCCGAGCAGCATCTGCACCAAAGGTGAGCCCTCCAGCATCTCCACGATCTGCGTGGGGCCCTTCTGCATTTTGCCACGCGACGCGCCTAACCGGTTACTGGCCTGCTGGCTAGTGGCCATCTTGGCGACGAACTTCAGGAAATACACCGCTGGTCTGGTTGCTCCAGACTGGCCCTTGCTCCCCTCCAAAGGAGCAGTCCCTCTGACCTTGCTGGTCAGAACCATCAGCTTATCTTGTTCTCCGCAACAATTGCTTTTGCCAAGGCTTGTTTGCTTCGATCAAGTCACCGACACCGCCGACAGCGAGAGCCTGCGTGGGACAGCTCGTGAACCGACTCCTGGACGTCGTCGACCTCCAGGGACCACGTGGCTGCAGAGACAAGCTACACCTTTCTTCCTGTTTGCACCCGACATCGCCTGGTACCCACCTGGTGCCACGCTGGTCACTGGCTAGTGACTGTGAACACTGTCCCCTCTGCTTACAGGTCTTCTACAACTCCGATCCACCCTTGGATCCACCGCATCTCTCCCGGACCGACCGCCTGCAGCATCTTTGTCCACAGGCTCCACGGAACAGATAGAAGAAACCCGACGCACTTCGAGGCCTATGCACCCGCTTCCTGTGGGTGAGGTAAAGCTGGCACTCCTGTGCCCAAGTGTAGTATTACATCTCTAGTGCCTGTGTTCCAAATCTTGAGTTCCTAGTCCATCCGGAAGATCCTCTTTGCAGTAACTTTGTACTTTTTACGCACCCATTGAAACCTATGGGAGCACGCGTGTGACTATTTGCTCTGCACACGCCACCCGTGGACCTCCTGGTCACTAACTGAAGTTAGCTCCTTGTAGGCCCAGCGATTCTAGAGGCCCTAGGCCTTTTCCCTTTTCTGTTCGTGGTACTTATACCACTATTTTAGTATATGGTTTGAGCGGCCACCAGGGCCTATCCATATAAAGTGCAACTTCTGTGTATTCTACTGTAATCTTGTTTGACGATTTGTGCTCCTGTGCTCATAAAGAGACTAGGGGTTACTTTGAGAAATAAATACATATATATTTTGAATATATATCTGTGTGGTGTCCTTTCATTGGTATAAAAGGGGGTTGCATTTGGTAAAACAGCTGGCTTAACACGCTTCACGAGTTTAGCCTCAAAGACTGCTTAGCCTACGCTACCACTAGGGCAGCTAGTCCGAAAAGGTTGACTTACAACCACACCATAAGGGTTGCTTGGCATGGTACAAGGTGGTCACTTTAACTAGTGAACATCATATACCAGGCCAACTTCTCACACAAATCTCCTAACATCACACCCGTTGCGACTAGGGCTGCGGATGTTAGAACTGGGTAACTAGGTTAGAATCTCGGCTAAGGCGCAGCATATTGTGATTCCGTGCAAATCGCTTCATTACACTCTGCCTAAAAACTGTTGTGTAAGGGGAGCTGATTTCCGTGTGAAGCGCTATAATGCCCTTGGTTCAAGTTTGCGCTATAATTATGCGGGTCAGGCAAGCGGATGTGGCCTAATGTAATGTAATCGGACAATATCAGGTGAAAGCACCACGTATTCACAGCTCAGTGAGTGCTTCTTCTTATGACAAATCTCCTAATATGACACCCGTTGCAGCTAGGGCTGCGGATGTTAGAACTGGGTAACTAGATTAGAATCTCGGCTCAGGCGCAGCATCTTGTGATTCCGTGCAAATCGCTTCGTTACACTGTGCTTAAAAGCTGTTGTGTAAGGGGAGCTGATTTCCGTGTGAAGCGCTATAATGCCCTTGGTTCAAGTTTGCGCTATAATTATGCGGGACAGGCAAGCGGATGTGGCCTAATGTAATGTTATTGGACAATATCAGGTGAAAGCACTACGTATTCACAGCTCAGGGAGTGCTTCTTCTTATGACAAATCTCCTAATATCACACCCGTTGCGGCTAGCGCTGCGAATGGTCGAACTGGGTAACTAGGTTAGAATCTCGGCTCAGGCGCAGCATCTTGTGATTCCGTGCAAATCGCTTAGTTACACTGTGCCTAAAAACTGTTGTGTAAGGGGAGCTGATTTCCGTGTGAAGCGCTATAATGCCCTTGGTTCAAGTTTGCGCTATAATTATGCGGGTCAGGCAAGCGGATGTGGCCTAATGTAATGTAATCGGACAATATCAGGTGAAAGCACCACGTATTCACAGGTCAGTGAGTGCTTCTTCTTATGACAAATCTCCTAATATGACACCTGTTGCAGCTAGGGCTGCGGATGTTAGAACTGGGTAACTAGATTAGAATCTCGGCTCAGGCGCAGCATCTTGTGATTCCGTGCAAATCGCTTCGTTACACTGTGCTTAAAAGCTGTTGTGCAAGGGGAGCTGATTTCCGTGTGAAGCGCTATAATGCCCTTGGTTCAAGTTTGCGCTATAATTATGCGGGTCAGGCAAGCGGATGTGGCCTAATGTAATGTAATCGGACAATATCAGGTGAAAGCACCACGTATTCACAGCTCAGGGAGTGCTTCTTCTTATGACAAATCTCCTAATATGACACCCGTTGCAGCTAGGGCTGCGGATGTTAGAACTGGGTAACTAGATTAGAATCTCGGCTCAGGCGCAGCATCTTGTGATTCCGTGCAAATCGCTTAGTTACACTGTGCCTAAAAACTGTTGTGTAAGGGGAGCTGATTTCCGTGTGAAGCACTATAATGCCCTTGGTTCAAGTTTGCGCTATAACTCCGCGGGACAGGCAAGCCGGTGTGGCCTAATGTAATGTAATCGGACAATATCAGGTGAAAGCACTACGTATTCACAGCTCAGGGAGTGCTACTTCTTATGACAAATCTCCTAATATCACACCCATTGCAGCTAGGGCTGAGGATGTTAGAACTGGGTAACTAGGTTAGAATATCGGTACAGGCGCAGCATCTTGTGATTCTGTGCAAATCGCTTCATTACACTGTGCTTAAAAACTGTTGTGTAAGGGGAACTGATTTCCGTGTGAAGCGCTATAATGCCCTTGGTTCAAGTTTGCGCTATAATTATGCGGGTCAGGCAAGCGGATTTGAAATAATGTAATGTAATCGGACAATATCAGGTGAAAGCACCACGTATTCACAGCTCAGTGAGTGCTTCTTCTTATGACAAATCTCCTAATATGACACCCGTTGCAGCTAGGGCTGCGGATGTTAGAACTGGGTATCTAGATTAGAATCTCGGCTCAGGCGCAGCATCTTGTGATTCCGTGCAAATCGCTTCGTTACACTGTGCTTAAAAGCTGTTGTGTAAGGGGAGCTGATTTCCGTGTGAAGCGCTATAATGCCCTTGGTTCAAGTTTGCGCTATAATTATGCGGGACAGGCAAGCGGATGTGGCCTAATGTAATGTTATCGGACAATATCAGGTGAAAGCACTACGTATTCACAGCTCAGGGAGTGCTTCTTCTTATGACAAATCTCCTAATATCACACCCGTTGCGGCTAGCGCTGCGAATGGTCGAACTGGGTAACTAGGTTAGAATCTCGGCTCAGGCGCAGCATCTTGTGATTCCGTGCAAATCGCTTAGTTACACTGTGCCTAAAAACTGTTGTGTAAGGGGAGCTGATTTCCGTGTGAAGCGCTATAATGCCCTTGGTTCAAGTTTGCGCTATAATTATGCGGGTCAGGCAAGCGGATGTGGCCTAATGTAATGTAATCGGACAATATCAGGTGAAAGCACCACGTATTCACAGGTCAGTGAGTGCTTCTTCTTATGACAAATCTCCTAATATGACACCTGTTGCAGCTAGGGCTGCGGATGTTAGAACTGGGTAACTAGATTAGAATCTCGGCTCAGGCGCAGCATCTTGTGATTCCGTGCAAATCGCTTCGTTACACTGTGCTTAAAAGCTGTTGTGCAAGGGGAGCTGATTTCCGCGTGAAGCGCTATAATGCCCTTGGTTCAAGTTTGCGCTATAATTATGCGGGTCAGGCAAGCGGATGTGGCCTAATGTAATGTAATCGGACAATATCAGGTGAAAGCACCACGTATTCACAGCTCAGTGAGTGCTTCTTCTTATGACAAATCTCCTAATATGACACCCGTTGCAGCTAGGGCTGCGGATGTTAGAACTGGGTAACTAGATTAGAATCTCGCCTCAGGCGCAGCATCTTGTGATTCCGTGCAAATCGCTTAGTTACACTGTGCCTAAAAACTGTTGTGTAAGGGGAGCTGATTTCCGTGTGAAGCACTATAATGCCCTTGGTTCAAGTTTGCGCTATAACTCTGCGGGACAGGCAAGCCGGTGTGGCCTAATGTAATGTAATCGGACAATATCAGGTGAAAGCACTACGTATTCACAGCTCAGGGAGTGCTACTTCTTATGACAAATCTCCTAATATCACACCCATTGCAGCTAGGGCTGAGGATGTTAGAACTGGGTAACTAGGTTAGAATATCGGTACAGGCTCAGCATCTTGTGATTCTGTGCAAATCGCTTCATTACACTGTGCTTAAAAACTGTTGTGTAAGGGGAACTGATTTCCGTGTGATGCGCTATAATGCTCTTGGTTCAAGTTTGCGCTATAATAATGCGGGACAGGCAAGCGGTGTGGCCTAATGTAATGTAATTGGACAATATCAGGTGCAAGCACTACGTATTCACAGCTCAGGGAATGCTTTTTCTTATGACAAATCTCCTAATATCACACCCGTTGCGGCTAGGGCTGCACATGTTAGAACTGGGTAACTAGGTTAGAATCTCGGCTCAGGCGCAGCATATTGTGATTCCGTGCAAATCGCTTCAATACACTGTGCTTAATAACTGTTGTGTAAAGGGAGCTGATTTCCGTGTGAAGCGCTATAATGCCCTTGGTTTAAGTTTGCGCTATAATTATACGGGACAGGCAAGCGGATGTGGCCTAATGTAATGTAATCGGACACTATCAGGTGAAAGCACTACGTATTCAGAGCTCAGGGAGTGCTTCTTCTTATGACAAATCTCTTAATATCACACCAGTTGTGGCGAGGTCTGCGGATGTTAGAACTGGGTAACTAGGTTAGAATCTCGGCTCAGGCGCAGCATCTGTGATTCCGTGCAAATCGTTTCGTTACACTGTGCTTAACAACTGTTGTGTAAGGGGAGCTGATTTCCGTGTGAAGCGCTATAATGCCCTTGGTTCAAGTTTGCGCTATAATTATGCGGGACAGGCAAGCGGGTGTGGCCTAATGTAATGTAATCGGACAATGTCAGGTGAAAGCACTACGTATTCACAGCTCAGGGAGTGCTTCTTCTTATGACAAATCTCCTAACATCACACCCGTTGCGGCTAGGGCTGCAAATGTTATAACTGGGTAACTAGGTTAGAATCTCGGCTCAGGAGCAGCATCTTGTGATCCCGTGCAAATCGCTTCATTACACTGTGCTTAAAAACTGTTGTGTAAGGGGAGCTGATTTCCGTGTGAAGCGCTATAATGCCCTTGGTTCAAGTTTGCGCTATAATTATGCGGGACAGGCAAGCGGGTGTGGACTAATGTAATATAATCGGACAATATCAGGTGAAAGCACTACGTATTCACAGCTCAGGGAGTACTTCTTCTTATGACAAATCTCCTAATATCACACCCGTTGCGGCTAGGGCTGCGGATGTTAGAACTGGGTAACTAGGTTAGAATCTCGGCTCAGGTGCAGCATCTTGTGATTATGTGCAAATCGCTTCGTTACCCTGTGCTTAAAAACTGTTGTGTAAGGGGAGCTGATTTCCGTGTGTAGCGCTATAATGCCCTTGATTCAAGTTTGCGCTATAATTATGCGGGACAGGCAAGCGGGTGTGGCCTAATGTAATGTAATGGGACAATATCAGGTGAAAGCACTACGTATTCACAGCTCAGGGAGTGCTTCTTCTTATGCCAAATCTCCTAATATCACACCCGTTGCGGGTAGGGCTGCGGATGTTAGAATTGGGTAACTAGGTTAGAATCTCGGCTACGGTGCAGCATCTTGTGATTCCGTGCAAATCGCTTCATTACACTGTGCTTAAAAACTGTTGTGTAAGGGGAGCTGATTTCCGTGTGAAGCGCTATAATGCCCTTGGTTCAAGTTTGCGCTATAGTTATGCGGGTCAGGCAAGCGGATGTGGCCTAATGGAATGTAATCGGACAATATCAACTGAAAGCACTACGTATTCACAGCTCAGTGAGTGCTTCTTCTTATGAAAAATATCCTAATATCACACCCGTTGCGTCTAGCGCTGCGAATGTTCGAACTGGGTAACTAGGTTAGAATCTCGGCTCAAGCGCAGCATCTTGTGATTCCGTGCAATTCGCTTCGTTACACTGTGCTTAAAAACTGTTGTGTAAGCGGAGCTGATTTCCGTGTGAAGCGCTATAATGCCCTTGGTTCAAGTTTGCGCTATAATTATGCGGGACAGGCAAGCGGGTGTGGCCTAATTTAATGTAATCGGACAATATCAGGTGAAAGCACTACGTATTCACAGCTCAGGGAGTGCTTCTTCTTATGACAAATCTCCTAATATCACACCCATTGCTTCGAGGCCTGCGGATGTTAGAACTGGGTAACTAGGTTAGAATCTCGGCTCAGGCGCAGAATCTTGTGATTCCGTGCAAATCGCTTTGTTACACTGTGCTTACCAACTGTTGTGTAAGGAGAGCTGATTTCCGTGTGAAGCGCTATAATGCCCTTGGTTCAAGTTTGCGCTATAACTATGTGGGACAGGCAAGCGGGTGTGGCCTAATATAATGTAATCGGACAATATCAGGTGAAAGCACTACGTATTCACAGCTCAGGGAGTGCTTCTTCTTATGACAAATCTCCTAATATCACACCCATTGCTTCGAGGCCTGCGGATGTTAGAACTGGGTAACTAGATTAGAATCTCGGCTCAGGCGCAGAATCTTGTGATTCCGTGCAAATCGCTTAGTTACACTGTGCCTAAAAACTGTTGTGTAAGGGGAGCTGATTTCCATGTGAAGCGCTATAATGCCCTTGGTTCAAGTTTGCGCTATAACTATGCGGGACAGGCAAGCGGGTGTGGCCTAATATAATGGAATCGGACAATATCAGGTGAAAGCACCACGTATTCACA
Source organism: Triturus cristatus (assembly GCF_964204655.1). NCBI lineage: Eukaryota > Metazoa > Chordata > Amphibia > Caudata > Salamandridae > Triturus > Triturus cristatus. The sequence goes on from NC_140579.1 coordinate 213,193,501, forward strand.
GCTCAGGGAGTACTTCTTCTTATGACAAATCTCCTAATATGACACCCGTTGCAGATAGGGCTGCGGATGTTAGAACTGGGTAACTAGATTCGAATCTCGGCTCAGGCGCAGCATCTTGTGATTCCGTGCAAATCGCTTCGTTACACTGTGCTTAAAAGCTGTTGTGCAAGGGGAGCTGATTTCCGTGTGTGGAGCTATAATGCCCTTGGTTCAAGTTTGCGCTATAATTATGCGGGACAGGCAAGCGGGTGTGGCCTAATATAATGTAATCGGACAATATCAGGTGAAAGCACTATGTATTCACAGCTCAGGGAGTGCTTTTTCTTATGAAAAATTGTAGGAGAGTAGGGTCTGCTATCCTATGGTCACCCCAAATTTTTGCTTTTTGCTTCACTGGTTTTTGACATATTGAGGCTCTGGGCCTGCCAATCAGACCCCCAGCCTGCTGTTCTCTCTACTAAATTTACACTATGCACCCTAGGTGCATAACCAATTGGAAGTGGATCACCCTGTCAGCCCCTGTACCAGTGTACACTAGGTACCCAGGGCATTGGTGTACCCAAGGCCTGCCAGGGGCTGAAGCATGTATTATGCCACCCCAGGCTTGGCCTAACAAATTTGACACAACTGGCTGATCACTCAGCTGGGGTAAGTTGGTGTAACCACCTCTTACTTAGGTGTAGTATACCTATACCTAACCTTAAATGGGACACATGTTAACCTATAAGTCACTCCTATGGCAGGCCTTAACAATCCTGAAGGCAGAGTGCTTGGTTCCATGTGAGATGGTGCTCTGGCATGAGCTGAGCCTGTCTGCAGTGGTCGGAACAACTTCCTTCTACTGTTTCCAGATATCGTCATACCATATACTCTTAAGTGCATTATGAACCTCGCGGTTAAATGCTAACTTTGGTTTGGCTTTATCAAAACATGTCGAGTAAGGTGTCATACGAATTGGAATACTAACCCCTCGCCAATTCTGGTGACGGGGTTAGCATTCCACCCTTCTAGAGGGACACGACATGTACAGTACCTGAAACCCGGGTAAAATCAGACATAGCCTCAGCTCCACAAAATGGATGCTGCCACCACAGACACAAGTCTGCCCTCCTGCTGCTGGGAGTCCTTCCAGCTTGGGAGGTGTGGACAAAGGGTTTCCTGCCAGGGGAGGTGCATGCACCACCCCAGACAGGATTTTGTGTATTGGTCAGGTAGGGCTTGAAAGGAACCAGACATGCCTGTGGCTCACAAGGAGCCTCGGTGCATATGCCAGTTCAAACCGGTCCTGGGGCACACCAGTCCCGGGCCTGGGGCGAGCTGGACAAAGGATTGGGGGTGTAACCACCCCCCTTCCTGGTCCCACCCTTAGGGAGGGACCTAGCAGGTAGTCCGGCCCCTAGAATCCGCTTAAAGGTAGGAGCTGTGTCCTAAGACTTCAGACATCCTGGAATCAACTTGAAACTAAGAAGAAGACGGGAACTTCGACATTCTGCTGCACAGAAGACTGAAGGAAATCTCCCCTGTGGTCAGGGAGTGACCACCTTGCTAACGCAAGCACCATCCAGCGAATCAACGTCTGATTTGCCGCCGCCTCCCGCCGGAGCCCGAGCCCAGAGACTGACAAGACCTGGACCTCCAGACCTCTCACCGCCCGATCCACAGTCCCTGAAAAGAAGAGACCCGTGGAGGCACCGAGACACGTGGAGCCAGCCATCTTGGAACGACGACGACAAGCTGCAAGCGCAACAACTGAGGCTCCCTCCAAGTTGTGCTTTGGGATCTGAGAAGCCCAACACCCGAGCAGCATCTGCACCAAAGGTGAGCCCTCCAGCATCTCCACGATCTGCGTGGGGCCCTTCTGCATTTTGCCACGCGACGCGCCTAACCGGTTACTGGCCCGCTGGCTAGTGGCCATCTTGGCGACGAACTTCAGGAAATACACCGCTGGTCTGGTTGCTCCAGACTGGCCCTTGCTCCCCTCCAAAGGAGCAGTCCCTCTGACCTTGCTGGTCAGAACCATCAGCTTATCTTGTTCTCCGCAACAATTGCTTTTGCCAAGGCTTGTTTGCTTCGATCAAGTCGCCGACACCGCCGACAGCGAGAGCCTGCGTGGGACAGCTCGTGAACCGACTCCTGGACGTCGTCGACCTCCAGGGACCACGTGGCTGCAGAGACAAGCTACACCTTTCTTCCTGTTTGCACCCGACATCGCCTGGTACCCACCTGGTGCCACGCTGGTCACTGGCTAGTGACTGTGAACACTGTCCCCTCTGCTTACAGGTCTTCTACAACTCCGATCCACCCTTGGATCCACCGCATCTCTCCCGGACCGACCGCCTGCAGCATCTTTGTCCACAGGCTCCACGGAACAGATAGAAGAAACCCGACGCACTTCGAGGTCTATGCACCCGCTTCCTGTGGGTGAGGTAAAGCTGGCACTCCTGTGCCCAAGTGTAGTATTACATCTCTAGTGCCTGTGTTCCAAATCTTGAGTTCCTAGTCCATCCGGAAGATCCTCTTTGCAGTAACTTTGTACTTTTTACGCACCCATTGAAACCTATGGGAGCACGCGTGTGACTATTTGCTCTGCACACGCCACCCGTGGACCTCCTGGTCACTAACTGAAGTTAGCTCCTTGTAGGCCCAGCGATTCTAGAGGCCCTAGGCCTTTTCCCTTTTCTGTTCGTGGTACTTATACCACTATTTTAGTATATGGTTTGAGCGGCCACCAGGGCCTATCCATATAAAGTGCAACTTCTGTGTATTCTACTGTAATCTTGTTTGACGATTTGTGCTCCTGTGCTCATAAAGAGACTAGGGGTTACTTTGAGAAATAAATACATATATATTTTGAATATATATCTGTGTGGTGTCCTTTCATTGGTATAAAAGGGGGTTGCATTTGGTAAAACAGCTGGCTTAACACGCTTCACGAGTTTAGCCTCAAAGACTGCTTAGCCTACGCTACCACTAGGGCAGCTAGTCCGAAAAGGTTGACTTACAACCACACCATAAGGGTTGCTTGGCATGGTACAAGGTGGTCACTTTAACTAGTGAACATCATATACCAGGCCAACTTCTCACACAAATCTCCTAACATCACACCCGTTGCGGCTAGGGCTGCGGATGTTAGAACTGGGTAACTAGGTTAGAATCTCGGCTAAGGCGCAGCATATTGTGATTCCGTGCAAATCGCTTCATTACACTCTGCCTAAAAACTGTTGTGTAAGGGGAGCTGATTTCCGTGTGAAGCGCTATAATGCCCTTGGTTCAAGTTTGCGCTATAATTATGCGGGTCAGGCAAGCGGATGTGGCCTAATGTAATGTAATCGGACAATATCAGGTGAAAGCACCACGTATTCACAGCTCAGTGAGTGCTTCTTCTTATGACAAATCTCCTAATATGACACCCGTTGCAGCTAGGGCTGCGGATGTTAGAACTGGGTAACTAGATTAGAATCTCGGCTCAGGCGCAGCATCTTGTGATTCCGTGCAAATCGCTTCGTTACACTGTGCTTAAAAGCTGTTGTGTAAGGTGAGCTGATTTCCGTGTGAAGCGCTATAATGCCCTTGGTTCAAGTTTGCGCTATAATTATGCGGGACAGGCAAGCGGATGTGGCCTAATGTAATGTTATCGGACAATATCAGGTGAAAGCACTACGTATTCACAGCTCAGGGAGTGCTTCTTCTTATGACAAATCTCCTAATATCACACCCGTTGCGGCTAGCGCTGCGAATGGTCGAACTGGGTAACTAGGTTAGAATCTCGGCTCAGGCGCAGCATCTTGTGATTCCGTGCAAATCGCTTAGTTACACTGTGCCTAAAAACTGTTGTGTAAGGGGAGCTGATTTCCGTGTGAAGCGCTATAATGCCCTTGGTTTAAGTTTGCGCTATAATTATGCGGGTCAGGCAAGCGGGTGTGGCCTAATGTAATGTAATCGGACACTATCAGGTGAAAGCACTACGTATTCACAGGTCAGTGAGTGCTTCTTCTTATGACAAATCTCCTAATATGACACCCGTTGCAGCTAGGGCTGCGGATGTTAGAACTGGGTAACTAGATTAGAATCTCGGCTCAGGCGCAGCATCTTGTGATTCCGTGCAAATCGCTTCGTTACACTGTGCTTAAAAGCTGTTGTGCAAGGGGAGCTGATTTCCGTGTGAAGCGCTATAATGCCCTTGGTTTAAGTTTGCGCTATAATTATGCGGGACAGGCAAGCGGATGTGGCCTAATGTAATGTAATCGGACACTATCAGGTGAAAGCACTACGTATTCAGAGCTCAGGGAGTGCTTCTTCTTATGACAAATCTCTTAATATCACACCCGTTGTGGCTAGGTCTGCGGATGTTAGAACTGGGTAACTAGGTTAGAATCTCGGCTCAGGCGCAGCATCTTGTGATTCCGTGCAAATCGTTTCGTTACACTGTGCTTAACAACTGTTGTGTAAGGGGGGCTGATTTCCGTGTGAAGCGCTATAATGCCCTTGGTTCAAGTTTGCGCTATAATTATGCGGGACAGGCAAGCGGGTGTGGCCTAATGTAATGTAATCGGACAATGTCAGGTGAAAGCACTACGTATTCACAGCTCAGGGAGTGCTTTTTCTTATGACAAATCTCCTAACATCATGCCCGTTGCGGCCAGGGCTGCAGATGCTAGAACTGGGTAACTAGGTTAGAATCTCGGCTCAGGCGCAGCATATTGTGATTCCGTGCAAATCGCTTCATTACACTCTGCTTAAAAACTGTTGTGTAAGGGGAGCTGATTTCCGTGTGAAGCGCTATAATGCCCTTGCTTCAAGTTTGCGCTATAATTATGCGGGACAGGCAAGCGGATGTGGCCTAATGTAATGTAATCAGACAATATCAGGTGAAAGCACTACGTATTCACAGCTCAGGGAGTGCTTCTTCTTATGACAAATCTCCTAATATCACACCCGTTGCGGCTAGCGCTGCGAATGTTCGAACTGGGTAACTAGGTTAGAATCTCGGCTCAAGCGCAGCATCTTGTGATTCCGTGCAAATCGCTTCGTTACACTGTGCTTAAAAACTGTTGTGTAAGGGGAGCTGATTTCCGTGTGAAGCGCTATAATGCCCTTGCTTCAAGTTTGCGCTATAATTATGCGGGACAGGCAAGCGGATGTGGCCTAATGTAATGTAATCAGACAATATCAGGTGAAAGCACTACGTATTCACAGCTCAGGGAGTGCTTCTTCTTATGACAAATCTCCTAATATCACACCCTTTGCGGCTAGCGCTGCGAATGTTCGAACTGGGTAAGTAGGTTAGAATCTCGGCTCAAGCGCAGCATCTTGTGATTCTGTGCAAATCGCTTCGTTACACTGTGCTTAAAAACTGTTGTGTAAGGGGAGCTGATTTCCGTGTGAAGCGCTATAATGCCCTTGGTTCGAGTTTGCGCTATGATTATGAGGGACAGGCAAGCGGGTGTGGCCTAATGTAATGTAATCGGACAATGTCAGGTGAAAGCACTACGTATTCACAGCTCAGGGAGTTCTTCTTCTTATGACAAATCTCCTAATATCACACCCATTGCAGCTAGGGCTGAGTATGTTAGAACTGGGTAACTAGGTTAGAATCTCGGTACAGGCGCAGCATCTTGTGATTCCGTGCAAATCGCTTCATTACACTGTGCTTAAAAATTGTTGTGTAAGGGGAGCTGATTTCCGTGTGAAGCGCTATAATGCCCTTGGTTCGAGTTTGCGCTATAATTATGAGGGACAGGCAAGCGGGTGTGGCCTAATGTAATGTAATTGGACAATATCAGGTGAAAGCACTACGTATTCACAACTCAGGGAGTGCTTCTTCTTATGACAAATCTCCTAATATGACACCCGTTGCAGCTAGGGCTGCGGATGTTAGAACTGGGTAACTAGGTTAGAATCTCGGCTCAGGCGCAGCATATTGTGATTCCGTGCAAATCGCTTCAATACACTGTGCTTAAAAACTGTTGTGTAAAGGGAGCTGATTTCCGTGTGAAGCGCTATAATGCCCTTGGTTTAAGTTTGCGCTATAATTATGCGGGACAGGCAAGCGGATGTGGCCTAATGTAATGTAATCGGACACTATCAGGTGAAAGCACTACGTATTCAGAGCTCAGGGAGTGCTTCTTCTTATGACAAATCTCTTAATATCACACCCGTTGTGGCTAGGTCTGCGGATGTTAGAACTGGGTAACTAGGTTAGAATCTCGGCTCAGGCGCAGCATCTTGTGATTCCGTGCAAATCGTTTTGTTACACTGTGCTTAACAACTGTTGTGTAAGGGGGGCTGATTTCCGTGTGAAGCGCTATAATGCCCTTGGTTCAAGTTTGCGCTATAATTATGCGGGACAGGCAAGCGGGTGTGGCCTAATGTAATGTAATCGGACAATGTCAGGTGAAAGCACTACGTATTCACAGCTCAGGGAGTGCTTTTTCTTATGACAAATCTCCTAACATCACACCCGTTGCGGCCAGGGCTGCAGATGCTAGAACTGGGTAACTAGGTTAGAATCTCGGCTCAGGCGCAGCATATTGTGATTCCGTGCAAATCGCTTCATTACACTCTGCTTAAAAACTGTTGTGTAAGGGGAGCTGATTTCCGTGTGAAGCGCTATAATGCCCTTGCTTCAAGTTTGCGCTATAATTATGCGGGACAGGCAAGCGGATGTGGCCTAATGTAATGTAATCAGACAATATCAGGTGAAAGCACTACGTATTCACATCTCAGGGAGTGCTTCTTCTTATGACAAATCTCCTAATATCACACCCGTTGCGGCTAGCGCTGCGAATGTTCGAACTGGGTAACTAGGTTAGAATCTCGGCTCAAGCGCAGCATCTTGTGATTCCGTGCAAATCGCTTCGTTACACTGTGCTTAAAAACTGTTGTGTAAGGGGAACTGATTTCCGTGTGATGCATATAATGCCCTTGGTTCAATTTTGCGCTATAATTATGCGGGACAGGCAAGCGGTGTGGCCTAATGTAATGTAATTGGACAATATCAGGTGAAAGCACTACGTATTCACAGCTCAGGAAGTGCTTCTTCTTATGACAAATCTCTTAATATCACACCAGTTGAGCTAGGGAGGCGGATGTTAGAAGTGGGTAACTAGGTTAAATTCTCGGCTCAGGCGCAGCATCTTGTGATTCCGTGCAAATCGCTTCATTACACTCTGCTTAAAAACTGTTGTGTAAGGGGAGCTGATTTCCGTGTGAAGCGCTATAATGCCCTTGCTTCAAGTTTGCGCTATAATTATGCGGGACAGGCAAGCGGATGTGGCCTAATGTAATGTAATCGGACAATATCAGGTGAAAGCACTACGTATTCACAGCTCAGGGAGTGCTTCTTCTTATGACAAATCTCCTAATATCACACCCGTTGCGGCTAGCGCTGCGAATGTTCGAACTGGGTAACTAGGTTAGAATCTCGGCTTAAGCGCAGCATCTTGTGATTCCGTGCAAATCGCTTTGTTACACTGTGCTTAAAAACTGTTGTGTAAGCGGAGCTGATTTCCGTGTGAAGCGCTATAATGCCCTTGGTTCAAGTTTGCGCTATAATTATGCGGGACAGGCAAGCGGGGGTGGCCTAATATAATGTAATCGGACAATATCAGGTGAAAGCACTATGTATTCACAGCTCAGGGAGTGCTTTTTCTTATGACAAATCTCCTAACATCACACCCATTGCGGCTAGGGCTGCGGATGTTAGAACTGGGTAACTAGGTTAGAATCTCGGATCAGGCGCAGCATATTGTGATTCCGTGCAAATCGCTTCATTACACTGTGCTTAAAAACTGTTGCGTAAGGGGAGCTGATTTCCGTGTGAAGCGCTATAATGCCCTTGGTTCAAGTTTGCGCTATAATTATGAGGGACAGGCAAGCGGGTGTGGCCTAATGTAATGTAATCGGACAATGTCAGGTGAAAGCACTACGTATTCAGAGCTCAGGGAGTGCTTCTTCTTATGACAAATCTCTTAATATCACACCCGTTGTGGCTAGGGCTGCGGATGTTAGAACTGGGTAACTAGGTTAGAATCTCGGCTCAGGTGCAGCATCTTGTGATTCTGTGCAAATCGCTTCATTACCCTGTGCTTAAAAACTGTTGTGTAAGGGGAGCTGATTTCCGTGTGTAGCGCTATAATGCCCTTGATTCAAGTTTGCGCTATAATTATGCGGGACAGGCAAGTGGGTGTGGCCTAATGTAATGTAATGGGACAATATCAGGTGAAAGCACTATGTATTCACAGCTCAGGGAGTGCTTCTTCTTATGCCAATTCTCCTAATATCACACCCGTTGCGGGTAGGGCTGCGGATGTTAGAATGGGGTAACTAGGTTAGAATCTCGGCTCCGGTGCAGCATCTTGTGATTCCGTGCAAATCGCTTCATTACACTGTGCTTAAAAACTGTTGTGTAAGGGGAGCTGATTTCCGTGTGAAGCGCTATAATGCCCTTGGTTCAAGTTTGCGCTATAATTATGCGGGTCAGGCAAGCGGATGTGGCCTAATGGAATGTAATCGGACAATATCAACTGAAAGCACTACGTATTCACAGCTCAGTGAGTGCTTCTTCTTATGACAAATATCCTAATATCACACCCGTTGCGGCTAGCGCTGCGAATGTTCGAACTGGGTAACTAGGTTAGAATCTCGGCTCAAGCGCAGCATCTTGTGATTCCGTGCAAATCGCTTTGTTACACTGTGCTTAAAAACTGTTGTGTAAGCGGAGCTGATTTCCGTGTGAAGCGCTATAATGCCCTTGGTTCAAGTTTGCGCTATAATTATGCGGGACAGGCAAGCGGATGTGGCCTAATATAATGTAATCGGACAATATCAGGTGAAAGCACTACGTATTCAGAGCTCAGGGAGTGCTTCTTCTTATGACAAATCTCTTAATATCACACCTGTTGTGGCTAGGGCTGCGGATGTTAGAACTGGGTAACTAGGTTAGAATCTCGGCTCAGGCGCAGCATCTTGTGATTCCGTGCAAATCGCTTCATTACACTGTGCTTAAAAACTGTTGTGTAAGGGGAGCTGATTTCCGTGTGAAGCGCGATAATGCCCTTGGTTCAAGTTTGCGCTATAATTATGCGGGACAGGCAAGCGGGTGTGGCCTAATGTAATGTAATTAGACAATATCAGGTGAAAGCACTACGTATTCACAACTCAGGGAGTGCTTCTTCTTATGACAAATCTCCTAATACCACACCCGTTGCAGCTAGGGCTGCGGATGTTAGAACTGGGTAACTAGATTAGAATCTCGGCTCATGCGCAGCATCTTGTGATTCCGTGAAAATCGCTTCGTTACACTGTGCTTAAAAACTGTTGTGTAAGGGGAGCTGATTTCCGTGTGAAGGGCTATAATGCCCTTGATTCAAGTTTGCGCTATAATTATGCGGGACAGGCAAGCGGGTGTGGCCTAATGTAATGTAATCGGACAATGTCAGGTGAAAGCACTACGTATTCACAGCTCAGGGAGTGCTTCTTCTTATGACAAATCTCCTAATATCACACCCATTGCGGCTAGGTCTGCGGATGTTAGAACTGGGTAACTAGGTTAGAATCTCGGCTCAGGCGCAGCATCTTGTGATTCCGTGCAAATCGTTTCGTTACACTGTGCTTAACAACTGTTGTTGAAGGGGAGCTGATTTCCGTGTGAAGCGCTATAATGCCCTTGGTTCAAGTTTGCGCTATAATTATGCGGGACAGGCAAGCGGGTGTGGCCTAATGTAATGTAATCGGACAATGTCAGGTGAAAGCACTACGTATTCACAGCTCAGGGAGTGCTTTTTCTTATGACAAATCTCCTAACATCACACCCGTTGTGGCCAGGGCTGCAGATGCTAGAACTGGGTAACTAGGTTAGAATCTCGGCTCAGGCGCAGCATATTGTGATTCCGTGCAAATCGCTTCATTACACTGTGCTTAAAAACTGTTGTGTAAGGGGAACTGATTTCCGTGTGATGCGCTATAATGCCCTTGGTTCAAGTTTGCGCTATAATTATGCGGGACAGGCAAGCGGTGTGGCCTAATGTAATGTAATTGGACAATATCAGGTGAAAGCACTACGTATTCACAGCTCAGGGAGTGCTTCTTCTTATGACAAATCTCTTAATATCACACCAGTTGAGCTAGGGAGGCGGATGTTAGAACTGGGTAACTAGGTTAGAATCTCGGCTCAGGCGCAGCATCTTGTGATTCCGTGCAAATCGCTTCATTACACTCTGCTTAAAAACTGTTGTTTAAGGGGAGCTGATTTCCGTGTGAAGCGCTATAATGCCCTTGCTTCAAGTTTGCGCTATAATTATGCGGGACAGGCAAGCGGATGTGGCCTAATGTAATGTAATCGGACAATATCAGGTGAAAGCACTACGTATTCACAGCTCAGGGAGTGCTTCTTCTTATGACAAATCTCCTAATATCACACCCGTTGCGGCTAGGGCTGCGGATGTTAGAACTGGGTAACTAGGTTAGAATCTCGGCTCAAGCGCAGCATCTTGTGATTCCGTGCAAATCGCTTTGTTAACCTGTGCTTAAAAACTGTTGTGTAAGCGGAGCTGATTTCCGTGTGAAGCGCTATAATGCCCTTGGTTCAAGTTTGCGCTATAATTATGCGGGACAGGCAAGTGGGTGTGGCCTAATGTAATGTAATGGGACAATATCAGGTGAAAGCACTATGTATTCACAGCTCAGGGAGTGCTTCTTCTTATGCCAATTCTCCTAATATCACACCAGTTGCGGGTAGGGCTGCGGATGTTAGAATTGGGTAACTAGGTTAGAATCTCGGCTCAAGCGCAGCATCTTGTGATTCCGTGCAAATCGCTTCATTACACTGTGCTTAAAAACTGTTGTGTAAGGGGAGCTGATTTCCGTGTGAAGCGCTATAATGCCCTTGGTTCAAGTTTGCGCTATAATTATGCGGGACAGGCAAGCGGATGTGGCCTAATATAATGTAATCGGACAATATCAGGTGAAAGCACTACGTATTCAGAGCTCAGGGAGTGCTTCTTCTTATGACAAATCTCTTAATATCACACCTGTTGTGGCTCGGGCTGCGGATGTTAGAACTGGGTAACTAGGTTAGAATCTCGGCTCAGGCGCAGCATCTTGTGATTCCGTGCAAATCGCTTCATTACACTGTGCTTAAAAACTGTTGTGTAAGGGGAGCTGATTTCCATGTGAAGCGCGATAATGCCCTTGGTTCAAGTTTGCGCTATAATTATGCGGGACAGGCAAGCGGGTGTGGCCTAATGTAATGTAATTAGACAATATCAGGTGAAAGCACTACGTATTCACAACTCAGGGAGTGCTTCTTCTTATGACAAATCTCCTAATACCACACCCGTTGCAGCTAGGGCTGCGGATGTTAGAACTGGGTAACTAGATTAGAATCTCGGCTCAGGCGCAGCATCTTGTGATTCCGTGAAAATCACTTCGTTACACTGTGCTTAAAAACTGTTGTGTAAGGGGAGCTGATTTCCGTGTGAAGGGCTATAATGCCCTTGATTCAAGTTTGCGCTATAATTATGCGGGACAGGCAAGCGGGTGTGGCCTAATGTAATGTAATGGGACAATATCAGGTGAAAGCACTACGTATTCACAGCTCAGGGAGTGCTTCTTCTTATGCCAAATCTCCTAATATCACACCCGTTGCGGGTAGGGCTGCGGATGTTAGAATTGGGTAACTAGGTTAGAATCTCGGCTCCGGTGCAGCATCTTGTGATTCCGTGCAAATCGCTTCATTACACTGTGCTTAAAAACTGTTGTGTAAGGGGAGCTGATTTACGTGTGAAGCGCTATAATGCCCTTGGTTCAAGTTTGCGCTATAATTATGCGGGTCAGGCAAGCGGATGTGGCCTAATGGAATGTAATCGGACAATATCAACTGAAAGCACTACGTATTCACAGCTCAGTGAGTGCTTCTTCTTATGACAAATATCCTAATATCACACCCGTTGTGGCTAGGGCTGCGGATGTTAGAACTGGGTAACTAGGTTAGAATCTCGGCTCAGGTGCAGCATCTTGTGATTCTGTGCAAATCGCTTCGTTACCCTGTGCTTAAAAACTGTTGTGTAAGGGGAGCTGATTTCCGTGTGTAGCGCTATAATGCCCTTGATTCAAGTTTGCGCTATAATTATGCGGGACAGGCAAGTGGGTGTGGCCTAATGTAATGTAATGGGACAATATCAGGTGAAAGCACTATGTATTCACAGCTCAGGGAGTGCTTCTTCTTATGCCAATTCTCCTAATATCACACCCGTTGCGGGTAGGGCTGCGGATGTTAGAATTGGGTAACTAGGTTAGAATCTCGGGTCCGGTGCAGCATCTTGTGATTCCGTGCAAATCGCTTCATTACACTGTGCTTAAAAACTGTTGTGTAAGGGGAGCTGATTTCCGTGTGAAGCGCTATAATGCCCTTGGTTCAAGTTTGCGCTATAATTATGCGGGTCAGGCAAGCGGATGTGGCCTAATGGAATGTAATCGGACAATATCAACTGAAAGCACTACGTATTCACAGCTCAGTGAGTGCTTCTTCTTATGACAAATATCCTAATATCACACCCGTTGCGGCTAGCGCTGCGAATGTTCGAACTGGGTAACTAGGTTAGAATCTCGGCTCAAGCGCAGCATCTTGTGATTCCGTGCAAATCGCTTCGTTACACTGTGCTTAAAAACTGTTGTGTAAGCGGAGCTGATTTCCGTGTGAAGCGCTGTAATGCCCTTGGTTCAAGTTTGCGCTATAATTATGCGGGACAGGCAAGCGGATGTGGCCTAATATAATGTAATCGGACAATATCAGTTGAAAGCACTACGTATTCAGAGCTCAGGGAGTGCTTCTTCTTATGACAAATCTCTTAATATCACACCTGTTGTGGCTAGGGCTGCGGATGTTAGAACTGGGTAACTAGGTTAGAATCTCGGCTCAGGCGCAGCATCTTGTGATTCCGTGCAAATCGCTTCATTACACTGTGCTTAAAAACTGTTGTGTAAGGGGAGCTGATTTCCGTGTGAAGCGCGATAATGCCCTTGGTTCAAGTTTGCGCTATAATTATGCGGGACAGGCAAGCGGGTGTGGCCTAATGTAATGTAATTAGACAATATCAGGTGAAAGCACTACGTATTCACAACTCAGGGAGTGCTTCTTCTTATGACAAATCTCCTAATACCACACCCGTTGCAGCTAGGGCTGCGGATGTTAGAACTGGGTAACTAGATTAGAATCTCGGCTCAGGCGCAGCATCTTGTGATTCCGTGAAAATCGCTTTGTTACACTGTGCTTAAAAACTGTTGTGTAAGGGGAGCTGATTTCCGTGTGAAGGGCTATAATGCCCTTGATTCAAGTTTGCGCTATAATTATGCGGGACAGGCAAGCGGGTGTGGCCTAATGTAATGTAATGGGACAATATCAGGTGAAAGCACTACGTATTCACAGCTCAGGGAGTGCTTCTTCTTATGCCAAATCTCCTAATATCACACCCGTTGCGGGTAAGGCTGCGGATGTTAGAATTGGGTAACTAGGTTAGAATCTCGGCTCCGGTGCAGCATCTTGTGATTCCGTGCAAATCGCTTCATTACACTGTGCTTAAAAACTGTTGTGTAAGGGGAGCTGATTTACGTGTGAAGCACTATAATGCCCTTGGTTCAAGTTTGCGCTATAATTATGCGGGTCAGGCAAGCGGATGTGGCCTAATGGAATGTAATCGGACAATATCAACTGAAAGCACTACGTATTCACAGCTCAGTGAGTGCTTCTTCTTATGACAAATATCCTAATATCATACCCGTTGCGGCTAGCGCTGCGAATGTTCGAACTGGGTAACTAGGGTAGAATCTCGGCTCAAGCGCAGCATCTTGTGATTCCGTGCAAATCGCTTCGTTACACTGTGCTTAAAAACTGTTGTGTAAGCGGAGCTGATTTCCGTGTGAAGCGCTATAATGCCCTTGGTTCAAGTTTGAGCTATAATTATGCGGGACAGGCAAGCGGGTGTGGCCTAATGTAATGTAATCGGACAATATCAGGTGAAAGCACTACGTATTCACAGCTCAGGGAGTGCTTCTTCTTATGACAAATCTCCTAATACCACACCCGTTGCAGCTAGGGCTGTGGATGTTAGAACTGGGTAACTAGGTTAGAATCTCGGCTCAAGCACAGCATCTTGTGATTCCGTGCAAATCGCTTCGTTACACTGTGCTTAAAAGCTGTTGTGCAAGGGGAGCTGATTTCCGTGTGAAGCGCTATAATGCCCTTGCTTCAAGTTTGCGCTATAATTATGCGGGACAGGCAAGCGGATGTGGCCTAATGTAATGGAATCGGACAATATCAGGTGAAAGCACTACGTATTCACAGCTCAGGGAGTGCTTCTTCTTATGACAAATCTCCTAATATCACACCCATTACGTCGAGGCCTGCGGATGTTAGAACTGGGTAACTAGGTTAGAATCTCGGCTCAAGCGCAGCATCTTATGATTCCGTGCAAATCGCTTTGTTACACTGTGCTTAACAACTGTTGTGTAAGGAGAGCTGATTTCCGTGTGAAGCGCTATAATGCCCTTGGTTCAAGTTTGCGCTATAACTATGCGGGACAGGCAAGCGGGTGTGGCCTAATATAATGTAATCGGACAATATCAGGTGAAAGCACTACGTATTCACATCTCGGGGAGTGCTTTTTCTTATGACAAATCTCCTAATATCACACCCATTGCAGCTAGGGCTGAGTATGTTAGAACTGGGTACCGAGGTTAGAATCTCGGTACAGGCGCAGCATCTTGTGATTCCGTGCAAATCGCTTCATTACACTGTGCTTAAAAACTGTTGTGTAAGGGGAACTGATTTCCGTGTGATGCGCTATAATGCCCTTGGTTCAAGTTTGCGCTATAATTATGCGGGACAGGCAAACGGGTGTGGCCTAATGTAATGTAATTGGACAATATCAGGTGAAAGCACTACGTATTCACAACTCAGGGAGTGCTTCTTCTTATGACAAATCTCTTAATATCACACCCGTTGCGGCTAGGCCTGCGGATGTTAGAACTGGGTAACTAGGTTAGAATCTCGGCTCAGGCGCAGCATCTTGTGATTCCGTGCAAATCGCTTCATTACACTCTGCTTAAAAACTATTGTGTAAGGGGAGCTGATTTCCGTGTGAAGCGCTATAATGCCCTTGGTTCAAGTTTGCGCTATAATTATGCGGGACAGGCAAGCGGGTGTGGCCTAATATAATGTAGTCGGACAATATCAGGTGAAAGCACTACGTATTCACAGCTCAGGGGGTGCTTCTTCTTATGACAAATCTCTTAATATCACACCCGTTGTGGCTAGGTCTGCGGATGTTAGAACTGGGTAACTAGGTTAGAATCTCGGCTCAGGCGCAGCATATTGTGATTCCGTGCAAATCGCTTCAATACACTGTGCTTAAAAACTGTTGTGTAAAGGGAGCTGATTTCCGTGTGAAGCGCTATAATGCCCTTGGTTTAAGTTTGCGCTATAATTATACGGGACAGGCAAGCGGATGTGGCCTAATGTAATGTAATCGGACACTATCAGGTGAAAGCACTACGTATTCAGAGCTCAGGGAGTGCTTCTTCTTATGACAAATCTCTTAATATCACACCCGTTGTGGCTAGGTCTGCGGATGTTAGAACTGGGTAACTAGGTTAGAATCTCGGCTCAGGCGCAGCATCTTATGATTCCGTGCAAATCGCTTTGTTACACTGTGCTTCACAACTGTTGTGTAAGGGGAGCTGATTTCCGTGTGAAGCGCTATAATGCCCTTGGTTCAAGTTTGCTCTATAATCATGCGGGACAGGCAAGCGGGTGTGGCCTAATGTAATGTAATTGGACAATATCAGGTGAAAGCACTACGTATTCACAACTCAGGGAGTGCTTCTTCTTATGACAAATCTCTTAATATCACACCCGTTGCGGCTAGGCCTGCGGATGTTAGAACTGGGTAACTAGGTTAGAATCTCGGCTCCGGTGCAGCATCTTGTGATTCCGTGCAAATCGCTTCATTACACTCTGCTTAAAAACTATTGTGTAAGGGGAGCTGATTTCCGTGTGAAGCGCTATAATGCCCTTGGTTCAAGTTTGCTCTATAATCATGCGGGACAGGCAAGCGGGTGTGGCCTAATGTAATGTAATCGGACAATGTCAGGTGAAAGCACTACGTATTCACAACTCAGGGAGTGCTTCTTCTTATGACAAATCTCTTAATATCACACCCGTTGCGGCTAGGCCTGCGGATGTTAGAACTGGGTAACTAGGTTAGAATCTCGGCTCAGGCGCAGCATCTTGTGATTCCGTGCAAATCGCTTCATTACACTGTGCTTAAAAACTGTTGTGTAAGGGGAACTGATTTCCGTGTGATGCGCTATAATGCCCTTGGTTCAAGTTTGCGCTATAATTATGCGGGACAGGCAAGCGGTGTGGCCTAATGTAATGTAATTGGACAATATCAGGTGAAAGCACTACGTATTCACAGCTCAGGGAGTGCTTCTTCTTATGACAAATCTCTTAATATCACACCAGTTGAGCTAGGGAGGCGGATGTTAGAACTGGGTAACTAGGTTAGAATCTCGGCTCAGGCGCAGCATCTTGTGATTCCGTGCAAATCGCTTCATTACACTCTGCTTAAAAACTGTTGTTTAAGGGGAGCTGATTTCCGTGTGAAGCGCTATAATGCCCTTGCTTCAAGTTTGCGCTATAATTATGCGGGACAGGCAAGCGGATGTGGCCTAATGTAATGTAATCGGACAATATCAGGTGAAAGCACTACGTATTCACAGCTCAGGGAGTGCTTCTTCTTATGACAAATCTCCTAATATCACACCCGTTGCGGCTAGGGCTGCGGATGTTAGAACTGGGTAACTAGGTTAGAATCTCGGCTCAAGCGCAGCATCTTGTGATTCCGTGCAAATCGCTTTGTTAACCTGTGCTTAAAAACTGTTGTGTAAGCGGAGCTGATTTCCGTGTGAAGCGCTATAATGCCCTTGGTTCAAGTTTGCGCTATAATTATGCGGGACAGGCAAGCGGGGGTGGCCTAATATAATGTAATCGGACAATATCAGGTGAAAGCACTATGTATTCACAGCTCAGGGAGTGCTTTTTCTTATGACAAATCTCCTAACATCACACCCATTGCGGCTAGGGCTGCGGATGTTAGAACTGGGTAACTAGGTTAGAATCTCGGCTCAGGCGCAGCATATTGTGATTCCGTGCAAATCGCTTCATTACACTGTGCTTAAAAACTGTTGTGTAAGGGGAGCTGATTTCCGTGTGAAGCGCTATAATGCCCTTGGTTCAAGTTTGCGCTATAATTATGAGGGACAGGCAAGCGGGTGTGGCCTAATGTAATGTAATCGGACAATGTCAGGTGAAAGCACTACGTATTCAGAGCTCAGGGAGTGCTTCTTCTTATGACAAATCTCTTAATATCACACCCGTTGTGGCTAGGGCTGCGGATGTTAGAACTGGGTAACTAGGTTAGAATCTCGGCTCAGGTGCAGCATCTTGTGATTCTGTGCAAATCGCTTCGTTACCCTGTGCTTAAAAACTGTTGTGTAAGGGGAGCTGATTTCCGTGTGTAGCGCTATAATGCCCTTGATTCAAGTTTGCGCTATAATTATGCGGGACAGGCAAGTGGGTGTGGCCTAATGTAATGTAATGGGACAATATCAGGTGAAAGCACTATGTATTCACAGCTCAGGGAGTGCTTCTTCTTATGCCAATTCTCCTAATATCACACCAGTTGCGGGTAGGGCTGCGGATGTTAGAATTGGGTAACTAGGTTAGAATCTCGGCTCAAGCGCAGCATCTTGTGATTCCGTGCAAATCGCTTCATTACACTGTGCTTAAAAACTGTTGTGTAAGGGGAGCTGATTTCCGTGTGAAGCGCTATAATGCCCTTGGTTCAAGTTTGCGCTATAATTATGCGGGACAGGCAAGCGGATGTGGCCTAATATAATGTAATCGGACAATATCAGGTGAAAGCACTACGTATTCAGAGCTCAGGGAGTGCTTCTTCTTATGACAAATCTCTTAATATCACACCTGTTGTGGCTCGGGCTGCGGATGTTAGAACTGGGTAACTAGGTTAGAATCTCGGCTCAGGCGCAGCATCTTGTGATTCCGTGCAAATCGCTTCATTACACTGTGCTTAAAAACTGTTGTGTAAGGGGAGCTGATTTCCGTGTGAAGCGCGATAATGCCCTTGGTTCAAGTTTGTGCTATAATTATGCGGGACAGGCAAGCGGGTGTGGCCTAATGTAATGTAATTAGACAATATCAGGTGAAAGCACTACGTATTCACAACTCAGGGAGTGCTTCTTCTTATGACAAATCTCCTAATACCACACCCGTTGCAGCTAGGGCTGCGGATGTTAGAACTGGGTAACTAGATTAGAATCTCGGCTCAGGCGCAGCATCTTGTGATTCCGTGAAAATCGCTTTGTTACACTGTGCTTAAAAACTGTTGTGTAAGGGGAGCTGATTTCCGTGTGAAGGGCTATAATGCCCTTGATTCAAGTTTGCGCTATAATTATGCGGGACAGGCAAGCGGGTGTGGCCTAATGTAATGTAATGGGACAATATCAGGTGAAAGCACTACGTATTCACAGCTCAGGGAGTGCTTCTTCTTATGCCAAATCTCCTAATATCACACCCGTTGCGGGTAAGGCTGCGGATGTTAGAATTGGGTAACTAGGTTAGAATCTCGGCTCCGGTGCAGCATCTTGTGATTCCGTGCAAATCGCTTCATTACACTGTGCTTAAAAACTGTTGTGTAAGGGGAGCTGATTTACGTGTGAAGCGCTATAATGCCCTTGGTTCAAGTTTGCGCTATAATTATGCGGGTCAGGCAAGCGGATGTGGCCTAATGGAATGTAATCGGACAATATCAACTGAAAGCACTACGTATTCACAGCTCAGTGAGTGCTTCTTCTTATGACAAATATCCTAATATCACACCCGTTGTGGCTAGGGCTGCGGATGTTAGAACTGGGTAACTAGGTTAGAATCTCGGCTCAGGTGCAGCATCTTGTGATTCTGTGCAAATCGCTTCGTTACCCTGTGCTTAAAAACTGTTGTGTAAGCGGAGCTGATTTCCGTGTGAAGCGCTATAATGCCCTTGGTTCAAGTTTGAGCTATAATTATGCGGGACAGGCAAGTGGGTGTGGCCTAATGTAATGTAATGGGACAATATCAGGTGAAAGCACTATGTATTCACAGCTCAGGGAGTGCTTCTTCTTATGCCAATTCTCCTAATATCACACCCGTTGCGGGTAGGGCTGCGGATGTTAGAATTGGGTAACTAGGTTAGAATCTCGGGTCCGGTGCAGCATCTTGTGATTCCGTGCAAATCGCTTCATTACACTGTGCTTAAAAACTGTTGTGTAAGGGGAGCTGATTTCCGTGTGAAGCGCTATAATGCCCTTGGTTCAAGTTTGCGCTATAATTATGCGGGTCAGGCAAGCGGATGTGGCCTAATGGAATGTAATCGGACAATATCAACTGAAAGCACTACGTATTCACAGCTCAGGGAGTGCTTCTTCTTATGACAAATCTCCTAATACCACACCCGTTGCAGCTAGGGCTGTGGATGTTAGAACTGGGTAACTAGGTTAGAATCTCGGCTCAAGCACAGCATCTTGTGATTCCGTGCAAATCGCTTCGTTACACTGTGCTTAAAAGCTGTTGTGCAAGGGGAGCTGATTTCCGTGTGAAGCGCTATAATGCCCTTGCTTCAAGTTTGCGCTATAATTATGCGGGACAGGCAAGCGGATGTGGCCTAATGTAATGGAATCGGACAATATCAGGTGAAAGCACTACGTATTCACAGCTCAGGGAGTGCTTCTTCTTATGACAAATCTCCTAATATCACACCCATTACGTCGAGGCCTGCGGATGTTAGAACTGGGTAACTAGGTTAGAATCTCGGCTCAAGCGCAGCATCTTATGATTCCGTGCAAATCGCTTTGTTACACTGTGCTTAACAACTGTTGTGTAAGGAGAGCTGATTTCCGTGTGAAGCGCTATAATGCCCTTGGTTCAAGTTTGCGCTATAACTATGCGGGACAGGCAAGCGGGTGTGGCCTAATATAATGTAATCGGACAATATCAGGTGAAAGCACTACGTATTCACATCTCGGGGAGTGCTTTTTCTTATGACAAATCTCCTAATATCACACCCATTGCAGCTAGGGCTGAGTATGTTAGAACTGGGTACCGAGGTTAGAATCTCGGTACAGGCGCAGCATCTTGTGATTCCGTGCAAATCGCTTCATTACACTGTGCTTAAAAACTGTTGTGTAAGGGGAACTGATTTCCGTGTGATGCGCTATAATGCCCTTGGTTCAAGTTTGCGCTATAATTATGCGGGACAGGCAAACGGGTGTGGCCTAATGTAATGTAATTGGACAATATCAGGTGAAAGCACTACGTATTCACAACTCAGGGAGTGCTTCTTCTTATGACAAATCTCTTAATATCACACCCGTTGCGGCTAGGCCTGCGGATGTTAGAACTGGGTAACTAGGTTAGAATCTCGGCTCAGGCGCAGCATCTTGTGATTCCGTGCAAATCGCTTCATTACACTCTGCTTAAAAACTATTGTGTAAGGGGAGCTGATTTCCGTGTGAAGCGCTATAATGCCCTTGGTTCAAGTTTGCGCTATAATTATGCGGGACAGGCAAGCGGGTGTGGCCTAATATAATGTAGTCGGACAATATCAGGTGAAAGCACTACGTATTCACAGCTCAGGGGGTGCTTCTTCTTATGACAAATCTCTTAATATCACACCCGTTGTGGCTAGGTCTGCGGATGTTAGAACTGGGTAACTAGGTTAGAATCTCGGCTCAGGCGCAGCATATTGTGATTCCGTGCAAATCGCTTCAATACACTGTGCTTAAAAACTGTTGTGTAAAGGGAGCTGATTTCCGTGTGAAGCGCTATAATGCCCTTGGTTTAAGTTTGCGCTATAATTATACGGGACAGGCAAGCGGATGTGGCCTAATGTAATGTAATCGGACACTATCAGGTGAAAGCACTACGTATTCAGAGCTCAGGGAGTGCTTCTTCTTATGACAAATCTCTTAATATCACACCCGTTGTGGCTAGGTCTGCGGATGTTAGAACTGGGTAACTAGGTTAGAATCTCGGCTCAGGCGCAGCATCTTATGATTCCGTGCAAATCGCTTTGTTACACTGTGCTTCACAACTGTTGTGTAAGGGGAGCTGATTTCCGTGTGAAGCGCTATAATGCCCTTGGTTCAAGTTTGCTCTATAATCATGCGGGACAGGCAAGCGGGTGTGGCCTAATGTAATGTAATCGGACAATGTCAGGTGAAAGCACTACGTATTCACAGCTCAGGGAGTGCTTCTTCTTATGACAAATCTCCTAATATCACACCCGTTGCGGCTAAGGCTGCAAATGTTATAACTGGGTAACTAGGTTAGAATCTCGGCTCCGGTGCAGCATCTTGTGATCCCGTGCAAATCGCTTCATTACACTGTGCTTAAAAACTGTTGTGTAAGGGGAGCAGATTTCCGTGTGAAGCGCTATAATGCCCTTGGTTCAAGTTTGCTCTATAATCATGCGGGACAGGCAAGCGGGTGTGGACTAATATAATGTAATCGGACAATATCAGGTGAAAGCACTTCGTATTCACAGCTCAGGGAGTGCTTCTTCTTATGCCAAATCTCCTAATATCACACCCGTTGCGGGTAGGGCTGCGGATGTTAGAATTGGGTAACTAGGTTAGAATCTGGGCTCCGGTGCAGCATCTTGTGATTCAGTGCAAATCGCTTCATTACACTGTGCTTAAAAACTGTTGTGTAAGGGGAGCTGATTTCCGTGTGAAGCGCTATAATGCCCTTGGTTCAAGTTTGCGCTATAATTATGCGGGTCAGGCATGCGGATGTGGCCTAATGGAATGTAATCGGACAATATCAACTGAAAGCACTACGTATTCACAGCTCAGTGAGTGCTTCTTCTTATGACAAATATCCTAATATCACACCCGTTGCGGCTAGCGCTGCGAATGTTCGAACTGGGTAACTAGGTTAGAATCTCGGCTCAAGCGCAGCATCTTGTGATTCCGTGCAAATCGCTTCGTTACACTGTGCTTAAAAACTGTTGTGTAAGCGGAGCTGATTTCCGTGTGAAGCGCTATAATGCCCTTGGTTCAAGTTTGCGCTATAATTATGCGGGACAGGCAAGCGGGTGTGGCCTAATGTAATGTAATCGGACAATATCAGGTGAAAGCACTACGTATTCACAGCTCAGGGAGTGCTTCTTCTTATGACAAATCTCCTAATATCACACCCATTGCGTCGAGGCCTGCGGGTGTTAGAACTGGGTAACTAGGTTAGAATCTCGGCTCAGGCGCAGCATCTTATGATTCTGTGCAAATCGCTTTGTTACACTGTGCTTAAAAACTGTTGTGTAAGGAGAGCTGATTTCCGTGTGAAGCGCTATAATGCCCTTGGTTCAAGTTTGCGCTATAACTATGCGGGACAGGCAAGCGGGTGTGGCCTAATATAATGTAATCCGACAATATCAGGTGAAAGCACTACGTATTCACATCTCGGGGAGTGCTTTTTCTTACGACAAATCTCCTAATATCACACCCATTGCAGCTAGGGCTGAGTATGTTAGAACTGGGTAACTAGGTTAGAAACTCGGTACAGTCGCAGCATCTTGTGATTCCGTGCAAATCGCTTCATTACACTGTGCTTAAAAATTGTTGTGTAAGGGGAGCTGATTTCCGTGTGAAGCGCTATAATGCCCTTGGTTCGAGTTTGCGCTATAATTATGAGGGACAGGCAAGCGGGTGTGGCCTAATGTAATGTAATTGGACAATATCAGGTGAAAGCACTACGTATTCACAACTCAGGGAGTGCTTCTTCTTATGACAAATCTCCTAATATGACACCCGTTGCAGCTAGGGCTGCGGATGTTAGAACTGGGTAACTAGGTTAGAATCTCGGCTCAGGCGCAGCATATTGTGATTCCGTGCAAATCGCTTCAATACACTGTGCTTAAAAACTGTTGTGTAAAGGGAGCTGATTTCCGTGTGAAGCGCTATAATGCCCTTGGTTTAAGTTTGCGCTATAATTATGCGGGACAGGCAAGCGGATGTGGCCTAATGTAATGTAATCGGACACTATCAGGTGAAAGCACTACGTATTCAGAGCTCAGGGAGTGCTTCTTCTTATGACAAATCTCTTAATATCACACCCGTTGTGGCTAGGTCTGCGGATGTTAGAACTGGGTAACTAGGTTAGAATCTCGGCTCAGGCGCAGCATCTTGTGATTCCGTGCAAATCGTTTCGTTACACTGTGCTTAACAACTGTTGTGTAAGGGGGGCTGATTTCCGTGTGAAGCGCTATAATGCCCTTGGTTCAAGTTTGCGCTATAATTATGCTGGACAGGCAAGCGGGTGTGGCCTAATGTAATGTAATCAGACAATATCAGGTGAAAGCACTACGTATTCGCAGCTCAGGGAGTGCTTCTTCTTATGACAAATCTCCTAATATCACACCCATTGCGTCGAGGCCTGCGGATGTTAGAACTGGGTAACTAGGTTAGAATTTCGGCAAAGGCGCAGCAGCTTGTGATTCCGTGCAAATCGCTTCATTACACTCTGCTTAAAAACTGTTGTGTAAGGGGAGCTGATTTCCGTGTGAAGCGCTATAATGCCCTTGGTTCAAGTTTGCGCTATAATTATGCAGGACAGGCAAGCAGATGTGGCCTAATGTAATGTAATCGGACAATATCAGGTGAAAGCACTACGTATTCACAGCTCAGGGAGTGCTTCTTCTTATGACAAATCTCCTAATATCACACACATTGCGGCTAGGTCTGCGGATGTTAGAACTGGGTAACTAGGTTAGAATCTCGGCTCAGGCGCAGCATATTGTGATTCCGTGCAAATCGTTTCGTTACACTGTGCTTAACAACTGTTGTGTAAGGGGAGCTGATTTCCGTGTGAAGCGCTATAATGCCCTTGGTTCAAGTTTGCGCTATAATTATGCGGGACAGACAAGCGGGTGTGGCCTAATGTAATGTAATCGGACAATGTCAGGTGAAAGCACTACGTATTCACAGCTCAGGGAGTGCTTTTTCTTATGACAAATCTCCTAACATCACACCCGTTGCGGCCAGGGCTGCAGATGCTAGAACTGGGTAACTAGGTTAGAATCTCGGCTCAGGCGCAGCATATTGTGATTCCGTGCAAATCGCTTCATTACACTGTGCTTAAAAACTGTTGTGTAAGGGGAACTGATTTCCGTGTGATGCGCTATAATGCCCTTGGTTCAAGTTTGCGCTATAATTATGGGGACAGGCAAGCGGTGTGGCCTAATGTAATGTAATTGGACAATATCAGGTGAAAGCACTACGTATTCACAGCTCAGGGAGTGCTTCTTCTTATGACAAATCTCTTAATATCACACCAGTTGAGCTAGGGAGGCGGATGTTAGAACTGGGTAACTAGGTTAGAATCTCGGCTCAGGCGCAGCATCTTGTGATTCCGTGCAAATCGCTTCATTACACTCTGCTTAAAAACTGTTGTGTAAGGGGAGCTGATTTCCGTGTGAAGCGCTATAATGCCCTTGCTTCAAGTTTGCGCTATAATTATGCGGGACAGGCAAGCGGATGTGGCCTAATGTAATGTAAACGGACAATATCAGGTGAAAGCACTACGTATTCACAGCTCAGGGAGTGCTTCTTCTTATGACAAATCTCCTAATATCACACCCGTTGCGGCTAGCGCTGCGAATGTTCGAACTGGGTAACTAGGTTAGAATCTCGGCTCAAGCGCAGCATCTTGTGATTCCGTGCAAATCGCTTTGTTACACTGTGCTTAAAAACTGTTGTGTAAGCGGAGCTGATTTCCGTGTGAAGCGCTATAATGCCCTTGGTTCAAGTTTGCGCTATAATTATGCGGGACAGGCAAGCGGGGGTGGCCTAATATAATGTAATCGGACAATATCAGGTGAAAGCACTATGTATTCACAGCTCAGGGAGTGCTTTTTCTTATGACAAATCTCCTAACATCACACCCATTGCGGCTAGGGCTGCGGATGTTAGAACTGGGTAACTAGGTTAGAATCTCGGCTCAGGCGCAGCATATTGTGATTCCGTGCAAATCGCTTCATTACACTGTGCTTAAAAACTGTTGTGTAAGGGGAGCTGATTTCCGTGTGAAGCGCTATAATGCCCTTGGTTCAAGTTTGCGCTATAATTATGAGGGACAGGCAAGCGGGTGTGGCCTAATGTAATGTAATCGGACAATGTCAGGTGAAAGCACTACGTATTCACAGCTCAGAGAGTGCTTTTTCTCATGACAAATCTCCTAACATCACACCCGTTGCGGCTAGGGCTGCAGATGCTAGAACTGGGTAACTAGGTTAGAATCTCAGCTCAGGCGCAGCATATTGTGATTCCGTGCAAATCGCTTCATTACACTGTGCTTAAAAACTGTTGTGTAAGGGGAACTGACTTCCGTGTGATGCGCTATAATGCCCTTGGTTCAAGTTTGCGCTATAATTATGCGGGACAGGCAAGCGGTGTGGCCTAATGTAATGTAATTGGGCAATATCAGGTGAAAGCACTACGTATTCACAGCTCAGGGAGTTCTTCTTCTTATGACAAATCTCCTAATATCACACCCATTGCAGCTATGTCTGCGGATGTTAGAACTGGGTAACTAGATTAGAATCTCGGCTCAGGCGCAGCATCTTGTGATTCCGTGCAAATCGCTTTGTTACACTGTGCTTACCAACTGTTGTGTAAGGGGAGCTGATTTCCGTGTGAAGCGCTATAATGCCCTTGGTTCAAGTTTGCGCTATAATTATGCGGGACAGGCAAGCGGGTGTGGCCTAATGTAATGTAATCGGACAATGTCAGGTGAAAGCACTACGTATTCACAGCTCAGGGAGTGCTTTTTCTTATGACAAATCTCCTAACATCACACCCGTTGCGGCCAGGGCTGCAGATGCTAGAACTGGGTAACTAGGTTAGAATCTCGGCTCAGGTGCAGCATATTGTGATTCCGTGCAAATCGCTTCATTACACTGTGCTTAAAAACTGTTGTGTAAGGGGAACTGATTTCCGTGTGATGCGCTATAATGCCCTTGGTTCAAGTTTGCGCTATAATTATGCGGGACAGGCAAGCGGTGTGGCCTAATGTAATGGAATCGGACAATATCAGGTGAAAGCACTACGTATTCACAGCTCAGGGAGTGCTTCTTCTTATGACAAATCTCTTAATATCACACCAGTTGAGCTAGGGAGGCGGATGTTAGAACTGGGTAACTAGGTTAGAATCTCGGCTCAGGCGCAGCATCTTGTGATTCCGTGCAAATCGCTTCATTACACTCTGCTTAAAAACTGTTGTGTAAGGGGAGCTGATTTCCGTGTGAAGCGCTATAATGCCCTTGCTTCAAGTTTGCGCTATAATTATGCGGGACAGGCAAGCGGATGTGGCCTAATGTAATGTAATCGGACAATATCAGGTGAAAGCACTACGTATTTACAGCTCAGGGAGTGCTTCTTCTTATGACAAATCTCCTAATATCACACCCGTTGCGGCTAGCGCTGCGAATGTTCGAACTGGGTAACTAGGTTAGAATCTCGGCTCAAGCGCAGCATCTTGTGATTCCGTACAAATCGCTTTGTTACACTGTGCTTAAAAACTGTTGTGTAAGCGGAGCTGATTTCCGTGTGAAGCGCTATAATGCCCTTGGTTCAAGTTTGCGCTATAATTATGCGGGACAGGCAAGCGGGGGTGGCCTAATATAATGTAATCGGACAATATCAGGTGAAAGCACTATGTATTCACAGCT
Organism: Triturus cristatus; assembly: GCF_964204655.1. Lineage (NCBI taxonomy): Eukaryota > Metazoa > Chordata > Amphibia > Caudata > Salamandridae > Triturus > Triturus cristatus. The sequence continues at coordinate 213,220,341 of NC_140579.1, forward strand.
CAGGGAGTGCTTTTTCTTCTGACAAATCTCCTAACATCACACCCATTGCGGCTAGGGCTGCGGATGTTAAAACTGGGTAACTAGGTTAGAATCTCGGCTCAGGCGCAGCATATTGTGATTCCGTGCAAATCGCTTCATTACACTGTGCTTAAAAACTGTTGTGTAAGGGGAGCTGATTTCCGTGTGAAGCGCTATAATGCCCTTGGTTCAAGTTTGCGCTATAATTATGAGGGACAGGCAAGCGGGTGTGGCCTAATGTAATGTAATCGGACAATGTCAGGTGAAAGCACTACAATATTCACAGCTCAGGGAGTTCTTCTTCTTATGACAAATCTCCTAATATCACACCCATTGCAGCTATGTCTGCGGATGTTAGAACTGGGTAACTAGGTTAGAATCTCGGCTCAGGCGCAGCATCTTGTGATTCCGTGCAAATCGCTTTGTTACACTGTGCTTACCAACTGTTGTGTAAGGGGAGCTGATTTCCGTGTGAAGCGCTATAATGCCCTTGGTTCAAGTTTGCGCTATAATTATGCGGGTCAGGCAAGCGGATGTGGCCTAATGTAATGTAATCGGACAATATCAGGTGAAAGCACCACGTATTCACAGCTCAGTGAGTGCTTCTTCTTATGACAAATCTCCTAATATGACACCCGTTGCAGCTAGGGCTGCGGATGTTCGAACTGGGTAACTAGATTAGAATCTCGGCTCAGGCGCAGCATCTTGTGATTCCGTGCAAATCGCTTCGTTACACTGTGCTTAAAAGCTGTTGTGCAAGGGGAGCTGATTTCCGTGTGAAGCGCTATAATGCCCTTGGTTCAAGTTTGCGCTATAATTATGCGGGACAGGCAAGCGGGTGTGGCCTAATGTAATGTAATCGGACAATATCAGGTGAAAGCACTACGTATTCGCAGCTCAGGGAGTGCTTCTTCTTATGACAAATCTCCTAATATCACACCCATTGCGTCGAGGCCTGCGGATGTTAGAACTGGGTAACTAGGTTAGAATCTCGGCTCAGGCGCAGCATCTTATGATTCCGTGCAAATCGCTTTGTTACACTGTGCTTAACAACTGTTGTGTAAGGGGAGCTGATTTCCGTGTGAAGCACTATAATGCCCTTGGTTCAAGTTTGCGCTATAACTATGCGGGACAGGCAAGCGGGTGTGGCCTAATGTAATGTAATCGGACAATATCAGGTGAAAGCACTACGTATTCACAGCTCAGGGAGTGCTTTTTCTTATGACAAATCTTCTAATATCACACCCATTGCAGCTAGGGCTGAGGATGTTAGAACTGGGTAACTAGGTTAGAATATCGGTACAGGCGCAGCATCTTGTGATTCCGTGCAAATCGCTTCATTACACTGTGCTTAAAAACTGTTGTGTAAGGGGAACTAATTTCCGTGTGATGCGCTATAATGCCCTTGGTTCAAGTTTGCGCTATAATTATGCGGGACAGGCAAGCGGTGTGGCCTAATGTAATGTAATTGGACAATATCAGGTGAAAGCACTACGTATTCACAGCTCAGGGAGTGCTTCTTCTTATGACAAATCTCCTAATATCACACACATTGCGTTGAGGCCTGCGGATGTTAGAACTGGGTAACTAGGTTAGAATCTCGGCTCAGGCGCAGCATCTTGTGATTCCGTGCAAATCGCTTCATTACACTCTGATTAAAAACTGTTGTGTAAGGGGAGCTAATTTCCGTGTGAAGCGCTATAATGCCCTTGGTTCAAGTTTGCGCTATAATAATGCGGGACAGGCAAGCGGATGTGGCCTAATGTAATGTAATCGGACAATATCAGGTGAAAGCACTACGTATTCACAGCTCAGGGAGTGCTTCTTCTTATGACAAATCTCCTAACATCACACCCGTTGCGGGTAGGGCTGCGGATGTTAGAATTGGGTAACTAGGTTAGAATCTCGGCTCCGGTGCAGCATCTTGTGATTCCGTGCAAATCGCTTCATTACACTGTGCTTAAAAACTGTTGTGTAAGGGGAGCTGATTTCCGTGTGAAGCGCTATAATGCCCTTGGTTCAAGTTTGCGCTATAATTATGCGAGTCAGGCAAGCGGATGTGGCCTAATGGAATGTAATCGGACAATATCAACTGAAAGCACTACGTATTCACAGCTCAGGGAGTGCTTTTTCTTATGACAAATCTTCTTAATATCACACCCATTGCAGCTAGGGCTGAGGATGTTAGAACTGGGTAACTAGGTTAGAATATCGGCTCAGGTGCAGCATCTTGTGATTCCGTGCAAATCGCTTCGTTACACTGTGCTTAAAAGCTGTTGTGCAAGGGGAGCTGATTTCCGTGTGAAGCGCTATAATGCCCTTGGTTCAAGTTTGCGCTATAATTATGCGGCACAGGCAAGCGGGTGTGGCCTAATGTAATGTAATCGGACAATATCAGGTGAAAGCACTACGTATTCGCAGCTCAGGGAGTGCTTCTTCTTATGACAAATCTCCTAATATCACACCCATTGCAGCTATGTCTGCGGATGTTAGAACTGGGTAACTAGGTTAGAATCTCGGCTCAGGCGCAGCATCTTGTGATTCCGTGCAAATCGCTTTGTTACACTGTGCTTACCAACTGTTGTGTAAGGGGAGCTGATTTCCGTGTGAAGCGCTATAATGCCCTTGGTTCAAGTTTGCGCTATAATTATGCGGGACAGGCAAGCGGGTGTGGCCTCATGTAATGTAATCGGACAATGTCAGGTGAAAGCACTACGTATTCACAGCTCAGGGAGTGCTTTTTCTTATGACAAATCTCCTAACATCACACCCGTTGCGGCCAGGGCTGCAGATGCTAGAACTGGGTAACTAGGTTAGAATCTCGGCTCAGGCGCAGCATATTGTGATTCCGTGCAAATCGCTTCATTACACTGTGCTTAAAAACTGTTGTGTAAGGGGAACTGATTTCCGTGTGATGCGCTATAATGCCCTTGGTTCAAGTTTGCGCTATAATTATGCGGGACAGGCAAGCGGTGTGGCCTAATGTAATGTAAGTTGACAATATCAGGTGAAAGCACTACGTATTCACAGCTCAGGGAGTGCTTCTTCTTATGACAAATCTCTTAATATCACACCAGTTGAGCTAGGGAGGCGGATGTTAGAACTGGGTAACTAGGTTAGAATCTCGGCTCAGGCGCAGCATCTTGTGATTCCGTGCAAATCGCTTCATTACACTCTGCTTAAAAACTGTTGTGTAAGGGGAGCTGATTTCCGTGTGAAGCGCTATAATGCCCTTGCTTCAAGTTTGCGCTATAATTATGCGGGACAGGCAAGCGGATGTGGCCTAATGTAATGTAATCGGACAAGATCAGGTGAAAGCACTACGTATTCACAGCTCAGGGAGTGCTTCTTCTTATGACAAATCTCCTAATATCACACCCGTTGCGGCTAGCGCTGCGAATGTTCGAACTGGGTAACTAGGTTAGAATCTCGGCTCAAGCGCAGCATCTTGTGATTCCATGCAAATCGCTTTGTTACACTGTGCTTAAAAACTGTTGTGTAAGCGGAGCTGATTTCCATGTGAAGCGCAATAATGCCCTTGGTTCAAGTTTGCGCTATAATTATGCGGGACAGGCAAGCTGGGGTGGCCTAATATAATGTAATCGGACAATATCAGGTGAAAGCACTATGTATTCACAGCTCAGGGAGTGCTTTTTCTTATGACAAATCTCCTAACATCACACCCATTGCGGCTAGGGCTGCGGATGTTAGAACTGGGTAACTAGGTTAGAATCTCGGCTCAGGCGCAGCATATTGTGATTCCGTGCAAATCGCTTCATTACACTGTGCTTAAAAACTGTTGTGTAAGGGGAGCTGATTTCCGTGTGAAGCGCTATAATGCCCTTGGTTCAAGTTTGCGCTATAATTATGAGGGACAGGCAAGCGGGTGTGGCCTAATGTAATGTAATCGGACAATGTCAGGTGAAAGCACTACATATTCACAGCTCAGAGAGTGCTTTTTCTTATGACAAATCTCCTAACATCACACCCGTTGCGGCTAGGGCTGCAGATGCTAGAACTGGGTAACTAGGTTAGAATCTCGGCTCAGGCGCAGCATATTGTGATTCCGTGCAAATCGCTTCATTACACTGTGCTTAAAAACTGTTGTGTAAGGGGAACTGACTTCCGTGTGATGCGCTATAATGCCCTTGGTTCAAGTTTGCGCTATAATTATGCGGGACAGGCAAGCGGTGTGGCCTAATGTAATGTAATTGGGCAATATCAGGGGAAAGCACTACGTATTCACAGCTCAGGGAGTTCTTCTTCTTATGACAAATCTCCTAATATCACACCCATTGCAGCTATGTCTGCGGATGTTAGAACTGGGTAACTAGGTTAGAATCTCGGCTCAGGCGCAGCATCTTGTGATTCCGTGCAAATCGCTTTGTTACACTGTGCTTACCAACTGTTGTGTAAGGGGAGCTGATTTCCGTGTGAAGCGCTATAATGCCCTTGGTTCAAGTTTGCGCTATAATTATGCGGGTCAGGCAAGCGGATGTGGCCTAATGTAATGTAATCGGACAATATCAGGTGAAAGCACCACGTATTCACAGCTCAGTGAGTGCTTCTTCTTATGACAAATCTCCTAATATGACACCCGTTGCAGCTAGGGCTGCGGATGTTCGAACTGGGTAACTAGATTAGAATCTCGGCTCAGGCGCAGCATCTTGTGATTCCGTGCAAATCGCTTCGTTACACTGTGCTTAAAAGCTGTTGTGCAAGGGGAGCTGATTTCCGTGTGAAGCGCTATAATGCCCTTGGTTCAAGTTTGCGCTATAATTATGCGGGACAGGCAAGCGGGTGTGGCCTAATGTAATGTAATCGGACAATATCAGGTGAAAGCACTACGTATTCGCAGCTCAGGGAGTGCTTCTTCTTATGACAAATCTCCTAATATCACACCCATTGCGTCGAGGCCTGCGGATGTTAGAACTGGGTAACTAGGTTAGAATCTCGGCTCAGGCGCAGCATCTTATGATTCCGTGCAAATCGCTTTGTTACACTGTGCTTAACAACTGTTGTGTAAGGGGAGCTGATTTCCGTGTGAAGCACTATAATGCCCTTGGTTCAAGTTTGCGCTATAACTATGCGGGACAGGCAAGCGGGTGTGGCCTAATGTAATGTAATCGGACAATATCAGGTGAAAGCACTACGTATTCACAGCTCAGGGAGTGCTTTTTCTTATGACAAATCTTCTAATATCACACCCATTGCAGCTAGGGCTGAGGATGTTAGAACTGGGTAACTAGGTTAGAATATTGGTACAGGCGCAGCATCTTGTGATTCCGTGCAAATCGCTTCATTACACTGTGCTTAAAAACTGTTGTGTAAGGGGAACTGATTTCCGTGTGATGCGCTATAATGCCCTTGGTTCAAGTTTGCGCAATAATTATGCGGGACAGGCAAGCGGTGTGGCCTAATGTAATGTAATTGGACAATATCAGGTGAAAGCACTACGTATTCACAGCTCAGGGAGTGCTTCTTCTTATGACAAATCTCCTAATATCACACCCATTGCGTCGAGGCCTGCGGATGTTAGAACTGGGTAACTAGGTTAGAATCTCGGCTCAGGCGCAGCATCTTGTGATTCCGTGCAAATCGCTTCATTACACTCTGCTTAAAAACTGTTGTGTAAGGGGAGCTAATTTCCGTGTGAAGCGCTATAATGCCCTTGGTTCAAGTTTGCGCTATAATAATGCGGGACAGGCAAGCGGATGTGGCCTAATGTAATGTAATCGGACAATATCAGGTGAAAGCACTACGTATTCACAGCTCAGGGAGTGCTTCTTCTTATGACAAATCTCCTAATATCACACCCATTGCGTCGAGGCCTGCGGATGTTATAACTGGGTAACTAGGTTAGAATCTCGGCTCAGGCGCAGCATCTTATGGTTCCGTGCAAATCGCTTTGTTACACTGTGCTTCACAACTGTTGTGTAAGGGGAGCTGATTTCCGTGTGAAGCACTAAAATGCCCTTGGTTCAAGTTTGCGCTATAACTATGCGGGACAGGCAAGCGGGTGTGGCCTAATGTAATGTAATCGGACAATATCAGGTGAAAGCACTACGTATTCACAGCTCAGGGAGTGCTTTTTCTTATGACAAATCTCCTAATATCACACCCATTGCAGCTAGGGCTGAGGATGTTAGAACTGGGTAACTAGGTTAGAATATCGGTACAGGCGCAGCATCTTGTGATTCCGTGCAAATCGCTTCATTACACTGTGCTTAAAAACTGTTGTGTAAGGGGAACTGATTTCCGTGTGATGCGCTATAATGCCCTTGGTTCAAGTTTGCGCTATAATAATGCGGGACAGGCAAGCGGTGTGGCCTAATGTAATGTAATTGGACAATATCAGGTGAAAGCACTACGTATTCACAGCTCAGGGAGTACTTCTTCTTATGACAAATCTCCTAATATCACACCCGTTGCGGCTAGGGCTGCGGATGTTAGAACTGGGTAACTAGGTTAGAATCTCGGCTCAGGTGCAGCATCTTGTGATTCTGTGCAAATCGCTTTGTTACCCTGTGCTTAAAAACTGTTGTTGTAAGGGGAGCTGATTTCCGTGTGTAGCACTATAATGCCCTTGATTCAAGTTTGCGCTATAATTATGCGGGACAGGCAAGCGGGTGTGGCCTAATGTAATGTAATTGGACAATATCAGGTGAAAGCACTACGTATTCACAACTCAGGGAGTGCTTCTTCTTATGACAAATCTCCTAATATGACACCCGTTGCAGCTAGGGCTGCGGATGTTAGAACTGGGTAACTAGGTTAGAATTTCGGCTCAGGCGCAGCATATTGTGATTCCGTGCAAATCGCTTCAATACACTGTGCTTAAAAACTGTTGTGTAAAGGGAGCTGATTTCCGTGTGAAGCGCTATAATGCCCTTGGTTTAAGTTTGCGCTATAATTATGCGGGACAGGCAAGCGGATGTGGCCTAATGTAATGTAATCGGACACTATCAGGTGAAAGCACTACGTATTCACAGCTCAGGGAGTTCTTCTTCTTATGACAAATCTCCTAATATCACACCCATTGCAGCTATGTCTGCGGATGTTAGAACTGGGTAACTAGATTAGAATCTCGGCTCAGGCGCAGCATCTTGTGATTCCGTGCAAATCGCTTCATTACACTGTGCTTAAAAGCTGTTGTGCAAGGGGAGCTGATTTCCGTGTGAAGCGCTATAATGCCCTTGGTTCAAGTTTGCGCTATAATTATGCAGGACAGGCAAGCGGATGTGGCCTAATGTAATGTAATCGGACAATATCAGGTGAAAGCACTACGTATTCACAGCTCAGGGAGTGCTTCTTCTTATGACAAATCTCCTAATATCACACCCATTGCGGCTAGGTCTGCGGATGTTAGAACTGGGTAACTAGGTTAGAATCTCGGCTCAGGCGCAGCATCTTGTGATTCCGTGCAAATCGTTTCGTTACACTGTGCTTAACAACTGTTGTGTAAGGGGGGCTGATTTCGGTGTGAAGCGCTATAATGCCCTTGGTTCAAGTTTGCGCTATAATTATGCGGGACAGGCAAGCGGGTGTGGCCTAATGTAATGTAATCGGACAATGTCAGGTGAAAGCACTACGTATTCACAGCTCAGGTAGTGCTTCTTCTTATGACAAATCTCCTAATATCACACCCATTGCGGCTAGGTCTGCGGATGTTAGAACTGGGTAACTAGGATAGAATCTCGGCTCAGGCGCAGCATCTTGTGATTCCGTGCAAATCGTTTCGTTACACTGTGCTTAACAACTGTTGTGTAAGGGGAGCTGATTTCCGTGTGAAGCGCTATAATGCCCTTGGTTCAAGTTTGCGCTATAATTATGCGGGACAGACAAGCGGGTGTGGCCTAATGTAATGTAATCGGACAATGTCAGGTGAAAGCACTACGTATTCACAGCTCAGGGAGTGCTTTTTCTTATGACAAATCTCCTAACATCACACCCGTTGCGGCCAGGGCTGCAGATGCTAGAACTGGGTAACTAGGTTAGAATCTCGGCTCAGGCGCAGCATATTGTGATTCCGTGCAAATCGCTTCATTACACTCTGCTTAAAAACTGTTGTGTAAGGGGAGCTGATTTCCGTGTGAAGCGCTATAATGCCCTTGCTTCAAGTTTGCGCTATAATTATGTGGGACAGGCAAGCGGATGTGGCCTAATGTAATGTAATCAGACAATATCAGGTGAAAGCACTACGTATTCACAGCTCAGGGAGTGCTTCTTCTTATGACAAATCTCCTAATATCACACCCGTTGCGGCTAGCGCTGCGAATGTTCGAACTGGGTAACTAGGTTAGAATCTCGGCTCAAGCGCAGCATCTTGTGATTCCGTGCAAATCGCTTCGTTACACTGTGCTTAAAAACTGTTGTGTAAGGGGAGCTGATTTCCGTGTGAAGCGCTATAATGCCCTTGCTTCAAGTTTGCGCTATAATTATGCGGGACAGGCAAGCGGATGTGGCCTAATGTAATGTAATCAGACAATATCAGGTGAAAGCACTACGTATTCACAGCTCAGGGAGTGCTTCTTCTTATGACAAATCTCCTAATATCACACCCGTTGCGGCTAGCGCTGCGAATGTTCGAACTGGGTAACTAGGTTAGAATCTCGGCTCAAGCGCAGCATCTTGTGATTCTGTGCAAATCGCTTCGTTACACTGTGCTTAAAAACTGTTGTGTAAGGGGAGCTGATTTCCGTGTGAAGCGCTATAATGCCCTTGGTTCGAGTTTGCGCTATAATTATGAGGGACAGGCAAGCGGGTGTGGCCTAATGTAATGTAATCGGACAATGTCAGGTGAAAGCACTACGTATTCACAGCTCAGGGAGTTCTTCTTCTTATGACAAATCTCCTAATATCACACCCATTGCAGCTATGTCTGCGGATGTTAGAACTGGGTAACTAGATTAGAATCTCGGCTCAGGCGCAGCATCTTGTGATTCCGTGCAAATCGCTTCATTACACTGTGCTTAAAAGCTGTTGTGCAAGGGGAGCTGATTTCCGTGTGAAGCGCTATAATGCCCTTGGTTCAAGTTTGCGCTATAATTATGCTGGACAGGCAAGCGGGTGTGGCCTAATGTAATGTAATCAGACAATATCAGGTGAAAGCACTACGTATTCGCAGCTCAGGGAGTGCTTCTTCTTATGACAAATCTCCTAATATCACACCCATTGCGTCGAGGCCTGCGGATGTTAGAACTGGGTAACTAGGTTAGAATTTCGGCAAAGACGCAGCAGCTTGTGATTCCGTGCAAATCGCTTCATTACACTCTGCTTAAAAACTGTTGTGTAAGGGGAGCTGATTTCCGTGTGAAGCGCTATAATGCCCTTGGTTCAAGTTTGCGCTATAATTATGCAGGACAGGCAAGCGGATGTGGCCTAATGTAATGTAATCGGACAATATCAGGTGAAAGCACTACGTATTCACAGCTCAGGGAGTGCTTCTTCTTATGACAAATCTCCTAATATCACACCCATTGCGGCTAGGTCTGCGGATGTTCGAACTGGTAAATAGACATAATATCGAAAAAATAATATCGAACAACAAGAATATCGAAGTTAAAATATCGAGAGAACATTAATATCGAAGTGTAGAATATCGAGGTAAGTAATATCGTTTTTTTTGTGTTTAGTAAAATATCGAAGTATGAAATATCGATGTAGTAATATCGTTTGAAGATAATATCGATTGAATAGTTTTGTTAGAAATATCGAAATATAATATATATATTGTTTAAAATGTGTATTTAGTGTATATTGAATAAGTAAATTGTTTAATTATATGTATAAATACTTTATTAATGTTTAAAATATAATTAATAGTGTTAAGTAATTTATTGTATGATATGTTTTAGGAGCGGGATGTTGGGTTATTAGGGGATAAGGGTGGGGAGTGTTTTAAAAATATTAGTGTAAAATCAGATAATAATTTAAAAATATTAAATAATAAATAATTATGAATATTAAATTGTAATGAAATTTCTAAATTAAATATTTATAATTTAGAAAATAATAAAGAAATTATATATATTTTTTAGGAGCGGGATGTTGGGTTATTAGGGGATAAGGGTGGGGAGTGTTTTAAAAATATTAGTGTAAAATCAGATAATAATTTAAAAATATTAAATAATAAATAATTATGAATAGTAAATTGTAATGAAATTTCTAAATTAAATATTTATAATTTAGAAAATAAAAAAGAAATTATATATATTTTTTAGGAGCGGGATGTTGGGTTATTAGGGGAGAAGGGTGGGGAGTGTTTTAAAAATGTTCTTGTAAAATCAGATAATAATGTAAAAATATTTAATATTCAAGATTTCGAAATTTCAAAATTTCAATAAAAATTCGAAATTATATAATTTGAAATTATAATGAAATTTTAATTTTGTTTTATGAGTGGGATGTAGGGTTATTAGTGTATAAGGGTGGGGAGTGTATTAAAAAGATTACTGTAAAATTGGATAATAAGTTATAAATATTAATACTAAAGAATTAGAAATGTTAACATTTTAATGTAATTTTGACAATGTTTTAAAAAAAAATTCCAATTAATTTCGAAATTATTTTTTTGTTTCATGGTTGGGAATTTGGGTTATTAGGGTGTAAGGGTGTGGATTGCATTTTAATAATTATTACAAAATTATAGATTAATAAATAAATATTTAATTGGGAATAATTCAAATTTGTGAACATTTTATGTCAAAATCTAATTATATAATTTAAATTGGAAATTATAATTTCAATATTTATGTTATATTTATGGGTGGGATGTGGGTATATTAGGGGAGAAGGGTGGGGAGTAATTTTTTAAAAAAATAGTGTAAACATAGATCATAAAACAATTCAATTTATTAGTAAATATTGTGAAATCTAAAATTTTAAATAAAAATTATAATTAAATAATTGTATATTTGCAATTTATATGGAAAACATATTGTACATATTTATTTTGGAATTAGGGTTAATATGGGATAGGGGTGGGTATTGTAACTATAGTATTGTTAAAATTAATAGTTTTTAAATGATATCTCATAGTTAATAAATGTAGATTATTAATATTTTAAGTGATGTTATAACCAGCACCTTGTCTCAGTTTGATCTTTCTGGAGCGGGAATATTAAATTTAATTGGGTTAGTGTCCAGCACCTTCCCTGAGTTTATGTTAACTGGAGTGGGAATAGTAAATTATATAGGGTTACTGTCCAGCACCTTCTCTGAATTTATGTTAACTGGAGTGGGAATAGTAAATTATATAGGGTTACTGTCCACCACCTTCCATGACTTTATCTTAACTGGAGTGGGAATAGTAAATTATATACAGTTAGTGTCCAGCATCTTCCCTGAGTTTATGATAACTGGAGTGGGAATAGTAAATTATTTAGGGTTAGTGTCCAGCACCTTTCCTGACTTTATGTTAACTGGAGTGGGAATAGTAAATTTTATAGGGTTACTGGCCAGCACCTTCCTTGACTTTATGTTAACTGGAGTGGGAATAGTAAATTATATAGGGTTAGTGTCCAGCATCTTCTCTGACTTTATGTTAACTGGAGTGGGAATAGTAAATTATATAGGGTTACTGTCCAGCACCTTCCTTGACTTTATGTTAACTGGAGTGGGAATAGTAAATTATATAGGGTTACTGTCCAGCACCTTCCTTGACTTTATGTTAACTGGAGTGGGAATAGTAAATTATATAGGGTTACTGGCCAGCACCTTTCCTGAGTTTATGTTAACTGGAGTGGGAATAGTAAATTATATAGGGTTAGTGTCCAGCATCTTCTCTGACTTTATGTTAACTGGAGTGGGAATAGTAAATTATATAGGGTTACTGTCCACCACCTTCTCAGAATTTATGTTAACTGGAGTGGGAATAGTAAATTATATAGGGTTACTGTCCAGCATTTTCCCTGAATTTATGTTAACTGGAGTGGGAATAGTAAATTATATAGGGTTACTGTCCAGCACCTTCCTTGACTTTATGTTAACTGGAGTGGGAATAGTAAATTATATAGGGTTACTGTCCAGCACCTTCCTTGACTTTATGTTAACTGGAGTGGGAATAGTAAATGATATAGGGTTACTGTCCAGCACCTTTCCTGACTTTATGTTAACTGGAGTGGGAATAGTAAATTATATAGGGTTAGTGTGCTGAATGTATATGTATTGTGTTAATGAAGTATGTTTTTGGATTTAATGTTGGAAAAAAATGTGATTATTTACATTTTTAAACAATTAAATTAGCTACATTATATATGTGAGAGTTATAAATTATGAAATCCAATGACACATTTTATATTTTTATATAAGATTTATTTTTGTTGAAGAAAGTAGACAGATTATTTTTATTTTATTTACAGAATGGAGTATACATTAGTAGACATACAGCAAATATGCATTCATTTGTGTCTTTTTGCAATGTTTTAAGGAAAATAAAATGTATTGATATTATCACATTTTATAACAGAAGTATTGATAATTACAAAAAAACATACATAACATTTATTACTTTTTAACATTGTTTGCAAATAAACATATTCTTACAGTATTCATATAATAATGTTTTTGTTGGCTATATACATAAAAAAAATCATTGCATATTTAATTTCTGAAGAATATTGTTTCATTTTTATTTTGTTGTTGTACATAATTAGTACATGACAAAAAGTATATTTTTATGCTATGTATTTTTAATGATGATTAATAATATTATTGTAGGAAATGTTAATATTATTAATTTTTATATTTTATAATTATATGAAAAAAATTGTTTTGCAACATGTACATTTTGTAAATAAATTTTAAATAATAAAAACATTTTATTATAGTTTGAACAGTTGTGAAAAAAAATTACTGTATTATAATCATAATAATAATGTATTTATAATTATTATGAATATAATTTTTTAAGGTATTGTTTATTAGAAAATAATTTTCAAAAAATTTAGATACATTTATGTTATATTTATATATGATTATAATGTTATAATGTATTTACACTGATTTAAGTAGGGATTTTCATTTGAATGGGATTATTTTGTAACCGCTTCATGTTATTTTGGGTCATTTTGGACTGAGGAAGCTCGCGGTTGGAAGCTGCGTCGCGTTGAGCAAGGTAAGGGGTGTTTTAAGTATTAAGTGTTATTAAATACTTATGTTTAGGGTAGTTAGGATGTTTATAGTGTATTGATAGATAATTTAAAATGTTTTGGGTGTTTTTGACGTGTTAGTAATGATTTAGTTACGTCTGGTTGTTTACTGGTTGTGACGTAGTTTTCGAAGTAAATATTGTGATTAAATATGTGTTGTTTTGAAATGATGTAATTGTATTTATTAAATGTATTTGTGTGTGATTGTGTGGGTGGGTATGTTTTGTTCTGTTTTTCAGGTAAATGTTGATCGATGTTTTTTCGAAGACCAAGACGCGTTTTTTTTTTTTAAAGTGTGTGTTACTTGATTTAAGTAATATTGTGAACACACTTTTTAACTTTTTACGGGATTTCATGGAGCGTTTATTTTGATTTTTCACTTCTTTTCGGGTTTTTGAGGGTTTGCATATTATGATGGAAAGAGAGACGTTATTTTTTTTTTTTTTTTACAGTGTGTTTTAGTTAATGAAACTAATAAAGTTATCACACTGTTTTTTTCACCGGGATTTCCAGGAGCGTTTGTTACTATTTTGACCTATTTTTCGGGTTTTTGAGGGTTTCACGTTTTTGGATTTGTCGAGGATGGATTTACATTGGATGTGTTGATTTTTTCATTTTTGGTGGGGCAAATTTTTTATTATTACTATGGATTGACATAGAAATGGAAGGAGTCTTACTTGGTGGAATTCATCTTGTATGGCTACATCAATGGTAAGTTATATTTTGTTATAATTTGGGTGGGAAATGTTATTATAGTTTATTGTTATATATATTATATTTACAGAAATAATATTTAATTGTACATATATATTTCCTATATGAAAATGAAATGTATCTGACAATTATATATTATTTAGGAAAATATAGTATTAATATATGATTGCAATTGTTTATTGTATTGACCTATTTCATTTATTAGCTGTGTGTATGTTAATTATAAAATGCTTTTGGCTATTAGTGATAGGTAGTCTAGGCCACTTGTTGATGGGTATAGGTTTACTTGACTTTGTAGTAGATCAAACATTTGTTTGGTTTGTTTAGTTAATTTAGGACCTATTTGAGTAACAGATTGTTGCATCCGTAATTCTTGGTAGCTTTGTTCTTTTTGTAGAGATTCCAGGAGTTTTTGTAGGGTAGGTTTCCCTCTGCTTGTAGTTGCTTGGAAGGCATTATGCCATCCTTCAACACTATTGTTTGTTTTGGATTGTTTATTTAAGGTACTCAGGTATACATTCCACCAAGGAATGTGGAACTTTGGTTGTCTTCTATGTCCTGATCGATGTAATCTTCCCACCCAGGTGTCCTCAAAGTAGTCTAGGAGTTGGCTTAATTTGTCTTCGTTCTTTTTGTAATAGGGACTTTCTATTAGAATATTATAGTGTTCTGCTACATCTGTTACAGGTACGTATGCTAGTGCTATTAGTTTTTTAACCTGGTAGGCAAAAGTACTATCTGTAGCATATTGTACACTTAGGTGCCGATCACGATCCGGCAAAAACCGGGTACGAACCGTCGGACGGAGCATAATCTCCGCCCGACGCGTACCCGGTCGTCAATTTTTACAAACAAGGAATTACGATTCGCACGGGTACACCATTACCGTACGATTCGTAAAAAAGCCCGACCGAACAAAAAACACCTACCAATGCGATCCGGGAAAGCGCCGACCTGACGTCGGGACGCACGCAGCCAGCCATTCACGACCCAGGAATCACGATTCGCACCGACGTCACCCCGCACGGTGAATATTTTGCGGCAGCCAAAAACTGCCGGGAAATCAGGACGACGCGAACAAGGACCACCAGTACGCGACGGACAGACGACGCCGCGAACAAGGAGGACCAGTACGCGACGGACAGACATGGACCCGAACCTACGAGTCATCCCTGCCCTCATAGCAGTACACCTCCTCTACAGGTTACGACGCAGACGCCGCAGAAGGTCAGAATAACTAAGGGAGGGGGGAAAGTGGGGTGGGGTGGGGGTGGCACGACCAGGGCAGGCCACAAAACAACCACATAAGTCACACACCACACATGGCCTGGACATACCTGACTCCCATGCCCTGGTCACCACGAGGGGGTGGGGGCGTGTCCTGATAAGCCAGCGACCGCCACAACGGAAGTCCGTCACCACGCGAACCGGCAACACAACCAGACAGGTACGTCCCGTACCCACGCCTGAAGAGCGTGGGTACGAGTCGGACCACGCCCACACACGTCACCCCAACAATGGCGGGACGGATCGCACCCACGTGGCAAAGGCCTGGGTACGGGCCGCACAAACATCACATAGCGTGGGGACGGATATGTACGGACCCTACCCCCACCCCGTATGCAAGGAGCGTACCCCCCACCCCAACAGTGAAAGTACGACCCGTACCCCCACCCGCGTATGCATGGAGCGTACCCCCCATGCCAACAGTGTAAGTACGACTCGAACCCCCACCCACGAATGCAAGGAGCGTACCCCCCAGCCCAACAGTGTAAGTACGACCCGTACCCCCACCCGCAAATGCAAGGAGCGTACCCCCAGCCCAACAGTGTAAGTACGACCCGTACCCCCACCCGCGAATGCAAGGAGCGTACCCCCCAGCCCAACAGTGTAAGTACGACCCGTACCCCCACCCGCGAATGCAAGGAGCGTACCCCCCAGCCCAACAGTGTAAGTACGACCCGTACCCCCACCCGCAAATGCAAGGAGCGTACCCCCCAGCCCAACAGTGTAAGTACGACCCGTACCCCCACCCGCAAATGCAAGGAGCGTACCCCCCAGCCCAACAGTGTAAGTACGACCCGTACCCCCACCCGCGAATGCAAGGAGCGTACCCCCCAGCCCAACAGTGTAAGTACGACCCGTACCCCCACCCGCAAATGCAAGGAGCGTACCCCCCAGCCCAACAGTGTAAGTACGACCCGTACCCCCACCCGCAAATGCAAGGAGCGTACCCCCCAGCCCAACAGTGTAAGTACGACCCGTACCCCCACCCGCGAATGCAAGGAGCGTACCCCCCAGCCCAACAGTGTAAGTACGACCCGTACCCCCACCCGCGAATGCAAGGAGCGTACCCCCCAGCCCAACAGTGCAAGTACGACCCGTACCCCCACCCGCGTATGCAAGGAGCGTACCCCCCATGCCAACAGTGTAAGAACGACCCGTACCCCCACCCGCGGACGTACGGAGCGTACCCCCCAGCCCAACAGTGTATGTACGACCCGTACCCCCACCCGCGAATGCAAGGAGCGTACCCCCCATGCCAACAGTGTAAGTACGACCCGTACCCACACCCGCGGACGTACGGAGCGTACCCCCACCACACCAGTGTCAGTAGACTCGTACCCTCACCTCGAATGCATTGTGCGTACCCCCACCGTGTATGTGCCAAGCGCACATATCCAGAAATCGGAGGTGTGTGTGCAGAGTCCACCCAGCAGTGCCCTGAGACAGGAGTGGTGGGTGTGGAGTCCTCCCAGCAGTGCCCTGAGACAGGAGGGGTGGGTGCAGAGTCCTCCCAGCAGTGCCCTGAGACAGGAGGGGTGGGTGCCTATCACTCCCAGCAGTGCCCTGAGACAGGAGTGGTGGGTGTGGAGTCCTCCCAGCAGTGCCCTGAGACAGGAGGGGTGGGTGCCCATCACTCCCAGCAGTGCCCTGAGACAGGAGGGGTGGGTGTGGAGTCCTCCCAGCAGTGCCCTGACACAGGAGGGGTGGGTGTGGAGTCCTCCCAGCAGTGCCCTGAGACAGGAGGGGTGGGTGCAGAGTCCTCCCAGCAGTGCCCTGAGACAGGAGGGGTGGGTGCCTATCACTCCCAGCAGTGCCCTGAGACAGGAGGGGTGGGTGTGGAGTCCTCCCAGCAGTGCCCTGAGACAGGAGGGGTGGGTGCCCATCACTCCCAGCAGTGCCCTGAGACAGGAGGGGTGGGTGTGGAGTCCTCCCAGCAGTGCCCTGACACAGGAGGGGTGGGTGTGGAGTCCTCCCAGCAGTGCCCTGAGACAGGAGGGGTGGGTGTGGAGTCCTCCCAGCAGTGCCCTGACACAGGAGGGGTGGGTGTGGAGTCCTCCCAGCAGTGCCCTGAGACAGGAGGGGTGGGTGCAGAGTCCTCCCAGCAGTGCCCTGAGACAGGAGGGGTGGATGCCCATCACTCCCAGCAGTGCCCTGAGACTGGAGGGGTGTAACACATGTGTGTGAGGCCAGAATTATCCACATGCATACTGGCTACAAGGGAACATGTCCCCATGAACTCATGTCAACAGACTCCACACACAAGTACAGTGATCACCAAGGATGCCACGATTGTCGCAGGTGGAGACATGGCCCTGCATGCATGGCCAAAGTAGAAGGGCTCCGTCACACACACAGCTCATGTAGACACAGCTCTGCGCTAAACATTGGGAACACCCTGCAGGGAAGAAAGCTGGGTACACAGAGGAAGGAATACACCCTGGGACAAGTGCACCATGCAGTAACTGCTTACATGAACAAAGAAAGTTAGCCAACACCTTGTGATGGCACACAGATCACAGGGTCCCACCAATGAGCAGTACACTACTACATATCCCACACACCCAAACCCTTACACACCACCCAAAACCATGTAGCAGCCCCACCAACACCAATACCAGCATAGCAGTAGTGTGATAATGAAAACAAAATTAAGCTTTATTCAGCATGAGCACAATGTCCGTGGATCGCAGGCAGTTCAATCTTCACAAAGCCCATAGGGCAGTCAATGATTCTCAGCTGGATGGGGGACACAGTGGGATGCGTGTCCCCTACCTTGCCTGCACAGTCAAATGGCATCGTCTTCCACACTGGTGAGGGCATCAGGGGGGGGGGAAGCAACAGGCACCGCAGGGACATCAGGGCAAAGGGGCGGCGTTGTGGGTGCAGGGATGGAGGACTCCACCACAGGGGGTGGGTCAGTGCCAAAGGCGGAGGCCAGGATGGCACTACACACCTTTGCAAGGTCCTCCAGGGAGTCCCCTGCACCCGAAGGGACCTCAGGCCCCAAGGAGGGGGGGGGGTCAGAGGGATGGGTCGCAGCGCCACCGGGGGAGGGTGGAGACAGGGGGGGAGACTCAACCACCCTGACCGGGGACCTCCTTGACCGCTTGCGTGGTGGTGTAACTGTGGGGCTCAGGGACAGAGCGGCCATGAAGGAGTCCTTGGGGGAGATGTGGCCAGGAGAGCTAAGGGGAGGGGATTTGGAGGGAGTGGACTGGGTGGAATGCGGACTCCCACTATGGCTGCGTGTCACACGTTTGCCCCCCGACCCAGTGGGTGTGCCTACCTCACCCTGTGTGTGCGTGTCAGGAGGAGTGCGGTGGACCTTCCCTGCTGGTGTGGTGCCCGTGTCCGTTGATGTGGGTGCATGCCGACGTCTGGGTGTACGTGTGACAGGCATGGGAGTGGGAAGTGTGGATGGGGCAGGGGTAGGTGGGGGGAGGTCGCGCTGCAGGAGACCCACTGCTGCAGTCAGTGTGGAGTCGATGGACCTCAGCAAGTTGCGTTGGTCAGCCTGCGATGAATGAATGCCCTCCAAGAAAGCCTCGATGTTGGTGAGGGTTTTGCCGTGGGCATGGAGGACATTAAGGATCGCAGCCTGACCAACCTGCAGTTGCCGCTGGATGTCCACAGACTCTGCATTGGCGGCAGCAGTGGAGACAGGGGCAGGGGGTGCGGTGCCTGGCAGGAAGGAGACATGCTGTGACCGGGCACGCTGGGAAGGGACACGAGCAAGTGGGAGGCGGCTGGTGGAAACTGAGGGGGCGGTGCGAGGTGTTGTTCCGCTGTCAGCTGCTGGTGCAGCCTCCGCCCACTCGGAGACATCGTCCCCGGACCTGTCAGCTTCGTAGTCTGATGTGCCAGTCGACAGGTCCTCGGCCACACTCTCCTCCGCCTCTGTCCCACTCGATGTGCCAGACCCGATGTCACGGCTGGCACTGGTGCTCGGTCCCTCCGCCTGGTCTGTGTCCATGTCTCCCTCTGTGTCCCCCGACGATGCTGTGGGCAGGGTGGAGAGACAGAAATTATTCAGACACCTGTACACATCTGTCACATGAGTCCAATCTACATAGGTAACATTGCATGGCCTGAAAAGGAAGATCCCTAACATCTACTGAACAGGGTACCGATGTAGGGCATGAAACACACAGTTGGTTGAGCCACCATGCCACTGAAATACCATGGAGAGCATGAGACAATAGCTAAACACAGGAAAAGGAGTCTGACATAGCACCCAGGCCCTGGGGACAATCCAGCACTGCATCTGCACCACACAGCGTTGGCGAAAATACCGATGACCAGGGACCATATCCATGAACTTGAGACACATGCTGCATAGGTAATGCTGAAAACATGCACAACATGACTCGGTCACTGCACATTGCGTGTGTGTCCAGGCACATCACACACTGCCCAGACCCAGCAAGTGGTAATCAGGATTTAACACATAGGCATTGCCCGCCCCAACAAGACCCTACACGAGGCAAATTGTTGAGACACAGGTGGCACCAACATCTCATAGTCTGGGTGATACACACAGGGGCAGGCAAAAAGCAAGATTGGACGCCAAACAGCCAAGGTGCGCCTGTACAAATAATGAGGTACCAGTGCCCATCCTCAGATGAGTATAACAAGACACACAGGCACTGGCAACTGTGAGTATGAAGAAGGACAATCAGGTCAGGCTGCACAGTGGACACCTGTACAAATTAGCACGTCTATATACATGGTGACAGGGGACAATGGCACAGAGCACAACTTACGCTGTAGACACTGACAGTGGCCACGTTTATGATGACACATACACCACTGAGGAAAAGGTGCCCCAGGGGACAGTAGTGGGCACGCAACTACATGCTACTGAATGGTAATGACTGCAACACACGTCACCATCCCTGCACTATGTGTATCGCACACTCATGCACATCATGTCACAGGCCACTACATAGGACATGCGCGCTGTAAGGCATGACACATGAGAGACCAACTCCCATGTCTGGAGTCAGCATCAGTGCCAACTGACATGGAACCCACATGCAGTGAACTTGACAGTGCACAGGCAAGGTCCCACAACCTGTTACACACCACCCCCACACATGATGCTACAGACATTGTTCCCGTTGGACAAAGCGCCAGCCTACATTACCCTGTGAAGGAGTGACTACACACAGACCAGGGAACACATTGCAAGGAGGGGAAGGGTGGCAGGGGCACAGCGCTATACTGGGGCAAACAGGATCTGCACAGCACCTTTAAACCCTGCCAGTGGATTCATGCTACTGTGCCCTTACAAATGCCGGTGACACACAACAAACACACATGTACCTACCCCCTTCCGGCTGCTGCATCGCCTGTAAGCGCCTCTCCAGGTCTGGAAAGACCACCGGCAGCACACGCCTGTGGAGGTGGCTCAGACGGCGGCGGCCGCGGTTCTTGTGGCTCTCAGGTGAGTCCCCCAGCAGGAGCCGTGCAATCCTCCGCGTCCAGCACCGGATATCCTGCCAGCGTTTCCTCACCTGTGGCAGGCTCCGCCTCCGACCATCCACACCCCTCACGGCACTGACGGCGGTCAGCCAGATCTGCTCCTTGGCAGTGGCGCCTACCTGTGAGGAGGAACAAGTGACACCACATCAATACACCAGCCACATGTCACAGAGAGACATATGGGTACAAATTAGCTGGTTACAACAAGGCATGTCATGCAGCCAACGCATTGCACCTTTGTCATAGGGACATCATCCCCTGGTGAGGGAAAAAGCACTACGTGCCACAGTGGGTACACAGGTGGAATGATGGCAATGTCACAATCAATGATCAAGGCTCACACTGTGCATCACACCCACCCCTCCTGTCTCAGGGCACTGCTGGGAGGACTCTGCACCCACCCCTCCTGTGTCAGGGCACTGCTGGGAGGACTCCACACCCACCCCTCCTGTCTCAGGGCACTGCTGGGAGTGATGGGCACCCACCCCTCCTGTCTCAGGGCACTGCTGGGAGGACTCCACACCCACCCCTCCTGTCTCAGGGCACTGCTGGGAGTGATAGGCACCCACCCCTCCTGTGTCAGGGCACTGCTGGGAGGACTCCACACCCACCCCTCCTGTCTCAGGGCACTGCTGGGAGGACTCTGCACCCACCCCTCCTGTGTCAGGGCACTGCTGGGAGGACTCCACACCCACCCCTCCTGTCTCAGGGCACTGCTGGGAGTGATGGGCACCCACCCCTCCTGTCTCAGGGCACTGCTGGGAGGACTCCACACCCACCCCTCCTGTCTCAGGGCAATGCTGGGAGGACTCTGCACACACCCCTCCTGGCTCAGGGCACTGCTGTGAGTGATAGGCCCCCACCCCTCCTGTCTCAGGGCACTGCTGGGAGACATCAGGCACCCCCCCCCTGGGACCCCCCCGACAGTACATGGCATGTGTGTTACACCTGGACGCAATGGCAGAAGTCACAGTCACCACATAGGGACAGTCTGTGGCAGTGGCCTATGCACTCACCTGATAACCTGGTCGCCCATACAGCATGGAGTACTGTGGGAGGATCACATCCAGCAGAGCCATGTTCTCCTCCAGGGTGAATGGCTGTGTCCTCTCCACAGCCCTTGACATGGTTCCAGGGAATCAGTAGCAGCAGCTGGGTCGACGAATGCAAAGATGTGCAGGCAAGTGCTCCCTCATGGGACCTGGCTGCCTTATATGTGCCCTTCTGCCCAGTCT
Organism: Triturus cristatus; assembly: GCF_964204655.1. Classification (NCBI taxonomy): domain Eukaryota; kingdom Metazoa; phylum Chordata; class Amphibia; order Caudata; family Salamandridae; genus Triturus; species Triturus cristatus. Next base: position 213,242,230 of record NC_140579.1, read on the forward strand.
CATGCACAGGAGTACAGAGAGATTGGTCACTCACATTTGCATCCTATGTTTCCACCAATCCCTTCAAACCTAGCAGTCTGTGGGTTCTCTATCGGTTTCATTCTCCTGCATGATGTCAGCCCCACAAACACATTGCAACAAAGTAGACAAATCCCAACTGACTTCTGCTGTGCACCTTCCAGAACAATTTCGAATTTTGAACTTGGTCTCCATGACAACCAGCATGCATGTAGGCCTTAATACTTGTCCCCTATGTAATTTGGAGCATCACACACAGGTACGGTGCGTGTGGGGGCCCTAGGGCACCCCAAATGCATGGCAACGGCCCGTACATGCATGCCTACGCTCTCCATCACTTTTGGTCTGCACGCGTATGCGTACCCGTAGTGGTACGGACCGTACACTCACATCTACGCTCTCTATCACTATGGGTCTGCACGCGTATGCGTACCCGTAGTGGTACGGACCGTACACTCACATCTACGCTCACTATCACTACGAGTACGCATACGCGTGCAGACCCATAGTGATGGAGAGCGTAGATGCGAGTGTACGGTCCGTACTACTACGGGTACGCATACGCGTGCAGACCCATAGTGATAGAGAGCGTAGATGTGAGTGTACGGTCCGTACCACTACGGGTATGCATACGCGTGCAGACCCATAGTGATAGAGAGCGTAGATGTGAGTGTACGGTCCGTACCACTACGGGTACGCATACGCGTGCAGACCCATAGTGATAGTGAGCGTAGATGTGAGTGTAGGGTCCGTACCACTACGGGTACGCATACGCGTGCAGACCCATAGTGATAGAGAGCGTAGATGCGAGTGTACGGCCCTATCACTATGGGTCTGCACGCGTATGCGTACCCGTAGTGGTACGGACCGAACACTCGCATCTACGCTCACCATCACTATGGGTCTGCACGCGTATGCGTACCCGTAGTGGTACGGACCGTACACTTGCATCTACGCTCACCATCACTATGGGTCTGCACGCGTATGCGTACCCGTAGTGGTACGGACCGTACACTCGCATCTACGCTCACTATCACTATGGGTCTGCACGCGTATGCGTACCCGTAGTGGTACGGACCGTACACTCGCATCTACGCTCACTATCACTATGGGTCTGCACGCGTATGCGTACCCGTAGTGGTACGGACCATACACTCACATCTACGCTCACTATCACTATGGGTCTGCACGCGTATGCGTACCCGTAGTGGTACGGACCGAACACTCGCATCTACGCTCACCATCACTATGGGTCTGCACGCGTATGCGTACCCGTAGTGGTACGGACCGTACACTCGCATCTACGCTCACCATCACTATGGGTCTGCACGCGTATGCGTACCCGTAGTGGTACGGACCGTACACTCGCATCTACGCTCACTATCACTATGGGTCTGCACGCGTATGCGTACTCGTAGTGGTACGGACCGTACACTCGCATCTACGCTCGCCATCACGATGTGTACACATACGGCAGCACTCCCACAGTGATTTGGGAACATGCACAGGCCCTCTCAGCAGCAGTACGGCGGATTTTACACATCACTGTGGTGATAGGCGACACACATGTAGGAATAGGGCGGACATACTTGTCCATGGATGGACATACTTGTCCAGGAATGGACATCAAGGCATCGTCTGTGCATTACCACATGTGTGGGGCACAGGTGTCACAGGCTGTGATGTGGAACATGCCTCCTGAGTGGAGAAGGCACCAGATGTATGATGAGATGTGTACATGTGTACTGTGTGAGGGTGCAATGTGTGCCAGGCATGCCCTTGACTCCTTTGACATGTGTGCATGTGGGACTGCGCACTTGGGGTGAGCGTCACTGGCATGGCACGGACACCAACACACGGAAGTGTCCCATGATGCCCGGTACAGGGGTCATGACACATGACTTATCACTACCCACAGTGCACAATGTGACTATGCCATATATGTGTCCGGGATTTACATCAGGTTGATGTTGTAGCACCCTCAAAAGCTGCAGCCGTTGCAGCAACCAACATGTGGCTGTGTGTAGATTGTCATTGCACACTGTTCCCAACACCATGCCACATGTGTTATCGGATGTGAGGTGCACATGTATGCAAGGGACACGGAGTAGCGTGACAAGGCCATGTCAGCAAACTCACAAGGAATGTGTGGTGAGTCATGACATGTGCACCTTCATGGCAAGGTGTGTGGGCTGGACTAGTGTAATGTCATGTGACCTGTGGCTCAGGTGTTCCGCTGCCAGTCTCTGCAATCAGCATCACACTTCTGCTGATGTGTGGGTGTATGTCACTCCTGTCTTGCGTCGGGCAGTGCACTTGCACTGGGACACAGCTATTTCCATGGCGTGGCATGGGGAGGTTCTCAATCACCGTGTGTAGCTGGGTCTTGGAAGGAGTGTCACCTTGCATCCATACGTGTCCTGGGCATGTAGCACATGCCTGACTCCCTATGTGGCATGTGTGTATTGCCAGATTTACATGTGCTCAGTAGACATGAGTTGTTCTCGTAGTGCACTCACTCTTCCTTGTCACTTCCAAATTACTGCAGAGCGCCTCCTGTTGCCCGAAGAATTCCAGACTTGGCCACCATGCAGGAGAATGACAGGATCCGGCTCTACCGCTTCACCCAACCGTTGATTCTGGAGCTGACGGCGAGACTGGCACCACACCTGCAACCGCAGCACAGGTATCCTACGGCACTGACACCCCAGCTGAAGGTAATGGCTGCCCTACATTTCCTTGCCACGGGTACCTTCCAAAATACCATAGCTCATGTTGGTGGCATGTCCCAGAGCATGTTCAGCGGTGTGCTGCATGATTTCTTGGAGGCCATGTTGATTCACCTGGATGACTTCATCAAGTTCCCAACCCCTGAACAGATGACTGAGGTCAAGCGTGGTTTCTAGCCCTGGGAGGGATGCCCCATGTCATTGGGTCCATAGATGGGACACATGTAGGTTTGGTACCACCACACGCACGGGAGGTGGCGTACCGCAATCGGAAGCACTACCACTCCATCAATGCCCTTGTGGTGTGTCTGTCCAACATGGTGATTTCACATGTCTGTGCTCGTTTCCCAGGATCAGCACACGATGCCTACATCATGAGGCGTAGCGGGATGCCTGATATGATGATGCAGCTGCGCAACGAACGGGCATGTGTTGTTGGTGGGTACAGTCTGTCTGTCCTGTATTCTGTTTGGCCGAGCAGCACTACCGCTTCGCCAGTTCTAACGATATCCATGTGCTTTCCATTTAGGGGACGCTGGCTATCCCAACATGCCTTGGCTGCTGACACCTCTCCGCAACCCCATCACGCCGGCCCAGCTCCGCTACAACACCGCCCATGGCTGGACAAGGCGAGTGATAGAGAGGATGTTTGGCATGCTGAAGAGCCGATTCAGGTGCCTCCACAAGACCGGCGGCGCACTCCCATATGCCCCGGCGAAGGTCTGCAAGATCTTCATGGTCTGCTGCATGCTGCACAACATGGCAGTTGAAAGAGCTGTGCCACTCATCCTGAATCAACATGACGAGGACCATCCACCCGTGGAGGACGAAGGGCTTGGCAATGGGGCTAGTGATGTGGAGGATGTGGAGCCGCAAGAGGACATCCGGACTCGGCTCATACGCGACTTCTTTGCTTAGTGGTGAGTACCAGTGTCTGAGTGTGCACGCCTTGGTCCCCGTGTGGCATGTGTTGTGATGCGTGTCTCCACCTGCATGTATGGCACGTGAGTCAGAGGTGTGTGTGGGTGTGTCACTGGAGTGATGGTGGCAGTGATGGTAGTATTTCCCCACTCATAATTGTGACCTAGCATGTTGTCATCCATACATGTGTCGAGTCAATGCACATGCAAGTGGCTGTGCTTTTTGTGGCTGACTTCTTGTGTGTCTCTCTTCCCCAGGTACCTGCGCATGCCGTCTTCTGGTTGCATTGTTGTGGCACTGCTATTCCTCATGGACATGGCATCGTGGGCTGACTCAGCGTTACAGGCACGGACACGTTTGGAAGTCTCCATGGGGTAAGGGATGCATCTGGGGTGTATTGGGTGTGGCAGTTGTTCACGATGTGTGCACACTGCCCCGGTCGGGGTTTGGTTCCTCTGCAGACATGTGGCATCCCCATGGGACACGACATGCAGCTGGGTACACCTGAATAGATGGGCTACCTGGTTGTCAGTCATCAGTGATGGGATAGTGGATTGTGATGAAGGCATCAATGTGTGTGACACTGCCCTCGGACACATACGGTTAACATTGTCTTGACATGGCGTGGGACTTCCACATCAGCGGATGTATGGTGTATGGCAGTCTCTCCGTGAGCAGCTGTGGGTATTTAGCTGTTAGCCGACACTTGTGTGCCAGTTCCATGGCTATCACGCATTTGTGCTGCAGAAGGGGGGTGCCAGTGTTGGAGCCACATGTTACTCCACATGATGTGTTCATGTGTACTTCAAGTTGCCTCTGCAATCCCAAAAACATGACTATTAAAGGTGTCCCTATGCCTCCAAGGTGCCTCTTCTCAGTCAATGCTGGTGTGTTGGCACGGTGCATCCTGCATGTCTGGCATGGTATTCCCTGATTGTGGCTATGTGTCAATGTGTGAGTGGCAAGATGCAAGCTGTGTGTGTGTGCTGAGACTGTGTATTGGGCATGATGTCCATGACTGTGTGGGTATTGTGACATGTGCCATCCCCATGCATCCAACGTTGTCCATGACCCCATTCTCTGCATCCACCGGACTCAAGCTTGCAGGACATGGTTCTGCCACCTGTCTACACGTACCTGGGTGCCCCCCAGGACACGGGCCAGGATCCCTGACCTCTGTGCATGACTGTTGCTGTACTCAATGTGTCTGTCAGCACGGTTGTTCGGCCACCCCCTCAGCTGGTTCTGACCATCACGGGTGTGTATGGTGCTCCATGTCTGTCTTGCCTAAAAAACTGTGACCCATGTGTCCTGTGCCAGACTCAGGCCCCAGGGTGTGGATGGTTGAAGTGAACAGATGACTCAGGCATGTTTAGACTGTACAAGACACATGTTAGGTAATAATGCTACCAGCAGGCATCTACTCTTAATAGTGTGATTTATTATTGGGGGGGGGGGGGCAAAGTGAGGGGCTTTCCGGGATTAGGGAATCCAAAGTTCAGTAGGGGAGTTGGTGTCCTTGCCATTGGAAATCCTCAGAGTCCATGCCACAGTCTTTGTCAACATTGGTCAGCCAGTGACCAGCAGGGCCATGAGGCAGAGAATGTCTCTTGATGCTGTGATGCTGTTGCTCCAGTGGGCCAGGTGCCAGGCCAGGTGTCCTGGGAGATGGTGATGTAGCAGCCACCCTCACGGTCCTTTCCGTGGACGACCCGGCTTCCTGCGGGGAACCTCAGCAGCAGGCCGTGACGACGTCTGGGATGCTCCGTCGGATGTTTCCTCCTCCTCCTCATGATCCCTCCCTGTGGGTGGTGATGTTCTCCGCCTTCTGGCACAGGGAGGGTCGGCCATGGTGTCGGCCATCCGACGGAGTTCAGCGTGAATCCCCTGGGACGCCGTCACTTGCTCAGCCTGTCTGTCCTCCATCCTCCGTTGGTGTAGCTGTAGACAGGCTATTAGCTCCGCATGTTGCTGGGCCTGCTGGACCTTGATCCCCTCGAGGACGGACACAACCTGGGCCATGCCCGTGGTGTCCTGCCGGTATGAGTCCAGGATGTTACGGACATGGGAAAATACCGGATCCCCAGCCAACTGGTCAGGTTCGCGCCTCCGCCGTCCTCCACTCCCACCACCCCTGCCCACTTGCGTCTGGCCTGCACTTGTGGGCACATCGGGTCTCCGGGACCCCTGAGGGGTGGCATTGGCGTTGTCGCCTGCCTCCTCCTGGGTGCCCGGGACACCGTGTCCCTCCTGGCGAGCCTGGCTGCATTGTGGTGTTGGGGCAGGGATCCTGGGTGTCTCCTGGGATGTGGCAGGAGTGGGGGTGGTGGTTGGCACGGTTGTACCTGACGCAGGTGCTGCAGGTGGTTGGACACCAGAGGGGCCAGGTCGGTCGGGGTCGTCCGCAGAGTGGTGAGAGTGGTCGCTGCCGGTGGGATCGGTCTCCTGCAGATCCGGGTCCTGTGAGTGTTCCCCCCCAGTGTTGGGGGGTGCAGCACGACGTTGACCTGTGTGTGAGAGAGACAATGTTAATTTGGATCCATGCAACATCCATGTTTCATCCGTTACAAAGTTGGCACATTTCCTCTTGGAATTAGGATCTGTCTTGCATTCCACTCACAGTGCACTTGTGCATGTGTGTGTCCCTTGGGCACCAATTTGGCCCCTTTAACTATGTGTGGCACAGTCTTACTTGCTGCGTCAAGTGTGACTGCAGTCAGCAGTGGAGTGTGCATGTGTGCCGAGCTATGCATTTGCGCCTTCCTTGTAGCACTGTACATGTGCACATGGAGTGGATCCACACACTTATATGATGCAGGTGGCTGTCCTTGTGCTCGTGTACAGGTTGTAACATGGCCCTGCGTTTTGCCATGATGAAGAGGGGGGGTTCTGGCACTGGCCACCCTTGTCTACATGCACGCAGTCCACCTGCTGACGAGCAGACATTCCCACACACCAAAGGACTGATTTGCTCTCCCTGTGTCTCCCTCCTTCTCTGTCCCCCTCTCCCTCCCTCTCTGTCCCCCTCTCCCTCCCTCTGTGTGTCAGCCTCCTCCCTCTGTCCATCTTCCTGTGTCTCCCTCCCTCTCTGTCCCCCTCTCCCTCCCTCTCTGTCCCCCTCTCCCTCCCTCTGTGTGTCAGCCTCCTCCCTCTGTCCGTCTCCCTCCCTCTCAGTCCCCCTCTCCCTCCCTCTCTGTCCCCCTCTCCCACCCTCTGTGTCCCCCTCTCCCTCCCTCCATGTGTCAGCCTCCTCCCTCTGTCCGTCTCCCTCCCTCTCAGTCCCACTCTCCCTCCCTCTGTGTCCCCCTCTCCCTCCCTCTGTGTGTCAGCCTCCTCCCTCTGTCCGTCTCCCTCCCTCTCAGTCCCCCTCTCCCTCCCTCTGTGTCCCCCTCTCCCTCCCTCCGTGTGTCACCCTCTGTCACCTTGGCCCAGCTTCCTGGGCACACACTGTTAGCAGATCTTTGAGTGGCCCTTGGCCTGTTGATGTGAGTTTGTTTCTGATCTCCAGGCACCCATTTTGTCTGCTGTGTGTCTGTGCGCTGCTGCTGTGGTGGTGTGTGCTGCCACTCTTTCACACTGTTGGCTGTTCATTAGCTGCTGGCATGTGCAAAACAGTGCCTTCACCCCCATGTGTTGATGCAAGGCGTCCGCCATTTGCTGGCAAGTCATTCCTGTGTTGGGACACAGTGTTTGTCTGGCTGTGACCTAGGCCATATGGGCAGAGGGCATTGTTGTCTGCTTTGGAGTCGCACTATGTGATTCTTGGTGCCCAGCCTCCCGCCATCCAGGTTACCGTGTCATGTGTTGTTGTCTTCTGTGGCCTGTGACTTGACATTGTCCAGCTGGGTGCATGGGGCATGGTGGCAGCAGTGGCATGTGCCTGCTCATGGAGTGTGGTTGAGTAATGCGATGGCTTGTGGTGGTTGCGTGCCTGTTATTAATTTTGGTTGTGGTTGCAGTTCCCCCCATGTGAGGTGCGTTGTTTGTGTACTCACCCGGGTCTCGGAGTCCTTCTACTCCTTCAACTGCCTCCACCGGCAGTATGGCCATCACCCTCTCCTCCCAGGGATGGTACTGTACGGCTCTGCGGGAGGGCCCTCCTCCGGTGGCGTTGGCCTGGTCGTGTTCCTCCTGTCTCTTGGCTCTGACCCTCCTCCGCAGATCGTACCACCTGTTCTGGCAATCCTGCTTGGTCCTCCTGGTGTCCGCAACAGCATTCACAGCATCGACGATGGTCTGCCACATGGCTGTTTTGGCTGCCTGGCTGGTGCTTCTGACCAATGTTCCAAAGATCTGTGGCTCGACTCTGAGGATTTGATCAACAAGGACCTCCAACTCTCGGTGACTGAACTTTGGATTCTTGGTAGTGGGCATGGTGAGGGGTATGGGTGGGGATGGTGTGGGTGTGGGGGGGGTGTGGATGTTGGGGGGGGGTGTGGATGGTTGTGTGTGTGTGTGAATGTGATGAGAGGGTGTTTGTGAGGGTGGTCGTGTGAAGGTGTGCAAGTGTAAGATGTGGTGTCGCTTGTAGTCTGGTTCTGTGGTGTCTGGCAGCAGTGGGTCTGTTGCAAAGGCTCATGGTTTGTGTGTGTGGGCCCTTTTCATTGGTCCATGGGTGGGTGTGGCAGTGTTTGAATTTTGGGTGGGTGTGTTATAAGGAGTGGTGGTGTATTGGGCCTCTGTTTGTTTTTGACAGTTGCAGGTCAGTGATTGTGTTATTTTAGTGGTTGTTGGCCATGTTTAGTGGCTGTGTGCCTTTCGAATGGTGTATTGTTGAGTTGTTTTGTTTTGTCCTTGTTGTGTACGTGCGTTTTGAGCGTGTGTACGGTGTGTACATGGGCCATTTGGTTGTACGATTTTGTCCTTGTGTGTGGCTTTGTAAGACTCGTACATGCGGTTGTGATGTTGGGGCATGGGGTGCGCTCCGTACTTAGGAGGTTGTGTTGGGGGTGCGCCAGGAACGTACTGGGGTGGGGGTACGACTGGAACGTACTGGGGTGTGGGTAGACGGGGCTATGACACGTCCTGGGGTGGGGGTGTGGCTCGCACGTACTGGGGTGTAGGTACACGGGGGGTACGACACGTACTGGGGTGGGGGGGTGTACATGGACGGTGGTACGACACGTACTGGGGTGGGGGGGTGTACATTGACGGTGGTACGGCACGTACTGGGGTGGGGGGGTGTACATTGACGGTGGTACGACACGTACTGGGGTGGGGGTACGACTGGAACGTACTGGGGTGTGGGTAGACGGGGCTATGACACGTCCTGGGGTGGGGGTGTGGCTCGCACGTACTGGGGTGTAGGTACACGGGGGGTACGACACGTACTGGGGTGGGGGTACGACTGGAACGTACTGGGGTGTGGGTAGACGGGGCTATGACACGTCCTGGGGTGGGGGTGTGGCTCGCACGTACTGGGGTGTAGGTACACGGGGGGTACGACACGTACAGGGGTGGGGGGGTGTACATGGACGGTGGTACGACACGTACTGGGGTGGGGGGGTGTACATTGACGGTGGTACGGCACGTACTGGGGTGGGGGGGTGTACATTGACGGTGGTACGACACGTACTGGGGTGGGGGTACGACTGGAACGTACTGGGGTGTGGGTAGACGGGGCTATGACACGTCCTGGGGTGGGGGTGTGGCTCGCACGTACTGGGGTGTAGGTACACGGGGGGTACGACACGTACAGGGGTGGGGGGGTGTACATGGACGGTGGTACGACACGTACTGGGGTGGGGGGGTGTACATTGACGGTGGTACGACACGTACTGGGGTGGGGGTACGACTGGTACGTACTGGGGTGTGGGTAGACGGGGCTATGACACGTCCTGGGGTGGGGGTTCGACTGGAACGTACTGGGGTGTACCTAGACGGGTGGGGGTATACATATACGGGGGGTACGTGTCGGACGTACGGGGGCTGGGGGGAGTGTTGGGCACGTATGCGGGCACATGTCTCCATGGTTGCTGTAGGAGTTCGGTGCGGACGGTGTTTTTTCCATACGGTTGTAACCTCGGACGCACGGGATGGATCGTGATTCCTCGGTCGGACTTCACCTTTCACATTTGTACGGTAAATCGTACGAGGACGTGTCGGACACATTTTCCGACCCGAGGACGTGTGGGGAATGATTCCCAATGCGGTTCGTATGGACTTTTTACCATGCGAATCGTGATTGCCAGTTCGTACGGCACTTGTACGATTCGTACGGTAAAAAGACCGGATACGAGTCGCACGGGGAAATTTTTTACCGGATCGTAATCGCCACCTTAGGGTGGACTTTTGCAGATGTCTCCATAGACTCTGGTTAAAATGATAATAGCAACCTTGGATTGCTGTGTGTGGATAATTTTTTAGTATTGAATTGATCATGGCTAATTCGAAATCAATAATTATTTTTTGTGGGAAATAATTATTGGTTTCTTCTTTAATTTTGGTTAATATTTCTATGTATGTTGTTTGCTGTTTATTTGGTAAGAGGGCATAGATGAATGGAATGTTAGAATGTTGGTACAATCCATGCACTGTGTACAGCTGGTAAAATGGTTTTGGACAAACTTTAAAAGTTCCATCCATCATCCAAGTGTCACATTGTTGTAATTTCACTAAATTGTTTGCAGTAGCAAACATAATTATTCTTTTCTCAGGAGATTTGTTGTCAAAAAAAATAAATGGTTCATTAGTGTGAGTTATGCTTAATTCTGGGGGAATGATTACTGTCTCAAATGTTTTAGGGGTAGGTAAAGTTTTGGTAGTTAGTTTTTTTTGTCTAGCTATAGTTCTTTTTAAACAATCAATTGGGGGTAATTGTGCTGATGCATGGTGTGGTATTTTTATTAATTGTTCTTTGAGTATTTGGGTGGTGGGTTTATCAGTGCTAGTACTTGCTTCTTTAATGTTTTCAAGAGCATTTCTAACTTCTATCTCTGTAATATTGGGGGGGTGATTATGTTCTTTTACAGAAAGAACAGTGGTTTCTTTTGTAATAGCTCTACCATAGCATTTGTTTGAGTAGTATTTGCTACATTTCCAAAACATTTTCAGACCACTTTGCTTTTCTTGTGTATATACATAACCCATATAACATAACAACATTTTATTTTTTTGAGACGTTATAAATTCAGCACCTTCAGTCATGTTGTTCTGTATTATGCTACGGGAGATGAAAAAATATTTTGTAAATATAAACAATGTGATAGATATTTTAAATATATTTACATTTTAGTGAATATACTTACAATGTATAATTTGATGTGTTGAAAGATGTTTATTAGCTGAATTCAAGCTTTCAGTTTAATCTTGGAGATAGATTTTCTGTTGATAAGAGAAAAAAATTTGTTAATAGTTGGATACATTTTTTTGAATGTGCTACTGTTTTAAGGGGAAAGTTACATTCTGGCTGCGTATTTTAGGCTGTTTAATGATTGAGGTTTATATACTTACTTATTTCTTTGGTCCAGTAGGTGATTGCGTAGAAGGTAGTTTTGGATGGTTCAGTGGTTTTCTGTAGAGGAGACAAATAAGGAATAAATATTTTTTAGAATTATTTTTTTAATTAATAGTTGTAGGTGGGTAGGAAAAAGTAAAACAATACTTACATTGATTAATATTAGAGTTGTGGGGATGTCCAAAATATTTCTGTCTTTTTAGAAGGTATCTATAGAGGCGAAATGAATGTAATTAAATGAAGTGTAGTACATTCATTTATAGAAATAGTTTCAGCTGTAGCATTCTAGATTAGTTGCTTTATAAATAGAGTTTAACTTACTTTCTGTAGTTGTTAAATTTTCTTATGGACTGTAATTCTTCTTTCAGGAAACAGTTGAGTAGAGTTTCGTCTTATTTCTTCTTTTCAGTTTGTAGTGTGAAAGAGATGTTGAAATGTAGTGTTTTTATAGTGTGCAATTAATTAGTTGCTTCATTTCATTGGTTTAATTTGAAATGTGAGCATGTCATTGGTCCACCTTAATTTTTTTTTTCTTTTCTGGCTGTTTGTTTCCTTGTAAGGGAAACGCTAATTAGCAACTTATTAGTAGTAAGTCATTGTTTATTTGTAGTATTAAATGCTTTAAAGATATTTTTAAATGTGGTTTAATGCATGTATAATAATTATAAAATTATTTATGTAGTGAAATGTATTCATATTGTTTATGGAATGTTTATTTTTAAATGTATGTGTTTGAACAAAAATTTTAATGTTATTTACGTGTTTTATTATGTATTACAATGTTGATGTATGTGTTGTGCTTAAAGTATATTTTCTTCATAGTTTTTTAGATAGTCGATATTGTGAAATATTCTATATTTTGGTTGTCTATATTTCTGGTTTCGATAATTTTGTCATTTACATAGTCATGTAAGAGTAGACGATAATTTTGTTAACGATATTTTTAAATTCGATATAATGATATACGATATTTTGTTAAGACGATATTGTGTACTCGATATTTTTGTATTTTCTTTAATAAGTATGGCGAGTCGATAATATTGTAGTCGATAATTTAGCAACGATATTTTAAGTAGTCGATATTTTGGTAATCGATATTATGTCAGTGATCCGTTAGAACTGGGTAACTAGGTTAGAATCTCGGCTCAGGCGCAGCATCTTGTGATTCCGTGCAAATCGTTTCGTTACACTGTGCTTAACAACTGTTGTGTAAGGGGGGCTGATTTCGGTGTGAAGCGCTATAATGCCCTTGGTTCAAGTTTGCGCTATAATTATGCGGGACAGGCAAGTGGGTGTGGCCTAATGTAATGTAATCGGACAATGTCAGGTGAAAGCACTACGTATTCACAGCTCAGGTAGTGCTTCTTCTTATGACAAATCTCCTAATATCACACCCATTGCGGCTAGGTCTGCGGATGTTAGAACTGGGTAACTAGGTTAGAATCTCGGCTCAGGCGCAGCATCTTGTGATTCCGTGCAAATCGCTTTGTTACACTGTGCTTACCAACTGTTGTGTAAGGGGAGCTGATTTCCGTGTGAAGCGCTATAATGCCCTTGGTTCAAGTTTGCGCTATAATTATGCGGGACAGGCAAGCGGGTGTGGCCTAATGTAATGTAATCGGACAATGTCAGGTGAAAGCACTACGTATTCACAGCTCAGGGAGTGCTTTTTCTTATGACAAATCTCCTAACATCACACCCGTTGCGGCCAGGGCTGCAGATGCTAGAACTGGGTAACTAGGTTAGAATCTCGGCTCAGGCGCAGCATATTGTGATTCCGTGCAAATCGCTTCATTACACTGTGCTTAAAAACTGTTGTGTAAGGGGAACTGATTTCCGTGTGATGCGCTATAATGCCCTTGGTTCAAGTTTGCGCTATAATTATGCGGGACAGGCAAGCGGTGTGGCCTAATGTAATGTAATTGGACAATATCAGGTGAAAGCACTACGTATTCACAGCTCAGGGAGTGCTTCTTCTTATGACAAATCTCTTAATATCACACCAGTTGAGCTAGGGAGGCGGATGTTAGAACTGGGTAACTAGGTTAGAATCTCGGCTCAGGCGCAGCATCTTGTGATTCCGTGCAAATCGCTTCATTACACTCTGCTTAAAAACTGTTGTGTAAGGGGAGCTGATTTCCGTGTGAAGCGCTATAATGCCCTTGCTTCAAGTTTGCGCTATAATTATGCGGGACAGGCAAGCGGATGTGGCCTAATGTAATGTAATCGGACAATATCAGGTGAAAGCACTACGTATTCACAGCTCAGGGAGTGCTTCTTCTTATGACAAATCCCCTAATATCACACCCGTTGCGGCTAGCGCTGCGAATGTTCGAACTGGGTAACTAGGTTAGAATCTCGGCTCAAGCGCAGCATCTTGTGATTCCGTGCAAATCGCTTTGTTACACTGTGCTTAAAAACTGTTGTGTAAGCGGAGCTGATTTCCGTGTGAAGCGCTATAATGCCCTTGGTTCAAGTTTGCGCTATAATTATGCGGGACAGGCAAGCGGGGGTGGCCTAATATAATGTAATCGGACAATATCAGGTGAAAGCACTATGTATTCACAGCTCAGGGAGTGCTTTTTCTCATGACAAATCTCCTAACATCACACCCATTGCGGCTAGGGCTGCGGATGTTAGAACTGGGTAACTAGGTTAGAATCTCGGCTCAGGCGCAGCATATTGTGATTCCGTGCAAATCGCTTCATTACACTGTGCTTAAAAACTGTTGTGTAAGGGGAGCTGATTTCCGTGTGAAGCGCTATAATGCCCTTGGTTCAAGTTTGCGCTATAATTATGAGGGACAGGCAAGCGGGTGTGGCCTAATGTAATGTAATCGGACAATGTCAGGTGAAAGCACTACATATTCACAGCTCAGAGAGTGCTTTTTCTTATGACAAATCTCCTAACATCACACCCGTTGCGGCTAGGGCTGCAGATGCTAGAACTGGGTAACTAGGTTAGAATCTCGGCTCAGGCGCAGCATATTGTGATTCCGTGCAAATCGCTTCATTACACTGTGCTTAAAAACTGTTGTGTAAGGGGAACTGACTTCCGTGTGATGCGCTATAATGCCCTTGGTTCAAGTTTGCGCTATAATTATGCGGGACAGGCAAGCGGTGTGGCCTAATGTAAAGTAATTGGGCAATATCAGGTGAAAGCACTACGTATTCACAGCTCAGGGAGTTCTTCTTCTTATGACAAATCTCCTAATATCACACCCATTGCAGCTATGTCTGCGGATGTTAGAACTGGGTAACTAGGTTAGAATCTCGGCTCAGGCGCAGCATCTTGTGATTCCGTGCAAATCGCTTTGTTACACTGTGCTTACCAACTGTTGTGTAAGGGGAGCTGATTTCCGTGTGAAGCGCTATAATGCCCTTGGTTCAAGTTTGCGCTATAATTATGCGGGACAGGCAAGCGGGTGTGGCCTAATGTAATGTAATCGGACAATATCAGGTGAAAGCACTACGTATTCACAGCTCAGGGAGTGCTTTTTCTTATGACAAATCTCCTAATATCACACCCGTTGCGGGTAGGGCGGAGGATGTTAGAACTGGGTAACTAGGTTAGAATATCGGTACAGGCGCAGCATCTTGTTATTCCGTGCAAATCGCTTCATTACACTCTGCTTAAAAACTGTTGTGTAAGGGGAGCTAATTTCCGTGTGAAGCGCTATAATATCCTTGGTTCCATTTTGCGCTATAATAATGCGGGACAGGCAAGCGGATGTGGCCTAATGTAATGTAATCGGACAATATCAGGTGAAAGCACTATGTATTCAGAGCTCAGGGAGTGCTTCTTCTTATGACAAATCTCTTAATATCACACCCGTTGCGGCTGGGCCTGCGGATGTTAGAACTGGGTAACTAGTTTAGAATCTCGGCTCAGGCGCAGCATCTTGTGATTCCGTGCAAATCGCTTCATTACACTCTGCTTAAAAACTGTTGTGTAAGGGGAGCTAATTTCCGTGTGAAGCGCTATAATGCCCTTGGTTCAAGTTTGCGCTATAATAATGCGGGACAGGCAAGCGGGTGTGGCCTAATGTAATGTAATCGGACAATGTCAGGTGAAAGCACTACGTATTCACAGCTCAGGGAGTGCTTCTTCTTATGACAAATCTCCTAACATCACACCCGTTGCGGGTAGGGCTGCGGATGTTAGAACTGGGTAACTAGGTTAGAATCTCGGCTCCGGTGCAGCATCTTGTGATTCCGTGCAAATCGCTTCATTGCACTGTGCTTAAAAACTGTTGTGTAAGGGGAGCTGATTTCCGTGTGAAGCGCTATAATGCCCTTGGTTCAAGTTTGCGCTATAATTATGCGTGTCAGGCAAGCGGATGTGGCCTAATGGAATGTAATCGGACAATATCAACTGAAAGCACTACGTATTCACAGCTCAGTGAGTGCTTCTTCTTATGACAAATATCCTAATATCACACCCGTTGCGGCTAGCACGGCGAATGTTCGAACTGGGTAACTAGGTTAGAATCTCGGCTCAAGCGCAGCATCTTGTGATTCCGTGCAAATCGCTTCGTTACACTGTGCTTAAAAACTGTTGTGTAAGCGGAGCTGATTTCCGTGTGAAGCGCTATAATGCCCTTGGTTCAAGTTTGCGCTATAATTATGCGGGACAGGCAAGCGGGTGTGGCCTAATGTAATGTAATCGGACAATATCAGGTGAAAGCACTACGTATTCACAGCTCAGGGAGTGCTTCTTCTTATGACAAATCTCCTAATATCACACCCATTGCGTCGAGGCCTGCGGATGTTAGAACTGGGTAACTAGGTTAGAATCTCGGCTCAGGCGCAGCATCTTATGATTCCGTGCAAATCGTTTCGTTACACTGTGCTTAACAACTGTTGTGTAAGGGGAGCTGATTTCCGTGTGAAGCGCTATAATGCCCTTGGTTCAAGTTTGCGCTATAATTATGCGGGACAGGCAAGCGAGTGTGGCCTAATGTAATGTAATCGGACAATGTCAGGTGAAAGCACTACGTATTCACAGCTCAGGGAGTGCTTCTTCTTATGACAAATCTCCTAATATCACACCCGTTGCGGCTAGGGCTGCGGATGTTAGAACTGGGTAACTAGGTTAGAATCTCGGCTCAGGTGCAGCATCTTGTGATTCTGTGCAAATCGCTTCGTTACCCTGTGCTTAAAAACTGTTGTGTAAGGGGAGCTGATTTCCGTGTGTAGCACTATAATGCCCTTGATTCAAGTTTGCGCTATAATTATGCGGGACAGGCAAGCGGGTGTGGCCTAATGTAATGTAATGGGACAATATCAGGTGAAAGCCCTACGTATTCACAGCTCAGGGAGTGCTTCTTCTTATGCCAAATCTCCTAATATCACACCCGTTGCGGGTAGGGCTGCGGATGTTAGAATTGGGTAACTAGGTTAGAATCTCGGCTCAGGCGCAGCATATTGTGATTCCGTGCAAATCGCTTTGTTACACTGTGCTTACCAACTGTTGTGTAAGGGGAGCTGATTTCCGTGTGAAGCGCTATAATGCCCTTGGTTCAAGTTTGCGCTATAATTATGCGGGACAGGCAAGCGGGTGTGGCCTAATGTAATGTAATCGGACAATGTCAGGTGAAAGCACTACGTATTCACAGC
Source organism: Triturus cristatus (assembly GCF_964204655.1). Lineage (NCBI taxonomy): Eukaryota > Metazoa > Chordata > Amphibia > Caudata > Salamandridae > Triturus > Triturus cristatus. Next base: position 213,258,972 of record NC_140579.1, read on the forward strand.
TCAGGGAGTGCTTTTTCTTATGACAAATCTCCTAACATCACACCCGTTGCGGCCAGGGCTGCAGATGCTAGAACTGGGTAACTAGGTTAGAATCTCGGCTCAGGCGCAGCATATTGTGATTCCGTGCAAATCGCTTCATTACACTGTGCTTAAAAACTGTTGTGTAAGGGGAACTGATTTCCGTGTGATGCGCTATAATGCCCTTGGTTCAAGTTTGCGCTATAATTATGCGGGACAGGCAAGCGGTGTGGCCTAATGTAATGTAATTGGACAATATCAGGTGAAAGCACTACGTATTCACAGCTCAGGGAGTGCTTCTTCTTATGACAAATCTCTTAATATCACACCAGTTGAGCTAGGGAGGCGGATGTTAGAACTGGGTAACTAGGTTAGAATCTCGGCTCAGGCGCAGCATCTTGTGATTCCGTGCAAATCGCTTCATTACACTCTGCTTAAAAACTGTTGTGTAAGGGGAGCTGATTTCCGTGTGAAGCGCTATAATGCCCTTGCTTCAAGTTTGCGCTATAATTATGCGGGACAGGCAAGCGGATGTGGCCTAATGTAATGTAATCGGACAATATCAGGTGAAAGCACTACGTATTCACAGCTCAGGGAGTGCTTCTTCTTATGACAAATCCCCTAATATCACACCCGTTGCGGCTAGCGCTGCGAATGTTCGAACTGGGTAACTAGGTTAGAATCTCGGCTCAAGCGCAGCATCTTGTGATTCCGTGCAAATCGCTTTGTTACACTGTGCTTAAAAACTGTTGTGTAAGCGGAGCTGATTTCCGTGTGAAGCGCTATAATGCCCTTGGTTCAAGTTTGCGCTATAATTATGCGGGACAGGCAAGCGGGGGTGGCCTAATATAATGTAATCGGACAATATCAGGTGAAAGCACTATGTATTCACAGCTCAGGGAGTGCTTTTTCTCATGACAAATCTCCTAACATCACACCCATTGCGGCTAGGGCTGCGGATGTTAGAACTGGGTAACTAGGTTAGAATCTCGGCTCAGGCGCAGCATATTGTGATTCCGTGCAAATCGCTTCATTACACTGTGCTTAAAAACTGTTGTGTAAGGGGAGCTGATTTCCGTGTGAAGCGCTATAATGCCCTTGGTTCAAGTTTGCGCTATAATTATGAGGGACAGGCAAGCGGGTGTGGCCTAATGTAATGTAATCGGACAATGTCAGGTGAAAGCACTACATATTCACAGCTCAGAGAGTGCTTTTTCTTATGACAAATCTCCTAACATCACACCCGTTGCGGCTAGGGCTGCAGATGCTAGAACTGGGTAACTAGGTTAGAATCTCGGCTCAGGCGCAGCATATTGTGATTCCGTGCAAATCGCTTCATTACACTGTGCTTAAAAACTGTTGTGTAAGGGGAACTGACTTCCGTGTGATGCGCTATAATGCCCTTGGTTCAAGTTTGCGCTATAATTATGCGGGACAGGCAAGCGGTGTGGCCTAATGTAAAGTAATTGGGCAATATCAGGTGAAAGCACTACGTATTCACAGCTCAGGGAGTTCTTCTTCTTATGACAAATCTCCTAATATCACACCCATTGCAGCTATGTCTGCGGATGTTAGAACTGGGTAACTAGGTTAGAATCTCGGCTCAGGCGCAGCATCTTGTGATTCCGTGCAAATCGCTTTGTTACACTGTGCTTACCAACTGTTGTGTAAGGGGAGCTGATTTCCGTGTGAAGCGCTATAATGCCCTTGGTTCAAGTTTGCGCTATAATTATGCGGGACAGGCAAGCGGGTGTGGCCTAATGTAATGTAATCGGACAATATCAGGTGAAAGCACTACGTATTCACAGCTCAGGGAGTGCTTTTTCTTATGACAAATCTCCTAATATCACACCCGTTGCGGGTAGGGCGGAGGATGTTAGAACTGGGTAACTAGGTTAGAATATCGGTACAGGCGCAGCATCTTGTTATTCCGTGCAAATCGCTTCATTACACTCTGCTTAAAAACTGTTGTGTAAGGGGAGCTAATTTCCGTGTGAAGCGCTATAATATCCTTGGTTCCATTTTGCGCTATAATAATGCGGGACAGGCAAGCGGATGTGGCCTAATGTAATGTAATCGGACAATATCAGGTGAAAGCACTATGTATTCAGAGCTCAGGGAGTGCTTCTTCTTATGACAAATCTCTTAATATCACACCCGTTGCGGCTGGGCCTGCGGATGTTAGAACTGGGTAACTAGTTTAGAATCTCGGCTCAGGCGCAGCATCTTGTGATTCCGTGCAAATCGCTTCATTACACTCTGCTTAAAAACTGTTGTGTAAGGGGAGCTAATTTCCGTGTGAAGCGCTATAATGCCCTTGGTTCAAGTTTGCGCTATAATAATGCGGGACAGGCAAGCGGGTGTGGCCTAATGTAATGTAATCGGACAATGTCAGGTGAAAGCACTACGTATTCACAGCTCAGGGAGTGCTTCTTCTTATGACAAATCTCCTAACATCACACCCGTTGCGGGTAGGGCTGCGGATGTTAGAACTGGGTAACTAGGTTAGAATCTCGGCTCCGGTGCAGCATCTTGTGATTCCGTGCAAATCGCTTCATTGCACTGTGCTTAAAAACTGTTGTGTAAGGGGAGCTGATTTCCGTGTGAAGCGCTATAATGCCCTTGGTTCAAGTTTGCGCTATAATTATGCGTGTCAGGCAAGCGGATGTGGCCTAATGGAATGTAATCGGACAATATCAACTGAAAGCACTACGTATTCACAGCTCAGTGAGTGCTTCTTCTTATGACAAATATCCTAATATCACACCCGTTGCGGCTAGCACGGCGAATGTTCGAACTGGGTAACTAGGTTAGAATCTCGGCTCAAGCGCAGCATCTTGTGATTCCGTGCAAATCGCTTCGTTACACTGTGCTTAAAAACTGTTGTGTAAGCGGAGCTGATTTCCGTGTGAAGCGCTATAATGCCCTTGGTTCAAGTTTGCGCTATAATTATGCGGGACAGGCAAGCGGGTGTGGCCTAATGTAATGTAATCGGACAATATCAGGTGAAAGCACTACGTATTCACAGCTCAGGGAGTGCTTCTTCTTATGACAAATCTCCTAATATCACACCCATTGCGTCGAGGCCTGCGGATGTTAGAACTGGGTAACTAGGTTAGAATCTCGGCTCAGGCGCAGCATCTTATGATTCCGTGCAAATCGTTTCGTTACACTGTGCTTAACAACTGTTGTGTAAGGGGAGCTGATTTCCGTGTGAAGCGCTATAATGCCCTTGGTTCAAGTTTGCGCTATAATTATGCGGGACAGGCAAGCGAGTGTGGCCTAATGTAATGTAATCGGACAATGTCAGGTGAAAGCACTACGTATTCACAGCTCAGGGAGTGCTTCTTCTTATGACAAATCTCCTAATATCACACCCGTTGCGGCTAGGGCTGCGGATGTTAGAACTGGGTAACTAGGTTAGAATCTCGGCTCAGGTGCAGCATCTTGTGATTCTGTGCAAATCGCTTCGTTACCCTGTGCTTAAAAACTGTTGTGTAAGGGGAGCTGATTTCCGTGTGTAGCACTATAATGCCCTTGATTCAAGTTTGCGCTATAATTATGCGGGACAGGCAAGCGGGTGTGGCCTAATGTAATGTAATGGGACAATATCAGGTGAAAGCCCTACGTATTCACAGCTCAGGGAGTGCTTCTTCTTATGCCAAATCTCCTAATATCACACCCGTTGCGGGTAGGGCTGCGGATGTTAGAATTGGGTAACTAGGTTAGAATCTCGGCTCCGGTGCAGCATCTTGTGATTCCGTGCAAATCGCTTCATTACACTGTGCTTAAAAACTGTTGTGTAAGGGGAGCTGATTTCCGTGTGAAGCGCGATAATGCCCTTGGTTCAAGTTTGCGCTATAATTATGCGGGTCAGGCAAGCGGATGTGGCCTAATGGAATGTAATCGGACAATATCAACTGAAAGCACTACGTATTCACAGCTCAGTGAGTGCTTCTTCTTATGACAAATATCCTAATATCACACCCGTTGCGGCTAGCGCTGCGAATGTTCGATCTGGGTAACTAGGTTAGAATCTCGGCTCAAGCGCAGCATCTTGTGATTCCGTGCAAATCGCTTCGTTACACTGTGCTTAAAAACTGTTGTGTAAGCGGAGCTGATTTCCGTGTGAAGCGCTATAATGCCCTTGGTTCAAGTTTGCGCTATAATAATGCGGGACAGGCAAGCGGTGTGGCCTAATGTAATGTAATTGGACAATATCAGGTGAAAGCACTACGTATTCACAGCTCAGGGAGTGCTTCTTCTTATGACAAATCTATTAATATCACACCCGTTGCGGCTGGGCCTGCGGATGTTAGAACTGGGTAACTAGTTTAGAATCTCGGCTCAGGCGCAGCATCTTGTGATTCCGTGCAAATCGCTTCATTACACTCTGCTTAAAAACTGTTGTGTAAGGGGAGCTGATTTCCGTGTGAAGCGCTATAATGCCCTTGGTTCAAGTTTGCGCTATAATTATGCGGGACAGGCAAGCGGGTGTGGCCTAATGTAATGTAATCGGACAATGTCAGGTGAAAGCACTACGTATTCACAGCTCAGGGAGTGCTTTTTCTTATGACAAATCTCCTAACATCACACCCGTTGCGGCCAGGGCTGCAGATGCTAGAACTGGGTAACTAGGTTAGAATCTCGGCTCAGGCGCAGCATATTGTGATTCCGTGCAAATCGCTTTATTACACTGTGCTTAAAAACTGTTGTGTAAGGGGAACTGATTTCCGTGTGATGCGCTATAATGCCCTTGGTTCAAGTTTGCGCTATAATTATGCGGGACAGGCAAGCGGTGTGGCCTAATGTAATGTAATTGGACAATATCAGGTGAAAGCACTACGTATTCACAGCTCAGGGAGTGCTTCTTCTTATGACAAATCTCTTAATATCACACCAGTTGAGCTAGGGAGGCGGATGTTAGAACTGGGTAACTAGGTTAGAATCTCGGCTCAGGCGCAGCATCTTGTGATTCCGTGCAAATCGCTTCATTACACTCTGCTTAAAAACTGTTGTGTAAGGGGAGCTGATTTCCGTGTGAAGCGCTATAATGCCCTTGCTTCAAGTTTGCGCTATAATTATGCGGGACAGGCAAGCGGATGTGGCCTAATGTAATGTAATCGGACAATATCAGGTGAAAGCACTACGTATTCACAGCTCAGGGAGTGCTTCTTCTTATGACAAATCTCCTAATATCACACCCGTTGCGGCTAGCGCTGCGAATGTTCGAACTGGGTAACTAGGTTAGAATTTAGGCTCAGGCGCAGCATATTGTGATTCCGTGCAAATCGCTTTGTTACACTGTGCTTAAAAACTGTTGTGTAAGCGGAGCTGATTTCCGTGTGAAGCGCTATAATGCCCTTGGTTCAAGTTTGCGTTATAATTATGCGGGACAGGCAAGCGGGGGTGGCCTAATATAATGTAATCGGACAATATCAGGTGAAAGCACTATGTATTCACAGCTCAGGGAGTGCTTTTTCTTATGACAAATCTCCTAACATCACACCCATTGCGGCTAGGGCTGCGGATGTTAGAACTGGGTAACTAGGTTAGAATCTCGGCTCAGGCGCAACATATTGTGATTCCGTGCAAATCGCTTCATTACACTGTGCTTAAAAACTGTTGTGTAAGGGGAGCTGATTTCCGTGTGAAGCGCTATAATGCCCTTGGTTCAAGTTTGCGCTATAATTATGAGGGACAGGCAAGCGGGTGTGGCCTAATGTAATGTAATCGGACAATATCAGGTGAAAGCACTACGTATTCACAGCTCAGGGAGTGCTTCTTCTTATGACAAATCTCCTAATATCACACCCGTTGCGGCTAGCGCTGCGAATGTTCGAACTGGGTAACTAGGTTAGAATCTCGGCTCAGGCGCAGCATATTGTGATTCCGTGCAAATCGCTTTGTTACACTGTGCTTAAAAACTGTTGTGTAAGCGGAGCTGATTTCCGTGTGAAGCGCTATAATGCCCTTGGTTCAAGTTTGCGCTATAATTATGCGGGACAGGCAAGCGGGGGTGGCCTAATATAATGTAATCGGACAATATCAGGTGAAAGCACTATGTATTCACAGCTCAGGGAGTGCTTTTTCTTATGACAAATCTCCTAACATCACACCCATTGCGGCTAGGGCTGCGGATGTTAGAACTGGGTAACTAGGTTAGAATCTCAGCTCAGGCGCAACATATTGTGATTCCGTGCAAATCGCTTCATTACACTGTGCTTAAAAACTGTTGTGTAAGGGGAGCTGATTTCCGTGTGAAGCGCTATAATGCCCTTGGTTCAAGTTTGCGCTATAATTATGAGGGACAGGCAAGCGGGTGTGGCCTAATGTAATGTAATCGGACAATGTCAGGTGAAAGCACTACGTATTCACAGCTCAGGGAGTGCTTTTTCTTATGACAAATCTCCTAACATCACACCCGTTGCGGCTAGGGCTGCAGATGCTAGAACTGGGTAACTAGTTTAGAATCTCGGCTCAGGCGCAGCATATTGTGATTCCGTGCAAATCGCTTCATTACACTGTGCTTAAAAACTGTTGTGTAAGGGGAACTGACTTCCGTGTGATGCGCTATAATGCCCTTGGTTCAAGTTTGCGCTATAATTATGCGGGACAGGCAAGCGGTGTGGCCTAATGTAATGTAATTGGGCAATATCAGGTGAAAGCACTACGTATTCACAGCTCAGGGAGTGCTTCTTCTTATGACAAATCTCCTAATATCACACCCATTGCAGCTATGTCTGCGGATGTTAGAACTGGGTAACTAGGTTAGAATCTCGGCTCAGGCGCAGCATCTTGTGATTCCGTGCAAATCGCTTTGTTACACTGTGCTTACCAACTGTTGTGTAAGGGGAGCTGATTTCCGTGTGAAGCGCTATAATGCCCTTGGTTCAAGTTTGCGCTATAATTATGCGGGTCAGGCAAGCGGATGTGGCCTAATGTAATGTAATCGGACAATATCAGGTGAAAGCACCACGTATTCACAGCTCAGTGAGTGCTTCTTCTTATGACAAATCTCCTAATATGACACCCGTTGCAGCTAGGGCTGCGGATGTTCGAACTGGGTAACTAGATTAGAATCTCGGCTCAGGCGCAGCATCTTGTGATTCCGTGCAAATCGCTTCGTTACACTGTGCTTAAAAGCTGTTGTGCAAGGGGAGCTGATTTCCGTGTGAAGCGCTATAATGCCCTTGGTTCAAGTTTGCGCTATAATTATGCGGGACAGGCAAGCAGGTGTGGCCTAATGTAATGTAATCGGACAATATCAGGTGAAAGCACTACGTATTTGCAGCTCAGGGAGTGCTTCTTCTTATGACAAATCTCCTAATATCACACCCATTGCGTCGAGGCCTGCGGATGTTAGAACTGGGTAACTAGGTTAGAATCTCGGCTCAGGCGCAGCATCTTATGATTCCGTGCAAATCGCTTTGTTACACTGTGCTTAACAACTGTTGTGTAAGGGGAGCTGATTTCCGTGTGAAGCACTATAATGCCCTTGGTTCAAGTTTGCGCTATAACTATGCGGGACAGGCAAGCGGGTGTGGCCTAATGTAATGTAATCGGACAATATCAGGTGAAAGCACTACGTATTCACAGCTCAGGGAGTGCTTTTTCTTATGACAAATCTTCTAATATCACACCCATTGCAGCTAGGGCTGAGGATGTTAGAACTGGGTAACTAGGTTAGAATATCGGTACAGGCGCAGCATCTTGTGATTCCGTGCAAATCGCTTCATTACACTGTGCTTAAAAACTGTTGTGTAAGGGGAACTGATTTCCGTGTGATGCGCTATAATGCCCTTGGTTCAAGTTTGCGCTATAATTATGCGGGACAGGCAAGCGGTGTGGCCTAATGTAATGTAATCGGACAATATCAGGTGAAAGCACTACGTATTCACAGCTCAGGGAGTGCTTCTTCTTATGACAAATCTCCTAATATCACACCCATTGCGTCAAGGCCTGCGGATGTTAGAACTGGGTAACTAGGTTAGAATCTCGGCTCCGGTGCAGCATCTTGTGATTCCGTGCAAATCGCTTCATTACACTCTGCTTAAAAACTGTTGTGTAAGGGGAGCTAATTTCCGTGTGAAGCGCTATAATGCCCTTGGTTCAAGTTTGCGCTATAATAATGCGGGACAGGCAAGTGGATGTGGCCTAATGTAATGTAATCGGACAATATCAGGTGAAAGCACTACGTATTCACAGCTCAGGGAGTGCTTCTTCTTATGACAAATCTCCTAACATCACACCCGTTGCGGGTAGGGCTGCGGATGTTAGAATTGGGTAACTAGGTTAGAATCTCGGCTCCGGTGCAGCATCTTGTGATTCCGTGCAAATCGCTTCATTACACTGTGCTTAAAAACTGTTGTGTAAGGGGAGCTGATTTCCGTGTGAAGCGCTATAATGCCCTTGGTTCAAGTTTGCGCTATAATTATGCGGGTCAGGCAAGCGGATGTGGCCTAATGGAATGTAATCGGACAATATCAACTGAAAGCACTACGTATTCACAGCTCAGGGAGTGCTTTTTCTTATGACAAATCTTCTAATATCACACCCATTGCAGCTAGGGCTGAGGATGTTAGAACTGGGTAACTAGGTTAGAATATTGGCTCAGGTGCAGCATCTTGTGATTCCGTGCAAATCGCTTCGTTACACTGTGCTTAAAAGCTGTTGTGCAAGGGGAGCTGATTTCCGTGTGAAGCGCTATAATGCCCTTGGTTCAAGTTTGCGCTATAATTATGCGGGACAGGCAAGCGGGTGTGGCCTAATGTAATGTAATCGGACAATATCAGGTGAAAGCACTACGTATTCGCAGCTCAGGGAGTGCTTCTTCTTATGACAAATCTCCTAATATCACACCCATTGCGTCGAGGCCTGCGGATGTTAGAACTGGGTAACTAGGTTAGAATCTCGGCTCAGGCGCAGCATCTTATGATTCCGTGCAAATCGCTTTGTTACACTGTGCTTCACAACTGTTGTGTAAGGGGAGCTGATTTCCGTGTGAAGCACTATAATGCCCTTGGTTCAAGTTTGCGCTATAACTATGCGGGACAGGCAAGCGGGTGTGGCCTAATGTAATGTAATCGGACAATATCAGGTGAAAGCACTACGTATTCACAGCTCAGGGAGTGCTTTTTCTTATGACAAATCTCCTAATATCACACCCGTTGCGGGTAGGGCTGAGGATGTTAGAACTGGGTAACTAGGTTAGAATATCGGTACAGGCGCAGCATCTTGTTATTCCGTGCAAATCGCTTCATTACACTCTGCTTAAAAACTGTTGTGTAAGGGGAGCTAATTTCCGTGTGAAGCGCTATAATATCCTTGGTTCCATTTTGCGCTATAATAATGCGGGACAGGCAAGCGGATGTGGCCTAATGTAATGTAATCGGACAATATCAGGTGAAAGCACTATGTATTCAGAGCTCAGGGAGTGCTTCTTCTTATGACAAATCTCTGAATATCACACCCGTTGCGGCTGGGCCTGCGGATGTTAGAACTGGGTAACTAGTTTAGAATCTCGGCTCAGGCGCAGCATCTTGTGATTCCGTGCAAATCGCTTCATTACACTCTGCTTAAAAACTGTTGTGTAAGGGGAGCTAATTTCCGTGTGAAGCGCTATAATGCCCTTGGTTCAAGTTTGCGCTATAATAATGCGGGACAGGCAAGCGGGTGTGGCCTAATGTAATGTAATCGGACAATGTCAGGTGAAAGCACTACGTATTCACAGCTCAGGGAGTGCTTCTTCTTATGACAAATCTCCTAACATCACACCCGTTGCGGGTAGGGCTGCGGATGTTAGAACTGGGTAACTAGGTTAGAATCTCGGCTCCGGTGCAGCATCTTGTGATTCCGTGCAAATCGCTTCATTGCACTGTGCTTAAAAACTGTTGTGTAAGGGGAGCTGATTTCCGTGTGAAGCGCTATAATGCCCTTGGTTCAAGTTTGCGCTATAATTATGCGTGTCAGGCAAGCGGATGTGGCCTAATGGAATGTAATCGGACAATATCAACTGAAAGCACAACGTATTCACAGCTCAGTGAGTGCTTCTTCTTATGACAAATATCCTAATATCACACCCGTTGCGGCTAGCACGGCGAATGTTCGAACTGGGTAACTAGGTTAGAATCTCGGCTCAAGCGCAGCATCTTGTGATTCCGTGCAAATCGCTTCGTTACACTGTGCTTAAAAACTGTTGTGTAAGCGGAGCTGATTTCCGTGTGAAGCGCTATAATGCCCTTGGTTCAAGTTTGCGCTATAATTATGCGGGACAGGCAAGCGGGTGTGGCCTAATGTAATGTAATCGGACAATATCAGGTGAAAGCACTACGTATTCACAGCTCAGGGAGTGCTTCTTCTTATGACAAATCTCCTAATATCACACCCATTGCGTTGAGGCCTGCGGATGTTAGAACTGGGTAACTAGGTTAGAATCTCGGCTCAGGCGCAGCATCTTATGATTCCGTGCAAATCGTTTCGTTACACTGTGCTTAACAACTGTTGTGTAAGGGGAGCTGATTTCCGTGTGAAGCGCTATAATGCCCTTGGTTCAAGTTTGCGCTATAATTATGCGGGACAGGCAAGCGAGTGTGGCCTAATGTAATGTAATCGGACAATGTCAGGTGAAAGCACTACGTATTCACAGCTCAGGGAGTGCTTCTTCTTATGACAAATCTCCTAATATCACACCCGTTGCGGCTAGGGCTGCGGATGTTAGAACTGGGTAACTAGGTTAGAATCTCGGCTCAGGTGCAGCATCTTGTGATTCTGTGCAAATCGCTTCGTTACCCTGTGCTTAAAAACTGTTGTGTAAGGGGAGCTGATTTCCGTGTGTAGCACTATAATGCCCTTGATTCAAGTTTGCGCTATAATTATGCGGGACAGGCAAGCGGGTGTGGCCTAATGTAATGTAATGGGACAATATCAGGTGAAAGCCCTACGTATTCACAGCTCAGGGAGTGCTTCTTCTTATGCCAAATCTCCTAATATCACACCCGTTGCGGGTAGGGCTGCGGATGTTAGAATTGGGTAACTAGGTTAGAATCTCGGCTCCGGTGCAGCATCTTGTGATTCCGTGCAAATCGCTTCATTACACTGTGCTTAAAAACTGTTGTGTAAGGGGAGCTGATTTCCGTGTGAAGCGCGATAATGCCCTTGGTTCAAGTTTGCGCTATAATTATGCGGGTCAGGCAAGCGGATGTGGCCTAATGGAATGTAATCGGACAATATCAACTGAAAGCACTACGTATTCACAGCTCAGTGAGTGCTTCTTCTTATGACAAATATCCTAATATCACACCCGTTGCGGCTAGCGCTGCGAATGTTCGAACTGGGTAACTAGGTTAGAATCTCGGCTCAAGCGCAGCATCTTGTGATTCCGTGCAAATCGCTTTGTTACACTGTGCTTAAAAACTGTTGTGTAAGCGGAGCTGATTTCCGTGTGAAGCGCTATAATGCCCTTGGTTCAAGTTTGCGCTATAATAATGCGGGACAGGCAAGCGGTGTGGCCTAATGTAATGTAATTGGACAATATCAGGTGAAAGCACTACGTATTCACAGCTCAGGGAGTGCTTCTTCTTATGACAAATCTATTAATATCACACCCGTTGCGGCTGGGCCTGCGGATGTTAGAACTGGGTAACTAGTTTAGAATCTCGGCTCAGGCGCAGCATCTTGTGATTCCGTGCAAATCGCTTCATTACACTCTGCTTAAAAACTGTTGTGTAAGGGGAGCTAATTTCCGTGTGAAGCGCTATAATGCCCTTGGTTCAAGTTTGCGCTATAATAATGCGGGACAGGCAAGCGGGTGTGGCCTAATGTAATGTAATCGGACAATGTCAGGTGAAAGCACTACGTATTCACAGCTCAGGGAGTGCTTCTTCTTATGACAAATCTCCTAACATCACGCCCGTTGCGGGTAGGGCTGCGGATGTTAGAATTGGGTAACTAGGTTAGAATCTCGGCTCCGGTGCAGCATCTTGTGATTCCGTGCAAATCGCTTCATTGCACTGTGCTTAAAAACTGTTGTGTAAGGGGAGCTGATTTCCGTGTGAAGCGCTATAATGCCCTTGGTTCAAGTTTGCGCTATAATTATGCGGGTCAGGCAAGCGGATGTGGCCTAATGGAATGTAATCGGACAATATCAACTGAAGCACTACGTATTCACAGCTCAGTGAGTGCTTCTTCTTATGACAAATCTCCTAATATCACACCCGTTGCAGCTAGGGCTGCGGATGTTAGAACTGGGTAACTGGATTAGAATCTCGGCTCAGGCGCAGCATCTTGTGATTCCGTGCAAATCGCTTCGTTACACTGTGCTTAAAAGCTGTTGTGCAAGGGGAGCTGATTTCCGTGTGAAGCGCTATAATGCCCTTGGTTCAAGTTTGCGCTATAATTATGCGGGACAGGCAAGCGGGTGTGGCCTAATGTAATGTAATCGGACAATATCAGGTGAAAGCACTACGTATTCGCAGCTCAGGGAGTGCTTCTTCTTATGACAAATCTCCTAATATCACACCCGTTGCGGCTAGCGCTGCGAATGGTCGAACTGGGTAACTAGGTTAGAATCTCGGCTCAGGCGCAGCATCTTGTGATTCCGTGCGAATAGTTTCGTTACACTGTGCTTAACAACTGTTGTGTAAGGGGAGCTGATTTCCGTGTGAAGCGCTATAATGCCCTTGGTTCAAGTTTGCGCTATAATTATGCGGGACAGGCAAGCGGGTGTGGCCTAATGTAATGTAATCGGACAATGTCAGGTGAAAGCACTACGTATTCACAGCTCAGGGAGAGCTTCTTCTTATGACAAATCTCCTAACATCACACCCGTTGCGGCTAGGGCTGCAAATGTTATAACTGGGTAACTAGGTTAGAATCTCGGCTCAGGCGCAGCATCTTGTGATTCCGTGCAAATCGTTTCGTTACACTGTGCTTAACAACTGTTGTGTAAGGGGGGCTGATTTCGGTGTGAAGCGCTATAATGCCCTTGGTTCAAGTTTGCGCTATAATTATGCGGGACAGGCAAGCGGGTGTGGCCTAATGTAATGTAATCGGACAATGTCAGGTGAAAGCACTACGTATTCACAGCTCAGGGAGTGCTTCTTCTTATGACAAATCTCCTAATATCACACCCATTGCGGCTAGGTCTGCGGATGTTAGAACTGGGTAACTAGGTTAGAATCTCGGCTCAGGCGCAGCATCTTGTGATTCCGTGCAAATCGTTTCGTTACACTGTGCTTAACAACTGTTGTGTAAGGGGAGCTGATTTCCGTGTGAAGCGCTATAATGCCCTTGGTTCAAGTTTGCGCTATAATTATGCGGGACAGGCAAGCGGGTGTGGCCTAATGTAATGTAATCGGACAATGTCAGGTGAAAGCACTACGTATTCACAGCTCAGGGAGTGCTTTTTCTTATGACAAATCTCCTAACATCACACCCGTTGCGGCCAGGGCTGCAGATGCTAGAACTGGGTAACTAGGTTAGAATCTCGGCTCAGGCGCAGCATATTGTGATTCCGTGCAAATCGCTTTATTACACTGTGCTTAAAAACTGTTGTGTAAGGGGAACTGATTTCCGTGTGATGCGCTATAATGCCCTTTTTTCAAGTTTGCGCTATAATTATGCGGGACAGGCAAGCGGTGTGGCCTAATGTAATGTAATTGGACAATATCAGGTGAAAGCACTACGTATTCACAGCTCAGGGAGTGCTTCTTCTTATGACAAATCTCTTAATATCACACCCATTGCGTCGAGGCCTGCGGATGTTAGAACTGGGTAACTAGGTTAGAATCTCGGCTCAGGCGCGGCATCTTGTGATTCCGTGCAAATCGCTTCATTACACTCTGCTTAAAAACTGTTGTGTAAGGGGAGCTGATTTCCGTGTGAAGCGCTATAATGCCCTTGCTTCAAGTTTGCGCTATAATTATGCGGGACAGGCAAGCGGATGTGGCCTAATGTAATGTAATCGGACAATATCAGGTGAAAGCACTACGTATTCACAGCTCAGGGAGTGCTTCTTCTTATGACAAATCTCCTAATATCACACCTGTTGCGGCTAGCGCTGCGAATGTTCGAACTGGGTAACTAGGTTAGAATCTCGGCTCAAGCGCAGCATCTTGTGATTCCGTGCAAATCGCTTTGTTACACTGTGCTTAAAAACTGTTGTGTAAGCGGAGCTGATTTCCGTGTGAAGCGCTATAATGCCCTTGGTTCAGGTTTGCGCTATAATATGCGGGACAGGCAAGCGGGGGTGGCCTAATATAATGTAATCGGACAATATCAGGTGAAAGCACTATGTATTCACAGCTCAGGGAGTGCTTTTTCTTATGACAAATCTCCTAACATCACACCCATTGCGGCTAGGGCTGCGGATGTTAGAACTGGGTAACTAGGTTAGAATCTCGGCTCAGGCGCAGCATATTGTGATTCCGTGCAAATCGCTTCATTACACTGTGCTTAAAAACTGTTGTGTAAGGGGAGCTGATTTCCGTGTGAAGCGCTATAATGCCCTTGGTTCAAGTTTGCGCTATAATTATGAGGGACAGGCAAGCGGGTGTGGCCTAATGTAATGTAATCGGACAATGTCAGGTGAAAGCACTACGTATTCACAGCTCAGGGAGTGCTTTTTCTTATGACAAATCTCCTAACATCACACCTGTTGCGGCTAGGGCTGCAGATGCTAGAACTGGGTAACTAGGTTAGAATCTCGGCTCAGGCGCAGCATATTGTGATTCCGTGCAAATCGCTTCATTACACTGTGCTTAAAAACTGTTGTGTAAGGGGAACTGACTTCCGTGTGATGCGCTATAATGCCCTTGGTTCAAGTTTGCGCTATAATTATGCGGGACAGGCAAGCGGTGTGGCCTAATGTAATGTAATTGGGCAATATCAGGTGAAAGCACTACGTATTCACAGCTCAGGGAGTTCTTCTTCTTATGACAAATCTCCTAATATCACACCCATTGCAGCTATGTCTGCGGATGTTAGAACTGGGTAACTAGGTTAGAATCTCGGCTCAGGCGCAGCATCTTGTGATTCCGTGCAAATCGCTTTGTTACACTGTGCTTACCAACTTTTGTGTAAGGGGAGCTGATTTCCGTGTGAAGCGCTATAATGCCCTTGGTTCAAGTTTGCGCTATAATTATGCGGGTCAGGCAAGCGGATGTGGCCTAATGTAATGTAATCGGACAATATCAGGTGAAAGCACCACGTATTCACAGCTCAGTGAGTGCTTCTTCTTATGACAAATCTCCTAATATGACACCCGTTGCAGCTAGGGCTGCGGATGTTCGAACTGGGTAACTAGATTAGAATCTCGGCTCAGGCGCAGCATCTTGTGATTCCGTGCAAATCGCTTCGTTACACTGTGCTTAAAAGCTGTTGTGCAAGGGGAGCTGATTTCCGTGTGAAGCGCTATAATGCCCTTGGTTCAAGTTTGCGCTATAATTATGCGGGACAGGCAAGCGGGTGTGGCCTAATGTAATGTAATCGGACAATATCAGGTGAAAGCACTACGTATTCGCAGCTCAGGGAGTGCTTCTTCTTATGACAAATCTCCTAATATCACACCCATTGCGTCGAGGCCTGCGGATGTTAGAACTGGGTAACTAGGTTAGAATCTCGGCTCAGGCGCAGCATCTTATGATTCCGTGCAAATCGCTTTGTTACACTGTGCTTAACAACTGTTGTGTAAGGGGACCTGATTTCCGTGTGAAGCACTATAATGCCCTTGGTTCAAGTTTGCGCTATAACTATGCGGGACAGGCAAGCGGGTGTGGCCTAATGTAATGTAATCGGACAATATCAGGTGAAAGCACTACGTATTCACAGCTCAGGGAGTGCTTTTTCTTATGATAAATCTTCTAATATCACACCCATTGCAGCTAGGGCTGAGGATGTTAGAACTGGGTAACTAGGTTAGAATCTCGGCTCAGGCGCAGCATTTTATGATTCCGTGCAAATCGCTTTGTTACACTGTGCTTAACAACTGTTGTGTAAGGGGACCTGATTTCCGTGTGAAGCACTATAATGCCCTTGGTTCAAGTTTGCGCTATAACTATGCGGGACAGGCAAGCGGGTGTGGCCTAATGTAATGTAATCGGACAATATCAGGTGAAAGCACTACGTATTCACAGCTCAGGGAGTGCTTTTTCTTATGATAAATCTTCTAATATCACACCCATTGCAGCTAGGGCTGAGGATGTTAGAACTGGGTAACTAGGTTAGAATATCGGTACAGGCGCAGCATCTTGTGATTCCGTGCAAATCGCTTCATTACACTGTGCTTAAAAACTGTTGTGTATGGGGAACTGATTTCCGTGTGATGCGCTATAATGCCCTTGGTTCAAGTTTGCGCTATAATTATGCGGGACAGGCAAGCGGGTGTGGCCTAATGTAATGTAATCGGACAATGTCAGGTGAAAGCACTACGTATTCACAGCTCAGGGAGTGCTTCTTCTTATGACAAATCTCCTAATATCACACCCATTGCGTCGAGGCCTGCGGATGTTAGAACTGGGTAACTAGGTTAGAATCTCGGCTCAGGCGCAGCATCTTGTGATTCCGTGCAAATCGCTTCATTACACTCTGCTTAAAAACTGTTGTGTAAGGGGAGCTAATTTCCGTGTGAAGCGCTATAATGCCCTTGGTTCAAGTTTGCGCTATAATAATGCGGGACAGGCAAGCGGATGTGGCCTAATGTAATGTAATCGGACAATATCAGGTGAAAGCACTACGTATTCACAGCTCAGGGAGTGCTTCTTCTTATGACAAATCTCCTAATATGACACCCGTTGCGGCTAGGGCTGCGGATGTTAGAACTGGGTAACTAGGTTAGAATCTTGGCTCAGGTGCAGCATCTTGTGATTCTGTGCATATCGCTTCGTTACCCTGTGCTTAAAAACTGTTGTGTAAGGGGAGCTGATTTCCGTGTGTAGCACTATAATGCCCTTGATTCAAGTTTGCACTATAATTATGCGGGACAGGCAAGCGGGTGTGGCCTAATGTAATGTAATGGGACAATATCAGGTGAAAGCCCTACGTATTCACAGCTCAGGGAGTGCTTCTTCTTATGCCAAATCTCCTAATATCACACCCGTTGCGGGTAGGGCTGCGGATGTTAGAATTGGGTAACTAGGTTAGAATCTCGGCTCCGGTGCAGCATCTTGTGATTCCGTGCAAATCGCTTCATTACACTGTGCTTAAAAACTGTTGTGTAAGGGGAGCTGATTTCCGTGTGAAGCGCGATAATGCCCTTGGTTCAAGTTTGCGCTATAATTATGCGGGTCAGGCAAGCGGATGTGGCCTAATGGAATGTAATCGGACAATATCAACTGAAAGCACTACGTATTCACAGCTCAGTGAGTGCTTCTTCTTATGACAAATATCCTAATATCACACCCGTTGCGGCTAGCGCTGCGAATGGTCGAACTGGGTAACTAGGTTAGAATCTCGGCTCAGGAGCAGCATCTTGTGATCCCGTGCAAATCGCTTCATTACACTGTCCTTAAAAACTGTTGTGTAAGGGGAGCTGATTTCCGTGTGAAGCGCTATAATGCCCTTGGTTCAAGTTTGCGCTATAATCATGCGGTACAGGCAAGCGGGTGTGGCCTAATGTAATATAATCGGACAATATCAGGTGAAAGCACTACGTATTCACAGCTCAGGGAGTACTTCTTCTCATGACAAATCTCCTAACATCACACCCGTTGCGGCTAGGGCTGCGGATGTTAGAACTGGGTAACTAGGTTAGAATCTCGGCTCAGGCGCAGCATCTTGTGATTCCGTTCAAATCGTTTCGTTACACTGTGCTTAACAACTGTTGTGTAAGGGGAGCTGATTTCCGTGTGAAGCGCTATAATGCCCTTGGTTCAAGTTTGCGCTATAATTATGCGGGACAGGCAAGCTGGTGTGGCCTAATGTAATGTAATCGGACAATGTCAGGTGAAAGCACTACGTATTCACAGCTCAGGGAGTGCTTCTTCTTATGACAAATCTCCTAACATCACACCCGTTGCGGGTAGGGCTGTGGATGTTAGAATTGGGTAACTAGGTTAGAATCTCGGCTCCGGTGCAGCATCTTGTGATTCCGTGCAAATCGCTTCATTACACTGTGCTTAAAAACTGTTGTGTAAGGGGAGCTGATTTCCGTGTGAAGCGCGATAATGCCCTTGGTTCAAGTTTGCGCTATAGTTATGCGGGTCAGGCAAGCGGATGTGGCCTAATGGAATGTAATCGGACAATATCAACTGAAAGCACTACGTATTCACAGCTCAGTGAGTGCTTCTTCTTATGACAAATATCCTAATATCACACCCGTTGCGGCTAGCGCTGCGAATGGTCGAACTGGGTAACTAGGTTAGAATCTCGGCTCAGGAGCAGCATCTTGTGATTCCGTGCAAATCGCTTTGTTACACTGTGCTTAACAACTGTTGTGTAAGGAGAGCTGATTTCCGTGTGAAGCGCTATAATGCCCTTGGTTCAAGTTTGCGCTATATTCATGCGGTACAGGCAAGCGGGTGTGGCCTAATGTAATATAATCGGACAATATCAGGTGAAAGCACTACGTATTCACAGCTCAGTGAGTGCTTCTTCTTATGACAAATCTCCTAATATGACACCCGTTGCAGCTAGGGCTGCGGATGTTCGAACTGGGTAACTAGATTAGAATCTCGGCTCAGGCGCAGCATCTTGTGATTCCGTGCAAATCGCTTCGTTACACTGTGCTTAAAAGCTGTTGTGCAAGGGGAGCTGATTTCCGTGTGAAGCGCTATAATGCCCTTGGTTCAAGTTTGCGCTATAATTATGCGGGACAGGCAAGCGGGTGTGGCCTAATGTAATGTAATCGGACAATATCAGGTGAAAGCACTACGTATTCGCAGCTCAGGGAGTGCTTCTTCTTATGACAAATCTCCTAATATCACACCCATTGCGTCGAGGCCTGCGGATGTTAGAACTGGGTAACTAGGTTAGAATCTCGGCTCAGGCGCAGCATCTTATGATTCCGTGCAAATCGCTTTGTTACACTGTGCTTAACAACTGTTGTGTAAGGGGACCTGATTTCCGTGTGAAGCACTATAATGCCCTTGGTTCAAGTTTGCGCTATAACTATGCGGGACAGGCAAGCGGGTGTGGCCTAATGTAATGTAATCGGACAATATCAGGTGAAAGCACTACGTATTCACAGCTCAGGGAGTGCTTTTTCTTATGATAAATCTTCTAATATCACACCCATTGCAGCTAGGGCTGAGGATGTTAGAACTGGGTAACTAGGTTAGAATATCGGTACAGGCGCAGCATCTTGTGATTCCGTGCAAATCGCTTCATTACACTGTGCTTAAAAACTGTTGTGTATGGGGAACTGATTTCCGTGTGATGCGCTATAATGCCCTTGGTTCAAGTTTGCGCTATAATTATGCGGGACAGGCAAGCGGTGTGGCCTAATGTAATGTAATCGGACAATATCAGGTGAAAGCACTACGTATTCACAGCTCATGGAGTGCTTCTTCTTATGACAAATCTCCTAATATCACACCCATTGCGTCGAGGCCTGCGGATGTTAGAACTGGGTAACTAGGTTAGAATCTCGGCTCAGGCGCAGCATCTTGTGATTCCGTGCAAATCGCTTCATTACACTCTGCTTAAAAACTGTTGTGTAAGGGGAGCTAATTTCCGTGTGAAGCGCTATAATGCCCTTGGTTCAAGTTTGCGCTATAATAATGCGGGACAGGCAAGCGGATGTGGCCTAATGTAATGTAATCGGACAATATCAGGTGAAAGCACTACGTATTCACAGCTCAGGGAGTGCTTCTTCTTATGACAAATCTCCTAATATGACACCCGTTGCGGCTAGGGCTGCGGATGTTAGAACTGGGTAACTAGGTTAGAATCTTGGCTCAGGTGCAGCATCTTGGGATTCTGTGCAAATCGCTTCGTTACCCTGTGCTTAAAAACTGTTGTGTAAGGGGAGCTGATTTCCGTGTGTAGCACTATAATGCCCTTGATTCAAGTTTGCACTATAATTATGCGGGACAGGCAAGCGGGTGTGGCCTAATGTAATGTAATGGGACAATATCAGGTGAAAGCCCTACGTATTCACAGCTCAGGGAGTGCTTCTTCTTATGCCAAATCTCCTAATATCACACCCGTTGCGGGTAGGGCTGCAGATGTTAGAATTGGGTAACTAGGTTAGAATCTCGGCTCCGGTGCAGCATCTTGTGATTCCGTGCAAATCGCTTCATTACACTGTGCTTAAAAACTGTTGTGTAAGGGGAGCTGATTTCCGTGTGAAGCGCGATAATGCCCTTGGTTCAAGTTTGCGCTATAATTATGCGGGTCAGGCAAGCGGATGTGGCCTAATGGAATGTAATCGGACAATATCAACTGAAAGCACTACGTATTCACAGCTCAGTGAGTGCTTCTTCTTATGACAAATATCCTAATATCACACCCGTTGCGGCTAGCGCTGCGAATGGTCGAACTGGGTAACTAGGTTAGAATCTCGGCTCAGGAGCAGCATCTTGTGATCCCGTGCAAATCGCTTCATTACACTGTCCTTAAAAACTGTTGTGTAAGGGGAGCTGATTTCCGTGTGAAGCGCTATAATGCCCTTGGTTCAAGTTTGCGCTATAATCATGCGGTACAGGCAAGCGGGTGTGGCCTAATGTAATATAATCGGACAATATCAGGTGAAAGCACTACGTATTCACAGCTCAGGGAGTACTTCTTCTCATGACAAATCTCCTAACATCACACCCGTTGCGGCTAGGGCTGCGGATGTTAGAACTGGGTAACTAGGTTAGAATCTCGGCTCAGGCGCAGCATCTTGTGATTCCGTTCAAATCGTTTCGTTACACTGTGCTTAACAACTGTTGTGTAAGGGGAGCTGATTTCCGTGTGAAGCGCTATAATGCCCTTGGTTCAAGTTTGCGCTATAATTATGCGGGACAGGCAAGCTGGTGTGGACTAATGTAATGTAATCGGACAATGTCAGGTGAAAGCACTACGTATTCACAGCTCAGGGAGTGCTTCTTCTTATGACAAATCTCCTAACATCACACCCGTTGCGGGTAGGGCTGTGGATGTTAGAATTGGGTAACTAGGTTAGAATCTCGGCTCCGGTGCAGCATCTTGTGATTCCGTGCAAATCGCTTCATTACACTGTGCTTAAAAACTGTTGTGTAAGGGGAGCTGATTTCCGTGTGAAGCGCGATAATGCCCTTGGTTCAAGTTTGCGCTATAGTTATGCGGGTCAGGCAAGCGGATGTGGCCTAATGGAATGTAATCGGACAATATCAACTGAAAGCACTACGTATTCACAGCTCAGTGAGTGCTTCTTCTTATGACAAATATCCTAATATCACACCCGTTGCGGCTAGCGCTGCGAATGGTCGAACTGGGTAACTAGGTTAGAATCTCGGCTCAGGAGCAGCATCTTGTGATCCCGTGCAAATCGCTTCATTACACTGTCCTTAAAAACTGTTGTGTAAGGGGAGCTGATTTCCGTGTGAAGCGCTATAATGCCCTTGGTTCAAGTTTGCGCTATATTCATGCGGTACAGGCAAGCGGGTGTGGCCTAATGTAATATAATCGGACAATATCAGGTGAAAGCACTACGTATTCACAGCTCAGGGAGTACTTCTTCTCATGACAAATCTCCTAACATCACACCCGTTGCGGCTAGGGCTGCGGATGTTAGAATTGGGTAACTAGGTTAGAATCTCGGCTCCGGTGCAGCATCTTGTGATTCCGTGCAAATCGCTTCATTACACTGTGCTTAAAAACTGTTGTGTAAGGGGAGCTGATTTCCGTGTGAAGCGCTATAATGCCCTTGGTTCAAGTTTGCGCTATAATTATGCGGGTCAGGCAAGCGGATGTGGCCTAATGGAATGTAATCGGACAATATCAACTGAAAGCACTACGTATTCACAGCTCAGTGAGTGCTTCTTCTTATGACAAATATCCTAATATCACACCAGTTGCGGCTAGCGCGGCGAATGCTCGAACTGGGTAACTAGGTTAGAATCTCGGCTCAAGCGCAGCATCTTGTGATTCCGTGCAAATCGCTTTGTTACACTGTGCTTAACAACTGTTGTGTAAGGAGAGCTGATTTCCGTGTGAAGCGCTATAATGCCCTTGGTTCAAGTTTGCGCTATAACTATGCGGTACAGGCAAGCGGGTGTGGCCTAATATAATGTAATCGGACAATATCAGGTGAAAGCACACCGTATTCACAGCTCAGTGAGTGCTTCTTCTTATGACAAATCTCCTAATATGACACCCGTTGCGGCTAGGCCTGCGGATGTTAGAACTGGGTAACTAGGTTAGAATCTCGGCTCAGGCGCAGCATCTTGTGATTCCGTGCAAATCGCTTCATTACACTCTGCTTAAAAACTGTTGTGTAAGGGGAGCTGATTTCCGTGTGAAGCGCTATAATGCCCTTGGTTCAAGTTTGCGCTATAATTATGCGGGACAGGCAAGCGGTGTGGCCTAATGTAATGTAATCGGACAATATCAGGTGAAAGCACTACGTATTCACAGCTCAGGGAGTGCTTCTTCTTATGACAAATCTCCTAATATCACACCCATTGCGTCGAGGCCTGCGGATGTTAGAACTGGGTAACTAGGTTAGAATCTCGGCTCAGGCGCAGCATCTTGTGATTCCGTGCAAATCGCTTCATTACACTCTGCTTAAAAACTGTTGTGTAAGGGGAGCTAATTTCCGTGTGAAGCGCTATAATGCCCTTTGTTCCATTTTGCGCTATAATAATGCGGGACAGGCAAGCGGATGTGGCCTAATGTAATGTAATCGGACAATATCAGGTGAAAGCACTACGTATTCACAGCTCAGGGAGTGCTTCTTCTTATGACAAATCTCCTAACATCACCCCCGTTGCGGGTAGGGCTGCGGATGTTAGAATTGGGTAACTAGGTTAGAATCTCGGCTCCGGTGCAGCATCTTGTGATTCCGTGCAAATCGCTTCATTACACTGTGCTTAAAAACTGTTGTGTAAGGGGAGCTGATTTCCGTGTGAAGCGCTATAATGCCCTTGGTTCAAGTTTGCGCTATAATTATGCGGGTCAGGCAAGCGGATGTGGCCTAATGGAATGTAATCGGACAATATCAACTGAAAGCACTACGTATTCACAGCTCAGGGAGTGCTTTTTCTTATGACAAATCTTCTAATATAACATCCATTGCAGCTAGGGCTGAGGATGTTAGAACTGGGTAACTAGGTTAGAATCTCGGCTCAAGCGCAGCATCTTGTGATTCCATGCAAATCGCTTCATTACACTCTGCTTAAAAACTGTTGTGTAAGGGGAGCTAATTTCCGTGTGAAGCGCTATAATGCCCTTGGTTCCATTTTGCGCTATAATAATGCGGGACAGGCAAGCGGATGTGGCCTAATGTAATGTAATCGGACAATATCAGGTGAAAGCACTATGTATTCACAGCTCAGGGAGTGCTTCTTCTTATGACAAATCTCCTAACATCACACCCGTTGCGGGTAGGGCTGCGGATGTTAGAACTGGGTAACTAGGTTAGAATCTCGGCTCCAGTGCAGCATCTTGTGATTCCGTGCAAATCGCTTCATTGCACTGTGCTTAAAAACTGTTGTGTAAGGGGAGCTGATTTCCGTGTGAAGCGCTATAATGCCCTTGGTTCAAGTTTGCGCTATAATTATGCGGGTCAGGCAAGCGGATGTGACCTAATGGAATGTAATCGGACAATATCAACTGAAAGCACTACGTATTCACAGCTCAGTGAGTGCTTCTTCTTATGACAAATATCCTAATATCACACCCGTTGCGGCTAGCGCGGCGAATGTTCGAACTGGGTAACTAGGTTAGAATCTCGGCTCAAGCGCAGCATCTTATGATTCCGTGCAAATCGTTTCGTTACACTGTGCTTAACAACTGTTGTGTAAGGGGAGCTGATTTCCGTGTGAAGCGCTATAATGCCCTTGGTTCAAGTTTGCGCTATAATTATGCGGGACAGGCAAGCGGGTGTGGCCTAATGTAATGTAATCGGACAATGTCAGGTGAAAGCACTACGTATTCACAGCTCAGGGAGTGCTTCTTCTTATGACAAATCTCCTAACATCACACCCGTTGCGGCTAGGGCTGCAAATGTTATAACTGGGTAACTAGGTTAGAATCTCGGCTCAGGAGCAGCATCTTGTGATCCCGTGCAAATCGCTTCATTACACTGTGCTTAAAAACTGTTGTGTAAGGGGAGCTGATTTCCGTGTGAAGCGCTATAATGCCCATGGTTCAAGTTTGCGCTATAATCATGCGGGACAGGCAAGCGGGTGTGGCCTAATGTAATATAATCGAACAATATCAGGTGAAAGCACTACGTATTCACAGCTCAGGGAGTACTTCTTCTTATGACAAATCTCCTAATATCACACCCGTTGCGGCTAGGGCTGCGGATGTTAGAACTGGGTAACTAGGTTAGAATCTCGGCTCAGGTGCAGCATCTTGTGATTCTGTGCAAATCGCTTCGTTACCCTGTGCTTAAAAACTGTTGTGTAAGGGGAGCTGATTTCCGTGTGTAGCACTATAATGCCCTTGATTCAAGTTTGCGCTATAATTATGCGGGACAGGCAAGCGGGTGTGGCCTAATGTAATGTAATGGGACAATATCAAGTGAAATCCCTACGTATTCACAGCTCAGGGAGTACTTCTTCTTATGACAAATCTCCTAATATCACACCCGTTGCGGGTAGGGCTGCGGATGTTAGAATTGGGTAACTAGGTTAGAATCTCGGCTCCGGTGCAGCATCTTGTGATTCCGTGCAAATCGCTTCATTACACTGTGCTTAAAAACTGTTGTGTAAGGGGAGCTGATTTCCGTGTGAAGCGCGATAATGCCCTTGGTTCAAGTTTGCGCTATAATTATGCGGGTCAGGCAAGCGGATGTGGCCTAATGGAATGTAATCGGACAATATCAACTGAAAGCACTACGTACTCACAGCTCAGTTAGTGCTTCTTCTTATGACAAATATCCTAATATCACACCCGTTGCGGCTAGCGCTGCGAATGTTCGAACTGGGTAACTAGGTTAGAATCTCGGCTCAAGCGCAGCATCTTGTGATTCCGTGCAAGTCGCTTCGTTACACTGTGCTTAAAAACTGTTGTGTAAGCGGAGCTGATTTCCGTGTGAAGCGCTATAATGCCCTTGGTTCAAGTTTGCGCTATAATAATGCGGGACAGGCAAGCGGTGTGGCCTAATGTAATGTAATTGGACAATATCAGGTGAAAGCACTACGTATTCACAGCTCAGGGAGTGCTTCTTCTTATGACAAATATATTAATATCACACCCGTTGCGGCTGGGCCTGCGGATGTTATAACTGGGTAACTAGTTTAGAATCTCGGCTCAGGCGCAGCATCTTGTGATTCCGTGCAAATCG
This sequence comes from Triturus cristatus, assembly GCF_964204655.1. Classification (NCBI taxonomy): domain Eukaryota; kingdom Metazoa; phylum Chordata; class Amphibia; order Caudata; family Salamandridae; genus Triturus; species Triturus cristatus. The sequence continues at coordinate 213,284,404 of NC_140579.1, forward strand.
CTTCATTACACTCTGCTTAAAAACTGTTGTGTAAGGGGAGCTAATTTCCGTGTGAAGCGCTATAATGCCCTTGGTTCAAGTTTGCGCTATAATAATGCGGGACAGGCAAGCGGGTGTGGCCTAATGTAATGTAATCGGACAATGTCAGGTGAAAGCACTACGTATGCACAGCTCAGGGAGTGCTTCTTCTTATGACAAATCTCCTAACATCACACCCGTTGCGGGTAGGGCTGCGGATGTTAGAATTGGGTAACTAGGTTAGAATCTCGGCTCCGGTGCAGCATCTTGTGATTCCGTGCAAATCGCTTCATTGCACTGTGCTTAAAAACTGTTGTGTAAGGGGAGCTGATTTCCGTGTGAAGCGCTATAATGCCCTTGGTTCAAGTTTGCGCTATAATTATGCGGGTCAGGCAAGCGGATGTGGCCTAATGGAATGTAATCGGACAATATCAACTGAAAGCACTACGTATTCACAGCTCAGTGACTGCTTCTTCTTATGACAAATCTCCTAATATCACACCCGTTGCGGCTAGCGCGGCGAATGTTCGAACTGGGTAACTAGGTTAGAATCTCGGCTCAAGCGCAGCATCTTGTGATTCCGTGCAAATCGCTTAGTTACACTGTGCTTAAAAACTGTTGTGTAAGCGGAGCTGATTTCCCTGTGAAGCGCTATAATGCCCTTGGTTCAAGTTTGCGCTATAATTATGCGGGTCAGGCAAGCGGGTGTGGCCTCATGTAATGTAATCGGACAATATCAGGTGAAAGCACTACGTATTCACAGCTCAGTGAGTGCTTCTTCTTATGACAAATCTCCTAATATCACACCCATTGCGTCGAGGCCTGCGGATGTTAGAACTGGGTAACTAGGTTAGAATCTCGGCTCAGGCGCAGCATCTTATGATTCCGTGCAATTCGTTTCGTTACACTGTGCTTAACAACTGTTGTGTAGGGGGAGCTGATTTCCGTGTGAAGCGCTATAATGCCCTTGGTTCAAGTTTGCGCTACAATTATGCGGGACAGGCAAGCGAGTGTGGCCTAATGTAATGTAATCGGACAATGTCAGGTGAAAGCACTACGTATTCACAGCTCAGGGAGTGCTTCTTCTTATGACAAATCTCCTAACATCACACCCGTTGCGGCTAGGGCTGCAAATGTTATAACTGGGTAACTAGGTTAGAATCTCGGCTCAGGAGCAGCATCTTGTGATTCCGTGCAAATCGCTTCATTACACTGTGCTTAAAAACTGTTGTGTAAGGGGAGCTGATTTCCGTGTGAAGCGCGATAATGCCCTTGGTTCAAGTTTGCGCTATAATTATGCGGGTCAGGCAAGCGGATGTGGCCTAATGGAATGTAATCGGACAATATCAACTGAAAGCACTACGTATTCACAGATCAGTGAGTGCTTCTTCTTATGACAAATATCCTAATATCACACCCGTTGCGGCTAGCGCTGCGAATGTTCGAACTGGGTAACTAGGTTAGAATCTCGGCTCAAGCGCAGCATCTTGTGATTCCGTGCAAATCGCTTCGTTACACTGTGCTTAAAAACTGTTGTGGAAGCGGAGCTGATTTCCGTGTGAAGCGCTATAATGCCCTTGGTTCAAGTTTGCGCTATAATTATGCGGGACAGGCAAGCGGGTGTGGCCTAATGTAATGTAATCGGACAATGTCAGGTGAAAGCACTACGTATTCACAGCTCAGGGAGTGCTTTTTCTTATGACAAATCTCCTAACATCACACCCGTTGCGGCTAGGGCTGCAGATGCTAGAACTGGGTAACTAGGTTAGAATCTCGGCTCAGGCGCAGCATCTTGTGATTCCGTGCAAATCGCTTCGTTACACTGTGCTTAAAAGCTGTTGTGCAAGGGGAGCTGATTTCCGTGTGAAGCGCTATAATGCCCTTGGTTCAAGTTTGCGCTATAATTATGCGGGACAGGCAAGCGGGTGTGGCCTAATGTAATGTAATCGGACAATGTCTGGTGAAAGCACTACGTATTTACAGCTCAGGGAGAGCTTCTTCTTATGACAAATCTCCTAACATCACACCCGTTGCGGCTAGGGCTGCAAATGTTATAACTGGGTAACTAGGTTAGAATCTCGGCTCAGGAGCAGCATCTTGTGATCCCGTGCAAATCGCTTCATTACACTGTGCTTAAAAACTGTTGTGTAAGGGGAGCTGATTTCCGTGTGAAGTGCTATAATGCCCTTGGTTCAAGTTTGCGCTTTAATCATGCGGGACAGGCAAGCGGGTGTGGACTAATGTAATATAATCGGACAATATCAGGTGAAAGCACTACGTATTCACAGCTCAGGGAGTACTTCTTCTTATGACAAATCTCCTAATATCACACCCGTTGCGGCTAGCGCTGCGAATGGTCGAACTGGGTAACTAGGTTAGAATCTCGGCTCAGGCGCAGCATCTTGTGATTCCGTGCAAATCGTTTCGTTACACTGTGCTTAACAACTGTTGTGTAAGGGGAGCTGATTTCCGTGTGAAGCGCTATAATGCCCTTGGTTCAAGTTTGCGCTATAATTATGCGGGACAGGCAAGCGGGTGTGGCCTAATGTAATGTAATCGGACAATGTCAGGTGAAAGCACTACGTATTCACAGCTCAGGGAGAGCTTCTTCTTATGACAAATCTCCTAACATCACACCCCTTGGGGCTAGGGCTGCAAATGTTATAACTGGGTAACTAGGTTAGAATCTCGGCTCAGGCGCAGAATCTTGTGATTCCGTGCAAATCGCTTTGTTACACTGTGCTTACCAACTGTTGTGTAAGGGGAGCTGATTTCCGTGTAAAGCGCTATAATGCCCTTGGTTCAAGTTTGCGCTATAATTATGCGGGACAGGCAAGCGGATGTGGCCTAATGTAATGTAATCGGACAATATCAGGTGAAAGCACTACGTATTCACAGCTCAGGGAGTGCTTCTTCTTATGACAAATCTCCTAATATCACACCCGTTGCGGCTAGCGCTGCGAATGTTCGAACTGGGTAACTAGGTTAGAATCTCGGCTCAAGCGCAGCATCTTGTGATTCCGTGCAAAACGCTTCATTCCACTGTGCTTAAAAACTGTTGTGTAAGCGGAGCTGATTTCCGTGTGAAGCGCTATAATGCCCTTGGTTCAAGTTTGCGCTATAATTATGCGGGACAGGCAAGCGGGGGTGGCCTAATATAATGTAATCGGACAATATCAGGTGAAAGCACTATGTATTCACAGCTCAGGGAGTGGTTTTTCTTATGACAAATCTCCTAACATCACACCCGTTGCGGCTAGGGCTGCGGATGTTAGAACTGGGTAACTAGGTTAGAATCTCGGCTCAGGCGCTGCATCTTGTGATTCCGTGCAAATCGCTTCGTTACACTGTGCTTAAAAACTGTTGTGCAAGGGGAGCTGATTTCCGTGTGAAGCTCTATAATGCCCTTGGTTCAAGTTTGCGCTATAATTATGCGGGACAGGCAAGCGGGTGTGGCATAATGTAATGTAATCGGACAATATCAGGTGAAAGCACTACATATTCACAGCTCAGGGAGTGCTTCTTCTAATGACAAATCTCCTAATATCACACCCTCTGCAGCTAGGGCTGAGGATGTTAGAACTGGGTAACTAGGTTAGAATCTCGGCTCACACGCAGCATCTTGTGATTCCGTGCAAATCGCTTTGTCACACTGTGCTTAACAACTGTTGTGTAAGGGGAGCTGATTTCCGTGTGAAGTGCTATAATGCCCTTGGTTCAAGTTTGCGCTATAATTATGCGGGAGAGGCAAGCAGGTATGGCCTAATATAATGTAATCGGACAATATCAGGTGAGAGCACTACGTATTCACAGCTCAGTGGGTGCTTCTTCTTATGACAAATCTCCTAATATCACACCCATTGTGGCTAGCGCTGCGAATGTTCGAACTGGGTAAGTAGGTTAGAATCTCGGCTCAAGCGCAGCATCTTGTGATTCCGTGCAAATCGCTTTGTTACACTGTGCTTAAAAACTGTTGTGTAAGGGGAGCTGATTTCCGTGTGAAGCGCTATAATGCCCTTGGTTCAAGTTTGCGCTATAATTTTGCAGGACAGGCAAGTGGGTGTGGCCTAATGTAATGTAATCGGACAATATCCGGTGAAAGCACTACGTATTCACAGCTCAGGGAGTGCTTCTTCTTATGACAAATCAAATCTCCTAATATCACACCCGTTGCGGCTAGGGCTGAGGATGTTAGAACTGGGTAACTAGGTTAGAATATCGGTACAGGCGCAGCATCTTGTGATTCCGTGCAAATCGCTTCATTACACTGTGCTTAAAAACTGTTGTGTAAGGGGAACTGATTTCCGTGTGATGCGCTATAATGCCCTTGGTTCAAGTTTGCGCTATAATAATGCGGGACAGGCAAGCGGTGTGGCCTAATGTAATGTAATTGGACAATATCAGGTGAAAGCACTATGTATTCACAGCTCAGGGAGTGCTACTTCTTATGACAAATCTCCTAATATCACACCCGTTGCGGCTAGGGCTGCAAATGTTATAACTGGGTAACTAGGTTAGAATCTCGGCTCAGGAGCAGCATCTTGTGATCCCGTGCAAATCGCCTCATTACACTGTGCTTAAAAACTGTTGTGTAAGGGGAGCTGATTTCCGTGTGAAGCGCTATAATGCCCATGGTTCAAGTTTGCGCTATAATCATGCGGGACAGGCAAGCGGGTGTGGCCTAATGTAATATAATCGGACAATATCAGGTGAAAGCACTACGTATTCACAGCTCAGGGAGTACTTCTTCTTATGACAAATCTCCTAATATGACACCCGTTGCGGCTAGGGCTGCGGATGTTAGAACTGGGTAACTAGGTTAGAATCTCGGCTCAGGTGCAGCATCTTGTGATTCTGTGCAAATCGCTTCGTTACCCTGTGCTTAAAAACTGTTGTGTAAGGGGAGCTGATTTCCGTGTGTAGCACTATAATGCCCTTGATTCAAGTTTGCGCTATAATTATGCGGGACAGGCAAGCGGGTGTGGCCTAATGTAATGTAATGGAACAATATCAGGTGAAAGCCCTACGTATTCACAGCTCAGGGAGTGCTTCTTCTTATGCCAAATCTCCTAATATCACACCCGTTGCGGGTAGGGCTGCGGATGTTAGAATTGGGTAACTAGGTTAGAATCTCGGCTCCGGTGCAGCATCTTGTGATTCCGTGCAAATCGCTTCATTACACTGTGCTTAAAAACTGTTGTGTAAGGGGAGCTGATTTCCGTGTGAAGCGCGATAATGCCCTTGGTTCAAGTTTGCGCTATAATTATGCGGGTCAGGCAAGCGGATGTGGCCTAATGGAATGTAATCGGACAATATCAACTGAAAGCACTACGTATTCACAGCTCAGTGAGTGCTTCTTCTTATGACAAATATCCTAATATCACACCCGTTGCGGCTAGCGCTGCGAATGGTCGAACTGGGTAACTAGGTTAGAATCTCGGCTCAGGCGCAGCATATTGTGATTCCGTGCAAATCGCTTCATTACACTGTGCTTAAAAACTGTTGTGTAAGGGGAACTGACTTCCGTGTGATGCGCTATAATGCCCTTGGTTCAAGTTTGCACTATAATTATGCGGGACAGGCAAGCTGTGTGGCCTAATGTAATGTAATTGGGCAATATCAGGTGAAAGCACTACGTATTCACAGCTCAGGGAGTTCTTCTTCTTATGACAAATCTCCTAATATCACACCCGTTGCAGCTAGGTCTGCGGATGTTAGAACTGGGTAACTAGATTAGAATCTCGGCTCAGGCGCAGCATCTTGTGATTCCGTGCAAATCGCTTCGTTACACTGTGCTTAAAAGCTGTTGTGCAAGGGGAGCTGATTTCCGTGTGAAGCGCTATAATGCCCTTGGTTCAAGTTTGCGCTATAATTACGCGGGACAGGCAAGCGGGTGTGGCCTAATGTAATGTAATCGGACAATGTCAGGTGAAAGCACTACGTATTTACAGCTCAGGGAGAGCTTCTTCTTATGACAAATCTCCTAACATCACACCCGTTGCGGCTAGGGCTGCAAATGTTATAACTGGGTAACTAGGTTAGAATCTCGGCTCAGGAGCAGCATCTTGTGATCCCGTGCAAATCGCTTCATTACACTGTGCTTAAAAACTGTTGTGTAAGGGGAGCTGATTTCCGTGTGAAGCGCTATAATGCCCTTGGTTCAAGTTTGCGCTTTAATCATGCGGGACAGGCAAGCGGGTGTGGACTAATGTAATATAATCGGACAATATCAGGTGAAAGCACTACGTATTCACAGCTCAGGGAGTACTTCTTCTTATGACAAATCTCCTAATATCACACCCGTTGCGGCTAGCGCTGCGAATGGTCGAACTGGGTAACTAGGTTAGAATCTCGGCTCAGGCGCAGCATCTTGTGATTCCGTGCAAATCGTTTCGTTACACTGTGCTTAACAACTGTTGTGTAAGGGGAGCTGATTTCCTTGTGAAGCGCTATAATGCCCTTGGTTCAAGTTTGCGCTATAATTATGCGGGACAGGCAAGCGGGTCGGGTGTGGCCTAATGTAATGTAATCGGACAATGTCAGGTGAAAGCACTACGTATTCACAGCTCAGGGAGAGCTTCTTCTTATGACAAATCTCCTAACATCACACCCCTTGGGGCTAGGGCTGCAAATGTTATAACTGGGTAACTAGGTTAGAATCTCGGCTCAGGCGCAGAATCTTGTGATTCCGTGCAAATCGCTTTGTTACACTGTGCTTACCAACTGTTGTGTAAGGGGAGCTGATTTCCGTGTAAAGCGCTATAATGCCCTTGGTTCAAGTTTGCGCTATAATTATGCGGGACAGGCAAGCGGATGTGGCCTAATGTAATGTAATCGGACAATATCAGGTGAAAGCACTACGTATTCACAGCTCAGGGAGTGCTTCTTCTTATGACAAATCTCCTAATATCACACCCGTTGCGGCTAGCGCTGCGAATGTTCGAACTGGGTATCTAGGTTAGAATCTCGGCTCAAGCGCAGCATCTTGTGATTCCGTGCAAAACGCTTCGTTACACTGTGCTTAAAAACTGTTGTGTAAGCGGAGCTGATTTCCGTGTGAAGCGCTATAATGCCCTTGGTTCAAGTTTGCGCTATAATTATGCGGGACAGGCAAGCGGGGGTGGCCTAATATAATGTAATCGGACAATATCAGGTGAAAGCACTATGTATTCACAGCTCAGGGAGTGATTTTTCTTATGACAAATCTCCTAACATCACACCCGTTGCGGCTAGGGCTGCGGATGTTAGAACTGGGTAACTAGGTTAGAATCTCGGCTCAGGCGCTGCATCTTGTGATTCCGTGCAAATCGCTTCGTTACACTGTGCTTAAAAACTGTTGTGCAAGGGGAGCTGATTTCCGTGTGAAGCTCTATAATGCCCTTGGTTCAAGTTTGCGCTATAATTATGCGGGACAGGCAAGCGGGTGTGGCATAATGTAATGTAATCGGACAATATCAGGTGAAAGCACTACATATTCACAGCTCAGGGAGTGCTTCTTCTAATGACAAATCTCCTAATATCACACCCTCTGCAGCTAGGGCTGAGGATGTTAGAACTGGGTAACTAGGTTAGAATCTCGGCTCACGCGCAGCATCTTGTGATTCCGTGCAAATCGCTTTGTCACACTGTGCTTAACAACTGTTGTGTAAGGGGAGCTGATTTCCGTGTGAAGTGCTATAATGCCCTTGGTTCAAGTTTGCGCTATAATTATGCGGGAGAGGCAAGCAGGTATGGCCTAATATAATGTAATCGGACAATATCAGGTGAGAGCACTACGTATTCACAGCTCAGTGGGTGCTTCTTCTTATGACAAATCTCCTAATATCACACCCATTGTGGCTAGCGCTGCGAATGTTCGAACTGGGTAAGTAGGTTAGAATCTCGGCTCAAGCGCAGCATCTTGTGATTCCGTGCAAATCGCTTTGTTACACTGTGCTTAAAAACTGTTGTGTAAGGGGAGCTGATTTCCGTGTGAAGTGCTATAATGCCCTTGGTTCAAGTTTGCGCTATAATTTTGCAGGACAGGCAAGTGGGTGTGGCCTAATGTAATGTAATCGGACAATATCCGGTGAAAGCACTACGTATTCACAGCTCAGGGAGTGCTTCTTCTTATGACAAATCAAATCTCCTAAGATCACACCCGTTGCGGCTAGGGCTGAGGATGTTAGAACTGGGTAACTAGGTTAGAATATCGGTACAGGCGCAGCATCTTGTGATTCCGTGCAAATCGCTTCATTACACTGTGCTTAAAAACTGTTGTGTAAGGGGAACTGATTTCCGTGTGATGCGCTATAATGCCCTTGGTTCAAGTTTGCGCTATAATAATGCGGGACAGGCAAGCGGTGTGGCCTAATGTAATGTAATTGGACAATATCAGGTGAAAGCACTATGTATTCACAGCTCAGGGAGTGCTACTTCTTATGACAAATCTCCTAATATCACACCCGTTGCGGCTAGGGCTGCAAATGTTATAACTGGGTAACTAGGTTAGAATCTCGGCTCAGGAGCAGCATCTTGTGATCCCGTGCAAATCGCCTCATTACACTGTGCTTAAAAACTGTTGTGTAAGGGGAGCTGATTTCCGTGTGACGCGCTATAATGCCCATGGTTCAAGTTTGCGCTATAATCATGCGGGACAGGCAAGCGGGTGTGGCCTAATGTAATATAATCGGACAATATCAGGTGAAAGCACTACGTATTCACAGCTCAGGGAGTACTTCTTCTTATGACAAATCTCCTAATATGACACCCGTTGCGGCTAGGGCTGCGAATGTTAGAACTGGGTAACTAGGTTAGAATCTCGGCTCAGGTGCAGCATCTTGTGATTCTGTGCAAATCGCTTCGTTACCCTGTGCTTAAAAACTGTTGTGTAAGGGGAGCTGATTTCCGTGTGTAGCACTATAATGCCCTTGATTCAAGTTTGCGCTATAATTATGCGGGACAGGCAAGCGGGTGTGGCCTAATGTAATGTAATGGGACAATATCAGGTGAAAGCCCTACATATTCACAGCTCAGGGAGTGCTTCTTCTTATGCCAAATCTCCTAATATCACACCCGTTGCGGGTAGGGCTGCGGATGTTAGAATTGGGTAACTAGGTTAGAATCTCGGCTCCGGTGCAGCATCTTGTGATTCCGTGCAAATCGCTTCATTACACTGTGCTTAAAAACTGTTGTGTAAGGGGAGCTGATTTCCGTGTGAAGCGCGATAATGCCCTTGGTTCAAGTTTGCGCTATAATTATGCGGGTCAGGCAAGCGGATGTGGCCTAATGGAATGTAATCGGACAATATCAACTGAAAGCACTACGTATTCACAGCACAGTGAGTGCTTCTTCTTATGACAAATATTCTAATATCACACCCGTTGCGGCTAGCGCTGCGAATGGTCGAACTGGGTAACTAGGTTAGAATCTCGGCTCAGGAGCAGCATCTTGTGATCCCGTGCAAATCGCTTCATTACACTGTCCTTAAAAACTGTTGTGTAAGGGGAGCTGATTTCCGTGTGAAGCGCTATAATGCCCTTGGTTCAAGTTTGCGCTATAATCATGCGGTACAGGCAAGCGGGTGTGGCCTAATGTAATATAATCGGACAATATCAGGTGAAAGCACTACGTATTCACAGCTCAGGGAGTACTTCTTCTCATGACAAATCTCCTAACATCACACCCGTTGCGGCTAGGGCTGCGGATGTTAGAACTGGGTAACTAGGTTAGAATCTCGGCTCAGGCGCAGCATCTTGTGATTCCGTTCAAATCGTTTCGTTACACTGTGCTTAACAACTGTTGTGTAAGGGGAGCTGATTTCCGTGTGAAGCGCTATAATGACCTTGGTTCAAGTTTGCGCTATAATTATGCGGGACAGGCAAGCTGGTGTGGCCTAATGTAATGTAATCGGACAATGTCAGGTGAAAGCACTACGTATTCACAGCTCAGGGAGTGCTTCTTCTTATGACAAATCTCCTAACATCACACCCGTTGCAGGTAGGGCTGTGGATGTTAGAATTGGGTAACTAGGTTAGAATCTCGGCTCCGGTGCAGCATCTTGTGATTCCGTGCAAATCGCTTCATTACACTGTGCTTAAAAACTGTTGTGTAAGGGGAGCTGATTTCCGTGTGAAGCGCGATAATGCCCTTGGTTCAAGTTTGCGCTATAATTATGCGGGTCAGGCAAGCGGATGTGGCCTAATGGAATGTAATCGGACAATATCAACTGAAAGCACTACGTATTCACAGCTCAGTGAGTGCTTCTTCTTATGACAAATATCCTAATATCACACCCGTTGCGGCTAGCGCTGCGAATGGTCGAACTGGGTAACTAGGTTAGAATCTCGGCTCAGGAGCAGCATCTTGTGATCCCGTGCAAATCGCTTCATTACACTGTCCTTAAAAACTGTTGTGTAAGGGGAGCTGATTTCCGTGTGAAGCGCTATAATGCCCTTGGTTCAAGTTTGCGCTATAATCATGCGGTACAGGCAAGCGGGTGTGGCCTAATGTAATATAATCGGACAATATCAGGTGAAAGCACTACGTATTCACAGCTCAGGGAGTACTTCTTCTCATGACAAATCTCCTAACATCACACCCGTTGCGGCTAGGGCTGCGGATGTTAGAACTGGGTAACTAGGTTAGAATCTCGGCTCAGGCGCAGCATCTTGTGATTCCGTTCAAATCGTTTCGTTACACTGTGCTTAACAACTGTTGTGTAAGGGGAGCTGATTTCCGTGTGAAGCGCTATAATGCCCTTGGTTCAAGTTTGCGCTATAATTATGCGGGACAGGCAAGCTGGTGTGGCCTAATGTAATGTAATCGGACAATGTCAGGTGAAAGCACTACGTATTCACAGCTCAGGGAGTGCTTCTTCTTATGACAAATCTCCTAACATCACACCCGTTGCGGGTAGGGCTGCGGATGTTAGAATTGGGTAACTAGGTTAGAATCTCGGCTCCGGTGCAGCATCTTGTGATTCCGTGCAAATCGCTTCATTACACTGTGCTTAAAAACTGTTGTGTAAGGGGAGCTGATTTCCGTGTGAAGCGCTATAATGCCCTTGGTTCAAGTTTGCGCTATAATTATGCGGGTCAGGCAAGCGGATGTGGCCTAATGGAATGTAATCGGACAATATCAACTGAAAGCACTACGTATTCACAGCTTAGTGAGTGCTTCTTCTTATGACAAATATCCTAATATCACACCAGTTGCGGCTAGCGCGGCGAATGTTCGAACTGGGTAACTAGGTTAGAATCTCGGCTCAAGCGCAGCATCTTGTGATTCCGTGCAAATCGCTTTGTTACACTGTGCTTAACAACTGTTGTGTAAGGAGAGCTGATTTCCGTGTGAAGCGCTATAATGCCCTTGGTTCAAGTTTGCGCTATAACTATGCGGGACAGGCAAGCGGGTGTGGCCTAATATAATGTAATCGGACAATATCAGGTGAAAGCACACCGTATTCACAGCTCAGTGAGTGCTTCTTCTTATGACAAATCTCCTAATATGACACCCGTTGCGGCTAGGCCTGCGGATGTTAGAACTGGGTAACTAGGTTAGAAACTCGGCTCAGGCGCAGCATCTTGTGATTCCGTGCAAATCGCTTCATTACACTCTGCTTAAAAACTGTTGTGTAAGGGGAGCTGATTTCCGTGTGAAGCGCTATAATGCCCTTGGTTCAAGTTTGCGCTATAATTATGCGGGACAGGCAAGCGGTGTGGCCTAATGTAATGTAATCGGACAATATCAGGTGAAAGCACTACGTATTCACAGCTCAGGGAGTGCTTCTTCTTATGACAAATCTCCTAATATCACACCCATTGCGTCGAGGCCTGCGGATGTTAGAACTGGGTAACTAGGTTAGAATCTCGGCTCAGGCGCAGCATCTTGTGATTCCGTGCAAATCGCTTCATTACACTCTGCTTAAAAACTGTTGTGTAAGGGGAGCTAATTTCCGTGTGAAGCGCTATAATGCCCTTGGTTCCATTTTGCGCTATAATAATGCGGGACAGGCAAGCGAATGTGGCCTAATGTAATGTAATCGGACAATATCAGGTGAAAGCACTACGTATTCACAGCTCAGGGAGTGCTTCTTCTTATGACAAACCTCCTAACATCACACCCGTTGCGGGTAGGGCTGCGGATGTTAGAATTGGGTAACTAGGTTAGAATCTCGGCTCCGGTGCAGCATCTTGTGATTCCGTGCAAATCGCTTCATTACACTGTGCTTAAAAATTGTTGTGTAAGGGGAGCTGATTTCCGTGTGAAGCGCTATAATGCCCTTGGTTCAAGTTTGCGCTATAATTATGCGGGTCAGGCAAGCGGATGTGGCCTAATGGAATGTAATCGGACAATATCAACTGAAAGCACTACGTATTCACAGCTCAGGGAGTGCTTTTTCTTATGACAAATCTTCTAATATAACATCCATTGCAGCTAGGGCTGAGGATGTTAGAACTGGGTAACTAGGTTAGAATATCGGTACAGGCGCAGCATCTTGTGATTCCGTGCAAATCGCTTCATTACACACTGCTTAAAAACTGTTGTGTAAGGGGAGCTAATTTCCGTGTGAAGCGCTATAATGCCCTTGGTTCCATTTTGCGCTATAATTATGCGGGACAGGCAAGCGGGTGTGGCCTAATGTAATGTAATGGGACAATATCACGTGAAAGCCCTACGTATTCACAGCTCAGGGAGTACTTCTTCTTATGACAAATCTCCTAATATCACACCCGTTGCGGGTAGGGCTGCGGATGTTAGAATTGGGTAACTAGGTTAGAATCTCGGCTCCGGTGCAGCATCTTGTGATTCCGTGCAAATCGCTTCATTACACTGTGCTTAAAAACTGTTGTGTAAGGGGAGCTGATTTCCGTGTGAAGCGCGATAATGCCCTTGGTTCAAGTTTGCGCTATAATTATGCGGGTCAGGCAAGAGGATGTGGCCTAATGGAATGTAATCGGACAATATCAACTGAAAGCACTACGTACTCACAGCTCAGTGAGTGCTTCTTCTTATGACAAATATCCTAATATCACACCCGTTGCGGCTAGCGCTGCGAATGTTCGAACTGGGTAACTAGGTTAGAATCTCGGCTCAACCGCAGCATCTTGTGATTCCGTGCAAATCGCTTCGTTACACTGTGCTTAAAAACTGTTGTGTAAGCGGAGCTGATTTCCGTGTGAAGCGCTATAATGCCCTTGGTTCAAGTTTGCGCTATAATAATGCGGGACAGGCAAGCGGTGTGGCCTAATGTAATGTAATTGGACAATATCAGGTGAAAGCACTACGTATTCACAGCTCAGGGAGTGCTTCTTCTTATGACAAATCTATTGATATCACACCCGTTGCGGCTGGGCCTGCGGATGTTATAACTGGGTAACTAGTTTGGAATCTCGGCTCAGGCGCAGCATCTTGTGATTCCGTGCAAATCGCTTCATTACACTCTGCTTAAAAACTGTTGTGTAAGGGGAGCTAATTTCCGTGTGAAGCGCTATAATGCCCTTGGTTCAAGTTTGCGCTATAATAATGCGGGACAGGCAAGCGGGTGTGGCCTAATGTAATGTAATCGGACAATGTCAGGTGAAAGCACTACGTATTCACAGCTCAGGGAGTGCTTCTTCTTATGACAAATCTCCTAACATCACACCCGTTACGGGTAGGGCTGCGGATGTTAGAATTGGGTAACTAGGTTAGAATCTCGGCTCCGGTGCAGCATCTTGTGATTCCGTGCAAATCGCTTCATTGCACTGTGCTTAAAAACTGTTGTGTAAGGGGAGCTGATTTCCGTGTGAAGCGCTATAATGCCCTTGGTTCAAGTTTGCGCTATAATTATGCGGGTCAGGCAAGCGGATGTGGCCTAATGGAATGTAATCGGACAATATCAACTGAAAGCACTACGTATTCACAGCTCAGTGACTGCTTCTTCTTATGACAAATCTCCTAATATCACACCCGTTGCGGCTAGCGCGGCGAATGTTCGAACTGGGTAACTAGGTTAGAATCTCGGCTCAAGCGCAGCATCTTGTGATTCCGTGCAAATCGCTTCGTTACACTGTGCTTTAAAACTGTTGTGTAAGCGGAGCTGATTTCCCTGTGAAGCGCTATAATGCCCTTGGTTCAAGTTTGCGCTATAATTATGCGGGTCAGGCAAGCGGGTGTGGCCTCATGTAATGTAATCGGACAATATCAGGTGAAAGCACTACGTATTCACTGCTCAGTGAGTGCTTCTTCTTATGACAAATCTCCTAATATCACACCCATTGCGTCGAGGCCTGCGGATGTTAGAACTGGGTAACTAGGTTAGAATCTCGGCTCAGGCGCAGCATCTTATGATTCCGTGCAAATCGTTTCGTTACACTGTGCTTAACAACTGTTGTGTAGGGGGAGCTGATTTCCGTGTGAAGCGCTATAATGCCCTTGGTTCAAGTTTGCGCTACAATTATGCGGGACAGGCAAGCGAGTGTGGCCTAATGTAATGTAATCGGACAATGTCAGGTGAAAGCACTACGTATTCACAGCTCAGGGAGTGCTTCTTCTTATGACAAATCTCCTAACATCACACCCGTTGCGGCTAGGGCTGCAAATGTTATAACTGGGTAACTAGGTTAGAATCTCGGCTCAGGAGCAGCATCTTGTGATCCCGTGCAAATCGCTTCATTACACTGTGCTTAAAAACTGTTGTGTAAGGGGAGCTGATTTCCGTGTGAAGCGCTATAATGCCCATGGTTCAAGTTTGCGCTATAATCATGCGGGACAGGCAAGCGGGTGTGGCCTAATGTAATATAATCGGACAATATCAGGTGAAAGCACTACGTATTCACAGCTCAGGGAGTACTTCTTCTTATGACAAATCTCCTAATATCACACCCGTTGCGGCTAGGGCTGCGGATGTTAGAACTGGGTAACTAGGTTAGAATCTCGGCTCAGGTGCAGCATCTTGTGATTATGTGCAAATCGCTTCGTTACCCTGTGCTTAAAAACTGTTGTGTAAGGGGAGCTGATTTCCGTGTGTAGCACTATAATGCCCTTGATTCAAGTTTGCGCTATAATTATGCAGGACAGGCAAGCGGGTGTGGCCTAATGTAATGTAATGGGACAATATCAGGTGAAAGCCCTACGTATTCACAGCTCAGGGAGTGCTTCTTCTTATGCCAAATCTCCTAATATCACACCCGTTGCGGGTAGGGCTGCGGATGTTAGAATTGGGTAACTAGGTTAGAATCTCGGCTCCGGTGCAGCATCTTGTGATTCCGTGCAAATCGCTTCATTACACTGTGCTTAAAAACTGTTGTGTAAGGGGAGCTGATTTCCGTGTGAAGCGCGATAATGCCCTTGGTTCAAGTTTGCGCTATAATTATGCGGGTCAGGCAAGCGGATGTGGCCTAATGGAATGTAATCGGACAATATCAACTGAAAGCACTACGTATTCACAGATCAGTGAGTGCTTCTTCTTATGACAAATATCCTAATATCACACCCGTTGCGGCTAGCGCTGCGAATGTTCGAACTGGGTAACTAGGTTAGAATCTCGGCTCAAGCGCAGCATCTTGTGATTCCGTGCAAATCGCTTCGTTACACTGTGCTTAAAAACTGTTGTGTAAGCGGAGCTGATTTCCGTGTGAAGCGCTATAATGCCCTTGGTTCAAGTTTGCGCTATAATTATGCGGGACAGGCAAGCGGGTGTGGCCTAATGTAATGTAATCGGACAATGTCAGGTGAAAGCATTACGTATTCTCAGCTCAGGGAGTGCTTTTTCTTATGACAAATCTCCTAACATCACACCCGTTGCGGCTAGGGCTGCAGATGCTAGAACTGGGTAACTAGGTTAGAATCTCGGCTCAGGCGCAGCATATTGTGATTCCGTGCAAATCGCTTCATTACACTGTGCTTAAAAACTGTTGTGTAAGGGGAACTGACTTCCGTGTGATGAGCTATAATGCCCTTGGTTCAAGTTTGCACTATAATTATGCGGGACAGGCAAGCTGTGTGGCCTAATGTAATGTAATTGGGCAATATCAGGTGAAAGCACTACGTATTCACAGCTCAGGGAGTTCTTCTTCTTATGACAAATCTCCTAATATCACACCCGTTGCAGCTAGGGCTGCGGATGTTAGAACTGGGTAACTAGATTAGAATCTCGGCTCAGGCGCAGCATCTTGTGATTCCGTGCAAATCGCTTCGTTACACTGTGCTTAAAAGCTGTTGTGCAAGGGGAGCTGATTTCCGTGTGAAGCGCTATAATGCCCTTGGTTCAAGTTTGCGCTATAATTATGCGGGACAGGCAAGCGGGTGTGGCCTAATGTAATGTAATCGGACAATATCAGGTGAAAGCACTACGTATTCGCAGCTCAGGGAGTGCTTCTTCTTATGACAAATCTCCTAATATCACACCCGTTGCGGCTAGCGCTGCGAATGGTCGAACTGGGTAAGTAGGTTAGAATCTCGGCTCAGGCGCAGCATCTTGTGATTCCGTGCAAATCGTTTCGTTACACTGTGCTTAACAACTGTTGTGTAAGGGGAGCTGATTTCCGTGTGAAGCGCTATAATGCCCTTGGTTCAAGTTTGCGCTATAATTATGCGGGACAGGCAAGCGGGTGTGGCCTAATGTAATGTAATCGGACAATGTCAGGTGAAAGCACTACGTATTTACAGCTCAGGGAGAGCTTCTTCTTATGACAAATCTCCTAACATCACACCCGTTGCGGCTAGGGCTGCAAATGTTATAACTGGGTAACTAGGTTAGAATCTCGGCTCAGGAGCAGCATCTTGTGATCCCGTGCAAATCGCTTTATTACACTGTGCTTAAAAACTGTTGTGTAAGGGGAGCTGATTTCCGTGTGAAGCGCTATAATGCCCTTGGTTCAAGTTTGCGCTTTAATCATGCGGGACAGGCAAGCGGGTGTGGACTAATGTAATATAATCGGACAATATCAGGTGAAAGCACTACGTATTCACAGCTCAGGGAGTACTTCTTCTTATGACAAATCTCCTAATATCACACCCGTTGCGGCTAGCGCTGCGAATGGTCGAACTGGGTAACTAGGTTAGAATCTCGGCTCAGGCGCAGCATCTTGTGATTCCGTGCAAATCGTTTTGTTACACTGTGCTTAACAACTGTTGTGTAAGGGGAGCTGATTTCCGTGTGAAGCGCTATAATGCCCTTGGTTCAAGTTTGCGCTATAATTATGCGGGACAGGCAAGCGGGTGTGGCCTAATGTAATGTAATCGGACAATGTCAGGTGAAAGCACTACGTATTCACAGCTCAGGGAGAGCTTCTTCTTATGACAAATCTCCTAACATCACACCCCTTGGGGCTAGGGCTGCAAATGTTATAACTGGGTAACTAGGTTAGAATCTCGGCTCAGGCGCAGAATCTTGTGATTCCGTGCAAATCGCTTTGTTACACTGTGCTTACCAACTGTTGTGTAAGGGGAGCTGATTTCCGTGTAAAGCGCTATAATGCCCTTGGTTCAAGTTTGCGCTATAATTATGCGGGACAGGCAAGCGGATGTGGCCTAATGTAATGTAATCGGACAATATCAGGTGAAAGCACTACGTATTCACAGCTCAGGGAGTGCTTCTTCTTATGACAAATCTCCTAATATCACACCCGTTGCGGCTAGCGCTGCGAATGTTCGAACTGGGTAACTAGGTTAGAATCTCGGCTCAAGCGCAGCATCTTGTGATTCCGTGCAAATCGCTTCGTTACACTGTGCTTAAAAACTGTTGTGTAAGCGGAGCTGATTTCCGTGTGAAGCGCTATAATGCCCTTGGTTCAAGTTTGCGCTATAATTATGCGGGACAGGCAAGCGGGGGTGGCCTAATATAATGTAATCGGACAATATCAGGTGAAAGCACTATGTATTCACAGCTCAGGGAGTGCTTTTTCTTATGACAAATCTACTAACATCACACCCGTTGCGGCTAGGGCTGCGGATGTTAGAACTGGGTAACTAGGTTAGAATCTCGGCTCAGGCGCAGCATATTGTGATTCCGTGCAAATCGCTTCATTACACTGTGCTTAAAAACTGTTGTGTAAGGGGAGCTGATTTCCGTGTGAAGCGCTATAATGCCCTTGGTTCAAGTTTGCGCTATAATTATGAGGGACAAGCAAGCGGGTGTGGCCTAATGTAATGTAATCGGACAATGTCAGGTGAAAGCACTACGTATTCACAGCTCAGGGAGTGCTTCTTCTTATGACAAATCTCCTAACATCACACCCGTTGCGGCTAGGGCTGCGGATGTTAGAACTGGGTAACTAGGTTAGAATTTCGGCTCAGGCGCTGCATCTTGTGATTCCGTGCAAATCGCTTCGTTACACTGTGCTTAAAAACTGTTGTGCAAGGGGAGCTGATTTCCGTGTGAAGCTCTATAATGCCCTTGGTTCAAGTTTGCGCTATAATTATGCGGGACAGGCAAGCGGGTGTGGCATAATGTAATGTAATCGGACAATATCAGGTGAAAGCACTACATATTCACAGCTCAGGGAGTGCTTCTTCTAATGACAAATCTCCTAATATCACACCCTCTGCAGCTAGGGCTGAGGATGTTAGAACTGGGTAACTAGGTTAGAATCTCCGCTCACGCGCAGCATCTTGTGATTCCGTGCAAATCGCTTTGTCACACTGTGCTTAACAACTGTTGTGTAAGGGGAGCTGATTTCCGTGTGAAGTGCTATAATGCCCTTGGTTCAAGTTTGCGCTATAATTATGCGGGAGAGGCAAGCAGGTATGGCCTAATATAATGTAATCGGACAATATCAGGTGAGAGCACTACGTATTCACAGCTCAGTGGGTGCTTCTTCTTATGACAAATCTCCTAATATCACACCCATTGTGGCTAGCGCTGCGAATGTTCGAACTGGGTAAGTAGGTTAGAATCTCGGCTCAAGCGCAGCATCTTGTGATTCCGTGCAAATCGCTTTGTTACACTGTGCTTAAAAACTGTTGTGTAAGGGGAGCTGATTTCCGTGTGAAGCGCTATAATGCCCTTGGTTCAAGTTTGCGCTATAATTTTGCAGGACAGGCAAGTGGGTGTGGCCTAATGTAATGTAATCGGACAATATCCGGTGAAAGCACTACGTATTCACAGCTCAGGGAGTGCTTCTTCTTATGACAAATCAAATCTCCTAACATCACACCCGTTGCGGCTAGGGCTGCAGATGTTAGTACTGAGTAACGAGGTTAGAATCTCGGCGCTGGATCTTGTGATTCCGTGGAAATCGCTTTGTTACACCGTGCTTAAAAACTGTTGTGTAAGGGGAGCTGATTTCCGTGTGAAGTGCTATAATGCCCTTGAATCAAGTTTACGCTATAATTATGTGGGACAGGCAAGCGGGTGTGGCCTAATGGAATGTAATCGGACAATATCAGGAGAAAGCACTACGTATTCACAGCTCGGCGAGTGCTTCTTCTTATGACAAATATCCTAATATCACACCCATTGCGGCTAGGGCTGCGGATGTTAGAACTAGGTAACTAGGTTAGAATCTCGGCTCACGCGCAGCATCTTGTGATTCCGTGCAAATCGCTTTGTTACACCGTGCTTAAAAACTGTTGTGTAAGGGGAGCTGATTTCCGTGTGAAGCGCTATAATGCCCTTGGTTCAAGTTTGCGCTATAATTATGCGGGACATGCAAGCGGGTGTGGCCTAATGTAATGTATTCGGACAATATCAGGTGAAAGCACCACGTATTCACAGCTCAGTGAGTGCTTCTTCTTATGACAAATCTCCTAATATCACACCTGTTGCGGCTAGGGCTGCGGATGTTAGAACTGGGTAACTAGGTTAGGATCTCGGTTCAGGCGCAGCATCTTGTGATTCCGTGCAAATCACTTTGTTACACTGTGCTTAACAACTGTTGTGTAAGGCGAGCTTATTTCCGTGTAAAGCGCTATAATGCCCTACTCAGGAACGGCATGCAGTGTCAGGAACTCAGCAAAGGATACAAGGGATGGATAGAAAACAGGTTAAAAATGAGTCTAGCACCCCTTATTTTCACCATCCTCTGCTACCAAATTTATGTGGGCGCAGGAAGCCCCTAAGATCTTACACCCCAAAAGACACCTTTAAACATGCCCACAGGTTGGTGCAGTAGGGGCGGTGTTAAACCTCAATTTGTTGATGCGATGTGACCCAAGATAAGGTGCAAACAGCCTGTCAAAAATACAGTCAATTAAGTAAGGACAAACTTAATATGTGAGTTCCAGGGTGGAATTAAAAATGTAGAATGATTTATTACTAAAATTCAAAGGGGTACAATGCAGAAATTTTGAAGTACAGATGCATAAATCTTTGCCATGGAGACTCTCTTGGCGATAGAGTAATAGAGAAAAATAGGCAAAATATAAAATATTCTCAGTCCGAAATGAGCAGCAAAATCAGAAAGAAATCAGACAGCATCATGAGTAGCATCAGAAAGTCATCTGGCTCACTCCCAAAATCAAGGATTTACATAGGAAATCTTCTCCATGACTTACATAGAAATTGCAGATTCATCATGGTGTGAGCAAAAAAATACATCTACAACAAATCAGAACATTGAAAATTATGTCCTCCTGCCTTTCCACCTAAGCACTATCCCACTACATGAATATTTATTCATCATCTCTATGGTAATGTCATCTGGAGATATCGGAACATACTAGCTGGAATCAATGAATTATTGTAAATAAATGTACTGCAGCGAGCAGGGGGAAGAAACCTCGAATGTTCAAATATTACTGAGTCCATGATAGAAATTCTTCTTCGAGAATGTCATTTGGAAATAAACAAACATGACTTTGCTTGACTAGGTGCAGCAAAAATAATGAACAGTCAATGTGCAGGGTGGGACATACATTTTAAAGAAGATGGCGTTGAGGTCTTGCTGAAGCCTAGTTAGCATAAGCCAAGAAAATGCAATGTAACAGGTCATAGCAAAATTGCTTCAAAGGCAATAGCATCATAAAAGTGTTCTCATGTTAATTTAAATGTTATGTCATTTCATGTTATGTTATGTTACCTAATTTTGTAGAGTGCGTGGATTCCCATGCACGGGCTTCCCAACGCTAGCAGACATAGTAACGGCAGAGTGGTGCAGTGACTAGATGAACAGATGTGCCTTCAATCGCTTTCTAAAACTTGAGTAATTATAGTTTGCTCTCAGATGTATGGGGAGGTAATACAGATTTTGGATGTATGTAGATCCATATTATGCTCATTGGTAATCATGCACAAGTAATATTAATGCACATAAACTTCTACATAATTCAAATAAACAAATACACGTCCAAACAATGCCACCCAAAAATTAATACAGACGATTTTATATAAAGTTCTACTTAAGTATCATGTAAGGACCTTTGCAGAATATTTGAATGTGAACAAATGGCGGGTGTTTTTCTCCGGGAAAACCAGCCAGACTGGGAACCCAAAGCATCCATGTCAAATTTTGTCAGACCTGCCTCTGTAAGTTGCGTAGCAAGAGAGCGCACTGAACGAGCCAGGCCACTACAATGAGGGTTTGGGGAGGTGGGGAGTATGCCCCCAAGACAATTTGGAGAAAAATGTCAAAAATGGTGGACTCTACAATACATTTTTCATTATATATTCAATTGTATTAGCTTTTAAAATATAGTAGATGATAGGCTTACAGTGCAGATGCAACAATCTTTATTCGGAGCCCTTCAATGGGTCCCTCACTATCCCCATCCAACAGTGCCCCTCATCTCTCCAAAGCCTCTCTCTCACACGTATTTTCTTTTCTTTATAGTGCCTTTCATATCAGATTAGGGCGTCGGAGCACTTTACATCAACCACATAAAGACAATTATTAATACATGTGTAAGTCAGTGAACAGAAAATGTTACATAACACAATGGGCACTACGAGTTGTAGGCATTATTTTTAGAGTGCTTGGACTGGAGAAGCACAAACTCAGGATTCAAACTGAAACACAGTGGTTGGGGTTACATTTACTAATAAGAATGTATTTCTACTCAAACAAACCCTTTTTAGCAACATTAGGATAATGAAATACTAAAATAAATAACTCCTGTACCATGCAGCCTGCATGCAGCTTTTTATTGGAAGGTCATAGATCACTGTGCTAGATTAGTTTTGTGACATATGAACTGCACAGTAACAAAAGGATATCTGTAACAAAATCAGTAACCCGCTAAGCTATGCACATAATAGACACTTATATGATCTGTGTGGTACACATTCTTTGCAACAGGAATATCAACCCTCTTCACTACCATAGATGAGTCAAAACTGCCACTAGACAGTACTCCATCTCATTCCAGCAGGAAGATTATTCACCAGATATATTTGGACACTTTTATTGTTGCTGAAAAGTGCTCCATATACAAAGAACTCTGCAGTGGGTGCTTTTAAAACTATACCATACTTCAAAACATAGGGAGGCTGGAAATGAAAGTGAGTGCTGTGTGGATTATGCTGGTCTGCTGATTTTGTTACCGGGGGCCGACATTGTAGCACTGCTGCAAAACCGCCCCCCCCCCCCCTTCCCCCAGTAACAAAACCTTAAAACATGAACAAGTGGTCAGTATTTTTCTTTTGGGAAGGTGGCAACCCTATGGGCCTAGTCTTATTCCTACCACGTCCGTGAGACTTCTTCCTGCCACCAGTATTATCTGCACAGGTCTGACTCTGACCCGCTGCCAAAGTTTTAGCCCCCTGGGTTTACAGCGAGTGTGATCCGGCCCTCGGGTTCACATCTGTGTTATTTGAAGTAATGTTGTTGTACTTAGGGTACCATTTACCAGGGGCTGACATGTGGCCAAGGTTTGCCAATTTGGGTTTGGTTTGTTTTAGGGAAGGAAAATAGGCCCTGCGCACCTGATTGGCAGGAGTCCAGGGCACACTCAAAGTACATTCAGCAATTCAGCAAAAAGTGGGGGCATACCAGGCAAGAAAGATGGCACTTTCTCACAAGTGGCACAAAGCCAAATAGACCCTGCCAGACAGTTTGCCACCACAAACACACCACCTCACAGTGCAGCTGACTGTCAGGAAGGAATAGTGGGGATGCAGGTGAAGTGAGTGTTTCCAAAAGCATTATGGGGCCTGTAGTCACAGATAATGCTCCCCCACCTGATTGGCCCATCTAGACCTCTCTGAATCATGCCCACATCACAGGGAGTGGAATATGACTGACAAGATGGCTGACACTGGCTCCTGCTGTGGGGAGCACAAGGCCCTGCTCGGGGTTGTGTGCAAATCAGAAGCAGGACACCACTGACTGACATCCCTACAATGGAAGCACGTTTCATGATGGGAAGGAGGACTGACAGCCCTGACCATACTTACCAGCATGGGGAGACCCCCCCTCAACACAAACTCCACACAACTCACCAGGTACAATGCATTGACACACATCTCATTAAAATATCAGCAAAAGATACCCCGTACTGGGTGCTGCTGTGTGAAGCACAGGGGCTCACTTTGGACTTGTAGCCAAAGAAACATCAGGACTTCACAGTCAGCCATCTTGCCATTGCTGTCACACCCCCTCACAGGGGAGCAGAGTCAAGAGGGAGGAAGTATGGGCATGCTGGGAAGGGGGGTGTAGCCAAGAGTATGATGGGACTCGCAGTCACAGGCAACCTACACCCACCCACATGGCCCAGCAAGATCAAACTGAACCATACTCGCCTCACAGGGAGTGGGAAGGGACTGACAAGATGTCTGACACTGGGCTCTGTTGTGGGGAGCACAAGGCCATGCTGGGAAATGGCCAACAACAATATCAAACTCTGTCCGTGACAAGCTGGGAAAAAGCAGTGTACAGGCAGGCATCTGTTCGAAAAGTAGAAAAAGTCATGTTTGTGAACCATCGATGCATGTGGAAACATAACTCACATTGTGTGTCTCTTCCAAACACAGGTGGTACTGGGCACCCAGCACCAAATGATGAGGATACCCAGTCCCAGACTCTGGCGGACACTGAGCTCTATGGTCTGACTCTCTCACTGTCCTCTTCGGATGACGACGACCAACCTGGCCCCTCCGGTGTGAGCCATCATGCAGCACCATCAGCATCATCATCTGCACCCCCTGTACCCACGCCTCCAGCATCTGGACACCGACAGGGCACCCCCGCCAACACGGACAGACCAAGGCCAATCAACACCCACAGCACAGGGACACAGAACCCCCCGGAAGCTACAGCAAACACCACCAGCAACACCACCCAAGGGGTCCCAGTGTCACCTGTGCGTCCCGCCGCTGGTCCTGCCCGTGTGGAGAGGGGTGCTGGGAGGGGTGGGAGGCACAGGGTGTGCCTTGTAGAGGGGTCTGGCCTGCATGATGACCCCCACCTGGCACGCATCTTAGATGCGTACCAGGATAACACCGGAGGATTTGGCCAGGTAGTGGGGATCCTCAAGGACATGCAACATGAGCAGGTCGCCCACCAAGCCCGCATGGAGGCCAAGTGGGATGACATTACTGCGGTGCATCGGTAAATACTCCAACGCCTCCGCCAGATCAACACCAACCTGTCCACACCCCCCATGTGTGCCCACAACATCATCTGCCAGCGCCACAGGGAGGGAGGAGGACTCTGGCGGAGAGTCCCCTGCACCGCAGAGGCCTGCACATGAGGATCCACCCCCCCCCGGAAGAAGAGGGGTCGTCCGAAGAAGGACATGTGAGAGGCAGATGTCCCAGCACATCCCCCAGGGCCTCTAAACCTGTTCTGGACCATGTCCTTTGTGCGCAGCCCGTTCACCTTGTCCAATCGCACACAACTCGCCCATATGACATGGAGGGTTCATGTTGGGCCAATGTATCAGATGACTGTGGACTTTACTCTGGACATTTCATCTACCAGCACTTCCAACTCCAATGTGAACTTTGGATTCCCAAACCAATGTACAGCACCCACCATCCTGTGCACTTCCCTCACACATGTTTGTAAATAAACTCACCAGTACACCATACTTGCCTCTGTTGTGATTCCAACTTGTCATGTTCAGGGAGATGTCGATCTGCTACACAACACAGTGCATGCTAAATACTGCAACAATGTGACCAAAGTAAGGTGAGTCATGGTGATGTGACACATGTGAGGGAGACACACCACTATGGCAACACAAACCATACACACCATGGCCATGTTACTCATCACACACAATGATGTTGACCTGAAACGCATTGGCATGCACAGACACAACACCAACCCCTGTCAGTGGTAACAAGTCCACAGGTGAGGTAAGCAGATGTCACTCAGATGTGGGAAGACAGACAACGAACATAACAAAGCGTAGCACAGGTTCATTACACATCAGCAACACGGTTATTCCACAATAGTTGCACGGTAATTCTACGTAACAGTGGACACACGCTCTCAATGTGTTGGAGAATGGAAGTCCAGGGATGTGTGGTACATCAGTTGATGGGAATTGTCAACTTCCACACTGGTGTTGGCTTCTGGGTGTTTGGGGTCAGTGTTGACCACACAACAGGCAAAGTACCCTGGGAAGGACAGACAAGATACAGTCAAAAGCACAGAAGAACAGGAGAGAAATGCAATACACATGCACAAAACATGTTGCAAGACACCTACACAAACACTAGCTAGCAGTACTACCCTATTGTGGAGTACACACCACCTGAATTGACACATCACAGCACGCATCCAGTCAAGTGGCCCACAGACACACTCAGACAGCAACAGAGCTGGCACAACACATTCCAGGCTACCTCCATACATTCACATAACAACCCTGGAAACTCACATTCAGGTGAAGAAGTTGTTGATGAGCTGTGAGCGGACGTCACCATCTTCATCATCACTGGCATCTTGGCCCAGGCCGGGATCCTCCACAGGTGCCGGAGGTTGGTCATCTTCATCGTCATTCTGGATGAGAGGCACCTCCTTCCGCACCGCCATGTTGTGTAGCAGGCAGCAGACAAGGATTATTTTGCACACCTTTGCAGGCTCATATGGGAGGGCCCCACCGGTCTTGTCCAGGCAGCGAAAGCGGCTTTTCAGGAGGCCGAATGTCCGCTCAATCACCGTCCTGCTCCGACCATGTGCCTAATTGTAGCGCAGCTCGGCTGGTGTCAGCAACCACGGCATGTTGGGGTATCCAGAGTCACCTACACACACAAAAATGAACAAGTAGCTGAGTTTTGTAGGACTGCAGAATACAACATTGACAAACACACACAATGAGAAACAGTCATACCGACAAGCCAGGCATGCTGAGCTGACATCTGTGACATCAGCGTTGCAATGCGACTACTCCTCATAATGTAGGCATCGTGCGCAGAACCAGGGAACCGTGCACACCCGTGTGATCGACATGTCAGCAAGACAGACCACCAGAGCATTGATTGAATGGTAGTGCTTCCTGTTACATTATGCCTGCTCATGTGCCTGTGGTGCTATCAGGGCAACATGTGTCCCATCAATAGATCCGATGACGTTCGGCATCCTCCCCAGTGTATAAAAGGCATCCTTTATTTCAGGGAGTTCAGCTGGGCTCGGGAACTTGATATACAGGTCGAGGAATTGCAACATCCCCTCCAAGACATCGCGTAGCACCCGACTAAACATCATTTGTGACATCCCACCAGCAGAAGCCACAGTGTACTGGAAGGTACCAGTAGCAAAGAAGTGGAGGGCTGCCATCACCTTCACCTCTGGAGTCAGTGCTGTAGGGTATGTCCGGCCAGGTAGCAGATGTGGCGCCAACTGCTCCGCCAACTCCACAATCAGTGGCCTGGTGAAGCGGTACCGTCTGATGCAGTCGCGTTCCTGCATGGTTGCAAGGTCTAGGAACGGCCGATGGACAGTTGGTGCCATGCAGTACAGAGATGCACAAAGGAAGATTGTCAGTTCATCCACCCATGTGGCCATGACCACGATCAATTTCACATGCTAGATCATGACATTACACAATGTACTAAGGTGTGTGCTGTTGGGCATGGACACATATGTCACCTACAAGAACACCACCTCACATGTCAATTCCACATGAGTCCCATGTAGTGCAATGGCCAATCAACTGGCTGTGTCACCCAACCTATGTGCTGCTGCAACGTTCCAAACACACACCACAGTGACAATTGAGGCCTCATGTCTCCCAGGCATCACAGATCTTTGCCATGCAGAAACCTAGGGTCCCTGTATTGCCACATCAACACAGCAATGGACATGGCGTAGCACAAACACACCACAAGGCAAGCGTAAGTCCCACAGGTAGTGGCCACTGTTGTTCCTGCCGGCCCTACATGTACGTCTCAGACACACACCCCATCAAGGGTGATGCATATACCACATGGATGTGGAGACTGTCACATTTGATCAGACACATCTGAGACACAACATGCACACAGACTGTGGGTGCATATCAGTATTGTGGCTACAGGTCTCACTGTGACGTACATGCCATCACCCCCAGGACTCAGGGTGTATGTGACCTGTCCTAAACATATCCAACCTGACACTGTGTCCGTGACTCATGCCCATTACTGTACAATTGCACATCACAGTGGTAATGTGCACAACACACAAAGGATTCTGCCCCCATGTACGCGTGCACAGCCTGGGAGTGCCAGCCAAAAAAACAGATGTGACCCCCCAAACACCCAGGGAATGCAGCCTTACATGCCATGGGACACTGTGTGGCCAATGCTATAGTGTGGTAGGTGTGCACATGTGTCCCTGGCCAGTATATGTGTGTTGCAGCCGTATAATAGTCACACTAATGAGGTCCGACTCAGGTGACACTGCGTATGCATTGCACGGGTCATGGCCGAGCCGTGCGTATGCTTTGTCATGGAATGTAATGAGGACCGACGCGGGTGACACTGCGTACGCATTGCACGTGTCATGTCCGAGCCGTGCCCACGCTTTGTCATTGAATGCAATGAGGACCGACGGGGGTGACACTGCATACGCATTGCACGGGTCATGTCCGAGCCGTGCGTACGCTTTGTCATTGAATGCAATGAGGACCGACATTGGTGACACTGCATACGCATTGCACGGGTCATGTCCGAGCCATGCGTACGCTTTGTCATTGAATGCAATGAGGACCGACACGGGTGACACGGCGTACGCATTGCACGGGTCATGTCCGAGCTGTGCGTACGCTTTGTCATTGAATGCAATGAGGACCGACACGGGTGACAATGGGTACGCATTGCACGGGTCATGTCCGAGCCGTGCGTACGCTTTGTCATTGAATGCAATGAGGTTGGACACGGGTGACACTGCGTACGCATTGCACGGGTCATGTCCGAGCCGTGCGTACGGGTCATGTCCTAGCCGTGCGTACGCTTTGTCATTGAATGCAATGAGGTTGGACACGGGTGACACTGCGTACGCATTGCACGGGTCATGTCCGAGCCGTGCGTACGCTTTGTCATTGAATGCAATGAGGACCGACGCGGGTGACTATCAAGCATACGCGTCGGACAGGCATGGTCCGAGACAGGCGTACGCCTTGGCCATTGAATCGTATGGAGACGGGTGCATGTGTATATTCAAAATACACATTGTACAGTCAGTTGAACGAGCCGGGCGCACCCATTGGCTCCGGACTGTCATGGAGACGGATGCGGATTCAAAACTTGTACGAGTTGTGCACTGGAAATTCAGTTGGATGCCTACAACAATGTTGCAATTTCAAGTGTTCCATGAAGGTGAAGATTTGAACGATGCGGAAGGCGTGTACGAGTCGTACTTTTAAATGGATTGGCCAGATTCATAGAATGCAACCGTGTTGGACCTATCACTTGGGACACATGGCACAGATTCTGCCTCTGCAACACAGAAATAAGGCTGGCTGGCCCCCAGGGAGCTCTCTTGCCTGCACTACATGCTCCTGGACCACATCCCTGCTACCACTGCTGCATTCTCTGCATCCTCTGGCTCCTGCTATGGCACGTACTCTGGAGAGGGCCCCAGCCTTCACTGAGGAGGAGAACCAGGCCCTTCTGGACGGGCTCCTTCCACAGTACAGCAAGCTCTATGGGAAACCAGGGGAGCAGGTGAGTGTGCAGTCCACTGACTTCCTAATTATGCATGTTGTCTGACTAGTAGTACTAGCAGTGTGTACACCAGTGGCAAGCATTCTCACTGACTACTTTCATCCCCCAAAGTGTGTAGGTACATGTAATGAATAGGTTTCCTGCTGCTAAAGTGCATTATTGCAAGCTTAAACTATCCAGGCATTGTTAACATGTCAGACATGCAGGTGATATTTCCTTCCCCATGGTTGCATTACCTGTGTAATTCATTTCCCTTTGTGATGATGACATGTATATCCAAATGTGTGCTGCACAAATCTGGGGAATGTGTGTTAATGTACTTTTCACTTTGTCATCCTCACAGGTTGATGCCCACCAGAAGCAGGAGATCTGGCTGACCATCGCCCAGGCTGTTCGTTCTGTGGGGGTCTACAAGCGCCGGATCCGTAACTGCCAGAAGAGGTGGCAGGACCTTCGGGGCTGGACCCGGAGGATAGCTAGAGTCCAGCTGAAGCTGTCACCTCCACACAGGAGGGGTGGACCCCGGACCCTGACTCCCCACATGCTCCCGATATTGGCAGTGGTCTTCCCGGACCTGGATAGGCAGCTGAAGGCCAGACAGCAGCAGGAAGGGGGTAAGTCCATGCCTAATCTGTGTACTATGTCTGACATGCTAATAGCAGTCTTTTGGCCTGGTCACACTTCCACATTACGTAGGTCTTGTAGTACAATACTCAGGTCCCTCAACTGTGTGATGCACCCTCCTCATCTGTTCCACAGGTGTGGCCCCTACAGTCTGTTTCTTGTGTCACTAGGGCACTGTGTCCCTGCAGTCAGTTATGCTTCAGCTACCGGTCAGCATCTGTACCCATGACTCTGTTGTGTGTTTCATGTGTGGGTCAATTGTTTACACAATGCCGGAGATCTGACATGTGATCTGTGTGTGCCCTTGAGATGTGTTCCAATTGCTGGTCTGACTCGCAACATGTGGCTGAGGTATTCCAAACAAACCCATGCAGCAGAGGACTACAATTTTTGGGCCTCAGGAGTATGTATATCAAGTATGTCACACTTGCTTAGCCACCTGACTACTGTCCAGGGCCAAACACTGTTTCACGTAGACCTGGCCAGTCATGCCTCCTCAAGGGCATTTTGAAACACTCTGTAATCCCACTCCTGTGTATGAAATTGCAGGTTGTGCTTAGTGACATGTGCCCTCAGGTGTCTGCCTCTGTGTCATTAGGGTGTGGCTTGTTGTTATGTACAACTGGGATGTCCATGATTCAGAGGGTCAGCATGACATCTGAGATGTGACTGTGAGAGACAAGACCTGTGTGACATATAGGTGTGTGATCATCTGACAGCGCACAATGGTGTATGCGACTGTGTCCTTCAGGCACCTGGGTTACATGCATGGCAGACTGTGATGTGTTACTGTACAGGGATTTGTGTTTGCAGAGACTCATATGTATGATTTGCATGATGTGGGGTCTTCTGGGTCCTGGATATGTTGTTTGCATGGGATGGGCAAGTGCGCCGGTCATCTGCAGAGTTAGCTTTACCCCTGGGCTAGGATTGTGAGTCAGTGCATATTGTTGTTGTCTGGATGCCCTGCCCCTGTGACAGGAGACAGTGTTGACTGACTTTCAGGGCATCCCAGTGCCATGGCATTGAACTTGCTATGAGTGATCCTGCATTGTGTTCAAGTGTGCACCATGCACCCCATTGTGTCATTGCCCATCAGGACATGAGTACATCATAGTGTGTGTTGCTGGCATGCATCACAAGCATGTGAAATGAGTCTCTGCCCATCCCTTCATCCGGACACCTGTACTGAGTCAGTAGCAAGAGATGTGATGTGTGTATAGTGACATACTCCTACATGTTCACTTGCATGTACAACTAATGTATGGGTGGTGCATGTTGGCACATTGGGGTGTTAGCATCCAACATGCAATGGACATATGTGTGAAAGTCAAGGAGGGATATGTGTGCCATGGTTGATGTTGAGAATGACAATTGTCTTATCCTAAACAGTGTTGGCACTTTGAGCTGTGTTCAGCTGATGATGCCAGGGCTTGCCCTGTGATGTGATGTACTCTCTGTGGTGTGTGCAGTCGGTGCAGGTGACTGATGTTGTTCTCTTACTTCCTATTCCTATCCAGATACATCCACGGCCACAGGAGGGGACAGCTCCACGGACCAGGAGGAGCCACAGAGCCTTACAGGGACAGAAGGAGAGGAGTCGGGTGGACCCAGTGGCACGGAGGGCGAGTGGGGACCGCTCAGAGGAGTCGTCAGCACCATCCCCCCCAGCTGAGGGCCACAGCAGCTCTGAGGATGACTCCCTTGTGGAGGCGGGTGTCAACAGCTACCAAACCCCAGCTAGTGAGGCTGTCCCAGCCACCGCCACCACCACCACCACCACCACCCTCCCATCGGCTCCCATCCCAGAGGTCCCTGTGGGCTCCCGTGTTCATGAGCATGTCTCCTTTGTGCCAGGCACCGCACCCCCTGCCCCTGTGTCCCCTGCTGCCCTGAGTGAAGAGTCTGTGGACTAACTTAGACAGATCCATGTAGGGCAGACATCGATGCTGAAGGTCCTCCATGCACACACAGGTCTGTTGACACAATTGGTGTCATTCATGGAGGGCATTTCCTCGGGCATGTCTGCCCTACAGAGGACCAATCAGTCCTTGGCCTCCTCCCTGATGGCAGCAGTGTCCCTCCTCCAACAGTCCTGCACCCCTCCTAACCCTGCACCACCCACGATTCCTAGCACCCTACCTGTCCCGAGCACACAAACACCCAAACCAAGGTCTAGACGTGCACATAAGCAAGCGCAGGGGACTGATACCACACTCACAGGGGCTGGTTTGCAGACACACACAGTCATCCACAACCACTCCGCAGTCCTCCGAGACCTCTCCCTCCCAGCCCCCTTCCCTTGCCTCACCTGCCACCCCATCTCCCCAGAAGCTCTTCCTCTGTGACCTTGGCTTCTTCCCCACCGACCCAGCAGATCCTGATTACAAGGGGAAGAGGAAGTCCCCACACACAGAGGGGAATGCCCCTCACACCCGGACACCCTCCCCCAGGTGCAGTCAGACAGAGACCCCCACCCGCAAGTTCCCCCAGCCCCAGAAGAGCAAGACCCCCCTGCCACCACGCAGCTCCAAGGCAAAGTCTCCGTCCTCCATCCCCCAGGCCACCACTCCGGAGGTTCCCCCGCCACTCCCTGCCCCGGGTTCCCCCACCCACATATACACCATCCCCAAAATGCTAAGGCCATTCCCCCCCTAGCACTTGCTCCTCCACACCTGGTCAGACGGTTAATGCCACTGATGTGGGGACTGTGTCCCCCCCCCCCGCCCTGCCGACCTCACCTGTCCCCCATTCCGCTCCCATGGATGTAGGCACTGCATTGGAGTCCACGACCACCCCGTCTGACTTGGGCACTGCAGTGGTGAGCCAATCCACTCCATCTGACCTGCCCACTGGAGTTGTGCCGGCACCCACCCCATCTGACTTGTGTCCCACAGTTGTGACAGCAACACCACTTCAGTCAGCTCCACTGCAGTTGCAAGTGTCTCGCCTGCATCCACCACCACTTCACTGCCTCCTTCTGCCGCACCCTGATCCTGTCCCTGCGGTGCCTGGCCTGCCCCCATGTATGCCCCTCCGAGGGGATGACCCCGGTCCTTAGCAGTGCAGGCAAGCAAGGTGTGACAGTTGTCACTCTACTTCACTCCTTGGCATTTGGACATGGACTGGCCATTGGCCTTTTGTTTGAACAGACGTTTAACTTTTAATATGCTGAATAACGCTTTTTTCTTTATCCCTGTGAACTTGATTTAGCTGTAAATTATGTTGATGATGTTTAACATGCCCTTGCACCTGTGATGTTTTGTTTACAATGTTGAATACTGATGTGTTGCTGTGAGGTACTCCCTGTGGTCCATAAGATATGTATCCTATTCTGGTGGGTATCCATGTCATCCTTTGCAGCTACCTGGGTGTGTCAGGATCAACTATTTGTGGACATCTCTCTGTGAGCATTTCATTTGCATGGTCACATCTCTGGCTTGCACCCATGCACATATGATGTGCTTCCCATTGTCCAATTTGTCACTTCCACAGACTTTGTGCTCATCAAGACTGGACCTACAGGTGTGGGCATCATTGGTATAGGAGCAACTGGGTCCTCTGTGCAACTTGCTAGACATATGTTTTGGGTATGTGCAGATGACTTAGGGGAGATTCACGTACCCAGGCTGTTGTGACCAGAGCCTTCATTGTGTGGTAACTGATGGCTGACTGACCAAGTGTTCTGCAGACATGAGTGAGACTTGCGGTGAATATGTTTGGCACAGCTGGGCTTCCACAGGAGTTGTGTCCTCTCAAGTAAGTGTGTTGTCCAGTGACATGGCCTGGGCCCATGGCGTGTGTTGTATCAGCATGTGTGTGTGTCCACATCACTGTTCATACACAGACAGTGTTCCCTTGATGTGTTCCTGTTGTTGATGCTTGCTGAGTGGTACTGGGTTCATCCCACTACTTTTCCAATGGGCTACCAGATGTGTGGGTGCATGACACACTACTGTTAATTGGTCTATCATCATTGGGATTTGTCAGTTCTGAGTGGTGATGATGTTGTCAGACACAGATGGGACACAGTCAGGGTTCCTCAAGGCACCTGTTCATTTGCTAACTCATGTAGTTGTACCTAGGTGGTAGTTTTCAGTGATTGAGACATTTGTATGTGTGTGTGACTGCTCCCACTTGTCGGGTTCATGGCTGCGATGCTGGCAGGTGTCAGCATGTGTGCCTTGTGGTTCTCCTTGGCTTCTGCATTGTCCTGGGACTGTGGCAGGGATTCTGAAGGTTACGTGAACTTTGAGGTCATGGCCATGTACCGCATACTGTGCAGTATGTCTGTCATTCCCCAGGGATGTAAACTGTACTTGTGTAATGTGTCTGTGCACCTTAGTTCCTCCCAACATTCCTGTGTTTGTCATGGGTGCATGTGCAATGTCACCTGTCCATGTGGGCTTCACAGATACACATTGTTGCAGTTCAGGGTGTGTGGTGTTGAGGGTGGACTGATGTGAATGTTTGCATGGATGATCCCCTAGCTCCCATTTGTCCATGGATGAGGGGCCAAGCTGAGTGATTTGTGTTTGTGAGATGCGTGATGTACGTTTGTGGCACAGGACACATGTCTGGGTCTCCCAGTTTGTACGACATCTGCCTTTGTCATAACAGTGGAGGTGTAATGCATGCTTGTGTCACCCCAATGTCTGGTCCCTGGGGGTAGTGCTGTTGTGTGTCAGTCTCTTGCTGTGTTAGTTGGTTTACATTCCAGCTTGTGTCACATGTGTCTGTTGTGCTCCCTCTCATCTCCCAATGCCTGATTGCCCACTGAGGGTGTCCCAATGATGGTTTACTTTTGTATGGCACTGTGTCCACATCTGTGTCACTGTGGATCTGCCCCCCTCATGTGTTGTGTAGTTGCCTGTGGATACTGTGACGCACACACACACACACTGTATCAGATGTGCAGTGTGAGTTTGCCTGTTTGTGTTTGGGCATCTGCACCAGTGCATTGGTAGTGCTGTTGTGGGCCTTTGTCTGGATGCTGTTTCTGTGATTTTGCCTGCTGTCCCTGTGAGTCATATCACATCATTGTTCACATTCATCCTAGTTGTTAGGTGCCATTGCTGGCATGGAACGTGAGTTTGTGAGCTGACACCTACAGTCTACACATGTTGTTTTGATTGGTGTGTCTATTTTCGAGATGTGTGCATGCTTGGTGATGGTCACTTCTGCTCTTGTGTTATTGTACACTGTATGCATTGTCAGCCCCCATGTGTGGTGCTTGTCTGCACATGGCCGAGAGTGTGTTATGTTTTCAAAGCACTGTTAGCCTCACCACATCTCTGTGTGTATGGGACACAAACACTAATTTGCCCCAGAAGTGTTTAATGTGTTGGGAGCAGGGATCATACATGCTGTTTGTTATTTGCAGCTTTGAACATGATGACACTTACCTTTTGGTCACTGTGATGAGGGGGGGTTTAGTCCCCATCACCGCAATGCTCAATATCTGCTGCATTTTGGAAGCCCACACTTAACTTCTGTTCTACACAGTGAGGGGGTGTTCTTTTTACATTGCCACAGTGCTATGGTGATGCTTGCCTTGTGTATGTCACACTCATGTGTTGGTCACACATGTGCTGTTACTTACATTGTATGCTTGTAGCCATATTCACTGTTGTGGGCATTTGTCACAGACTACACACTGTTTACATGATGTTAGGGGGGATGTATTTTGCTGACATACCTGATGTTGAAGTATGCTGGATGTGTTGCGCATCACCCATCCTATGGGTGGGGGTGGCAGTAGTGATGGGCAACATAAGCCCTATGGCTGGGGGTGGCAGTAGTGATGGGCAACAGGTCCCCTATGGGTGTGGGTGGCAGGGGTGATGGGCAACATAGGCCCTATGGCTGGGGGTGGCAGTAGTGATGAGCAACATAGGCCCTATGGCTGGGGGTGGCAGTAGTGATGGGCAACATAAGCCCTATGGGTGGGGGTGGCAGTACTGATGGGCAACATAAGCCCTATGGCTGGGGGTGGCAGGGGTGATGGGCAACATAAGCCCTATGACTGGGGGTGGCAGTAGTGCTGGGCAACAGGTCCCCTATGGGTGTGGGTGGCAGGGGTGATGGGCAACATAGGCCCTATGGCTGGGGGTGGCAGTAGTGATGGGCAACATAAGCCCTATGGGTGGGGGTGGCAGTAGTGATGTGCAACATAAGCCCTATGGCTGGGGGTGGCAGTAGTGATGGGCAACATAAGCCCTATGGGTGGGGGTGGCAGTACTGATGGGCAACATAAGCCCTATGGCTGGGGGTGGCAGGGGTGATGGGCAACATAAGCCCTATGACTGGGGGTGGCAGTAGTGCTGGGCAACAGGTCCCCTATGGGTGTGGGTGGCAGGGGTGATGGGCAACATAGGCCCTATGGCTGGGGGTGGCAGTAGTGATGGGCAACATAAGCCCTATGGGTGGGGGTGGCAGTAGTGATGTGCAACATAAGCCCTATGGCTGGGGGTGGCAGTAGTGATGGGCAACAGGTCCACTATGGGTGTGGGTGGCAGGGGTGATGGACAACATAAGCCCTATGGGTGGGTGTGGCAGTAGTGATGGGCAACATAAGCCCTGTGGCTGGGGGTGGCAGGGGTAATGGGCAACATAAGCCCTATGGGGGGTGGTGGCAGGGGTGATGGGCAACTGGTCCCCTGTGAGTGGGGGTGGCAGGGTTGATGGGCAACATAAGCCCTATGGCTAGGGGTGCCAGTAGTGATGGGCAACAGGTCCCCTCTGGGTGTGGGTGACAGGGGTGATGGGCAACATAGGCCCTATGGCTGGGGGTGGCAGTAGTGATGGGCAACATAAGCCCTATGGCTGGGGGTGGCACGGGTGATGGGCAACATAAGCCCTATGGGGGGTGGTGGCAGGGGTGATGGGCAACAGGTCCCCTGTGAGTGGGGGTGGCAGAGGTGATGGGAAAAATAAGCCCTATGGCTGGGGGTGGCAGTAATGATGGACAACAGGTCCCCTATGGGTGTGGGTGGAAGAGGTGATGGGCAACATAGGCCCTATGGCTGGGGGTGGCAGTAGTGATGGGCCACATAAGCCCTATGGGTGGGGGTGGCAGTAGTGATGGGCAACATAAGCCCTATGGCTGGGGGTGGCAGTAGTGATGGGCAACAGGTCCCCTATGGGTGTGGGTGGCAGGGGTGATGGGCAACATAGGCCCTATGGCTGGGGGTGGCAGTAGTGATGGGCAACATAATCCCTATGGCTGGGGGTGGCAGGGGTGATGGGCAACATAAGCCCTATGGGGGGTGGCAGGGGTGATGGGCAACAGGTCCCCTGTGAGTGGGGGTGGCAGGGGTGATGGGCAACATAAGCCCTATGGCTGGGGGTGGCAGTAGTGATGGGCAACAGGTTCCCTGTGAGTGGGGGTGGCAGGGGTGATGGGCAACATAAGACCTATGTCTGGGGGTGGCAGAAGTGATGGGCAACATAAGTCCTATGGCTGGGGGTGGCAGTAGTGATGGGCAACATACGTCCTATGGCTGGGGCTAGCAGTAGTGATGGGCAACATAAGCCCTATGGCTGGGGGTGGCAGTAGTGATGGGCAACA
Organism: Triturus cristatus; assembly: GCF_964204655.1. NCBI lineage: Eukaryota > Metazoa > Chordata > Amphibia > Caudata > Salamandridae > Triturus > Triturus cristatus. Next base: position 213,321,609 of record NC_140579.1, read on the forward strand.
GGTCCCCTGTGAGTGGGTGTGGCAGGGGTGATGGGCAACATAAGCCATATGGGGGGTGGTGGCAGGGGTGATGGCAACATAATCCCTATGGGGGGTGGTGGCAGGGGTGATGGGCAACAGGTCCCCTGTGAGTGGGGGTGGCAGGGGGTGATGGGCAACATAAGCCCTATGGCTGGGGGTGGCAGTAGTGATGGGCAACATAAGCCCTATGACTGGGGGTGGCGGTAGTGATGGGCAACAGGTCCCCTATGGATGTGAGGGGCAGGGGTGAAGGGCAACATAGGCCCAATGGCTGGGGGTGGCAGTAGTGATGGGCAACATAAGCCCTATGGGTGGGGGTGGCAGTAGTGATGGGCAACATAAGCCCTATGGCTGGGGGTGGCAGGGGTGATGGGCAACATAAACCCTATGGGGGGTGGTGGCAGGGGTGATGGGCAACAGGTCCCCTGTGAGTGGGGGTGGCAGGGGTGATGGGCAACATAAGCCCTATGGCTGGGGGTGGCAGTAGTGATGGGCAACAGGTCCCCTATGGGTGTGGGTGGAAGGGGTGATGGGCAACATAGGCCCTATGGCTGGGGGTGGCAGTAGTGATGGGCAACATAAGCCCTATGGCTGGGGTGGCAGTAGTGATGGGCAACATAAGCCCAATGGCTGGGGGTGGCAGTAGTGATGGGCAACAGGTCCCTTCTGGGTGTGGGTGGCAGGGGTGATGGGCAACATAGGCCCTATGGCTGGGGGTGGCAGTAGTGATGGGCAACATAAGCCCTATGGGTGGGGGTGGCAGTAGTGATGGGCAACATAAGCCCTATGGCTGGGGGTGGCAGGGGTGATGGGCAACAGGTCCCCTGTGAGTGGGGGTGGCAGGGGTGATGGGCAACATACGCCCTATGGGTGTGGTGGCGGGGGTGATGGGTAAGTGGTCCCCTGTGGGTGGCAGGGGTGATGGGCAACATAAACCCTATGGCTGGGGGTGGCAACATAAGCCCTATGGCTGGGGTGGCAGTAGTGATGGGCAACATAAGCCCAATGGCTGGGGGTGGCAGTAGTGATGGGCAACAGGTCCCCTGTGGGTGTGGGTGGCAGGGGTGATGGGCAACATAGGCCCTATGGCTGGGGGTGGCAGTAGTGATGGGCATCATAAGCCCTATGGGTGGGGGTGGCAGTAGTGATGGGCAACATAAGCCCTATGGCTGGGGGTGGCAGGGGTGATGGGCAACATACGCCCTATGGGGGTGGTGGCAGGGGTGATGGGTAACAGGTCCCCTGTGGGTGGCAGGGGTGATGGGCAACATAAACCCTATGGCTGGGGGTGGCAACATAAGCCCTATGGCTGGGGGTGGCAGTAGTGATGGGCAACAGGTCCCCTGTGAGTGGGGGTGGCAGGGGTGATGGGCAACATACGCCCTATGGGGGTGGTGGCAGGGGTGATGGGCAACATGTCCCCTGTGGGTGGCAGGGGTGATGGGCAACATGTCCCCTGTGAATGGGGGTGGCAGGGGTGATGGGCAACATAAGACCTAAGGCTGGGGGTGGCAGCAGTGATGGGCAACAGGTCCCCTATGGGTGTGGGTGGCAGTAGTCATGGGCAACATAAGCCCTATGGGTGGGGGTGTTTGTGGTGCTGGTCATGCAACCCCTATGGTGGGCTGTTGTTAGTGGCCAGGATGTGGATCCCCTGTGTGTGTGTGCCATTTTGCAGGTACGTGTCGTTTGTTTATGTGGTAGGTGTCTGACTTACCGCCTGCGTCGTCGGGGTCGGTTCCTGAGGCGGTCATAGATGTAGAGTACTGGTATGACCTGCGCGATGGGATTCATGATGTGTTTGTGTCGTACACGCTGCTTGGTGCTCCGTCTCGTACCCGCTGCAAGCTGGTCCGTCTCGTAGCCGTGTATTGAGTTGTGGCGCGAATCGTAGCTGATATGCTTGTTTTCCGGATGCTGTGACGTCCCGTACGTGGCGACCCGTCCGGTGCGTAGGAAGTACGCATCGTACTTGTCATGCCGGAAACTGCTATGGATACTACTTCCGGGCGACTCGGTTCAGCGTTAAAAGTTACGGCTCGGACGGAGAATGGAGCTTGAATCACAGCCTACGTGCGGTCGGGTTTTTGGCAGTTATGCACATCGTACTTACTCTACAGGATGGACCGGCTCCAGGTACGTGTCGGTCGCACGGTAAGGCTGCGGACAGCTGTCCGACCGGCTATCGGAATCGGCCCCTATGTCGGCTTATAGGACCTGCTACATGATAGTCTGTATCCAATCTCAATATAATTAAGCCACAGGGAGATTGACCATGCTGTAGTCCCTCCTTTATCAGTCACAACATGTGTGTGAACAGTGCACCATCAAAAAACTATGGCAGCAGTAACCTGAGCTGTAATCAGTGCTTACCCACCAAAGTGCGGACTGCAGGAGTCAGAGTGAAAATGTGTCAGTTAGATGCATGATCAGATCAAGACCCGAGGAAAACAGGGTATGATCCAGACCAGAAAAAATTAAGAGATTTATCAACATTTATGTGTGTCCATAATAAACACTATTGCTTCCTGAAACTATGCCTGGTGCCAAGAACCGCCAAATATATATGTGCTATCCCCCATCATAAGAGTGTTATGTTTGCCATAATTGTGTCCATTCCTGGCATAAAAGTGCCAATGGCATAATAATGGTCATCCTTGACTATTTTAGTATTTTTGGTCTCGTTGTGGTATACTGACAGCCATCATAGAACTACTAAGAGCATGACTAGTCTTTATGTACCTATACCTGGCATATTAATGGTCATGACTGATATATGGTCTTATCCCTGATCCGTATGGGTTCCAGCCTTGGCACAACTGTGGCCCTAGTATAATGGTGGGCATTACTGGCATAATCCAGGCATCCGTGGCGCTATGGTGAGCCTCCATGGCATATGACTGTAATACCTGGGAATTAATTCAAAGTAATCTGTCCATATAAGGCATTTGTACATGGGAGTACATGATGAAAATGACAAGCTAATGTTTTGAGACTGTGCATTTCTCAAAAACTGAAAACTGATATTTTAAAAGCAGTTTTAGTTTTCAAAAATGGGTTTTCTTCTGGAAAATTAAGTTTGTTTGCCCACAGTGGAAAGTGGTATTAGATAGAAAAATGTGCATTTTCAGAAACTGGTGAATGATAATTCAAGCTGAGCTGTACTGCTGTGCTTATGTCATTTGTGCCACTGGGCATGTCAAAATTTGAATGTTACTTCATAAGTCAAGGGGAGGCATGGCGCTAGAGGGCGCACGGACAAGATGGCTGCAAACCTGTAAAGCTCCCGCTGCTTAGAGCCGTTATCCTGCACTTCTCCTGCCTGAGGCACGCACCGGAGCTGCTGCTGCCGCCCGCTCTCAGCTGAGGAACTCCGGCAGCCCTGGGAGGGAAAAACTGGAAGCGGAATCGACTCCCCGCCGAAGATTCCGGCTCCGACGGCTGTCGCGGCACGATGCACGAAGCGTGCGGAAGGTGGCGGCCGGCCGCGGAGACTACTACAGACCGCGGCTTGACACGCGGGCCCAGGCCGCACGAGCCGCGCGCCACGGAAACGGGCGGTGCACGACCAGCTGATGATCTGCGGGGCCACTGACGACAACCCCCCCCCCCCCAAAAGGCAACGGGGCTCAGGGGAGCTGGCGGTAGACTACGCTACGGCACTGCAGATGAGTAGTGACGGCGCTGCGGGACTCGCTGTGGAGGTCATCCCCGCCAGTAGGCTGCGGCGTGCATTGCAGACGGCGGAGCTGGCACCGGAGGAGGGGATCTAGGGCGGCCAGCGTGTGGGCAGCAGAGATCTCCCGCTCCGACTCAGGGCCGGACTGGCCACCGGGCGTTTAGGAAAGCTGCTGAGCTGGGGGCTGATTTAGTTGATGGGGACTTGCGTGTACTGAACGAAATTCGTTGTGCTTTAATTATTTCGAAGTACACGCAGGCCGCCATGAACGAAATCAGCCCCCACCGCAGTGAAATCAGCCCCCTGCTCGGCGGAATTCCAAAACGCCCGGTAGGCAGTCCGGCCCTGCTCCGACTGAGATACCCTGGGTGAGACCTCGGCAATGGCCTGATGAAGTGACCGGGTGAGGAGTGTGGGACCGTCGTCTGGAGCCGGGGGGGCCGCTGAGACTGTGACGGTGAGGCTGTGTGCGCCACGGAAATAGCAGCCTGGCTGGGTGCCCCCGAACGTAAATATGGGGAGTCGGGCCACCCTGGCGCTCTGAACGGTGCTGTTGAGACCCAGACCCCAGCAATGTAGCGGATTGAGATTTGGCACCCGGGAGCAGTCCTAGAGCTGGTTGACGGCGGAGACACGAGGAACTGCGGACATTTGCGCGACGGAGCGGCTGCCTGGAGCTCCGACCGCCGGGAGGCGCATAGCTGTGGATGGGCCCCACTCCCCTCACGCCTGACGCCCGCCGGTGGCACTGAGACACCGGTAAGCCTGCGGGCACGGGTTGGTGAGGACAGGGCCGAAGTCAGCGGAGAGTGGAAGAGCAATCTCTGACGCGGGTGACAGGTCAAGGGAACACAGCGCGGAGGAGCCTTGAGCGCTGCCCGGCCTGGGATGCCGGCGCTGCCCAACGGACTGAGACGCCCCTGCCGGTGGCCCCTGAGCACTCAGCGCTGACAACCGAGGTGGAGCGGCCTAGGACTCTGCTGGTGAGTGGCGCTATCGCTGGGCCCGAGAAGAGTTAAGCGGTGGACGAGTCCGTCACGGGCTGCACACAATGTGACCAGGGCGCGACACCCTTGCACCACAGGGGGAGCCACTCGGATGCAACCGACTCTACGGGGGCGCCGATAGTGAGTAGGAGGACTCTGTGACCCCTTCCCTTCCCCGAAGCTGGTTGTGGAGGTGGGAAATTGGCCCCTTGCTACCTGAATACAGTGGTGCCCACGGTCACACCTGCCTGAAACACCTCGTTGGGATTCGCGAATGCCATCAGCTCAGCAATTAGCCATGGGGCGGCTGCGGAACAAGCAGAATGAGAGCCGGCTTCGAGTGGAGGGCCCTGGTCCGGCATCTGGTCGCTCCGATGGAGATACGGAGCCATCAGTGTCGACATTGGCGGCCAAAATGGACGCCATGCTGGCAGCGGTGGACCGACTGGGCAACACCTTGGAACAAACTAGAGCTTCATTAGAATCCCGAATTGACAAAGTCACAGTGGATTTTACCCTACTGCATGCTGACCATCGTAAATTAGCGAACACCGTTGCTAGCCAGTGTCAGCTGCTACAGGATGTCCAACCGGTAGTGCGCAGCCACTCTGCAACTTTACAGGACTTGATCGATCGGGTTAACACATTGGAAGACCGGGCTGAGGAGGCGGAAGGCCGCTCCCGGCGCCAGAACATACGTTTGGTGGGACTACTGGAAGGCGAGGAGTGTCGGCATCCGGAGCAGTTTGTTGAGGGGTGGCTGCGGGACATACTCCCCTCTGGGGTGCTCTCCCCTCAGTTTGTAGTGGAACGGGCGCACAGAGTGCCGGCGCGGAGGCCTGTCCCTGGGGCGCGGCCACGTCCCTTCCTGTTCAGACTCCTCAACTACCGCGACAGGGACGTGATACTCCGTGAAACAAGGAAGATGGATGACCTGACGGTAGGGGGTGGCCCGGTAATGCTGTTTCCGGATTACACAGCGACGGTCCAGAGGCGGAGAAGTAATTACCTAGAGGTGAAGCGCCGGCTCCGTGAATTGCAGATCCCATATACGAAGGGGGGGGACACACTTTTTTGACGCCCCGTCTGATGTCTGGGACTGGCTGGAAGAAACGGGACAACACAGTGGCCCGAAACCCTCGGACTCGGGCACTGGAGGACGACGAGAGCGGCGGCCGAGACGACGGCGGCAGAGGGAAAGGCGTGGAGGGGCAGGACTGAGCCTTCCTGCAGCACCTAGCCCAGAGAAGATGCGTCTGGAACGCCAGGAAGCCCTTGAGGCGGTGGCGACACTGGGATCTGTGAGCAGTCACGGGGATGTGGCAGCCCGCGAACATAGTGATACTGAGACTGACAGATCTTCCTCTCCGGCTGCCATGCTCTCAGAGGACCAAATGTTGCCAGTGGTGACACCTCAAACTGCTGAGATTATTGTGTGAACACTGGCTCGTTGGGACAAGGATAAGTACTGGCGATGGGAGGAGGGGAAGTGAGTATCGCCGAACACCTATGGGAGCCGGGGTTGTGGACCTTGCTGCCTTCTTCTTTGATGTAGTGCGGCCCCTTGTGCTAGTGCATGTGGACTAGGTGGGGCTTCGCTGATGGCCGGGGGTTGCTGGACAGCAGGGATTTCCCCGCCCATGGAGTGGAAGGTGAGGGATGCACATGATTCAGCCAATAGAGGGTGGGCGGCGGCAGTGGGTGCACTCGCACTCCTGGTGTGTGTTTGACACAGCTAGCAACTCAGAAGACACGCAAGGCGCAGACGGGGGTAACATTGGGCTCTAATAACTCGGGACCAATCACTCTGCCCTTAGCACCCACTAGCAAACACCTGGCCTAGTATTTCATAGGCGATTGAGTTATAAGTTTGGACGAATGCCCGCTCTGGGGTTTGCCCTCGCAGTTCTGCAGTTTTTGATTTTAGTTAGGTGCACTCAGCAACGCACTGTAGTTTTCTTGTTCATTATGGGCTCCCGTGTTCATGAGCATGTCTCCTTTGTGCCAGGCACCGCACCCCCTGCCCCTGTGTCCCCTGCTGCCCTGAGTGAAGAGTCTGTGGACTAACTTAGACAGATCCATGTAGGGCAGACATCGATGCTGAAGGTCCTCCATGCACACACAGGTCTGTTGACACAATTGGTGTCATTCATGGAGGGCATTTCCTCGGGCATGTCTGCCCTACAGAGGACCAATCAGTCCTTGGCCTCCTCCCTGATGGCAGCAGTGTCCCTCCTCCAACAGTCCTGCACCCCTCCTAACCCTGCACCACCCACGATTCCTAGCACCCTACCTGTCCCGAGCACACAAACACCCAAACCAAGGTCTAGACGTGCACATAAGCAAGCGCAGGGGACTGATACCACACTCACAGGGGCTGGTTTGCAGACACACACAGTCATCCACAACCACTCCGCAGTCCTCCGAGACCTCTCCCTCCCAGCCCCCTTCCCTTGCCTCACCTGCCACCCCATCTCCCCAGAAGCTCTTCCTCTGTGACCTTGGCTTCTTCCCCACCGACCCAGCAGATCCTGATTACAAGGGGAAGAGGAAGTCCCCACACACAGAGGGGAATGCCCCTCAACCCCAGACACCCTCCCCCAGGTGCAGTCAGACAGAGACCCCCACCCGCAAGTTCCCCCAGCCCCAGAAGAGCAAGACCCCCCTGCCACCACGCAGCTCCAAGGCAAAGTCTCCGTCCTCCATCCCCCAGGCCACCACTCCGGAGGTTCCCCCGCCACTCCCTGCCCCGGGTTCCCCCACCCACATATACACCATCCCCAAAATGCTAAGGCCATTCCCCCCCTAGCACTTGCTCCTCCACACCTGGTCAGACGGTTAATGCCACTGATGTGGGGACTGTGTCCCTCCCCCCGCCCTGCCGACCTCACCTGTCCCCCATTCCGCTCCCATGGATGTAGGCACTGCATTGGAGTCCACGACCACCCCGTCTGACTTGGGCACTGCAGTGGTGAGCCAATCCACTCCATCTGACCTGCCCACTGGAGTTGTGCCGGCACCCACCCCATCTGACTTGTGTCCCACAGTTGTGACAGCAACACCACTTCAGTCAGCTCCACTGCAGTTGCAAGTGTCTCGCCTGCATCCACCACCACTTCACTGCCTCCTTCTGCTGCACCCTGATCCTGTCCCTGCGGTGCCTGGCCTGCCCCCATGTATGCCCCTCCGAGGGGATGACCCCGGTCCTTAGCAGTGCAGGCAAGCAAGGTGTGACAGTTGTCACTCTACTTCACTCCTTGGCATTTGGACATGGACTGGCCATTGGCCTTTTGTTTGAACAGACGTTTAACTTTTAATATGCTGAATAACGCTTTTTTCTTTATCCCTGTGAACTTGATTTAGCTGTAAATTATGTTGATGATGTTTAACATGCCCTTGCACCTGTGATGTTTTGTTTACAATGTTGAATACTGATGTGTTGCTGTGAGGTACTCCCTGTGGTCCATAAGATATGTATCCTATTCTGGTGGGTATCCATGTCATCCTTTGCAGCTACCTGGGTGTGTCAGGATCAACTATTTGTGGACATCTCTCTGTGAGCATTTCATTTGCATGGTCACATCTCTGGCTTGCACCCATGCACATATGATGTGCTTCCCATTGTCCAATTTGTCACTTCCACAGACTTTGTGCTCATCAAGACTGGACCTACAGGTGTGGGCATCATTGGTATAGGAGCAACTGGGTCCTCTGTGCAACTTGCTAGACATATGTTTTGGGTATGTGCAGATGACTTAGGGGAGGTTCACGTACCCAGGCTGTTGTGACCAGACCCTTCATTGTGTGGTAACTGATGGCTGACTGACCAAGTGTTCTGCAGACATGAGTGAGACTTGCGGTGAATATGTTTGGCACAGCTGGGCTTCCACAGGAGTTGTGTCCTCTCAAGTAAGTGTGTTGTCCAGTGACATGGCCTGGGCCCATGGCGTGTGTTGTATCAGCATGTGTGTGTGTCCACATCACTGTTCATACACAGACAGTGTTCCCTTGATGTGTTCCTGTTGTTGATGCTTGCTGAGTGGTACTGGGTTCATCCCACTACTTTTCCAATGGGCTACCAGATGTGTGGGTGCATGACACACTACTGTTAATTGGTCTATCATCATTGGGATTTGTCGGTTCTGAGTGGTGATGATGTTGTCAGACACAGATGGGACACAGTCAGGGTTCCTCAAGGCACCTGTTCATTTGCTAACTCATGTAGTTGTACCTAGGTGGTAGTTTTCAGTGATTGAGACATTTGTATGTGTGTGTGACTGCTCCCACTTGTCGGGTTCATGGCTACGATGCTGGCAGGTGTCAGCATGTGTGCCTTGTGGTTCTCCTTGGCTTCTGCATTGTCCTGGGACTGTGGCAGGGATTCTGAAGGTTACGTGAACTTTGAGGTCATGGCCATGTACCGCATACTGTGCAGTATGTCTGTCATTCCCCAGGGATGTAAACTGTACTTGTGTAATGTGTCTGTGCACCTTAGTTCCTCCCAACATTCCTGTGTTTGTCATGGGTGCATGTGCAATGTCACCTGTCCATGTTGGCTTCACAGATACACATTGTTGCATTTCAGGGTGTGTGGTGTTGAGGGTGGACTGATGTGAATGTTTGCATGGATGATCCCCTAGCTCCCGTTTGTCCATGGATGAGGGGCCAAGCTGAGTGATTTGTGTTTGTGAGATGCGTGATGTACGTTTGTGGCACAGGACACATGTCTGGGTCTCCCAGTTTGTACGACATCTGCCTTTGTCATAACAGTGGAGGTGTAATGCATGCTTGTGTCACCCCAATGTCTGGTCCCTGGGGGTAGTGCTGTTGTGTGTCAGTCTCTTGCTGTGTTAGTTGGTTTACATTCCAGCTTGTGTCACATGTGTCTGTTGTGCTCCCTCTCATCTCCCAATGCCTGATTGCCCACTGAGGGTGTCCCAATGATGGTTTACTTTTGTATGGCACTGTGTCCACATCTGTGTCACTGTGGATCTGCCCCCCTCATGTGTTGTGTAGTTGCCTGTGGATACTGTGACGCACACACACACACACTGTATCAGATGTGCAGTGTGAGTTTGCCTGTTTGTGTTTGGGCATCTGCACCAGTGCATTGGTAGTGCTGTTGTGGGCCTTTGTCTGGATGCTGTTTCTGTGATTTTGCCTGCTGTCCCTGTGAGTCATATCACATCATTGTTCACATTCATCCTAGTTGTTAGGTGCCATTGCTGGCATGGAACGTGAGTTTGTGAGCTGACACCTACAGTCTACACATGTTGTTTTGATTGGTGTGTCTATTTTCGAGATGTGTGCATGCTTGGTGATGGTCACTTCTGCTCTTGTGTTATTGTACACTGTATGCATTGTCAGCCCCCATGTGTGGTGCTTGTCTGCACATGGCCGAGAGTGTGTTATGTTTTCAAAGCACTGTTAGCCTCACCACATCTCTGTGTGTATGGGACACAACCACTAATTTGCCCCAGAAGTGTTTAATGTGTTGGGAGCAGGGATCATACATGCTGTTTGTTATTTGCAGCTTTGAACATGATGACACTTACCTTTTGGTCACTGTGATGAGGGGGGGTTTAGTCCCCATCACCGCAATGCTCAATATCTGCTGCATTTTGGAAGCCCACACTTAACTTCTGTTCTACACAGTGAGGGGGTGTTCTTTTTACATTGCCACAGTGCTATGGTGATGCTTGCCTTGTGTATGTCACACTCATGTGTTGGTCACACATGTGCTGTTACTTACATTGTATGCTTGTAGCCATATTCACTGTTGTGGGCATTTGTCACAGACTACACACTGTTTACATGATGTTAGGGGGGATGTATTTTGCTGACATACCTGATGTTGAAGTATGCTGGATGTGTTGCGCATCACCCATCCTATGGGTGGGGGTGGCAGTAGTGATGGGCAACATAAGCCCTATGGCTGGGGGTGGCAGTAGTGATGGGCAACAGGTCCCCTATGGGTGTGGGTGGCAGGGGTGATGGGCAACATAGGCCCTATGGCTGGGGGTGGCAGTAGTGATGAGCAACATAGGCCCTATGGCTGGGGGTGGCAGTAGTGATGGGCAACATAAGCCCTATGGGTGGGGGTGGCAGTACTGATGGGCAACATAAGCCCTATGGCTGGGGGTGGCAGGGGTGATGGGCAACATAAGCCCTATGACTGGGGGTGGCAGTAGTGCTGGTCAACAGGTCCCCTATGGGTGTGGGTGGCAGGGGTGATGGGCAACATAGGCCCTATGGCTGGGGCTGGCAGTAGTGATGGGCAACATAAGCCCTATGGGTGGGGGTGGCAGTAGTGATGTGCAACATAAGCCCTATGGCTGGGGGTGGCAGTAGTGATGGGCAACAGGTCCACTATGGGTGTGGGTGGCAGGGGTGATGGACAACATAAGCCCTATGGGTGGGTGTGGCAGTAGTGATGGGCAACATAAGCCCTGTGGCTGGGGGTGGCAGGGGTAATGGGCAACATAAGCCCTATGGGGGGTGGTGGCAGGGGTGATGGGCAACTGGTCCCCTGTGAGTGGGGGTGGCAGGGTTGATGGGCAACATAAGCCCTATGGCTAGGGGTGCCAGTAGTGATGGGCAACAGGTCCCCTCTGGGTGTGGGTGACAGGGGTGATGGGCAACATAGGCCCTATGGCTGGGGGTGGCAGTAGTGATGGGCAACATAAGCCCTATGGCTGGGGGTGGCACGGGTGATGGGCAACATAAGCCCTATGGGGGGTGGTGGCAGGGGTGATGGGCAACAGGTCCCCTGTGAGTGGGGGTGGCAGAGGTGATGGGAAAAATAAGCCCTATGGCTGGGGGTGGCAGTAATGATGGACAACAGGTCCCCTATGGGTGTGGGTGGAAGAGGTGATGGGCAACATAGGCCCTATGGCTGGGGGTGGCAGTAGTGATGGGCCACATAAGCCCTATGGGTGGGGGTGGCAGTAGTGATGGGCAACATAAGCCCTATGGCTGGGGGTGGCAGTAGTGATGGGCAACAGGTCCCCTATGGGTGTGGGTGGCAGGGGTGATGGGCAACATAGGCCCTATGGCTGGGGGTGGCAGTAGTGATGGGCAACATAATCCCTATGGCTGGGGGTGGCAGGGGTGATGGGCAACATAAGCCCTATGGGGGGTGGCAGGGGCGATGGGCAACAGGTCCCCTGTGAGTGGGGGTGGCAGGGGTGATGGGCAACATAAGCCCTATGGCTGGGGGTGGCAGTAGTGATGGGCAACAGGTCCCCTGTGAGTGGGGGTGGCAGGGGTGATGGGCAACATAAGACCTATGTCTGGGGGTGGCAGAAGTGATGGGCAACATAAGTCCTATGGCTGGGGGTGGCAGTAGTGATGGGCAACATACGTACTATGGCTGGGGCTAGCAGTAGTGATGGGCAACATAAGCCCTATGGCTGGGGGTGGCAGTAGTGATGGGCAACAGGTCCCCTGTGAGTGGGTGTGGCAGGGGTGATGGGCAACATAAGCCATATGGGGGGTGGTGGCAGGGGTGATGGCAACATAATCCCTATGGGGGGTGGTGGCAGGGGTGATGGGCAACAGGTCCCCTGTGAGTGGGGGTGGCAGGGGGTGATGGGCAACATAAGCCCTATGGCTGGGGGTGGCAGTAGTGATGGGCAACATAAGCCCTATGACTGGGGGTGGCGGTAGTGATGGGCAACAGGTCCCCTATGGATGTGAGGGGCAGGGGTGAAGGGCAACATAGGCCCCATGGCTGGGGGTGGCAGTAGTGATGGGCAACATAAGCCCTATGGGTGGGGGTGGCAGTAGTGATGGGCAACATAAGCCCTATGGCTGGGGGTGGCAGGGGTGATGGGCAACATAAACCCTATGGGGGGTGGTGGCAGGGGTGATGGGCAACAGGTCCCCTGTGAGTGGGGGTGGCAGGGGTGATGGGCAACATAAGCCCTATGGCTGGGGGTGGCAGTAGTGATGGGCAACAGGTCCCCTATGGGTGTGGGTGGAAGGGGTGATGGGCAACATAGGCCCTATGGCTGGGGGTGGCAGTAGTGATGGGCAACATAAGCCCTATGGCTGGGGTGGCAGTAGTGATGGGCAACATAAGCCCAATGGCTGGGGGTGGCAGTAGTGATGGGCAACAGGTCCCTTCTGGGTGTGGGTGGCAGGGGTGATGGGCAACATAGGCCCTATGGCTGGGGGTGGCAGTAGTGATGGGCAACATAAGCCCTATGGGTGGGGGTGGCAGTAGTGATGGGCAACATAAGCCCTATGGCTGGGGGTGGCAGGGGTGATGGGCAACAGGTCCCCTGTGAGTGGGGGTGGCAGGGGTGATGGGCAACATACGCCCTATGGGGGTGGTGGCGGGGGTGATGGGTAACTGGTCCCCTGTGGGTGGCAGGGGTGATGGGCAACATAAACCCTATGGCTGGGGGTGGCAACATAAGCCCTATGGCTGGGGTGGCAGTAGTGATGGGCAACATAAGCCCAATGGCTGGGGGTGGCAGTAGTGATGGGCAACAGGTCCCCTGTGGGTGTGGGTGGCAGGGGTGATGGGCAACATAGGCCCTATGGCTGGGGGTGGCAGTAGTGATGGGCATCATAAGCCCTATGGGTGGGGGTGGCAGTAGTGATGGGCAACATAAGCCCTATGGCTGGGGGTGGCAGGGGTGATGGGCAACAGGTCCCCTGTGAGTGGGGGTGGCAGGGGTGATGGGCAACATACGCCCTATGGGGGTGGTGGCAGGGGTGATGGGTAACAGGTCCCCTGTGGGTGGCAGGGGTGATGGGCAACATAAACCCTATGGCTGGGGGTGGCAACATAAGCCCTATGGCTGGGGGTGGCAGTAGTGATGGGCAACAGGTCCCCTGTGAGTGGGGGTGGCAGGGGTGATGGGCAACATACGCCCTATGGGGGTGGTGGCAGGGGTGATGGGCAACAGGTCCCCTGTGGGTGGCAGGGGTGATGGGCAACATGTCCCCTGTGAATGGGGGTGGCAGGGGTGATGGGCAACATAAGACCTAAGGCTGGGGGTGGCAGCAGTGATGGGCAACAGGTCCCCTATGGGTGTGGGTGGCAGTAGTCATGGGCAACATAAGCCCTATGGGTGGGGGTGTTTGTGGTGCTGGTCATGCAACCCCTATGGTGGGCTGTTGTTAGTGGCCAGGATGTGGATCCCCTGTGTGTGTGTGCCATTTTGCAGGTACGTGTCGTTTGTTTATGTGGTAGGTGTCTGACTTACCGCCTGCGTCGTCGGGGTCGGTTCCTGAGGCGGTCATAGATGTAGAGTACTGGTATGACCTGCGCGATGGGATTCATGATGTGTTTGTGTCGTACACGCTGCTTGGTGCTCCGTCTCGTACCCGCTGCAAGCTGGTCCGTCTCGTAGCCGTGTATTGAGTTGTGGCGCGAATCGTAGCTGATATGCTTGTTTTCCGGATGCTGTGACGTCCCGTACGTGGCGACCCGTCCGGTGCGTAGGAAGTACGCATCGTACTTGTCATGCCGGAAACTGCTATGGATACTACTTCCGGGCGACTCGGTTCAGCGTTAAAAGTTACGGCTCGGACGGAGAATGGAGCTTGAATCACAGCCTAGGTGCGGTCGGGTTTTTGGCAGTTATGCACATCGTACTTACTCTACAGGATGAACCGGCTCCAGGTACGTGTCGGTCGCACGGTAAGGCTGCGGACAGCTGTCCGACCGGCTATCGGAATCGGCCCCTATGTCGGCTTATAGGACCTGCTACATGATAGTCTGTATCCAATCTCAATATAATTAAGCCACAGGGAGATTGACCATGCTGTAGTCCCTCCTTTATCAGTCACAACATGTGTGTGAACAGTGCACCATCAAAAAACTATGGCAGCAGTAACCTGAGCTGTAATCAGTGCTTACCCACCAAAGTGCGGACTGCAGGAGTCAGAGTGAAAATGTGTCAGTTAGATGCATGATCAGATCAAGACCCGAGGAAAACAGGGTATGATCCAGACCAGAAAAAATTAAGAGATTTATCAACATTTATGTGTGTCCATAATAAACACTATTGCTTCCTGAAACTATGCCTGGTGCCAAGAACCGCCAAATATATATGTGCTATCCCCCATCATAAGAGTGTTATGTTTGCCATAATTGTGTCCATTCCTGGCATAAAAGTGCCAATGGCATAATAATGGTCATCCTTGACTATTTTAGTATTTTTGGTCTCGTTGTGGTATACTGACAGCCATCATAGAACTACTAAGAGCATGACTAGTCTTTATGTACCTATACCTGGCATATTAATGGTCATGACTGATATATGGTCTTATCCCTGATCCGTATGGGTTCCAGCCTTGGCACAACTGTGGCCCTAGTATAATGGTGGGCATTACTGGCATAATCCAGGCATCCGTGGCGCTATGGTGAGCCTCCATGGCATATGACTGTAATACCTGGGAATTAATTCAAAGTAATCTGTCCATATAAGGCATTTGTACATGGGAGTACATGATGAAAATGACAAGCTAATGTTTTGAGACTGTGCATTTCTCAAAAACTGAAAACTGATATTTTAAAAGCAGTTTTAGTTTTCAAAAATGGGTTTTCTTCTGGAAAATTAAGTTTGTTTGCCCACAGTGGAAAGTGGTATTAGATAGAAAAATGTGCATTTTCAGAAACTGGTGAATGATAATTCAAGCTGAGCTGTACTGCTGTGCTTATGTCATTTGTGCCACTGGGCATGTCAAAATTTGAATGTTACTTCATAAGTCAAGGGGAGGCATGGCGCTAGAGGGCGCACGGACAAGATGGCTGCAAACCTGTAAAGCTCCCGCTGCTTAGAGCCGTTATCCTGCACTTCTCCTGCCTGAGGCACGCACCGGAGCTGCTGCTGCCGCCCGCTCTCAGCTGAGGAACTCCGGCAGCCCTGGGAGGGAAAAACTGGAAGCGGAATCGACTCCCCGCCGAAGATTCCGGCTCCGACGGCTGTCGCGGCACGATGCACGAAGCGTGCGGAAGGTGGCGGCCGGCCGCGGAGACTACTACAGACCGCGGCTTGACACGCGGGGCCAGGCCGCACGAGCCGCGCGCCACGGAAACGGGCGGTGCACGACCAGCTGATGATCTGCGGGGCCACTGACGACAACCCCCCCCCCCCCAAAAGGCAACGGGGCTCAGGGGAGCTGGTGGTAGACTACGCTACGGCACTGCAGATGAGTAGTGACGGCGCTGCGGGACTCGCTGTGGAGGTCATCCCCGCCAGTAGGCTGCGGCGTGCATTGCAGACGGCGGAGCTGGCACCGGAGGAGGGGATCTAGGGCGGCCAGCGTGTGGGCAGCAGAGATCTCCCGCTCCGACTGAGATACCCTGGGTGAGACCTCGGCAATGGCCTGATGAAGTTACCGGGTGAGGAGTGTGGGACCGTCGTCTGGAGCCGGGGGGGCCGCTGAGACTGTGACGGTGAGGCTGTGTGCGCCACGGAAATAGCAGCCTGGCTGGGTGCCCCCGAACGTAAATATGGGGAGTCGGGCCACCCTGACGCTCTGAACGGCGCTGTTGAGACCCAGACCCCAGCAATGTAGCGGATTGAGATTTGGCACCCGGGAGCAGTCCTAGAGCTGGTTGACGGCGGAGACACGAGGAACTGCGGACATTTGCGCGACGGAGCGGCTGCCTGGAGCTCCGACCGCCGGGAGGCGCATAGCTGTGGATGGGCCCCACTCCCCTCACGCCTGACGCCCGCCGGTGGCACTGAAACACCGGTAAGCCTGCGGGCACGGGTTGGTGAGGACAGGGCCGAAGTCAGCGGAGAGTGGAAGAGCAATCTCTGACGCGGGTGACAGGTCAAGGGAACACAGCGCGGAGGAGCCTTGAGCGCTGCCCGGCCTGGGATGCCGGCGCTGCCCAACGGACTGAGACGCCCCTGCCGGTGGCCCCTGAGCACTCGGCGCTGACAACCGAGGTGGAGCGGCCTAGGACTCTGCTGGTGAGTGGCGCTATCGCTGGGCCCGAGAAGAGTTAAGCGGTGGACGATTCCGTCACGGGCTGCACACAATGTGAACAGGGCGCGACACCCTTGCACCACAGAGGGAGCCACTCGGATGCAACCAACTCTACGGGGGCGCCGATAGTGAGTAGGAGGACTCTGTGACCCCTTCCCTTCCCCGAAGCTGGTTGTGGAGGTGTGAAATTGGCCCCTTGCTACCTGAATACAGTGGTGCCCACGGTCACACCTGCCTGAAACACCTCGTTGGGATTCGCGAATGCCATCAGCTCAGCAATTAGCCATGGGGCGGCTGCGGAACAAGCAGAATAAGAGCCGGCTTCGAGTGGAGGGCCCTGGTCCGGCATCTGGTCGCTCCGATGGAGATACGGAGCCATCAGTGTCGACATTGGCGGCCAAAATGGACGCCATGCTGGCGGCGGTGGACCGACTGGGCAACACCTTGGAACAAACTAGAGCTTCATTAGAATCCCGAATTGACAAAGTCACAGTGGATTTTACCCTACTGCATGCTGACCATCGTAAATTAGCGAACACCGTTGCTAGCCAGTGTCAGCTGCTACAGGATGTCCAACCGGTAGTGCGCAGCCACTCTGCAACCTTACAGGACTTGATCGATCGGGTTAACACATTGGAAGACCGGGCTGAGGAGGCGGAAGGCCGCTCCCGGCACCAGAACATACGTTTGGTGGGACTACTGGAAGGCGAGGAGTGTCGGCATCCGGAGCAGTTTGTTGAGGGGTGGCTGCGGGACATACTCCCCTCTGGGGTGCTCTCCCCTCAGTTTGTAGTGGAACGGGCGCACAGAGTGCCGGCGCGGAGGCCTGTCCCTGGGGCGCGGCCACGTCCCTTCCTGTTCAGACTCCTCAACTACCGCGACAGGGACGTGATACTCCGTGAAACAAGGAAGATGGATGACCTGACGGTAGGGGGTGGCCCGGTAATGCTGTTTCCGGATTACACAGCGACGGTCCAGAGGCGGAGAAGTAATTACCTAGAGGTGAAGCGCCGGCTCCGCGAATTGCAGATCCCATATACGAAGGGGGGGGACACACTTTTTTGACGCCCCGTCTGATGTCTGGGACTGGCTGGAAGAAACGGGACAACACAGTGGCCCGAAACCCTCGGACTCGGGCACTGGAGGACGACGAGAGCGGCGGCCGAGACGACGGCGGCAGAGGGAAAGGCGTGGAGGGGCAGGACTGAGCCTTCCTGCAGCACCTAGCCCAGAGAAGATGCGTCTGGAACGCCAGGAAGCCCTTGAGGCGGTGGCGACACTGGGATCTGTGAGCAGTCACGGGGATGTGGCAGCCCGCGAACATAGTGATACTGAGACTGACAGATCTTCCTCTCCGGCTGCCATGCTCTCAGAGGACCAAATGTTGCCAGTGGTGACACCTCAAACTGCTGACATTATTGTGTGAACACTGGCTCGTTGGGACAAGGATAAGTACTGGCGATGGGAGGAGGGGAAGTGAGTATCGCCGAACACCTATGGGAGCCGGGGTTGTGGACCTTGCTGCCTTCTTCTTTGATGTAGTGCGGCCCCTTGTGCTAGTGCATGCGGACTAGGTGGGGCTTCGCTGATGGCCGGGGGTTGCTGGACAGCAGGGATTTCCCCGCCCATGGAGTGGAAGGTGAGGGATGCACATGATTCAGCCAATAGAGGGTGGGCGGCGGCAGTGGGTGCACTCGCACTCCTGGTGTGTGTTTGACACAGCTAGCAACTCAGAAGACACGCAAGGCGCAGACGGGGGTAACATTGGGCTCTAATAACTCGGGACCAATCACTCTGCCCTTAGCACCCACTAGCAAACACCTGGCCTAGTATTTCATAGGCGATTGAGTTATAAGTTTGGACGAATGCCCGCTCTGGGGTTTGCCCTCGCAGTTCTGCAGTTTTTGATTTTAGTTAGGTGCACTCAGCAACGCACTGTAGTTTTCTTGTTCATTATGTTCTTGCAGCAGGCAGACATGACAGCCGTAATTGTAGTCCCTCCCCCTGGCGGGCCCACTCCTGACCCTGTGCTATATATAGTCCTTACTCATCCCCGATGGCAGACACTGCGTTAGTTACATGGAACATAAGAGGTATGCACACGCCAGCGCGCCGCTATTCTGTTTTCGCCTACCTGCAACGGCATATGGTGGCAATAGCCCTTCTACAAGAGACCCATATGACCCAACCAGAGCTAGATAAACTGCGTGCTCGATGGAGGGGGCAGCTTTTTGGGACCACATACTCTGCACATGTTATGTTATGTTATTTATATTTTTATAGCGCACAGCTGCCCCAGCAAAGGGGCATCCTGGCGCTTTGACAGACACTATAACATAACACACAATAAAAGAAAAGGAAATTAAACAAACACGGGAAACAGGAAAGTTTTAATCGCCTGCCTCCCGGGGCACACTGATCTGGGTAAGAGCGGGTACACCTTTTACATACACAGACACGGTGGTTGATCCCGCTGGGCGATACACGCTGGTTAGGGGGAAACTCAATGGACAACCTATACTTCTGGGCTCGCTCTATGCCCCGAACATCGACCAATCGTCGTTCCTGGATCATCTCTCGGTGGCGTTAACACCGTATGTGGGTCTTCCATGGCTGCTGGGTGGGGACTTTAACGCAGTGCTGGACACGCACCTCGACCGGTCATACCTGCCACTCCGTAGCACACAGGCGGTCTCGAATGCAAGGAGTCTAATAACGGACTGGTTGGCGCGCTGGGCATTAAATGATATATGGCGTACCCTGCATCCTAGCGACCATCTCTACTCGTACTACTCAGCGGTGCACGACCTTCATGTCCGCCTCGACAGGGTGGTGGGCTCTCCCTCATTGACCCCTCTGATAGCTCAGGCAGAATACTTGGGCCGGACCCATTCGGATCATAATCCGCTTCGGCTGAGGCTATGCTGGGACCCGGGAAGACCCCCCGTTCCGACTGCAGCCGGCCGCTCTCGAGGACGCGGAGTTTCGTGCCTCGCTAGGCACGGCGATCGAGCAGTTCTTCGACCTAAATGAGGGAACGGCAGGAAATGCGCTGACGGAATGGGATGCGCACAAATCCACAATGCGGGGACACTGCCTGGGGGCGACGGGGAATATTCGTAAGCAGCTCATGTTGTCGCTCGCTGCCTTGGAGTCGCGCCTTCTGTCGTGTGAACGCCATGGTGAAGGAGGAGGTCGGGACTCGGCCCGGTTGGCGCGACTCCGGACGCGACATGCTGAGCTGATGGAGCGACTGCGATGCCACAATTATGCTGCTCATTCGGCTCGGGTCCATGCTACATCCGATAGGGCGGGGCGGTTACTGGCCTGGTTGATTAGACAGGAGACGGTACATGCACCAATAGAATCTATTCGTGGACCGGACGGGACACTGGTACATACGCAGCGGGAGATCTACCAAATACTGACAGTACACTACGCGGCCCTATACACCTCGACCGGGCGCAGACAGGCACAGGATCTGGACCAGTTTCTGGAGGCCGCTTGTCTGCCCACGGTTCCGGATGCCCATCAGGAGACGCTGGAGGCCCCCCTCACGTTGGAGGAGATAGGAGAGGCGGTAGCTTCCCTGGCCTCTGGAAAGGCGCCTGGCCCGGATGGACTTCCGGCGGAGTATTATAAGGCCTATCGGGAGTCCCTAGTTCCTAGGCTGAATGCGCTATATCTCACGGCCCTTGAGGAGGCCACCTTGCCTGCCTCTATGAGGGAATCCTACCTGATCTCCTTCCTCAAGCCAGGGCGGGACCCTACCAACTTGGGGTCCAACCGTTCCCTTGCCCTTCTTAACGCGGACTACAAAATTCTGGCCAAGATCCTGGCGGAGCGGCTGACCCCAACGGTGCCAGTGTTGGTGCACAAGGACCAAAATGGGTTTGTGCCCAAGCGCAGCACCTCTCTTAATCTGCGACGGTTTTTCTGGGTAGCCACAGAGGGAGCGCAACACTGGCCAATGGCAGGCTGTTTGGTATTGGACCTCAAAGGCCTTCGACTGCCTGGAATGGGGGTATCTGGTGGCGGCGCTGTCACATTACGGGCTAGGCCTTGGGTTCCTCCAAATGGCGGCGCTCCTCTATGGAAACCCTGTGGTGCGGGTGAGAACCGGCCCATACATTTCTGATGCCATCCCGGTGGGTCATGGTACCAGGCAGGGGTGCCCTCTCTCGCCCCTCCTTTTTGCGCTCGCAATAGAGCCTTTAGCTGCTACCCTACGGAGGGTATTGACAGGCGGCATTCCCATGGGCGACGCGACTCATCAGGTTTCCCTATATGCGGATGACCTCCTGGTCTTCATCAAAGATGTGGCGCACATCTCCGGGGACCTGGAGCGAGTCCTGACTGACTTTGCTGCGCTCTCCGGACTACGGGTAAACGCGGCTAAGTCGTGCCTTTATGCGTTCCGGGCTGAAACTCTGGATCCGCAGTACTGTTTGGGGGGTGTGCCAGTCAAGTGGCAGCCGGACACCTTCCGTTACTTGGGCATCCAAATATATAGGCAACCAGCTGATCTAGTTGAGGGCAATTTGGGTAGGGCAGTAACAGCGGTCAGAACCCAGATGCGGTTTTGGGGTACCCTTCCTCTCACGGTCACGGGGCGCATCGCATTAGTTAAAATGGTGGTTCTGCCCAGGCTCCTATACTATTTTGCAAACCTGCCAATCTATATTCCGGCGTCCTTCTTTGCAACCTTGGAGCGTTCGCTCCGGGATTTTGTGTGGGGTAGTGCACGCCACAGAGTGGCACTACCCAAGTTATACCTCCCCACGGACCAGGGGGGTCTCGCGATGCCGTGCTTCGTGCATTATTATCTAGCAGCGCAACTGCAGTGGGTGGCCAGGTGGCTGGCAGACAGAGAGCGGGATGACACGGCGTTCGCGGAGCCCCCTATCCCTCTGGCTGACATCGTTGCGTCGTTCCATCCGGCTGTGGGGGTGTTTAAGCCGAGACCCCTCCTTGTTAAAGTGGCCTATAAATGCTACCGCCGAGCTCTTCACCTAACCCGGAAATGTATCCCTTATGCCCCTGCCATACCGATAGAGGGCTCCCCTAGTGGGCGGAGGGTGCTGCGCTTGACTGAGCTTGCAGACTGGCATGCGGCGGATATTTACACATTGGGGGGACCTCTACCGTGAGGGTGCTCTTGTCCCATTCGCCTAGCTGGCGGAGGAGACGGGGCTACCAACTGGTCAATTTCTCTGTCACCGCTCACTTAGCTCGACGCTGGCGAGCCGATGGGGAGATCTTAAAGAGGAACCAGAACAGCACCTCACGATGCAATATCTGCATGTCATGGGGCGGGGGAGACATATGATACGATGGTTCGCAGCTTCCCTGCGCACGCATACGGCGACCGACCTGTCCCCGCTGCGCCGCAAATGGGAGGCGGACCTGGACCGTCCAATGGTGGACAAGGAATGGAGCAGAGCGCTACAGGGTCCCACGCGGATACCCCGGAACATGCGGTTCCGCCAAATCCAATACTTTATTCTACACAGAGCCTATCTCACACCCGACTCCATAAATAGGTATTTCCATCGCGCAGACGCAGGCTGTCCACGCTGCAGGGTGCTGGACGCTGGGCTGGTTCACATGTTGTGGAGCTGCCCCGCGCTGGATGTGTACTGGCGGGTAGTGCACGAAGCATTAAGTACCTGCACGGGGCGGCTGGCGCCGCTGGAGTGGTCAGTCTGTCTGCTACACCTGTTTCGCAGGACCCCTCCCACGAAGGTCGCCTCTCGATTTTTCGACTTGGGCCTGGTAGTGGCGAAGCGGTTGCTTACCAAACGTTGGAAGGCGGCGGAACCCCCCCAGGCACGAGCATGGTGGAGTTCGATGCTGGTGTGGGCGGGAGCGGAAGGTGCGGCCCTCTTGAGGGAGGAAACGATGGGCCTCAGGCGAACACCCATAGCGCACCAGTGGAACGCATTCTTGCAGACCCTGACACAACTAGACGGGGACACCCTGGGACCCTGTGAGGCACACACTGGGGACCCACTTATTGAGGGGGAAGGGGGCAGAGGTCGGAGCGGGAGTCAGGCATGAGAGGTGTCTTAAGGGCTCTAGCTGGCTAGGTGTGGTACCGGGGAGTAGAGAGATATTATCAATAGAGCTGTCTACACAAGGGGATGCGGGGTTGGCGATGGGGGGGGGGGTCAGGCCGGGGGACGGAACATGGGGATGTTATAGTGAATGCCGAAGTTGCTGCTGTTATGTTGAGGCACTTGTTGTTCGGACCCTCTCTTCTTGCTGTTTAAGTGAACTGTTTAGAGGAATGTAATAGGGAAGTACGGGTGCATTATAAGTGGTGCCTCTAGGGGAAGCCCCCCAGTGATGTGAGAGCAAAGGGAATGCTGAGATACTGGTGTTGGCTGGGAGGCCCATAATGCGCATTTTCCCTAGTAAGTGCGTGTAGCACCTGATCCTGTTTGTCACCATGCTCATGCCTACTGATGTATCATTGGTCTTACTTCAATCATCAGGCAGCAGGTTGCTCCAATGTACTAGGTACTGTGATTATAACTACGAAATGCCAATGTACAGATTTACTAATAATGGACGCACGAAGGGGAGGAGTGGGCGAAATACCAGCGGCTTGCCATGGCGAGGCCCCTTAGTGAGAAGATAACGAAGGGGACGTTGTGTTAGTAGTTTCAATTTAGAGGCCCGCAATGTTTCTCTTGTATTAGAGATTGGGTGGCGAGCCCGCTCCCATTAATTAATGTACACCTGACTAGATATGTACCATCGAGTCTCTTTCACCTGTAAGTAATCCGGATCTTAAAATGTACTGTGTATGTTGTTTAAAACAAAGAAATGCCAATAAACAGATTTCATAATAATAAGTCAAGGGGAGGCATTTAATATTGATGAACTTTTCCCCAGCATTTCTGCTGGGAACCGTACTTGATATACGTGGGTGGTAACTACTGAAAATCTTGCATTGGGTTGTCATAGTGTAGTCACTATTTTACAGTTATAAAATTTGCTAGTAGCTCAGGAAGACTTTCCTTGAGCAGAAGTAGCTCGCACTACAGAAAAGGTTGGAGACCCCTGGTGTAGTCACTATTTTACAGGTATAAAATTGCCTAGTAGCTCGGGAAGACTTTCCTTGAGCAGAAGTAGCTCGCACTACAGAAAAGGTTGGAGACCCCTGATCTGGTCTGAGTCTGTGCTATGCTCCGACCTGAAACCAAATTGTGTCTCATCCAACAATTGATTCTCTTTTATGTACTGTGTAAGCTGAGAATTCATCACTTTTTCTACTAGTTTAGCGGGAAGCGGAAGGCGCGAGATGGGCCGATAGTTGCTAGGATCGACTGGGTTCAGGCTAGGTTTCTTTATAAGTGGAAGAATGGAGGCCCCTTTCCACTGAGTCGGGAAAAATCCTGAAATAAACATGGAGTTGAAGATGGCTGTGAGATTTGCGCCTATCATGTCTGAGATAAGTTTCAAAACCAAGGGAGGGCAAGGGTCGAATGGCAAGCCAGACCTTGCCTTGCTCATCATGGTGGCTATCTGCTCTGCTGTAACAGGAGAGAATTCAGTAAAGGAACAGACCTTGTGAGACTCATCAAATGAATCAGATTTGACCTTAAGCAAAGTGGTAGCCTCAGACTCGGAATACATTTGATTTACTTTATTCTTGAAGCAATGCGCCAAAGTGTCACAAACGGCTTGCTTATTATTACTAGAATTATTATCTGGAGGTGAGGTGAGTTTAGATACCACTTGAAAAAGTTGTTTGGTGGAGTCTTTAGCTGTCTCTATTTGCTGCATAAAATACTCATTCTTTTCCTTGATTAGGATTAGGAAGTGTTTATATCTAGCCAGAACCTGCTTAAAACAAGATTTCTCTTGTAAATCATAACCCAACCGCCACCATCTTTCCTGTCTCCTACAATTTTGCTTTACAATCCTAAGTGTTTCAGACAACTACAGGGCAGAGGGGATGTTCCTATTTTGGGAGACTTTGGTGTATGGGACTAATTTAGAGAAGGCAGTCTGTGTATTTTTGATCTACATCAGGTTGGGTATTAGCCAGCTGTTGGGTGAGGAGAGAACTGTATATATTTTCCAAGACCGAGACTGCATTAAAAAGGCACTGCCTAAGGTTCATAGGCCGTTCTAACATGTTTATCTCGAATATGATAGCATGATGATCGGACCAGACTAAAGGAAAAACCTCCTTAATAGTGATAAGCTTATTATTAGTAGAAAGGCCATCTAGAGTATGTCCAGCTGAGAGTGTAGGTACGTTAATTTTTTGTGTAAGCCCCATTGAGCCCAATGTATCCAATAAAGCTGCAGTGTCTTTATCTGTTAAGGCATCCAAGTGAAAGGTAAAATCACCTAGTATGTCAAGCTCAGGATGAAGAGGGCCCCTATCAGCCCTCTACCTAGTGTCACCTTTTGAGTTACATGTGCAAAAAATGTAACTAAGGCGCTGCTTTCCAACAGTGCCTTAAAAATGAAAACCAAAGCAATGTCCTAAAGAAATATTAAATATGCGAAGGAGTGTTGGTTGAGTAGTACATCTGATCTGTATGAGATGGGACTGTACCACTGATAGGATTGATTAACCATGTGTTTCAGGCAATAGTAGCCACATATGCTGGGTTGTTGTTTCGACCACTATAAATAAGCAAATTCTTGTCACTGAAGCATTTAAATGTGTCTAACATGGTTCCTCTTTTCTGCCATCACTGCATTTATATCTTTCGGGATTTTAACATTTCTGACTTATCTTCCCTTATTCTATACATGTGTTTTGCATTATTTGGCAGGGTTGGGATCTTTTTCGGCAATTACCACTCATTCATCACATTGTGAATTAGACAATTTACAAGTGAGACTTAGAACTCAGAAGCACAAATCTGATTTTGATTCATGAATCGATTTGTTTTTTAGACTAATTAATTGTTTTTCTCCAAAATAGATTGTTTTCCGAATTTTGCCTTAAATTCAATTTTCAAGAATGTTTGCTTTAATAAATACAGTGGGGCTGGATGACCTTCACTTGATTTTTTTCCCTGGGACCACCATATTAGACATGGCGAACCTGGGAATTGTAATCAAATATATTTGTTCATCTGGGCTAGTAAGTGTCTGTTTTTCAAAAACAAACTTCATCTCACGAGTCTGTTTTTTTTTAAACTGATAGAAAGCAACATGTCGACTCCTTGGCATTTTCATCAGTCTGCTTCCAGTTGGACTGCAGGCTCAGAGATCCCTACCAGGAAGAAGGAGATCTCTAAATAAGATAGGCATCCTTCTCAGGGATAGCGTAGGCAATAGCTTCTGCTGACGTCATGAGCCTCCAGACCACCGACCAAGGGTTTGATGAGTCGCAAAGTGTTCCAATTTCAAACTAGTTTCCTATACCTCGTTACATGTCGAGAGAAGTGGCGTTGGCTAACAGTGAGAGGTTGCTGCAATTTTATACTTTGACAAACTTGTCAAATACCTAAGTTCTACAACCTTGACTTGGAAGAAAAAATTAACCCCATTTTGCAAAAAAAAAAATATATCAGTCAACACGGATTTTATTTTACGTCACTAGAATGGCTTTTGGAAAAGGTGCTATATTACTGACAATAATCAGTAAGTAACAAGCTTTTAAGTAACCAATTGACACCAGGTGCCCGTAGTCTGCTCCCATGACAGAGCTCCCTACAGCTAAAAAATAAGTTACTGTTACACCTCTCTGAGAGCAGGAAAGTTGTTAAAAGATGTGAATGGGCCGCAGATGATGAAGCCATGCCAGTAAAATAGACTTAGTTAATTCCCCTCCTGTTTGAAGTCATCTTTCAAATGCAGAAAGACAAAAGGGGAAAAACGGTCTGGATGAGAGGGAAGATGGCTGCCTAGCCAGTGACCTTCATCCTTGCAGAGAACATCTGTCTTGTCCATTATATGGATTCGCTATCACAAAATATTAGTGTAGGAAAACCATCTCCACTATATACTATTGGAAAAACGTAGCAAAATGCAGTAAAAGCAGTGTTGTGCTAATTTGTGTGGGCCTGTCTGATTCTGCAAAATGCAGGTCTTAGAACCATGAAACTGGCCCACAACACCGAAAATAAGCATCATTGGGGTAAGAGCTAATTGTACCCTTTCCCAAGCTGCCCCTGTGCCAACAGATACTTGCAGATGTATTTCTATCTTTTATCACTTCTCAGGAGGATACATATAAATAATATCATGCAGCACATGTGATGTGATCTAAACAGGCAACACCCGATTCTTAAAAAAGAACATGTCCAAAGCTCCTAAAAACATACCTACCTACCACGAGTGCTACATATATCATCCCAGTTTACTCTTGGGTAGAACAAAGTGCAACAAAAGCTGCTATGAAAAAGATACCTAATGAAATAGGCGTGTGCTTGACTAGCAGTGAATACTAATCAGCTTGAAAAAGGCTGGCTAGCAGAGCACTCTGTGCCTGACAGCTGCAGGGCTGTACCTGAATCCTCTGTACCTGAATAGGACATTGTTAGTGTAATAGCGCACACCGTGAATAAACGCTAAGGGGAACAAGCATCCTCTGCACAACTACATTAAGAGGAAGTTATAGCAGCTCAGTGTCTGCAAAATTATGCCAGTCTGTGGCCTGACATCGCATGATTTTGGCTGGGTGAGGCAGCAGCCAATTAAGGTTGCATAAGCCCTATTACTACAGATATTACTTTAGCGCTCAGCTGACATATTCCGAACTTTAGGACTGTACTAAATATTGAGTATTAATCTCACCCATAATGCTCTACCTCTTCCTATTTCTGCATGCTTCTTTCCTTTTAGAGCCTGGCACAATCTGCTACTATTCTGATTGTATATATTGGCGCTTCAATGTGCCATAGACACTTGAGATCTACAACATACATAAAACCAGGTTTTCACCTGTTCCTATTTTCATCCATAAGGTCTTGTACAGCAGAGTGTAATGGATCTTTAATATCTTTAATAGTTGCCTTTGTACTGGTATTAATAAGCTCGTTACTTTCCTCTCTTTCCTCGTTACTCTTTGTTGTATTTCTTTTGCAGTGGAAAGTAAATACAATTCTTGAATTAAAAAACAAAAAAAAAACATAACACAGAACGGCCTGCTCAGACAAAGGACAGGCAGTTTAACATTGTTTCCTGTTCTGGCAGCCTACTGTCAGGGAAAATTTGACCATGAGGAACCACCGCTGGACATGGCATAGTAATGGAACGTATTTTGCCTGTCTGCAGCATCCCCTTTTGCAGCACAGATCAAATGGCTTGTCAGTTTTTAGGTGTCTTTTTAGGTCTCGCCTAGCGACGCAGCGCATTCGCTGATCGCTCCTGTCGAGATGGATTGTCGTCGCTTTAGCTTGCGAAGCAAGGGTGGAAGCTCCACCCATGCTTCTTATTAGCGCTGGGCAAAAATGCGTGCTTTTCATTGGCAGGGAGGCATGTTTTGTTACCTCCCTGTGTCCTGGACAGGAGATGTGCACGCGCACGGCATCTTTCGCTTGCGGCGTTTCAAGCAAATGTGCGAAGTGTGTGCTTTCACTTTTATTTTCCTTTTCCTCGCGCACAGCGTCTCTGGCGATTTCCTTTGGTGGCATGCCGTGTTTGAGCTTGCATTCACAGTTCTTTTCTTCTACTGTATATGCACCGAGGGCTGAGGCTCGGGCGTCCCCGCTTGGTAATGTGTCCGGACGGGCAACTGCTGACCGCTTTCATGGTCTGTACGCTATGTGCTGCTAAGTACACGGCACGGCACAACTAAACAGACAGACTGCACAGACTGTGCCTTACCACATGTGCCACGCATACAACGCCGCTGAGCCACACTCCACCCCTGAGCAGACACACTGCCCCGCTGCCGATGTAGCAGTCTCAGCTTGGCTCAGGTCAGGTCCGGTTTCGAGCCTCAGGTCCAACCTGACTTTTTGGGCGCCTGAACCGCATCCACGTCCGGTGTTCTAAGGAGCTGCGCTCCCCCATCGGTATGTGCTGCCCCTACGTCATAGGGGAGCTGGCAAATATTGCATTAATCTATCGAGCTGTGCTCCCCCATCGGTATGTGCTCCCCCTACGTTTCATGCTTGTTGGTGCCTGGCCATAAGTAGGGGTGGGCGGAAAATTCCGTTCCGCCAGCGTAGCAGATAAAGCCAGCCACCCCGGCTCACGGGCCCGGTCCTTGCTTCTGAAAGCAGCCAGGCCGGGGAGAGCCTCCCTGGGCCCCGGTGGACCCCTGTCTCCAGCGCCCGGACCCTCGGCTGGCTTGCAGGACGGGGGGCTCCCGCACCCCCGGGCCCTGCCGGACGGAGCACGAGCCCCGGGCCCGGTCCCAGCTTCAGACCCCTAGCCAGGCCGGGGAGAGCCTCCCTGGGCCCCGGAGGGCACCCTTTCCCCAGCTCACGGACCCTCAGCTGGCTTCCAGGACGGGGGGCTCCCGCACCATGGGACACTGTGACGGAGCACAAGCCCCGGGTCCGGGCCCAGCCTCCGAACCCTAGCCAGGCAGGGGAGAGCCTCCCCGGGCCCCGGTGGACACCCTTCCCCAGCGGCTGGACCCTCGGCTGGCTTGCAGGACGGGGGGGCTCCCGCACCCTGGGACACTGGGAAGGAGCACAAGCCCCGGGTCCGGGCCCAGCTTCCGAACCCTAGCCAGGCCAGGGAGAGCCTCCCCGGGCCACGGTGGACACCCTTCCCCAGCGCACGGACCCTCGGCTGGCTTACAGGACGGGGGCTCCCGCACCCTGGGACACTGGGATGGGGCACAAGCCCCGGGTCCGGGCTCAGCTTCCGAACCCTAGCCAGGCTGGGGAGAGCCTCCCTGGGCCCCGGTGGACC
This sequence comes from Triturus cristatus, assembly GCF_964204655.1. NCBI lineage: Eukaryota > Metazoa > Chordata > Amphibia > Caudata > Salamandridae > Triturus > Triturus cristatus. The sequence continues at coordinate 213,351,099 of NC_140579.1, forward strand.
CCTGTCTCCAGCGCCCGGACCCTCGGCTGGCTTGCAGGACGGGGGGCTCCCGCACCCCGGGCCCTGCCGGACGGAGCACGAGCCCCGGGCCCGGTCCCAGCTTCAGACGCCTAGCCAGGCCGGGGAGAGCCTCCCCGGGCCCCGGTGGACACCCTTCCCCAGCGGCTGGACCCTCAGCTGGCTTGCGGGACAGGGGGCTCCCGCACCCCGGGACGGAGCCACACCCTGGGACGGAGCTCCAGCACCTGGCCCAGCTTCCGAACCCTAGCCAGGCCGGGAAGAGCCTCCCCGGGCCACGGTGGACACCCTTCTCCAGCGCCCGTACCCTCGGCTGGCTTGCAGGACCGGGGGGCTCCCGCACTCTGGGACGGAGCCGCACCCTGGGACGGAGCTCCAGCACCGGGCCCAGCTTCCGGACCCTAGCCAGGCCGGGGAGAGCCTCCCCGGGCCCCGGTGGACACCCGTCCCCAGCGCCCGTACCCTCGGCCGGCTTGCAGGACCGGGGGGCTCCCGCACTCTGGGACGGAGCCGCACCCTGGGACGGAGCTCCAGCACCGGGCCCAGCTTCCGGACCCTAGCCAGGCCGGGGAGAGCCTCCCCGGGCCCCGGTGGACACCCGTCCCCAGCGCACGGACCCTCAGCTGGCTTGCGGGACAGGGGGCTCCCGCACCCCGGGACGGAGCCGCACCCTGGGACGGAGCTCCAGCACCAGGCCCAGCTTCCGAAACCTAGCCAGGCCGGGGAGAGCCTCCCCGGGCCCCGGTGGACACCCGTCCCCAGCGCCCGCACCCTCGGCTGACTTGCAG